>NC_136926.1:48182102-48826388 GCF_949752795.1 Hyperoodon ampullatus
CCAAGTTTCAATGGTCTTGTAGTTTTTCTTTTATACCCCGTTAATAGAGGCTGCCATTTCTTCCTTCTGTGGGTTCTTGAGGGACGGGGCACACTTAACTCTCCATACATCCAACTGCCAGGAGAGTTCATGTCTCTCTTACACATACCCAGTCTCAACAACTGTGGTTTTAAACATAAACCTTATGAGTTCCAAGAAGGCAGGAACTGTGTCTTTTTATCAGCCTGTCAGGTCATACTAGCATAGTGCCCGGCACACAGATGATGCTCAGTGAATTTTGAGTGTGTGAATGAAAGGCCATAGTCCCTGCCCTCAAGGAGTCTCTATGTTGCCGTCGATATAAACTCAACGTACATATGCCAAGACAAAAAACAAAAAGGACTTTGTGTCGAGGTTTTGCAAAAGAAAAAAAAAAAAACAAAAAGAAAAAAAGATAAAAGGAATCAGTTGTTTATGTGGGGCAACTGTCACAGTAAACTCAAACCCACTCATTCCTCCCTCTTGAACTAAGAACAGTGTCCAAGCGCTAAGGATTCACGAACTGATTCAGCAAGGTTTTGCCAAAGAAAACTTGCAACTTTTCAACATCATCCTTTGTTTTTATTTTAAAGGAAAGTTCTGAGAGGTTAACTTTACCTAGGGAGTTGCCCCTCACACAGAAGGATGCTTTCTCAACATGAAATTCATGGAGGGGCTGCATGTCATCTGAGTGCAGTACTAGAAGCTTCTATATAAACTTGTCAGTTACTTTTGAAGAGGTGCTACAGTTTGACAGATTCTACAGGGTACTCTTATGGGGCACTTTTAACCTAGAGTATTTGCATTTTGGGAGACATGTTGGGGGGAAAATGCCTTTTTTTAAAAAAAGAGATTTAAGATGGAAAATGAGAAAAGGTACCAATTCACCCCAATTCTAAACAATGAGATGGATTAAAAATATCTTGAATGCCAAGAAATGAAGCCATATATTGAACAGGTCTGCAAAACTAGACTGGTGGGTCTTGTCTTTCCATTTGTGTATTTATTCTGATGAGCAAGAAGAGTGGATAATAACATACAAGCCAATCCTGCAAGTCACACTGACACCTGGGTGGCTGTCTGTCTATCTCGAATGTGGGGACAGACTCTGGGGGAGACAGGGCTAGGGACGATATGCTGCTCGGAGAACAAAAACTTCTCTAAGATTTATATTCCTTCAAAAAGTCAAGAATTATGTTGATGCCATTATATTTTGGAGGATTTATTCACGTTTGGCAAAAACTGTCAGACTGGGTCCTGGGATTGTTGGAATGAAAGTACGGTAATCATGTATTTTCTTTGGAAGAGAGGAAAGAAGAGATTTCTGAACTAAACAAGTACTGTTATTGATACTTTAAAAAATGATGCAACAGATGTAGCACGTATCAAAGCAGAGGATGGTATGTCTGACTTCTGAGCTCTCCTAAAGCACAAAGCATGTTGAGAACACCTGACACGCTCTGAGAAATGCTCTCTAGACCCCTCATCACCACACACCAGGAGAATAAGACCCTCAAACCCGAGAAGAATTATCACTCGACAGAAATGGTCATTTCCCCAGACACTGACCAGCACAGGAGTACTCTATGTAAAACCCAGCCTGTAATAGGTGTAAAATCAAACTTAATTCTTCAATACAGACTCTCTACTGATTTGTTCCCAGTTTTCTGTGATGGAGCCTGATAAGACTGAGCTTCGAGGGACAGGGCTCTGAGAACCTTTGGAATCATTCTGACCCATTTCCTAGGAGAGTCGACTTAATTAACGGCCCCAAACTTCAATGGATATTTGAAAGTGAACAGATGATGTTATCTAAAAGATCAGACTCATACTGATGTTTAAAACATACATTTGTATTGTGTAGATATACATATACGTATATATTCTGGTCTTTTTTAAATCTCTGCTCAGTTACAGATAAATTATTGTGGTCATGATTTATTATTTCTAAGGACATCATAGATCCTCTCTACTAGCAGGTGACTTTTGTAAAATGCCTTTTGATAAAAAGATCCCCACCAAGCACATAACACTGCAGTGTCATTTCATATCACTAACATTTTCAGGCACAAGAGTAAAACAATTAGCACTGAGCAATCCGAACGACAGAGCACAGAATAAATTGTCTAAAGTTGATTCTCCCAAAGGAGGGAATTGTTCAAAGGTGGTTTTTTTTTTGTTTTTTTGTTTTTAAAGATTCTTATGTCTTTCAGCTTTGGCTATTTTGTAAATAAATATCACAACTTCTCCCATAAACCTACTTGGGTAACAATTATTTCTCTGAACATGCCTTTTGTCTTTTAGCAGCTGTTGAGTGTTGAGTGATGTACAAGGCACACCTCTAAGTGTTCTGTACAGCATTTTTATTGATGTACAAAATAGCCTGTTCACCATTCAAAATCATAATCTGCATAGTAAGAGTTTTCTCTTATCCCTATTTACAGAGAAAGTTTTTAGTGCAAAAAAATGTGAAACTGTGTCCCAGCCCTCCCCTTCTAGAACACACATTTATCTGTTTTGTTCAATGCTACCTGGGGTTATTTGGCTATATTTTGGGCCTCCAGCCGTTAATGAATTGCAGGATTTTCTTCACCTGCAGTTTGCTCAGTTTGAAATCCTCGGAGAGGATTTCTTCCGTGAGCTGAACAAGCAAGTTTCCATCAATCTTTTCGGTCACAAAGAATGCTATGACGTCTTCGGACAACCCTATGAACCGCAAGGACTTGGACACTTCCTCTATGGAGAGTCCCGACAGGTCGGCAGGTGGCTGCCAAGGGGACCCGTCACCACAGGAGCGGGGGGCCAGCTGGAGGTGGAGGGGTGACGAGAAGGGGTAAGACATGGAGAAGATGTCCTGCGTGCCCTTCTGAACAAAGTACGGGTCCTCGGAGAGGTCCGGCGACCCAGACTCGGGGTCTTCCTCAGCACCATCAATTTGCAGAGGCAAAGGTAGGGTGTCGAGGGCGGCTTTCTCTTCCACTGGCCTCGGGGCCCTGGGAGGCAAGGCCGGGCACGAGATGCTCTGCTTGGCGGGGCCCGCAGTCAGGGTCTTCCCGCCCGTGCTCTCCATAGAGTAGCTGGCCGACTTGGGACACCCTGGGGCACTACCGCCGGGCTCCGTGGGCCCGGGCCCGGGTGGGCTGGCCGCCAGCTCGTGGCCGTCGAGGTCGAAGGCTGCAGGGCAGTTTCTCTTGGGCGTGCCCGGCGTCTTCTGTCGGGGGTAACTGTAACTCCTGCTCGGATCCAGCAGGAAGTCGCTCCTGGTCTGGGTCTCTGACGCTCCCGAGTAATGATTAGGCCACGAGAGCCTGGAGGACAGAGCTTCAGCAGTGGGACTGCCAAACGGGGACTTGGGGTCCATGGAATCTGCTTTCACTCGGTTACACGGGTAGCAGGAAACGGGAGAGCTTTCAGGAGGACTCGTGTCACTTTTAGTAACGCTGCTTAAAAGCCAAACAGAGAGAGAGAGAGAGATGAGTGGAAAAAAAGGAAAAGTAAAATATCCAGCCTATCCTTATCCCATTGATGTCACTTCTGAGTAGAAAAATGTAGTTAGGCAACAAATATTGTATTTCTTATCGTAAAGTACCTGCTTAACTTCACTGGGTTTTTTTTTTTTTTAAAGAATCTTTAAATTACTAAAATACAACTATGGATATGAAGATACTGATTTAATATGCTATAGCAGAGATGGCAAATATATAATTTTTTTAACAAGAAAATCATTGTTAGTGGGTGCCTGGATCTTTGTGATGAGAAAAATCTTCAGCCTTGTTTGGGCTTATCACCAACAGGTGCTGTGATTGATTAGTGATGTCTGCAGTGGGCATGGGTGGAGTGAGAGAGCAGTAAATGAGTGTCTCATGCTTGTCATTCTTGGGCTACAGTGACAGGACTACATCACCACCACCGATGACCTTAAGTCCATCCAAGAGTCTGAGGCTGGAAGAAATGTTTCCAATTAAATGCTTATTCTTGCCTTGGTTTCCGCACAATTGCGTAACATCACCATAAAGATTTAAATGTCCAGGGAACAACGAAATACCTGCCAAGGAGAGCTACTTTAACCTGTCACATGTGATCACACTCAGCTCTGGGGCCCTGTCTTAAGAGTGACCGTGAAACCAGAGTGTGCTCAGAGGTGGGTGATGGGGGGACAGCAGGTGGGACTGAGGCTGCCTCTTGGAGGAGACTTACATCGTGGCTGACCTCACGGTTTCACAGCCTGATCAAGAGAGGCGGGGTGGACCTACATTTGTTTCTTTAGACCTAAGAAACAGTTGAAAGTTACATGGAGATAGATTTCAACTGCATATAATGAAAGATCTCTAAAAAAAGTTATTGGCATGTGCCAACCATGGAATGAGCTGCAGTGCAAAAGAATGAGCTCACAGCACTTGGAGGATCCAGATGGAAGTGGAAGACTGCCTTACAGTGATGGTCAGGAAGGGACTCCAGCACTGGCTGGAATTCAGAGTAGACAGCCGACACGACCCCTGCCATTCCGGGGCCTCCTCGAGGGTGCTGTCTGCGTGTGTTGAAGTCAAAGCGGAGATAAGTAGAGGCCAGCCTTAACCACTGAACCCCTCACAGACTGTGCATCTTCCTAGGTCACTGGCTCTTCCATCCTAGCTCAGAACCAACAGAGCCCCATCATGCTCATCCAGTTAAAAAAAAATTTTTTTTTTTTTCTTTTTTTAAAAGAAAACTTCCTCTCCTACCACCCTGCCCAGGGGATGGCTCCTTGACACGGTTCTCAAGGACCGGGGACCTGGTTGATGAGGGAACCATGTGGAAGTGGGCCCTGGCATAAGGACTTACATGTCGTGCAGCCCTGAAGAATAGTAGGACAAGGTGGGGCTGGGAGAGCGAGTCTGCTGCCGCGCCGGCTTGGCTGTGCGAGGAGGGACCGAGGGGCTGGTGGACTGAGGCTTTGCGCTGCGGGGCGGGACAGGCGGGGCGTTCAGGAGCCGGCATTCTTCCCTGACCTGGCGCAGAAGAGAACACGCGGGGTTAGCGACACTCGGACTACGCACGGGGCCAGCTCCCTCCCGGAGGGCCCAGTGGCTGCTCTTCTTACGTGACACCAGCAGGGGTGGAAGAAGGGGAGAGGAGACCTGAGCAAACAAGGACTGTGGGAGACAGGAGGCTGCCAGAGATGGAGCGATTTGGAAAGAAACGGTTTGGCAGATGCTGCAGAAATGTAGCAAGTAATGGGAAGGACAGCACGGTAAAGAGCCGGTGATACGTGAGGACGCAGGAAACGGGAGCAGGACGAAAATAAGGGCGTAACTGATCACGATATTAATGAAGGATTCCATTCTCCTAGCGAGTTGTATTTCTTCACTGTTCAAACTGAATTCGATTTGCTACAAACCTTAGGGAACAGTGGACCTTGTCTAGTGTAAAGGCTCCTTCTGAGGTTAGGGTCGGGGCTTCTCACAGGGAACTGTGCACATGAATCCCCTGGGGATCTTGTTTCATGCACATTCTGACTCAGTAGACCAAGGGTGGGGCCTGAGACTCTGCATCTCAGGCTCTGCATCTCAAGCTCCCAGGTGATGCGGACGCTGCTGGACCACGGACTACATACACTCTGAGAAACAAGGCGGCAGATAGCGTAACGAGGCAGCTCTCCAAATCCGAAAAATACCACCTCCCTCACCCTCCCTTTATCTTCACACCGGAGAGGGAGGCAGGTGACCTGTGCCATCCCTTGCCTGCCTTCGCCCCAGCTTGTTTTCCATTCATGGTCGGCCTTCAGAATAAGGTTCTTTTTAATGAGGCAGATATTTTTATGTACTTCTCTGTGTCAGGCAGCAGGGGGCAGTTTATACCTGGTTCAGCTAGTCTGCCCTTAACTACCTAGGTAAAAACAGAGCCAATTCTTACTTTGTAAAAAAAAAAAAAAAACCACCCTTGCTTGCTTTTAGGCTGTGTTCCCACCCATTTTTTTTTTCACCTTTGCCTTCGATTCCTCTGTCCCAGGGGCTCTGGGTAATGAAGTCAATGAAACGGAGCTCCTGTTAGCTTTGGTTTGGAGTTTGCTTTAGACCAAATGAATTGGGCTCACGTTACACTGCGTCGTCTACCACCTACGCTGCACCCCGGCCCTCTAACTGGCTTCCGACGCCTGATTCACTTGCTGGAGAAAACCAGATGTTAAAAAAGTCATGTGACCCCGGGGTGACCCGGCAAACCTCAATTCTAAGTAAAACAGAAGCCATTTAAAGTCTCAGCCGTTGCATTTCACCCTGGGTCTGGGAATCACTGCTCCCACCCAGAGGACCCACCACCCTGGTTGTTGGGACCCACTGGCTACAGTTTTTCTTCTGCAGCAGCCCTTTAGGCGAAAACAAAATATTGAGAGCAGCAGATTCTCTTCTCCAACAGCTGCGGGCGTTCTCTTTCTGAGCTTTTCAAAAGGTGGTGGTGGAGAAGGAAGTGAGGTTTGGATAAGGAAGTGGGAGGCTTGCTTGTAAGCTGGCCCAGGGGGGACTCTTGCCTCACTTTGGGGTCTTCTTAAGAAGCTGGGAACCAATTAGGACACTGAAAAGTTCTGGCTGGATCACTCCACTCCCTGGCTTTTGGGAGCATATACTGGTTACAAAATAATAAGATATTGTGTCATCTTCCTTCTGTCTTGTCAGCGAATTGTATAGTAGCCAACTGTGTTTTTCTTTCTTGGGGAATGTCTTTAGAATCTGGGATGGATGGGTGCGGCTTTTATAGATGTGCTTGGTTCTGTCTACGCTTAGAATAACAGGAATCACGGAAAACGTAAGAAGATAAGGAGTCCGTCAGTGAACTTTTCCACTTTAAAAATAAACAATCGCTTCTCAACATGGAGTTAGAGAGAAGCATCAGGAAAACAGGGTTAAGGCTGAATTTGATTTAGAAATTTCTAAATTTTGGAATTAGTCATTAAATACATTTCATTAGGGACCACTTACCTAGATGTCAATTATGATATGCTGAGCTGTCGACTACACTGTGCATTTTAATTGAGGATCATCAGCTGACCTAGGTCTCGGAACACAGAAAAGCAGCCACTCGTAGTTGACTCTGACCTCTGGGAAGTCCTCTCTTCTCTTCTTATAACCCCAGACTCTCAAGGTTCCTGACATCTGGTTCTGCTCCCTCCTTCCATAACTGGACAGTCCTAAAGAGCTTCCCCATAGGTTTCCCGGTGACAGGAGGGGACTGGCGAGGCAGCAGTAAAAAGAAGCATTTGTAGGTCACAGGGCCTGGTGACGTGAGCTCGGCTGACCGGAACGTTTCTAGCTACACTCCAAACAGCATTTGAAATATGGAAAGCTTCTGAAATGGCCATATGACTCCTGAAAGGAGTTAAAGAACAAAGGTGTGTGTGTGTGTGTGTGTGTGTGTGTGTGTGTGTGTGTGTGTGTGAGAGATGTTGTCAGTGAGAAGATACTAACATGAGACCAAAGAAAGTTAAAAACAAAACAAAACCCGACTTCAGTGGGACCCCGTCGGCAACAAGAATTCAGCTGTAACACTGTGGAGGAACAAAACTAGTGAGTGCTACACCGGGCAGCTGCGGAAGGGCGGCCCTCTCAGGGTGAGCACGGCTGGTGACCCTGTAGATGCGTCTCCACGTGTTACTTTTAACTTGTTGCTGCAGATGTGGATGCTCAAATGAAGTCATACTGCAGTGCATTTTATGGGAAAACTACATATGCTTTGGGGGAATGTGTACATTTTGGGGTTCAGAAGTGACACACCAACACACTGTGAGGGTTTGTTGTGCCATCTTACTTTCTATCTCTTACATCCTTTTAACAGTAATTATTCTACTTCTCTTTGCTTCTTGATTTGGTTCATCATGGGACATTTATATCCCAGAGAAATGTAGCTGTGGCTTGAAATGAATTTTATCTGACAATAAAAGGCAATTTATAAGACCAGATGGCCAATCACCCTATTTCCAGTTTTTCCTCATATTCAATTTCACGTTTAAGTGCTACATTTTCAGCACATTCCTTCTCAAAGTCTCAGCATGTGGCTTTCATCTTGTTACTTCCCATTTCCAGTGGCCCCCCTTGACTACTGGATAAAGTCCAGCTTCTCCTGTCTCCCACTGAGGCCTGCTGCAGTCTTTCTAGTGATTTCTTCTCGCTAGAAGAAATTATCCCATTTGATTCCATTTTCCTAGTTATTTCCCTTATTACTCCTCTATATGAATACATGGGTCCATCCAATGGGGCAGATTCCGTGTCACCTAAACACGCCCTGTGCTTTCCTGCCTCTCGCTCTGCTTTAGTTCTTACCGCCCATCCCCTCCTGTCACTTCCTAAGGCCCAGCTCTAACTGTTACAGGCGCGGTTTGGGACCATCACAAGTAGCCACCAGTACTTGTCATTGCTTCTGAACTCTGCCAACAGACTGTTTATATTTACCTACTTCCCATGTATATTCAATTAGCCCGAACGTGGAAATGGTAGGGACTGTCGTCATTGTTCTTACTGCTCTGTGGATGGCAGAGTTTGGGGATCTGTCACCTCTGGCACAAATATGGCGCACAGAATGCAAGGTGGAGGTTATCAGATGTCACAAAACAAATACAACAAGGCCCTTTTATTTTCAAACTTATACCAAAAGAATGCCTTTTATATTTTAATGTGGAGACTGTTATTGATAAGTCATCTGGGCTCCATGTTAATTTTTTGGTCTTCATATTGGTGTCAATCTAGGGGAAGAAAGGTGCCAGCAGACCTGGCCCCTATGACCGCCATCAACTCTGCCACCATGACACTGGACGTGGTGTCAGAGTGAAAATGACAGTATTTCTGAACTGGGAAATGTTGTGGCTTCATTGTCAGCACCCCATCCCACCGTCCTGTAAGTCCTATTCTAAATGAGGATGTAATAGAACACACCGTGCCCGACACACCATGCCTGACGGACTAGAGCCCTTCTCTGCCTTTCAGTGCAGCATTTAAGACTGAACTTCAAGGAGCAGCGCAGGGCGAGGGTGAGGTACTTGGATTCTCAGGAGTAAACCTCGAACCCTGGTGCTAAGGGAGGGGATGGCGTTCTGTCTGAGGCAGGTGTTACTACCCATCGCGGATCATGGGTGACTTTTGCCTACTGGTAGGTGATTTCTGGTGATGAGTAGCTTGAGTGTTTACAGCCAAGCTCCTGGCACCTACTGGTTATGACAGGGTCAATGACCACAACATGGATTCGGGGAGAGCAGACTCCCACCCGTACCCAGAGCCTGGCTTCACAAGCAGTTCTCTGGTCTCAAGCCTTTCTTATAAGTGGTTTTACTTCCAGCACAGTCCTCTCATCCTTGCCTCTCCACAACAAGTCTTTCCCTTTTCTAAAGAAATGCTCAATGATTCAGTCTTATCAGAGATAAGATACCGCTACCCAGTGTTCAAGCAGCAGACTGTGAACCCAGAGCTAAACAGAAAGCTAATTTATTGCGAGGTGGAATTGGGGAGTTCTGCTCTTTCTAGAACCATCACTTCTCTTTAGTCTACGATGCATATTCTCAGGGAGGCATATTTAAGTGACTGCCGTCTAACACACAAAATTTACTAGTGGGGTTTGAAGTAAGCTGTAGAAGGTGTCCGTCCTGAGGGCTAATGGCCGGGATCACAGGCACCATCTACTGCCCCTAAAAGTCTGAAGAACATTGTGTCACTTTCCCTTTTCCTACAAACGACATTAATTCCATTTACTATTGACTTCTTCAATTATATGCTGAGTGCCCATCACAGGCTCACTGAGCTGGTGTTGAGTAAAGCAGACAAGAATGAGTAGCCCCTGGAATTAGCTGGGGTGGGGATGGAGGGAGACCAACACACGACTGAGATAAAAATCGGTCCTATGCGAATAGAAGGTGAAATGAAGGTCAGCGGGAGCACCATGAATGATTCAGGAGGGCAGGTGAAGAACAAACTCACAGGAAATCATACTGAGAAAGTCTGGAGGAGGAAGGAAGTGTGAGTGTACAAAAGGTACGTGGGCATGAATAAACCGCCCGAACGACGCCCTGGACTGGGGGCTTAGAAGGCGAGACAAATCCTGTGCCACTTATCAGACAGACACTTAGAAGGAAGCACAGAGCTTGGGAGAAACCAAGGGGTTCAGTGTTGAAGAGAGTTCGAGCTCAATGTTCTATGGATAGAATCTGAAGTCCTGGTGGCACTGAGATCCCAGATGAGAAGGGAAGAGGGCTGAACCGCTAAGGGGCCAGTAGAGGAGGAGACCAAGGGTGGGGACCGCATCTCACTGCTCACGGCACAGAACAGTCCCCAGTGGTGTCAAAGAAGCAGATGGTGGGGAGGACGGCTCAGGAGAGGGATGGTGTGAAGATGGAACGACGACAGGAAGTCAGGGCAGGTCGGGAAGAGGTGTGACAGTTAGCAGGTCACTGGGGACCTTAGTGAATGAAGCCGGAGTTGAGTGAGGGGACCAGAAGCAGATTCCAGGGAGTCAAAGCCAGAACAGGAGGCGAGGGTGGGGTGAGGACAGACCGCTCTTTTCAAGAAGGAAGGCAGGCGCTGGGAAGGAAGGCGGAGACAGCTACTAGAAAGGGATAGTGGATTGAAGGAGGCATGGCTTTTTTCTTTTTAACCTGGAAGAAACCTGAAAACATGCCCGGGTAGGTACACGCACGCATGTAACCTGGAGGTTAAGTGCACACGGACTTCTGGGACGGAGAGGAGAACACATTTCCCCACTGCTCTCTGCCTTCACCATGCCAGCACTGGCCACGTAAAACCAGAAAAATAATCAATGGCAGCTTATTATCTAACAGTGAAAGCAAAGATGGACACACCCAATAAAATAAATGGCTTTGGAAAGCTTCGTGTTACTATGTGAAGGTGGTTGACAAAGTCAAAACCCAACTTCAACCTGTGGTCAGAATCTCGTGCGTCATGGAATGGGACTATTTATTTTCTGAATACTCTCCAGAAAGTGTAACTTGATTTCCTGACTCCTGGAATAGGTATTTAAGCATCCTTTCCCCTCCCCACTCTCCTCACAGCTCTAAGTCTGTTTAGTTGGGAGGAAACTGAGCCCAGGGTGAAGGACCAATAATTTGTGAAAAATGGAAAACAAGGTCTTCTCCCTAAATAGCCACATGTTAAAGATAACGCATGAGAATTTATTACAAATACAAAGCTCAATATTGCATGGCTGGAAACAGGGTTAAATGTAAATGTTTAGAAGACAAAAATTCACACATTACATACAATTAGAGTATTTTATACACGTATGAACTACTTTCTTCTGTGACATTATCTTTTCCTGACACTCCCTAGGGATTAAAAGAATACAACGAACAGAAGACACACAACGTGCTTATGAAACTGCACAGTGTAGGAATGGGGGCTTTTTGGTATGATGATGTTTCTTGGAAAGTCTTAGTTTCTCAGAACTCCCTACTCATCTTCTATGGAAGAAATGACACTTTCACACCCCTTCACTAACTGGACCAAAGAGACAGCTTCGGAAAACAGAAGACTTACTATGAAATGTTCTTTGCTGAACTTCTTTGGGGGAAAAAAATCAATTTCATAGCAGCAATTATTCAACTTTTAAATACAAGGCAATGGATCTGGAGACACTTGCCGACGAGGGCTCACATTTCCTTGTCTACAGTCTAAAATCTGCCATCACATACCTGTGGGTGAAAATCTCGGCTCAAAGACCACACTGCTTGGAACTGTGGGCAGTCACTAACGGGCTTCGGCCATCCTCAGGTGGACTAAGGATCACTTTGTTTCTATGTTGACACTAATTCAGAAAACACACACACTATAGGTGAGCTTGATCTAAAACTGGACTCACCTTTACCATGAGTTTTCTTCTCTAAAAAGCTGACTTCAGGATAATGCCAGTGTTGCAAAGAAAGGAGTTTTGTAACCATGCTTCCCTGAACTTTGTAACTTTGCCTTCACTACATGCCCTCTGCCCTGTATTTTACATTTCTTCCCACACTCCCTCTCCCAGATAACAAAATCATTACAGCCTTAAGAAATCTTATTTATAAAGAGGCTTTTATACAAAGAGTTCACAACCCTGTCACATACCCATCAGGGGTATTTTCAGCCAAACAGAAATTAAAGTTTTACAATGACAACATGGCAATAAATGAACATCTATCTGATGAATTACGCCACAGCAGATGTGATTTACAGTTGAAATCCTGATTCTCAGACGTGTGCGTTTCTTTTTCCCATTGTGTATGCGGATGATAAGGACCTAAGGCAGGCCTGGGTCTGCAATGGCCTCCAACCTCCAGGCCTCAGGCAACGGAGTCAAGGCGGAGGGCACAGCAGGCCGCTACTGGGAAACAAGAAGGGCACGCAGTTCTGAAAAGAATACTTGTTTAAGTTCCAGGGTGCTTCCCTGGACTCCAGAGAAAGACTATGCCATTGGGGCAGAGAATAAAGACCTTTTCTGAGCAAGGAGTATAATGCATGATAGATATATTTAAATAGTATATAACTTTCCCATTAATGTGATTTTGTGCAAATGGTAAACCCAGGAGTGCAGATTTGAAACAAGGGCTATCCCATAGAATATTACAATGACTTTATTAACATTCTAATCATTGAGACTTTCGGCAGACACAGGAGAAAATTACTTGGCCTAGAAGGTTTCATTTAAAAATAAATAACCTACACAAAACCAAAGGCAATTAGTTTCAAAATTACCAAAACACAATAATAATTCAGTCCTTATTTCAATTAACAAATGGGAAACGTAGGTATGGCTTGCTTACAGAATACTCCTCAAAAGCTGTAATTAAAATTAATTAAATGTCAGATGCCTTAGGAGACTGCATTAATTAGTGGAATCCTGAGTGAATCCTTTTGTAGAGCAATTATTTTGAAAAGTAAATAATCACTTCCAGATTAATCTTTTTATTACCTAAATTTGACTATCAATACACCAGGTTTATTTAAGAAAATCTCTCCTTTAGTGCCTTCTCTAATGTATTTTTTTTAGCTTTAATTTATATCACTTAAAAATTTTTTTTACTGGAGTGTAGATATACTATACCTATTTTAGATATAGTAGTGTATGTTAATCCAAAGCTCTGAATTTATCCCTCCCCCCTTGTCTTCTCTAATATTAATAGTCAGTAGGAGAAAGCCCAAAGACAAAATAAAAATTCAGAGTAGAATCAATTCTTTTTTTAAAAATTTATTTTATTGAAGTATAGTTGATTTACAATGTTGTGTTAATTTCTGCTGGGTAGCAAAGTGATTCAGTTACACATGTATGCACACATTCTTTTTCATATTCTTTTCCATTATGGTTATCTCAGGATATTGAATATAGTTCCCTGTGCATACAGTAGGACCTTGTTGTTTATTCTATACATAATAGTTTGCATCTGCTAATCCGAAACTCCCAATCCGTCTCTCCCTACCCCCCTCCCTCCCACTTAGAAACCACAAGTCTGTTCTCTGTCTGTGAGTCTGCTTCTGTTTTGTAGATAAGTTCATTTGTGTCGTATTTTAGATTCCACATATAAGTGATATCATATGGTATTTGTCTTTCTCTTTCTGTCTTACTTCACTTAGTATGATCTCTAGGTCCATCCATGTTGCTGCAAATGGCATTATTTCATTTTTTTCTTTTTAACAACTGAGTAGTATTCCATTGTATATACGCACCACATCTTTTTTATCCATTCATCTGACAATGGACGTTTAGGTTGTCTCCGTGTCCTGGCTATTGTGAACAGTGCTGCTATGGACATAGGGGGACATGTATCTTTTTGAATTATAGCTTTGTCTGGATATATGCCCCGGAGTGGGATTGCTGGATCATATGGCAACTCTATTTTTAGTTTTTTGAGGAACCTCCATATTGTTTTCCATAGTGGCTGCACCAATTTACATTCCCACCAACAATGCAGGAGGGCTCCCTTTTCTCCACACCCTTTCAGCATTTGTTGTTTGTAGATTTTTTAATGATGGCCATTCTGATGAGTGTGAGGTGATACCTCATTGTAGTTCTGATTTGCATTTCTCTAATAATTAGCGATCTTGAGCATCTTTTCATGTGCCTGTTGGCCATCTGTATGTCTTCTTTGGAGAAATGTCTACTTAGGTCTTCAGCCCATTTTTCTATTGGGTTGTTCGCTTTTTTGTTGTTGAGTTGTATGAGCCGTTTGTATATTTTGAAAATTAAGCTCTTGTCAGTCACATCATGTGCAAATAGTTTCTCCCAGTCTGTAGGTTGTCTTTTCGTTTTATGGTTTCTCTTGTTGTACAAAAGCTTGTAAATTTGATTAGGTCCCACTTGTTTATTTTTGCTTTATTTCTACTGCCTTGGGAGACTGACTTAAGAAAACATTGGTACGATTTATGTCAGAGAATGTTTTGCCTACGTTCTCTCCTAGGAGTTTTATGGTGTCATGTCTTATATTTAAGTCTTTAAGCTATTTTGAGTTTATTTTTGTGTATGGTGTGAGGGTGTGTTCTAACTTCATTGATTTACATGTGGCTGTTCAACTTTCCCAACATCATGTGGTTAAGAGACTTTTTTTCCCATGTTGTATTCTTGCCTCCTTTGTCAAAGATTGCCTGTAGGGGTGTGGGTTTAATTCTGGGCTCTCTATTCTGTTCCATTGATCCATATGCTGTTTTTGTGCCAATACCACACTGTTTTGATTACTGTAGCTTTGTAGTATTGTCTGAAGTCTGGGAGGGTTATACCTTCAACTTTGTTTTTTTTCCTCAGGATTTCTTTGGCGATTCTGGGTCTTTTGTGATTCCATATAAATTTTAAGATTATTTGTTCTAGTTCTGTGGAAAATGTCATGGGTAATTTGATAGGGATATCCATTACATGGGTAGATTGCTTTGGGAAGTATGGTCATTTTAACAATATTAATTTTTCCAATCCAAGAGCATGGGAATATCTTTCCATTTCTTTGAATCATCTTCAATTTCCTTTATTAATGTTTTATAGTTCTCAGCATACACGTCTTTCACCTCCTTGGTCAGGTTTTTTTTTTTTTAAGATGGACTTTTAAAAACAATTAATTAATTAATTAATTAATTATTTTTTTTGGCTGCGTTGGGTCTTAGTTGTGGCATATGGGATCTTCTTGCTGTGGTGCATGGGCTTAGTTGCCCCGCAGCATGTGGGATCTTAGTTCTCTGACCAGGGATTGAACTGGCGCCCCTTGCATTGAAGACGGATTCTTCTACTGGACCACCAGGGAAGTCCTGGTCAGGTTTATTCCTTTTTTTTTTTTTTTATGTGATTAGAAGGACTTTTTTTTTTTTTACATTCCCTTTCTGATATTTCATTTTTAGTGTAAAGAAATGCAACAGATTTCTGTATGTTAATCTTATATCCTGCTACCTTGCTGAATTTGTGTATCAGTCTAGTAGTTTTTGTGTGGAGTCTTTAGGGTTTTCTATATATAGTATCATGTCATCTGAATATAATGACAATTTTACCTCTTCTCTTCCAGTTTGGATAACTTTTCTTTTTCTTGTCTGACTGCTGTGGCTAGGACTTCCCATACTACGTTGAATAGAAATGGTGAGAGTAGGCATCCTTGTCTTGTTCCAGAATTTAGTGGGAAGGCTTTCAGCTTTTCACTGTTGAGCATTATACTGCCGGTGGGTTTGTGGTAAATAGCTTTTACTATGTTGAGATATGTTCCCTCTGTACCCACTTTGGTAAGAGTTTTTATCGTGAAAGGATGCTTTTTCTGCATCTACTGAGTGATCATTTGGTTTTTGTATTTTCTTTTGTTGATGTGGTGTATCACATTGATTAATTTGCTATGGTGAACCATCCTTGTGACCCTGGGATGAATCCAACTTGGTTGTGGTGTAAGATCTTTTTTTACGTGTTGTTGGATCTGGTTTGCAAATATTTTTTTGAGAATTTTTGCATCTATATTCATCAAAGATATTGGCCTGTAATTTTCTTTTTTGGTACTGTCTTGGTCTGGCTTTGGTATCAGGGTGATGGTGGCTTCATGGAATGTCTTTGGACATACATTCCCTCCTTCCTCTTCAGTCTTCTGGAAGAGTTTGAGAAGGATCAGTATAAGTTTTTTCTATGTTTGGTAGAATTCACCTGTGAAACCATCTGGTCCTGGACTTTTGTTTGTAGGGAGTTTTAAAAATTACAGACGCTATTTCACTTCTAGTGATCTGTCTGTTCAAATTATCTATTTCTTCTTGATTCACTTTTGGTGGACTGTATGTTTCTAGAAACTTGTCCATTTCTTCTAGGTTGTTGAATTTGTTGGCATATAATTGTTCATAGTATTCTCTTATTTTATTTTGTATTTCTGCGGTATCAGTTATTTCTTTTTCATTTCTTATTTTGTGTATTTTGGTCCTCTTTCTTTTCTCCTTGGTGAGCCTAGCCAGAGGTTTGTCAATTGTGTTTACCCTTCAAAGAACCAGCTCTCGTTTTTTTTGATTTTTTTCTATTGTTTTTTAAATCTCTATTTATTTATGTCCTCTCTGATCTTTATTTCCTTCCTTCTGCTAACTTTACATTTTGCTTATTTTTCTTTTTCTAATTCTTTTAGGTGGTAGGTTAGGTTGTTTGAGATTTTTCCTGTTCTTTGTGGAAGGCATGTATCACTATGAACTTCTAAGAACTGCTTTTGCTGCATCCCATAGATTTTGTATGGTTGTATTTTTATTTTCATTTGTATCAAAGTATTTTTTGATTTCCTCTTTCATTTTGTTGTTCACCCACTGGTTTTTTAGTACCATGTTGTTCAGTCTCCATGTAATCATTTTTTTCTTATTTCTTTTCCTGTGGTTGATTTCTAGTTTCATGCCATTGTGGTCAGAAAAGAAGCTTGAAATAATTTCTATACTCTTAAATTTGTTGAGGCTTGTTTTGTGCCCTTGTATGCGGTCAACCCTAGAAAATGTTCTGTGTGCACTTGAAAAGAATGTGTATGCTGTTTTTTTTTCTGGATGTAATGTCCTGAAAAATATCAATTAAGTCTAACTGTTCTATTGTATCCTTTAGGATCTCTGCTGCCTTACTGATTTCTGTCTAGAAGATGTGTCTATTGATGTGAGTGGGGTGTTAAAGTCTCCTACTATTATTGTATTCCCATCAATTTCTTCCTTTATGTCTATTGGTATTTGTTTTATGTATTTGGATGCTCCTATATTGGGTGCATATATTTTGAGGATGTAATATCCTCTTCCTGTTTTGATTCCTTTATCACTATATAGTGTCCTTCTTTATCTTTATGGCCTTTGTTTTAAAGTCTGTTTTGTCTGACATGAGTAGTGCAACCCCCACTTTTCTGTCATTTCCATTTGCATGATATATCTTTTTCCATCTCCTCACTTTCAGTCTATGTGTGTCCTTTGCCTTAAAGTGGGTCTCTTTTTTATGTGTTGCCTACAATAAGCAGCATATTATAGGCTCTTGTTTTTTAATCCAATCTGCCATTCCCCTGTCTTTTGACTGGAGCATTTAGTCTACTGGCACCTAAAGTAATTACTGATAGATATCTATTTATTGCCATTTTAAACCTTGTTTTCCAGTTGATTTTGTATTTCTTCTTTGTCCCTTTCTTTTTCTTTTTGTGGTTTATGATTTCCTGTTATATTATGCTTGTGTTCTCTTCTTTTTGGTTTTTGTAGATCGATTTTATGTGTTGATTCGTGGTTACCTTGTTTTTCAAGTATTTTAACCCCTTCCTATCTACTTGCTTTTAGACTGGTAGTCATATAGGCTCAAACACATTCTAAAAAAAAAACTAACAAAAGAGTCTACATTTTATTACTCTCCTCTCCCACATTTTATGATTTTGATGTCCTCTTTTACATCTTCATATTTATCCTTTTGCTGTTCATTGTGGCTGTCATCACTTTCACAAAAATCTTTTTAATTTTTAAAAAAATCTGTCTACTGGCTTAAGTGATTTATTTTCCAATTGTGATTTTCTCTCTCCTATACCTTCTTGCTTCTCTTCTACTTAGAGAAGACCTTTCAACATTTCTTTTAGGATAGGTTTAGTATTGCTGTTTTCTTTTAGTTTTTGCTTGTCTGAGAAATTCCTTATCTCTCTTTCTATTCTAAATGATAATCTTGCTGGGTAGCGTATCCTAGGTTGCAGATTTTTCCCTTTCAGGACTCTGACTATATCTTGCCATTCCCTTCTGTCCTGCAAACGTTTCTATTGAGAAATTAGCTGATAGCGTTATGGGGGTTCCCTTGTAATTAACTCTTTGTTTTTCTGTTGCTGCTTTTAGAATCCTCTAACTTTTGCCATTTCTATTATAATATGGCTTGGTGTAGGTCTGTTTGGGTTCATCTTGTTTGGGACCCTCTGTGCTTCCTGTGCCTGGATATCTGTTTCCTTCTTTAGGTTCGGGAAGTTTTCAGCCATAATTTCTTCTAACACATTTTTGAACCCCTTTTCTCTTTCTTCTCCTTCTGGGATCCCTATTATGTGTAGATTGGCAAGCTTTATATTATCCCGTAGGTTTCTTATTTTGCTTTCATTTTTTTTCCTCCAATTTGGCTTTCTGTGTTCTGATTGGATGATTTCCATTATTCTATCTTCCAGAACACTTATTCGTTCTTCTGCATTATTCAATCTGCTATTCATTGCCTTTAGCTCAGTCAGTTTTCATCTCAGCAAATGTTTTCTAATTTTTCCTGGCTCCTCTTTTATAGTTTCTAGTTCCTTTTTATAGTAATCTGCATTCCTATTGATAGCCCTTCTTAATTCCTTCAGTATTTTCATTATCTCCTTTTTAACTTGGTGTCTATTAGACTGAAGAGGTCTGTTTCATTGTTTGTTCTTTCAAGGGAATTCTCTTCATCTTTTAATTGGGAGTGTTTCCTCTGCTTCTTCATTTTACTTATATTTCTCTTACTCTATGAATTTAGGAGAAACAATTATCTACTGTGGTCTTGGAGGGCTATTTTTATGTGGGAGCATCCTGTGTATCCTGGGTTGGTTTAATATTTTTGGTGCAAGGGCTGTTTGTAGTATGCATGTCCTGCCACCTCTTTCCTCAGTGTTTGCTGGCTGTACAGTAGAATTAATTCTTACAGCTCAATTCTTAAAAATCACTTCTCTCGGTTTTTAAACAATACATTTTTATGACTTTTTCTTAATTTGGGTAGTCTTGTAAGTGCCCTCATTCTGTAGGGTGGACACATCCAGGTGTGACACCTGGTAGCACCATGACCTAGCCTCACCATGCCTAATGGAATTAGTCAAGGCAACTTCTCAGCTTTAATATTTCTAGAGAGGTTTTCCTAGGAATTTGTTTCTTGACACATATTTGCAGCCGTAGAACCACATGTGGCTTTTTCATAGGTACTCTATATATTCTACAAACCCCCCAAATCGCCCATGAAAGGATTACATATTATTGGGGCCCACAGGATGCTGAGCATTTCTGTAGCTCTTTTCTTGGTTTATCATGATTACAATTTTGGCTCCACAGGTAGGTAACTATAACACATAACACCTAGCTTATCAAGCAGACATTTTAAAAGTCAGATGAAAAGAATGTTTTGCTACTTTTCAAGCCTGTTAGGATGCACTTTTGGAATGCGGGGATGACTGTCCCCTGCCTGTGTGCCAGGGCTCTCTGCTGGTCTGTCTGTGGAGGTAGGTGTCCTTGTCCCCATCAGCTTCCACGACTCTCTGGAGAGGCCTTATACCTTAGGCAAGGAAGGACAGGGGAAATAACCTCCAAAAAATTATTTTCTATCTAACCCTAAAAAAAAATGCATCCCATATTAAGTTACTGCTACTATTTATCGACTGCTTACCAAGTGCCAGGGAAAACTGCCAAGTACTTTGTATAATACAATAATGCAATGAAGACACTGTTTATTAATTGCCACAGGAACTGACTCAGAAAGTTAAACAGTTTGCCCAAGTTGTGAAGCTATGAAGCTACTAAGTGGCAGAATGAGGATGCAAATCCACGTGTGGCTCTTAGACATAATGTTTTGTGCCTCTAATTATCCATCACATAGTGTGGCAGATCACTCCTCTCTGCTCTCAGTGAAATTCCACTGAGAAGGGAAATGAAGACTCTCAGGATGCTTGGTGTCCCCTTCCATTTTCTCATCAGCTGCTCAGTCTGCAGATTCAGACTTATGGATAGTGCAGTCTTTTCAGGCACCTACTGAACTAAGTGCAGTGTAGATCTGGATTACATTCGCCCTTTATGTCTTATTTTTCTCAAACATCAATAAAACAGTGTGCTCCATTACAGGAACTTTATTTATGATGGACTTCAGTCTTATAACAATGAATGTATGCTACCACAATCCATCTTACAATTCAGTCCCTACACCCTGCTTCTCATGTTGTCATTGTCAGGGGGCATCCTGTCACTCCCAAAGGTTAACAAATTCTTCATCCATACTGCAGTAAAATTTGCTTTAAACCAGTGGTTTCAACCTAGAGCTCCTTTTATGATTTTTCTTTCATGAATCTCAGGAATCGCTGCCATGTTAACATCCAACCAAGAGTGAATGCACTTTTTTTTTTCTGTTACTAAAGACAGGCAGAGGACATTAATTAATCCCTGGGTTCTGGGGTCCTCAGGTTTGATACTACTGCACACATAGCTATAGAAGAGTTATGATCCAGTAGTTTTGATACTGATTTGTAATTTACTGCATTGACCAGAATAGTCTGAGAGTCAAACATTCTATTTATAGAATTCCATGTAATATCAAGCCTTCCCGTCACTGCTCTCCAAAACGGCATCTTCCAAAGAGGAAAAAAAAAAAAAAGCACCAAAAAAAAGGCAGCTCTTGAAGACTGTCACTTGTAGAGTGTATCTGGGTAAATATTTTAGACATTATCAGCCAACAGCCAGAAAATTAAAATTATGGAATGAGGCCCACAATGTTACGAAATAGAGGATGTGTTTGGAACATATGAACGAATTAAGGATAACCCACTGAAGAGGAACTGTCAGGTCATTCTGATTTGAGGGCACTTTGCACAATTTTAAAAAATGAAAATGTCACCACTCAGTGAGCTGGGCAGCTCCCCAGCTTGCGCTCATCTGCAACAATTTCTCTTCTGTGCCTGGAACCAGGAGCTGTTTACTCTTCCCTGGGATGTTCCAGTTGGGGGGGTATAGCCTCTTATTCTTGGGAAAGGTAAGTGGCAGTGTTTTGTGTTTAAAGAAAAAAACCTTTGTATTTAACGATCTTTACAAAGGTACATACTAGGGCATAATTCTAAGTAGCTACATCAAGTACAAAGTATATTAACAGGGCTAAACTGATCACTCCTCCACTGAGGATTTTCTGTTTGGCCCCACAGCCTAGTTTTCCATTTTAGGATATGGGTAGGACAGTGGTCAAGCATTAACCAGATGATGCCGGAACTGCAGCACACTGCTGGAAACATAGGAAGAATTACTGTTGAAGGAGAAAGATTTTTACCTCATTTACAGAAACAAAGACTGTCAAAATCTGCCGGATAAAGAGCACAGATATTTGCTGTAACTTCACTCCCTGAAGTAGGGAGTGAAGAATAGAATAAGAAGAAAAGGCACAGGCTGACATACACTGTAGTGGAGCCACTGTCCCTCTAGATATTAACATGACTGGGACATGGACTGTGGCAAAGCAGCGTTCACTTGCCAATTATCAGCTCTGCTTCCCTTTCTATGGCCCATCTTTTTCCCCAGACCCACCCCACTGTCACTATCCAAAGAAGTTTGATTTAATTCTGTGGGAGCACTTGAATTTATGCCCCATTAAAGTTCCCTTTTGAAAGCCACAAGCTGAAGCCACATCTAACAATTATGACGTTCTCCGGATCCCACGCACATCCTAAAACTGGAAAATTTGTTTCATGGTCACAGAACCAATAAAAAACATGACTTCATTTGAAATGCCTAATTCTTAAAAAAAGAAAATTAAGTAATTTCAGGTGTTTATACAAAGTCTTTATGATTAGAGCATTCTATAAACACCAAATATGCTCTGAGAAGGTTCTCTTATGTCATAAGAAATTACGGCTTAGACTGGAGGCCCAAACCTTTTCTTCTGTGAGATTTGCTTTTAGTTTCACATTTAACTCTAACATTTTTCTTTTAGTACCAGGGTCAAGATAGGGCCTCTTAATATTTATGATCTTACTCATCTTTCACTAGCCTCAGTGAAAACAATCACTGCCAGTTTCCTACCTCAAGACTTGGTTATGTAAATAACTGGGTGTGACCACCCTGGATGAGTCACTCAATCAGTCAACAAACAGGAGTCCCCGTTATGTGCCAGGTGGGACCAGAGTTCTATAGGAAAAGCTCAGGTGGTCACATTCCTATTGAAGAGAAGGCTCCAAGCTTCAAGCAACATCACATACCCAGGTAAGTTGAGACATCCCTAAAATTGCCTAAAGTACTTACTAGTAGTGTCCCCTTACCTTTTACCTGTGTTTTGGGGAACACCATCTGACATGAATAAAAGAACCAAGGACTCTGACTCCACCAAGACTTCCCCCAAATATTCCACAACCCCTACTGGATATGGGGATCTCTGGGCTTGTGCCTTAAGATCCCTGGTAGATCTTGTAAGGAGCAGGGGAAAGTAGAGACCTGCAATTTCTGGGGAGTTTTTATGTCCTGGAATAAACAGCTGAAGGTGGGTCTTCTCTCAGGAAAGCTTTGCAGCAATGAGGGCTCTGCATGGACAGCTATGTATGACGCCGGGCACAAAGTGCTGCCTGGTGTCCAGAGCTGTCCGTGACCTGGTTCCAGCCTTGAAGACACCACTGCCCTTCATACTCCCTCTTCAACCCTATTCCACTCGCCCAGCAAAACTCTGCGTTTTCCCTCATCTGCCCTTGCCTTTGCTCAAGCCATTCTCTCTGGAACGCCCTTCTTTCCCATCTCTCTGCTCTTTCCATTCATGCATATACTCTCGGCTCATTTGAAATGTCATCTCCATGAAGGCTTCTCTGGCCCAATAGTTCTTTTCTCCTCTGAACTCCCCCCATACATGACCTATGTATACCTCCCACATTTTAACTTGTATAGTAGTCCTCTCTTTTCATCCGTTACCTTCCCTACAAAAGGGGAAGTTGCTGGAGTCCAGGGTCATGATTTCAGGGGTCACTGATGGTGATTTTTCTAGCACCTAGCCCATGGTTTTGATACGAGGCTCTACACAGTCCCGTAGTTCCAGAGAGGTGGTCTTGAGACCACCTGGTGGGGGCAGAGTGGACAGGGCCAAGGGGAGACCCCCATCCCTCCAATCTGTCCTTCAGTCAGATGGGTTTTGATTGTAATTCTTCTATTTATTGTGATCTGTATAAGTTTTCTTTTTTTTTCTTTTAAAGGATTCTGCTAGAGATAGAAAAAAAGGAAACCACTGCCACAGATACTGTCACATAAATAAACAGAATTACACCCTATGCCTCAAGCGCTTTCTCCCTTCAGATATAATGAAATTCAATGATCAAAAATGAGTCGTGGGCTTCCCTGGTGGCGCAGTGGTTGGGAGTCCGCCTGCCGATGCAGGGGACACGGGTTCGTGCCCCGGTCTGGGAGGATCCCACGTGCCGCGGAGCGGCTGGGCCCGTGAGCCATGGCCGTTGGGCCTGCGCGTCCGGAGCCTGTGCTCCGCAACGGGAGAGGCCACGGCAGTGAGAGGCCCGCGTACCGCAAAAAAAAAAAAAAAAAAAAAAAAAAAAAAAAAAATGAGTCGTGAAGGTTCAGAGTGCCTGCCAATCAAAGAACATGGTCAAAACAGAGGGCTCTTTCTCCTGTGCTGTATGACCTTTTTACATTAAAATCTGATAGACTTCTCCTCAGCTCTGAGTGAGTTATGTTTGAGGTGGTAAGCAAAACCGGGCTGGCACCTGGCTCTGCTGTGTGTGTGTATGCGTGGTGTGTAAGTGAGCATCCCCATGATGCTTTGATCTCAATGTAAGTGCGAGGAGAGAGTTACAAATGATGCTGATGTCTCTTGATCTCTCCTTCCCCCAAATAAATCCACTCCTCCTTCAGTCCGCATCAGTGGTAAGTGGCACTAATATCCACTCTGCTGCTCAGGCTACAAATCTAGGAGTTTCTCCTGATTTCTCTCTTTCCTTCACTACCCACATCCAATTTAATCAGTAAATACTGTTGGTTCCACCTCTGAAACATGATCCGAAGCAGCTCGTTTCTCCCTGCCATCTGCTGCTACCAACTGCTGTGGTTCAGGGTGTCATCATTTCATACCTGTTACCATATTCATCCCTCTTATCTGGTCTCTGCCTTCTGCTCTCCCCTCACTGTTATCCGTTCTCTAGGCAGCATGTTTAAACCTCTCCTAATAAAAACTCTCCAAGAATTTCTCATCAAATGTAGAGTAAAACTCTAACTAACTCCCAAATGGTAAAAATAATCCAGCAAATACTTCTATTTCACTCCAAATTAAGCAAATTGCTCATTCTGATAATCTTCCATTGGGGAGTTTTCTTTAAGAAAGAAAATAAATTAGCAGATGACTGAGCAGAGAGACAGAAGGACTGGCACATCACCCAAAACCAGAAAGGACTTACGGCTTCAGATTTGGGAGGCACTGGAGGTGGAGGTAGGGCAATCTCTGAAGACTTCATTGCTGCTCCCAGAGTTCCGGGGACAGGAAGGGGAGAAGGTGCACATTTGGACCGGACAGAACCTCGAAACTGATCACATCTGCTCTTCTCGCTCAGGGAGCGAGTGAGAGGCTGATGGCTGGGCTTGCCTTCTTCCAGCCATAGCTCTTCATAAGGAAGTTCTGACTTCCCTGTGATGCCCACTGATTCTTCACTAGCTTCTGGGAAAAGGTAGTCGCTCCCACTATCACCCGAGTCCTGATAGGGCAGGATGTCATGAGGAAAGGGGGCCCACTCTCCCCCCAGGTCCCTGCAGCCGTGGAGGTTCACCTCACTGTTGCCATGGAGATTGTTGCCATACACACAGACGGAGAGCCGGTGGAAGGACTGGGTGAGCTCATCGCGAGCGTAGCTAAGAGAATTGGGCACATGGTTGTGGCCAGTGCACCGGCTCTTCTTGGGGCTCTTACAGTCCTCATTCCAGTCGGTCTTCACATCGCGGACCGCCCGTGAATACTCATCGATGTCGAACTGTTCTTGGCAGATACCCAGCCAGTGATGGACCAGGGTTTCAGGCCATACTTCCCCCTTCACCAGGTGTTCTGGGAGGCTAAACTTGGGGACAGTCAAGTGCAAAGGGAAGTGCATGGGGAGGATCTTATTGTTCCGCAGCACACAGCAAACCACCACTGTCTTGGTCTGGATGTTCACAAACTTGTAGCGGTGCCCCTCACGGATGAAGTGGAGGTCATACGGGTTCCTTGGTGGAGGGCTGGGCACGGTCACGTTCACGGGAAGTCTGGTTTTCTCCACAATGTTGCGGATGGTGTGCTCGCCCTCCTGCATCTGAAGCTCCAGGGGGCTTCGGGTGCTGAACCTGCCCTTGCACTGGAATGGGAGGCTGATGCTCTCGTTGGTCCGGTGATTCATGCAAATGAGGCACGGCATTTTGCCTTTTCCCAGCTTGCTGATGGAATTGAGCTTCCCAATCTTTTTGAAGATGGTGTTGAGTCGTGACTTCTCCTTGAAAGTCTTTGCATAAAGGATTTCTGCCTGGCCCATTAGAGTGAGTTCATCCCCCGTACAAAGTGTGATGTTGTAAACTTCGGTGTCTTCATTGCATTCACCTGAAGCAACCTACAATAGGATAAATCAAATTTTAGGGTAGTTGTCTTTAGTTTATTCATGCAGAGAAGTAGCGAACATGCTATTAAGACACACATGCATACACAAAGGAAAATGCTGTTTTATTTTAATACCAAATTTAGACAAGCCATTTCTCCTGTAATATTTATGTGGTTAACATAACAAGATGATGTTAGTTTAGACTTTTAAAAGCATTTTTTTTTTTCTGAAGAAAAAGGTACCCTGTATTCATTTGTAACATTTTGGAAAATACAGAAGAAAATCACACACAAAAAATAACACCCACGAACCTGATGCAGAGACAGCCACGGTTAATGATTTGATAAACATCCTTCTAGTTTTTTTTTCCTATGTCTTCTACCACATGGATAATTATTTTGGGACATTAATATTATCATTTTCAGTTATAAAAATGCTTTCATGAATATCACTGTAGAAAATTCTTTTTAAACTATTAAAGTTCTACTAATTTTTTACCTTTAAAAATTTGCTAAGTTTATTAAATTTTCTAAAATTGGGACAAAGGATTTAAAAAATGTCTTCTTTCTCCCCATTCTTTTATTTATTATGAAAACTATTCATATTCATTGGAAGAAATATTAGAAAATACAGATATAAAAATGAACAATTTCTACACAACCTGACCACTAAAGATAACCTGTTAACAATTTTATATAAACGGAAAGAAAAGACAGAGATAAGACGGTGGAATAGAAGATGTGAGCTCACTTCTCCTTACAAAAACAGCAAAATCACAACTAACTGATGAACAACCATCGACAAAAAAACAAACCACTGGAATCTACCAAAAAAGATATCCTACATCCAAAGACAAAGAAGAAGCCACAATGAGATGGTAGGAGGGGGCACAACAGCAATAAAATCAAATCCCATACCTGCTGGGTGGGTGACCCACAAACTGGAAAATAATTATACCACAGAAGTTCTCCCACAGGCGTGAAAGTTCTGAGCCCCACATCAGGCTCCCCAGCCTGGGGGTCTGGTAACAGGAGGAGGAGCCCCTAAAGAATCTGGCTTTGAAGGCCATCGGGGTTTGATCTCAGGAATTCCACAGGATTGGGAGAAACAGAGACTCCACTCTTGGAGGGTGCACACAAAGTCTCATGTGCACCAGGACCCAGGAAAAAAAGCAGTGACCTCATAAGAGCCTGGGCCAAATCTACCTGCTAGTACTGGAGGGTCTCCTGCAGAGATGGGGGCAGCTTTGGCTCACTGTGGCGACAAAGACACTGGTGGCAGTCGTTCTGGGGAGTACTCATTGGTGTGAACCCTAGAGGAGGTGGCTATTTTCTCACCAAGACCTGGACCCACTCAACAGCCTGTAGGCTCTAGTGCTGGGACACCTCAGTCCAAACAACCAACAGGGTGGGAACACAGCCCCATCCATCAAGAGACAAGCTGCTTAAAGTCTTCCTGAGCATACAGCTGCCCACTAAACATGCCCCTTAACACAGCCCTGCCCAACAGACAGACAAGACCCAGCTGCACCCACCAGTGGGGAGGAGCCAGTCCCTCCCACCAGGAAGCCTGCACAAGACTCTTAGACAGTCTCATCCACCAGGGGGCAGACAGCAGAAGCAAGAAGAACTACAATCCTGCAGCCTGTGGTAAGGAAACCACAATCATAGAAAGTTAGACAAAATGAGATGGCAGAGGAATATGTCCCAGATGAAGGAACAAGATAAAACCCCAGAGAACAACTAAGTGAAGTGGAGACAGGCAATCTACCCAAAAAAGAATTTAGAGCAATGATAGTAAAGATGATCCAAGATCTCAGAAAAAGAATGGAGGCACAGATCGAGAAGACAGAAGAAATGTTTAACAAAGCCCTAGAAGAACTAAAGACCAAACAAACAGAGATGAATAACCCAAAAACTGAAATGAAAAATACACTGGAAGGAATCATTAGCAGAATAACTGAGGCAGAAGAATGGATAAGTGAGCTGGAAGACAGAATGGTGGAATACACTGCTGCAGAACAGAATAAAGAAAAAAAAATGAAAAGAAATGAGGACAGCCAAAGAGACCTCTGAGACAACATTAAACGCACCAATATTTGCATTATAGAGGTCCCAGAAGGCGAAGAGAGAGAGAAAAAACCTGAGAAAATATTTGAAGAGATAATAGCTGAAAACTTCCCTAACATGGGAAAGGAAACAGTCACCCAGGTAGAGGAAGTGCAGAGAGTCCCAGGCAGGATAAACCCAAGGAGGAACATGCCGAGACACACAATAGTCAAACTGACAAAAATTAAAGACAAAGAAAAAATACTAAAAGCAACAAGGGAAAAGCAACAAATAACATAGAAGGGAACTCCCATAAGGTTATCAGCTGATTTCTCAGCAGAAACTCTGCAGGCCAGAAGGGAGAGGCATGATATATTTAAAATAATGAAAAGGAAGAACCTACAACCAAGAATACTCTACCCAGCAAGGCTCTCATTCAGATTTGACAGAGAAATCAAAAGCTTTACAGACAAGAAAAAGCTAAGAGAATTCAAATTCAGCACCACCAGACCAGCTTTGCAACAAATGCTAAAAGAACTTCTCTAGGCAGAAAAGGCCACAACTACAAATAAGAAAATTATGAACGGGAAAGCTCAATGGTAAAGGCAAACATAAAGTAAAGGTAGGAAATCATCCACACACAAATATGATATCAAAACTAGCAATCATGGGGGACTTCCCTGGTGGCGCAGTGGATAAGACTCCATGCTCTCAATGCAGGGGGCCGGGTTCTATCTCTGGTCGAGGAACTAGACCCACATGCGTGCTGCAACTAAGAGTTTGCATGCCACAACTAAGGAGCCCTTGTGCTGCAGCTAAGAAGCCCGCAAGCCGCAACTAAGCATCCTGTAAGCTGCAACTAAGGAGCCTACGTGCTGCAACAAAGACCCGGAGCAACCAAATTAATAAATAAATAAATATTTTTAAAAAACCCAGCAATCATGAGGAGAGCATAATGCAGGATATTAGAAATGCATTTGAAATTAAAAGGCCAGCAACTTAAAACAATCTTGTTTATATATAGGCAGGTATAACAAAACCTCATGGTAACAGCAAACCAAAAATCTACAATAGATACACACACAAAAAAGAATAAGGAATTCAAAAACAACACTAAAGTTAGTCGTAAAATCACAAGAGAACAAAAGAGAAAGGGAAGAAAAAACACCTATAAAAACAAATAAAAAACAATGAACAAAATGGCAATAAGAACATACATATCGATAATTACGTTAAATGTAAATGGATTAAATGCTCCAACCAAAAGACACAGACTGGCTAAATGGATACAAAAACAAGACCCGTATATATGGTGTATACAAGAGACCCACTTCAGATCTAGGGACACACACAGACTGGAAAGTGATGGAATGGAAAAAGGTATTCCACACAAATGGAAATCAAAAGCAAGCTGGAGTAGCAATACTCGTATCAGACAAAACAGACTTTAACATAAAGACTTATAAGAGACAAAGGAGGACACCACATAATGATCAAGGGAATCAATCCAAGAAGATATAACAACTGTAAATATATATGCACCCAACATAGGAGCACCTCAATATATAAGGCAAATATTAACAGCCATAAAAGGAGTAATCGACAGTAATACATAGTGGAGGACTTTAACACCCCACTTTCATCAATGGACAGATCATCCAGACAGAAGATCAATAAGGAAACACAGGCCTTAAATGACACATTAGACTAGTTGGACTTAACTGATATTTATAAAGCATTCCATCCAAAAGCAGCAGAATAAAAATTCTTCTCAAGTGCACATGGAACATTCTCCAGGACTAATCACGTGCTGGGCCACAAAGTGAGCCTCAGTAAATTTAAGAAAATTGAAATCATATTAAGCATCTTTTACAACCACAACACTATGAGATTATAAATCAGCTACAAGAAAAAGACTGTAAAAACACAAACAGATGGAGGCTAAACAATTTGCTCCTAAACAACCAATGGATCACTGAAGAAATTAAGGAGGAAATCAAAAAATACCTAAAGACAAATGAAAACAAAAGCGTGACGATCCAAAACCTATGGGACTCAGCAAAAGCAGTTCTGAGAGGGAAGTTTACTGCAATATAATCTTACCTCAGGAAACAAGAAAATTCTCAAATAAACAATCTAACCTTACACCTAAAGCAACTAGAAAAAGAAGAACAAACAAAACCCAAAGTTAGTAGATGGAAAGAAATCATAAAGATCAGAGCAGAAATAAGGATGAAGAAAAAGCAGAAAAGATCAATGAAACTAAAAGCTGGTTCTTTGAAAAGATAAACAAAACGGATAAACCTTTAGCCACACTCATCAAGAAAAAAGGGGAGAGGACTCAAATCAATAAAATTAGATATGACAAAGGAGAAGTCACAACTGACACCACAGAAACACAAAGGATCATGAAAGACTACCATATATGCCAATAAAATGGACAACCTACAAGAAATGGACAAATTCTTTGAAAGGTAAAATCTTCTAAGACTGAATCAGGAAGAAATACAAAATATGAACAGACCAATCACAAGTACTCAAATTGAAACTGTGATTAAAGAACTCCCAACAAACAAAAGTCCAGGACCAGATGACTGCACAGGTAAATTCTATCAAACATTCAGAGAAGAGTTAACACCTATCTTTCTGAAAGTATTACAAAAAAATGCAGAGGAAGGAACACTCCCAACTCATTCTGTGAGGCCACTATCACCCTGATACCAAAACCAGATAAAGATACCACAAAAAAAGAAAATTACAGGCCAATACCACTGATGAAGAGTCGCAAAAACACTCAGCAAAATACTAGCTAACCAAATCCAACAATACTTTTTTTTTTTTTTTGGAAGGCTTTCAGAACTAAAGTTTTTTTTTTTTTAATACATCTTTATTGGAGTATAACTGCTTCACAATGCTATTTTAGTTTCTGTTGTACAACAAAGTGAATCAGCCATGTGCATACATATATCCCCATATCCCCTCCCACTTGAACCTCCCTCCCATCCTCGCTATCCCACCCCTCTACATCATTGCAAAGCACCAAGCTGATCTCCCTGTGCTATGCTGTTGCTTCCCACTAGCTATCTATTTTACATTTGGTAGTGTATATATGTCGATGCTACTCTCACTTCACCGCAGCTTCCCCCTCCCTCATGTTCTCAAGCCCATTTTCTATGTCTACATCTTTATTCCTGCCTTGCCCCTAGGTTCATCAGTACTTTTTTTTTTTTAGATTCCATATATATGTGTTAGCATATGGTATTTGTTTTTCTCTTTCTGACTTCCTTCACTCTCTACGACAGACTCTAGGTCCAGCCACCTCACTACAAATAACTCAATTTCATTTCTTTTTATGGCTGAGTAATATTGCATTGTATACATGTGCCACATCTTCTTTATCCATTCATCTGTCGATGGACATTTAGGTTGCTTCCATGTCATGGCTACTGTAAATAGAGCTGCAGTGAATATTGTGGTACATGTCTCTTTTTGAATTACGGTTTTCTCAGGGTATGTGCCCAGTAGTGGGACTGCTGGGTCATGTCGTAGTTCAATTTTTTAGTTTTTTAACGAACCACCATACTGTTCTCCATAGTGGTTGTATCAATTTACATTCCCACCAACAGTGCAAGAGGGTTCCCTTTCACTACACCCTTTCCAGCATTTATTGTTTTATTTTTTGAAAATGGCCATTCTGTCAGGTGTGAGGTGATACCTCATTGTAGTTTTGATTTGCATTTCTCTAATAATTAGTGATGCTGAGCATCGTTTCATGTGCCTCTTGGCCATCTGTATGTCTTTGGTGAAATGTCAATTTAGGTCTTCCACTCATTTTTTAATTGGGTTGTTTCCAACAATACTTTAAAAGGATCACACACCATGATCAAGTGGGATTTATCCCAGGGATGCCAGAATTTTTCAATATCTGAAAATTAATCAGTGTGATACAGAACATCAACAAATTGAAGAATAAAACCCATGTGATCCAAATACAAAGGAGAAGCCACAATGAGATGGTAGGAGGGGGGCAAACACAATAAAATCAAATCCCATAACTGCTGGGTAGGTGACTCACAAACTGGAGAACACTTATACCACAGAAGTCCACCCACTGGAGTGAAAGTTCTGAGCCCCACGTCAGGTTTCCCAATCTGGGGATCTGGCAATGGGAGGAGGAATTCCTAGAAAATCAGACTTTGAAGGCAAGTGGGATTTGATTGCAGGACTGGGGGAAACAGAGACTCCATTCCTGCAAGGCACACACAAAGTAGTGTGCTCATCATGACCCAGGGGAAGGAGCAGTGACCCCATAGGAGACTGAAACAGACCTACCTGCTAGTGTTGGAGGGTGTCCTGCAGACGCGGGGGGGGCCCTGTGTGTCACTGTGAGGACAAGGACACTGGCACAGAAATTCTGGGAAGTACTCCTTGGCGTGAGTCCTCCCAGAGTCTGCCATTAGCCCCACCAAAGAGCCTGGGTAGGCTGCAGTGTTGGGTCGCCTCAGGCCAAACAACCAACAGGGAGGGAAGCCAGCCCCACCCATCAGCAGACAAGTGGGTTAAAGTTTTACTGAGCTCTGCCCACCAAAACAAAAGCCAGCTGTACCCACCACCAGTCCCTCCCATCAGGAAACTTGCACAAGCCTCTTAGAGAACCTCATCCACCAGAGGGCAGGCAGCAGAAGCAAGAACTACAATCCTGCAGCCTGTGGAACAAAAACCACATTCACAGGAAGATAGACAAGATGAAAAGGCAGAGGGCTATGTACCAGATGAAGGAACAAGATAAAACCCCAGAAAGACAACTTAATGAAGTGGAGATAGGCAACCTTCCAGAAAAAGAATTCAGAATAATGATAGTGAAGATGATCCAGGACCTCGGAAAAAGAATGGAGGCAAAGATTGAGAAGATGAAAGAAATGGTTAACAAAGATCTAGAAGAATTACAGAACAAACAAACAGAGATGAACAACACAATAACTGAAATGAAAACTACACTAGAAGGAATCAATAGCAGAATAACTGAGGCAGAAGAACAGGTAAGTGACCTGGAAGACAGAATGGTAGAATGCACTGCTGCGGAACAGAATAAAGAAAAAAGAATGAGAAGAAAAGACAGCCTAAGAGACCTCTGGGACAACATTAAATGCAACAATATTCGCATTATAGGGGTCCCAGAAGGAGAAGAGAGAGAAAGGACCCAAGAAAATATTTAAAGAGATGATAGTTGAAAACTTCCCTAACATGGGAAAGGAAATAGCCACCCAACCCAAGGAAGTGCAGAGAGTCCCATACAGGATAAAACCAAGGAGAAGCACGCCAAGACACACAGTAATCAAATTGGCAAAAATTAAAGACAAAGAAAAATTATTGAAAGCAGCGAGAGAAAAACGACAAATAACATACAAGGGAACTCCCATAAGGTCAACAGCTGATTTCTCAGCAGAAGCTCTACAAGCCAGAAGGGAGTGGCATGATATACTTAAAGTGATGAAAGGGAAGAACCTACAGCCAAGATTACTCTACCCAGCAAGAATCTCTTTCAGATTTGATGGAGAAATCAAAAGCTTTACAGACAAGCAAAAGCTAAGGGAATTCAGCACCACCAAACCAGCTCTACAACAAACGCTAAAGGAAATTCTGTAAGTGGGAAACACAGGAGAAGAAAAGGACCTACAAAAACAAACCCAAAACAATTAAGAAAATGGTCATAGGAACATACATATCGATTATTACCTTAAACGTGAATAGATTAAATGCTCCAACCAAAAGACACAGGCTTGCTGAATGGATACAAAAACAAGACCCATCTAAATGCTGTCTACAAGAGACCCACTTCAGACCTAGGGACACATACAGACTGACAGTGAGGGATAGAAAAAGATATTCCATGCAAATGGAAATCAAAAGAAAGCTGGAGTAGCAATACTCATATCAGATAAAATAGACTTTAAAATAAAGAATATTACAAGAGACAAGGAAGGACACAACATAAGGATCAAGGGATCAATCCAAGAAGATATAACAATTACAAATATATATGCACCCAACATAAGAGCACCTCAATACGTATGGACACCAAGGGGGGAAAGCAGCGGGGGTGGTGGTGGTGGTGGTGTGATGAATTGGGAGACTGGGATTTACACGTATATACTGATGGGTATAAAATGGATGACTAATAAGAACCTGCTGTATAAAAAATAAATAAATAAAATTCAACCCCCCCCAAAACCCATGTGATCATCTCAATAGATGCAGGAAAAGCTTTTGACAAAATTCAACACCCATTTATGATCAAAACTCTCCAGAAACTGGGTATAGAGGGAACATACCTCAACATAATAAAGGCCATATATGATAAACCTAGAGCTAGCATCATACTCAATGGGGAAAAGACCAGGAACAAGACAAGGATGTCCACTCTTGCCACTTTTATTCAACATAGCTTTGGAAGTCCCTAGCTATGGCAATCAGAGAAGGAAAAAAAATAAAAGGAATCCAAATTGGAAAAGAAGGAATACTGTCAGTGTTTGCAGATGACATGATACTATACATAAAAAATCCTAAAGATGCTACCAGAAAACTAATAGAGCTCATTAGTGAATTAGGTAAAGTTACAGGATACAAAATTAATACTCATAAATCTGTTGCAGTTCTATGCACTAACAACAAAAGATCAGAAAAAGAAATTAAAGAAACAATCCCATTTACCATTGTAGCAAAAAGAATAAAATACCTAGGAATAACCCTATCTAAGAAGGCAAAAGACCTGTACTCTGAAGCTGTAAGACACTGATGAAAGAAAGTGAAGATGATACAAACAGTTGGAAAGATATACCATGTTCTTGGATTGGAAGAATCAATATTGTTAAAATGGCCATACCACCCAAGGCAATCTACAGATTCAATGCAATCCCAATCAATTTACCAGTGGCATTTTTCACAGAACTGAAACAAAAAAATCTGAAAATTTGTATGGAGACACAAAATACCCCAGATAGCCAAAGCAATCTTGGGACAGAAAAATGGAGCTGGAAGAATCAGGCTCCCTGACTTCAGTGTATACTACAAAGCTACAGTTACCAAAACAGTACCGTACTGGCACAAAAACAGAAATATAGATTAATGGAACAGGGTGGAAAGCACAGAAATAAACCCATGTACCTATGGTCAATTAATCTATGACAAAGAAGAAAGCAAGGCTATACAATGGAGGAAAGATGGTCTCTTTAATAAATGGTGCTGGGAAAATTGGACAGCTACATGTAAAAAAATGAAATTAGAACAAAATGGTTAAAGGCCTAAATGTAAGACCGGATATTACAAAACTCTTAGAGGAAAACATAGGCCAAACACTCTTTGACATAAATCTCAGCAATATCTTTTATGATCCGCCTCCTAGAGCACTGGAAATAAAAACAAAAATAAACAACTGGGGCCTAATTAAACTCAAAAGCTTTTGCACAGCAAAGGAAACCATAAACAAAATGAGAAAACAACCTACAGAATGGGAGAAAATATTTGCAAACATGCGAGTGACAAGGGATTAGTCTCCAAATTTTACAAACAGCTCATGCGGCTTGACATAAAAAAAACCCCAAAACAACCGAAACAAAAAATGGGCAGAAGACATAGACATTTCTCCAAAGAAGCTATATATAGATGGCCAAGAGGCACATGAAAAGATGCTCAACATCGCTAATTATTAGAGAAATGCTAATCAAAACTACAATGAGGTATCATCTCACACCACTCAGAATGGCCATCGTCAAAAAGTCTACAAACAATAAATGCTGGAGAGGGTGTGGAGAAAAGGGAACCCTCCTGCACCATTGGTGGGAATGTAAACTGGTGCAGCCACTATGGAGAACAGTATGGAGGTTCCTTAAGAAACTAAAAATAGAGCTACCATATGATCCACCAATCCCACGCCTGGGCATACATCCAGAGGAAATCATGGTTTGAGAGGATACATGCATCCCAATGTTCACCGCAGTGCTGTTTACAATAGCCAGGACGCAGAAGCAACTTAAATGTCCATTGACAGATGAACAGATAAAGAAGATGTGGTACATATATACATTGGAATACTACTCAGCAATTAAAAAGAATGAAATTTTAAAAAAAGAAAAAAAGAAATGAGTGTATCAGTCTATCTCAGAGATATATAAATACACAGTTTTCTTGCTCTGCTTCTCACTGTAATTTATCCATTTTCCTGTGCATATACTCCATCAATTGTAACACTAACCTAACATATTCCATTATATATGGATATGCCTTAATTCATTTGACCAATTCCTTATTGTTAGACAGATGGGATTTCCCAATTTTTAGCAAGTATAAATAGTACTGCAGCAAATGTTTTTACACTTCAATTATTTCCTTAGGATAAAGTCTCAGAAGTAGAATTGCATGGACAAAGCTGTGTATACATGTGAAAGGTCTAATATGTGTTACCCATTGTACTTCATCAATGTTATACACAGACATATTTCTACTCGATGAAGTTATGTTTCCCCATACCCATGCTGAATAAATTTAATGTTTACCAATATTAAAAGTAAAGCATGTATCCTGCATTTATTTATGTTTTATGTTGAATATGCTTGAATAATAGTATTGTGAATATTTTTTGGTATTTATTTATCAAGCTATTAGAGTTTTTCCTCTGTGAATTGTCTACTTGTGTCCCTCACCCATTTTTCTGTTGGGATGGCTATCTTATTACTATTTATGCAATGTGAATGTCATTTATGCTATACATTTTCCAATTTGTTGCTTGAATTTCAATTTTATGCCTTCTTTAAGTATTAAAGTTTTTTTCTGTGCAGCATTTTCAAACATTTCCTTTGTGATTTCATTCTTGGGTGTTATGTGTCTACCTGTTGAGAAGATATAGATCAAGGTTCTGATCTAGGAGTGGTTTTGCACCCCCCCGCCCCCGCCCAGGGGATATCTGACAGTGTCTTGAGACATTTTTGATGGCCATGACTGGGAGGGTGCTTACACCTAGTGGGTACAAACAAAGAATGGTGCTAAACATGCTACAAGGCACAGGACAGTCCTGCAGCAAAGATTTATCCAGTCCAATTTTCACTGGTGTTCAGGTTGAGAAATGTTGATATCATTAACCAATATTTTCTTCCGGCATTTTGATGGTTTCATTTATTAAATATTTAACTTATTTAATTTTTTTGGTGGATTATTTAAGGTAGGGATCTAACTTCAGTTTTTTAAAAAGTTAACTGAGTGTCCAGTACATTTCCAAATAACCATCCCATTCATCACTGATTTTTTATTATATATTAAATTTATAAGACACATACACTCAAATGTATACATATATTAGTATTTATTTAGGGGCCATTTTATCCTTATGACCTTTCTGCCTATTTTCCTATCATAACAATACTGTTTTAATTCCTGTATCTTTATCATACATTTTGCGATCTGATAACAAAAGCTCTCACTTGTGGTTACTCCGACTCAAAAGTTTTTAGATGGAAAGAAACAAGAGAAGCAAAGTCAAAAGTCAAATAACAGACTGACAGAAAATATTTCCAGTGTATATGACAGAAAAAGAGCTAACATCCCTAATACATAGGTAGTTTTTAAAAAAGACCCCCAAACCTCCAGAAAAACAGAAAAGCCATGAAAAATCAATCTACTAAAAAGATGCATCTATGAAAAGATGTTCAACTTTTCTTATACTAACAGAAATGTAAACTATAATTACACTGAGATACCATTTCTCACCTAGAACACTGATAAATATTCAAAAGCTTGACACTGCCCTCAGTTGGTAAAGCTATGGGGAAACAGGCACTCTTGTTCATAGCTGGTGGAAATGCAAATAGTACAAGCCCGGTGGCCGGGAATTTGGCAATATCTAACCAAACTATTCATGCATTTATCCCTCCACCCAGCAATGCTACTTTTAGGAAATTACCCTGAAGACATTTCTCCAACCGTATGAAAATACCCATGTACAAGGTTATTCGTTGTAGCATCATTTGTATTTGTAAAATACTGGAACCTATTTCAATGCCCAAACATCGACAATTGATTAAATAAACTATGGTACACACACAAAATGATATTATGTGAAAATGAATGAGTACTGTTAGTTCAGTGAATTGGTATGAAATAAATTCCAGGATATACTAAATTAAAAAAAAAGCGAAGCACGTGAAAATTTATATGGTATATTGCCTTTTTGTTTAAGAAAGAAGGAAAAGTTTGTGTGTTTGTGTGTGTGTGTGTGTGTATTTCTGCTTATTTTTTTTTAAGGAACACAAGAAAAATAAACCAGAAAACAATGAAATTGGTCACTTACAGGAGGGAGGGGAGGGAGGAAGAGACATGGGGGAGAGTGACACCTCTGTGAGTAAACCTTGCTATAGAGTTTTGGCTTTTAGGAAGTATGCGAATGGTCTATATATTCAAAAAGTAAAATAAAAGTTAACAAGAAATTTAAAAAAAAAGCTGAATGCAAATGGAAACAGATGAACCCAACTGTATTTCAAATGAATAAACTAACAGCCCTGGGGACAGAGAAATAATCCAAGTAAATTTGGAACACTGACTATATACTACCAGTAGAGAAAAGAAAAGACCAACCAAGATCGTGTTCTTTTTAGGAGATTTGTTTTGTATAGGGGTATAGGTACAGTGATTCTCAAACAACTCTATGTGTACTGTAGGACTGAACAAATGAGTAAATGTGTCGATATTTTGGGAGCCAGAGTTTTCACTGTGGCAGGGGAGACAGAAGTATGGAATTGGGAAAAGCAAGCAAGAACTCCACAGGGTTGGATTGGAATTGGAGGTATTAGTACCAACTCATAATTTGAGGAAACCACACACACACATACTACTTAGCTTTGTTCTTTCCAAGGGACTAGAAGCAAAGATTCCAACTATCACCAAGTATACTTAGTGCCCAACTCATTCCCCATTAAAAGGAACTAGGGTTCCTGGGACAAATGACTGATTCCAGGGCTAGGGCAGGACAGATACAAGATTAGCTTGGAACATTCTGTTGTGCCAGAAAGTAAAGAATTGCTCATAAGATGATGGGATCATGTAAAAAAGACACAGGAGCCAGCCTGAACTAGCCCCCACTGGCTAAATCTGGGACAATTTGAGTACCACAGTAAATGAAGACTGTAATGAGTTATAATCTATTGAATAAAACAGGAACGTCTAAGTCCATATTGTTAACAAAAAGATGAATGAATGAAAAAAATGAATGGGGGAAAAGCTGACAAATGTAAAGAAGTGGTGGAATTGAAAAAAATCATAATTTTGTATCATCTATTACAGTAAAGATTATACACTAGAATCATTAATTAATACTGAATTTATAGAAGTTTGATTAAGGTAATAGATAATGTGCAAGGTCTTAAAATGTCATCCCCAGAAGCTAATTAATTACCAGGGGAGGAAAAGTAATTGTAGAGGGTAGAAACTGGACACATCTTGACCAAGTGATAAAACTTAATATTACCAAAGAGAAGCATGTTCACCTCACGTACCTCTGGATGTGATTCCCTGAGAAGTTCAGGACCTCAATCACATAACATTCCACCTTAAAAGCGCATTCATTACTAGAATCTAATCATGAGGAAATATCAGAAAAACCCAAACTGAGAAATATTCTATAAAATATCTGGTGTGTATTCTTGAAAAACATCCATGTGATGAAAGACAAAGAAAGGTTGCAGTACTGTTCCAGATTAAGGTGAAATAAAGAGAAATGAAAAGTAAATGCCATACGTGATTCTGGAATGGATTCTGTACTGGAAGAAACAAAAATACTATAAAGTACGACATTGGGACACTTGGCAAAGTTAGAATACAGACTGTAAATAAAAGTACTGTTATCAACATACCGTGGTTACATAAGAAAATATCCTTATTCTTAGGAAATATACACTGATTATTAACAGGCAAAGGGCATAATGTATGCAATTCACTCTTGAATGGTTCAGAAAAACATAAATAAGTTATACATATGTACGTATATGCACATGCAGGAGGAGAGGATGATAAAACAAATGTGCAAAATGTTAAGTTGGTGAATCTAAAGTGGTTAGGGAGATCTTATATTATTCTTGCAACAATTCTTTAAGACTGTAATTATTTAAAAATAAAAACTTAAAAGAAAACATGACAATAGGAAATTTTAGATATTTTTGCCTATTTTTCCAGATGAACTTTAGAATCATCCTGTCCATGGTTTGCATTGGTAATTTTACTGGAAGTACATCTACATGGTATTTTGACAAGAAGTAACATCATTATATTAGTATTTCCAAATAGGCACATGAAAACTTTCACCATGTATTCATATCTTTTATTTCCCTTATTAGTATTTAAATTTGCCTTTGTTATCAATTCCTGAACATTACTGTTTACTATCTTGTTGAATATACTTTGCTGCTATTCTGTGTGTCCAGTAATCTTATTGTAATAGTTTTTCCCAGTTGATTCTCTTGGGATTCCTAGGTAATTATATCTTATGCAGTCGAAAAATTTGTTTTCATTTTTGAAGTTTTCATCCTTTCTCTCCACAATAGAGTGGTGGTGGCAAGAGTGTTGTTTCACATTTTAATGTGAATATTATCTGTGTTTTAATATCAACTATGAGAAATTTGTTGGTTTGAAATGGATATTTTAGAAAATCTTATTAGTGATGTGTCTTTCCAATTCTAGTTTTCTAAAAGTTTCTACAATGAGATTAATTTTTTTTTTTTACCAAATGCTGTTTCTGTATCCAATAAGATAGTCATATGTTTTTCATTTTTATATATGTATTTTATATTTTAATAGTAGATTCCCAAATAGTAAAACAACACTACGTGCCCGAAAAAATCTCTATGTGATCATGTTGCACTTAAAAAATATACTGCATGATTCTCCTTGATAGCATTTGATCTATGATTGAGGTATCTTAGTCACAGGTGAGATTAGTCTACAGTTTTATTATTATGTTATCTTTATCACATTTTAGTATCAGGCATACATTAAGCCTGAGATGTATTTTTTCCTTTATGTTAATAAAAAAGCATCTTGGGTCAAGTGACTGACATTGTTCATATTGCTTACTGAGTAGGAATCATTATGTCTTTAGAAAACTAGGTAGTAAGAATCCTTGTAAATAATTTCTTACCCATTCTGGGTCATCTCTATATAATTTTAACCTTTGGGAAAAGGAGCTTGTCGATCAACATTAGTGCTATATAAAACGAACAGTTCTGTTGTCTCTGGAGTGAAGGGAATCCCTCTGAAGGAGGCATTATCAGTACCTAAATGGCAGCACAATACTGTTTTAACAGCAGTTCAGGCTCCTAAGGTTTAAAATCCATTTCAGCTGACTCAGATAAGTGTTATTACTATTATTTTTTAACAAGTCCTCAACTTAGCTGTGTTTATTTTCAGACTCAGCATTCACCTGGACTTCTATATTGGAGTAAGTTTAGGAATTTAAATCAATTAATTAATAATAAATAAATAAAATTTAACTTTTTATTTGGAATAATTTCAGATTTGTAGAAAAGTTGCAAAGGCAGTACAGAGCGTTCCTGTATACCCTTCACCTAGCTTCTCCTGTTAACATCTTACAAAACCATGGCACATTATCAAAGCTAAGAAATGAACATTGGTACAATCTATTAACCTCATTATAAGTTTTATTTGGATTTCACTAAATTTTTCCATGAATGTCCTTTTTCTGTTCCTGGACCAAACCAGGATACCACATTGCATCTAGTCCTCTGTCCTGTGAGTTTCTTTATCTTGCCTCGTTTTTTATGACCTTGACAGTTTTGAAGAATATAGAAGAGGGTTTTCTTTTAAGCTAGTATATCATTTATACATGACAGTACTTGGCATGCATGAAAGCTGACTGTCTTTTCCTACAGGACCTGTAGCTTCAAGGTTTCAGTTATTTTATTCTCCTGACTTTGGTCACCAAGGGTCCTTAGGAAGAGTCACTGGCTATTAATTTTAATTTTTGGTTTATCCCTTTTACTTCCAGCTGGCATCTAGTTAAGCTTATAATAACCCAGATCAGAGGTCAGCAAACTACTGCCCACAGTCCAATTCTGGCCCACCACCTGACTTTGTAAATAAAGTTTTATTAGGACACTGCTACGCCCATTTGTTTCTGCACGGTCTGTGCCTGCTTTCACTCTCCACTGGCAACGTTGAGTAGCTGCAACAGGGACTGTATGGCCTGCAAACTCTAACCTAGTTACTCTTTGTGTGCCTTTACAGAAAAAGGTTGCTGACCCCTGGTATAGATGAATAAAAAGAACCATGTTCTTTGGAAATTAATTGGTACAATACTAATAACTAAACTACAAGCTGAGTTTGAATCTTGTTTACTATTAGGTGACCTCAGATGAAGTGTTTTACCTTTTTGAGCCTCAGTTTCCTCATCTGTAAAATGAGAACACCATCAGCTACTTCTCAAGCTTAACCAATGTAGGTAAACAACTTCCCATAGTGCTAAGCCCCCAATAAGGGGAGACCATTATTGTTATTACTTTTATTAACAGTAATTCTTAAAAAGTTTTAATTCTTATAATTCTGCTTCACATTACCTTTCACATCTCTGTATTTTCATGTTATTTTCTATTTTCATGCACTACTGTTTTCAAGCCCAAACTGCTACCTTTAAGCATTATCCTTCCTTCGTACTAAAGAATTGCCCAAGTTTTTATTGAATGTGTTATGCCAGAATAAAACTTAATGTCAGAGTAGGGACTGAAATATCATTACAGTTATATCTCAAAGGAAGTGAACATATTGAAATGATTCAGAATATACTGTTTTAGGATAAACTGGTCTCCAAAATGCTCAGATGCATTGCTATACTTCCTTTTTATTGGAACTTTATAAAAAAAGTTGGCAGTTCATCCATTTGGATCAGAATGGAGACAAGGATGTTGAGAAAGGGTTCTCATGAGATTTGAGGAAACACACACATGTTCACTCATACAACAAACTGTTTCCAGTGAACATACAGGGAGCCAACAATGCTTCTCAAACATGAAGGAATAACAAGAAGAAATGTCTCTTTCTAGCTTCTTTAAATTGGTGCTTATTCTATTTTTCCTTATTTACTTTTATAAACATACACCTTCCAGAATGAAGAAATTATAGGTCTAGTGAGTACTGCACACCAAATGATCTGAAAGAGAATGTCCACATAGTTTGTGAGACACGATTCACACAGATTAAACAGATCTGAATTATCTTCAGTAAATGTCACTCTCTGGGCGCACTCAACAGTTTTGTCTACATTTTCGTGTATGTCTGTACTTCTAAAGGAAGTTACTCCTACTCCCATACATAAAAATGCATAACATATGTGCGTACAATCTGTGGCTCCATGCTTCCAACTCTGATGTCACCATTCATGCCGACAATTAGCTCTGCATATATTAGGAGACTAATGTACCGACGAATCTTGCGGTCACTGTCAGTGACAGAGGAAGAAGCTCATAAATAAGTGTTCTTCCTTTGACAGTTGAGCCAAACAGTCTCCTCTGGTTTCTACAGATGTGATTTATTTGCATAATTTCTTTCCTTTAAAATTTTTTTAATAGCAAAAGAAACAATGCGTTCTGTCTAAGTGCTTGGGTATGCGTGCCTGGTTAACATTTCCAGTTTCAATATTTCCTGAGAGGAAGTCATTCAAAGTGTGTTATCTAAACAACTCTAATAGGTCTAATCCAGGAAACTATCAGGGTTTTACTGTTCATAATACCATTCAGAATACCCCAAGGTCAAGCAACATTTAAAAACACTGACATAAAATTTTACACACACACACATACTCTCTCTCCCCACCTCTTCTGTTTCTCTCTGTCCCTGGTGACTGGCAACCTGTTCCCTAAGAATAGTTGTTTTAAAGATGAAACATGTAACAGAGGTTAAAATCTCAACTCTTGAAATAAAAAAATCAGGATTGATCTGATTGATACTTGGTTAAATAGACAATATTTGATTAGTATTAGATCATTTCCCCCCGAACTTCGATTTTTGTAACTCTTTCTTTTGGGAAAATGGCAGAAAATGAGAAAGAAAGGGCATGAAGAGTTAAGATAAATGTCAATCCTGAGTGTTTTATTTTTTTAAACAGGAAATAGGGCAAGGATGACAAGTACAACAGCCATGATTTAATTTGTGACGGTGCAGCCGAGGGCTTGCCAACTGGTAGTTTTTCAGAGGAGGTCTTGAAACCTCAGATGACGAAAAAAGCACTGGGCTGTCTTCAAACACTGAAATAATTAGCCTCACCATAGTATCCAATTTTATCATTCTGAATGACTCTTGAAAATAAATGACATCTGACTCATGGTAAGGAAAAGATGAAATTTTTAAAAACTGGAAAATACAAATAAAAACTGGCTACTTCTAAATTCATTCACTCTTCATTTTTAAAATTCATTCTTACATCTGACAAAATTCAGGTTGCATACTAATCGGTAATTTCTGATCTCTCTGAAACGTAGCCAAGAACAAGGTAGTGAACTAGAGGCCTCTGAGCAGCCAAAAAGATGTGATATGAGGGCTTATGAAAAAGCCTTTAAGGACCTTAAGGGTACTTATACTTACTCCCATCTAACTAAAACTCTATCCAGCTTGGTTACCAGTTTCCAGCCCACAGCGGAATAGAAGTGGAAATCAACACTGGAAATACGGACTGTTAAAGCAGGTATTCTAACAAACATAAGAGGCAACAAACAAACAATTTAAATGAGACCATAAAGCACATAATTCTCAGGGTTGTAGGGTCTCCCCACATAAAGGTAAAAGCCATACACATCAGGAGAGGGGGATGAGTTTAAATTTTGTTCCAGTTCTTCTCTTTTGGATGATAGAAAGTACAATACATTTTAAGAAACTGAAAGAAAATTACAGTCATTTTAGACAGGATTTTTGTTATAATTCCCAGCTACCCCAAAAGCTGGCTACCTAGAACTACTCACACTCTAAAGGCTCCACAGAGGTAGAAAATGCCAGAGCAAATGATCCTTATCCATTTTGAAGAATCAGAGGAATAAAACACCTGTCTGATATCATTATAAACTTACAGCATGAGGATTCCTTTTCTGAATGGTCAAGACAGAAACCAGGAATGGTATTTTAAACTAGGAATGATGTGACCACCACGACTCAACTATACTCTTAGTATAAGAATAAAACAAAACAACCAAAGAACTCAGTCCCACTATTTTGTATTACTCTACAGGACGAACATAGGATGGCCCATGCACACAGAATAAAGTCTAGTCATATGCTGTTTTTGCCTTTTAAAAGACGAATGTGATCAGAAAGACGGCAGAGAGTAAAATAATTATGACAAGAGTTAGAATCAAGAGCAGTCCAAACACTTTCCACTAATGTATCTCCAAGGCCTTGTCTTAGTGTGTTCTGTTAAAATGAGTCAAGGAAGTAACATGACATATGTTTAATTTGTTAACTATCTTAGGTATGGAAACAAAGTACAGTCTAACTGGCTGGCAGAGGGGGAAGATATTTATTTCTTCAGCACTTTTTCAGATGGCAGCTTTAAAAAGGGGAATGAATATATTAAGATAAAAGGCACACAGATTGCCTCAAATCTACAGCTTCGGGGAAAAGCTGGCTGATTCTCAGTAAGTTAGAAGCCTTGGAAAAAATCCAAAGTTCAGCATCAAGTTGCAGGAATAATATTAAACTTTAGAACTCTTGCTTATTTATTCAATGATGCATTTTGGCTACTTCCTTGTGTCTTTACCACTACTTCAAGCAACAATGAAAGAACCCATCTTGTTTCTCTGTGAATACTGGTTAATACTTAAAAAAAATTCTGGGTTAATATGTTACAGTAGCGTTTTTGAAGGGGTTCATTTTGACATGTGCTATCTAATTAGAAACTGCACCACTGCTGATAGAAAACATCAAGTTAACTTGTAGGATTTTATTTCTGAAATATTGGCAACATACTCTGGAATGATGTAAAATCTAAAAATCGGCACATATAACATTCAGAAAGTTGCCAAATCCTGTGTGTCAGACCATAAGCATTTCAGAAATATGAAAGATGGAAGGATTTGGCTAGGCAATAATTATTGAATATGTTTATTTAGATTTTTAAAAAAAGAAAATGAATTTACCGTGCAAGCTATCGTGTCAATGTGAAAGGATTTTCTGATCATAATCATGGGCCTTATCTCAAATCCACAGACAGAATATGAGGGAGTAAAAGGATGACTGGATTGAATTAGGGGACCTGGCTTTGCAGCTAAGTTGTTTTGTGGTTTTGTATGTATCAATGAAGTTGGCTGACATCTGTTTCTTAGTTTTCCTATTTATTAAAAGAAGGCGTAGGACAAGGCAATGTGTAAGGGCCTTTCCAGGTCTAACATTTGATGATTATCAAAACTCAGAGTCTATAAATTTCCTAGTCCTGCTGGATTATTTGTAACAGTTCGTCACTTTATTCTTGGTCACGTTTCTCAGTACTGAGAAGCTCAGCTATCACTCAAGTTCTCTGAATCTTACACGATTTTTTTTCCCTATTAAAAAAAGTTGATTCTGAGATCCTTTGCCATACACTCCAGCAGCTTTGCCGTGAGACACTGCCACCCCTGCCAGTGACAAACCCAGTTAGCAGGAGCCGATTTGCAGGTGACAGGACTGTCAGCTGAGCTCTGACCCAGCCACAGGGTAATGGTTCTTACGAGGTCTGTGTGGGCTGAAGTGGCGACTACATTCCACATTTGGCCCAAATCTCACAGTTCCTGAGTGGGGCACTTTCCCCAGCTGAGACAATGCAAACTTGTTATTCTGCCTCCGGGGAAATCTATGCTGGAACAGCTGAAAGCTTGGACCTCACTAACTGGAACAAAAATAGCAACGTTATAGCATCCAGATTAGCGCATTTGGGCTCCCTAGGACTGGGGAGCAGTCATTTTAATGTAGAAAGCTTGTGCCTGAGGGCACTGAAGGCAGGAAGCCTCCTCCCCACTTTACGAGAGCTGCAAGCTACCCAGTGCCAAATCCAAGGCTGCCCTTTCTTCGCGCTCTCTCCGCAAATGTCACAGGAAAGACAGACTTACATCAAGACTTAATTTGTTAGTCATTAGTTTGATGGCAGAAAATACACGTGTGGGAACATTTCTCATCATTACTGGGCTGGGTTTGAGAGGCTGGAAGACATGTAAAATAATTCACTGGGTACTGGCATAATAAGTCTCCAAAAAAGTATTTGAGGTGAAAAGGTGTTCTGAAACAACAACACATATATACTCTGTTCTAATATTCAGTCACAGAGTATAAAGTACTAAATAAAGAGTAAGTGAAATCAACTGTGCTGGGAATTTTTTTTTAAATGTGAAACTTCATTTAGTAGGATTTTATGTTTTGAATCAGGGGTTGACAAACCTCTTCTTACAGGGCCACAGAGTAATAATTTCAGGCTTGTGGGCCATATGGTCTCTTTTGCAACTACCAGACTCTGCCGTTGTATCATGAAAGCAGCCACAGACAACACTAAGTGTAGGGGGATGGCTGTGTTCCAATAAACCTTTATTTGCAAGACAGGTGCCTTCCCCCAAGATTGTAGTTAGCCAGCCCCTACATGAGACACTTGCAAAGCATATGAATGCATTGCTTCATTTAATTCTCATGACAAATCTATGATGTGGGTAGTATCACTCGCATTTTGTCCATTTTGCAGGTGAAGACACCTGGGGTCATATGACCTGCCCAAGGTCACAGTCAATGCCAGGAGCTGGTGTCTGACCTCAACTCTGAATCCAGAGCCTGAGCTACGATACACAGTCTGACATGCTCTTTAGATAACGGCAACTTGTTTAAAGAAAGAAGTCGGACTGAAAACTGTTGGTGCAGCTATTTTTCTTATTAAAGGGTAGAGGACTGAGCCTTCGGTTGGAATGACCAATTCAGAACTAAGACATCTTCTGACTTTGAAAGTAAACATGAGAACAGAGATAGCTGATGAAAAAACTAAAAGAGGTAATTGAGAAAATGCCTATTACAGTTAAAAACAAATAGGTAGGAAAGCAGGTAAACAACAAAAAAAATTCTTACCATGGAAAACAAAAACTGGATGTTATTAACAGAGGGAAAAAGTGGTGAATGAGGCAGGTGACTGCTGTTCCAAAAACATCAAATGCCATCAGCTTAGGAGGGATTGGAGGAAATGGACAAAATGATCAGCAAGAGGTTACCTGCCCATATTCTTTCATTTTCTTGACCTTCTCGTCTCCCATTTTCTGTTCCTACCACCTCAGTTGCCTATTTAGATTTGAAAAACAGCTACTCCTATCATTTCCTATATTACTGCCTCAAGTTTAATTTCAAGGACTTCACACTCTACCACTCTCCTATTTTGCACATCACTTCCTTAAACAAATCCACATCAGAAGTTCCTTAACCCTGTCAGGATCTCCAATTTTCATTGGGGTTACATGTCTTGTATTCATGGCTCATTGCTACCTGCCACTCCAGGGCACTTCATCTGTGCCTTTGCTCATCTCTGTTACACTCCCTGGTAGAACCCAACTCTGACTATATACCCAACTCTCCAGCTCAAGATGGATGGAAGAAAAAAAGGTTAGTGCTGAGTAATCTCACTTGAAATTTACTTTGACAAAACCGTGGGACCACCCTACTATACTTCCCTGGTTAACTGTTTTCTGGGTCTCTGAGCTGATTATTATTTCCTTCCTCTCAAAGCTTCTAAAGGCTCCCATTTTGCTAAATGTAATGGTGAGTTCCCAGTGCTTATCTCACTCAATCACTAAGCATTTGACACAATTGCCCATTCTTCTTTGAAACGCTATTGTCATTTGGCTGCAGGGATACCACATGCTCTGCTGTCTTTCTATCTGCTACTCCTTTCTGCCTCCTCTAGACCTCAGTGCTGGAATGTTCCAGGGCTCAGTCCTCAGATCTCCTCTCTTAATCTAGACTCTAGGTTAGGGTTTCTCAACCTTGGCACTCTGGATGTTTCTGCTGGATAATGCTTAGGAGGGATTGGAGGAAATGGACAAATGATCAGGACAGGGGGGGCTGTCCTGGGCATTGTAGGATGTTTATCAGCATCCCTGTCCTCTATTCACTAGACACCAGTAGCACCCACCCCTTCCCCAAGCTGTGACAATCAAAATTGTATCCAAACATTGTCAAATGTCCCTGGGGGGTGGGGGGATCACCCTTGGTTGAGATGTAGCTGAACTCAGCTAGCCCCATGACTTCAAATACCACCTAGGAGCTGATAAGCCCCAAATATATATTACACCCCAAGCCAGACCCTGCCCCAAGCTCCGGACTTGTATATCCAAATGTCTTCTCTATTGCTTTATTTGGAGGTAGTGTTTGTATTTGCTTATTTATTCCCTGCCTCCCCAATAGAATGTAATCTCCAAGCAGGCAAGGATTTACTTATTCAATATTTACCCCCAGTGCTTAGAACAGGGTGGGCCATGTAGTGGGTGCTCAAAATATATTTGCTGCTTAAAGAATTAAACGTTTAACGTATATTAACTCATTTCACACAGTTTATCAATGATGGGACAATTGGGCAGATCATTTTTAAACACATCAAGTCACCTTTTAAAGACATATTTACTTTAATTCAAGATAAAAGAATACATTATTTTGAAATAAATATGTAAATAGTACTAATACTATCCGTTAAATTTTAGATAAAATTTTGCTATAGTCTTGAAAATAACCAAACTAGTTCCTATTCTTTCAATACTTTTTACTCTGTATTCTTATCATGCTTCATTTCAATTTGCACTTGTAACTGTATATGAATATATATGCATAAATACATATTTATTTCAAATAATAGTTGTGCCTTTTGACTATCATGATGCCAGTTAGCTGCCAATTCTTAACTGTAAGTCATTTCTATAGTTGTTTAGCCTCTTGGTCTAATTTACACTGTATCTGAAGCAGAGAGAAGAGGATGAATTTTCCAAGGAGGTCTGAATTCTCCTATCTTGTAAAAAATTGCTTCCTGGATAATAGCTATATTTATGTAATATTTCATATTACATTATATTTAATAATATTTGTAACAGCTATAGTTATGAATAGGTTGTACTGTTTTTCATTTTTTCTCTTCCTCTCCAGGAGAAGTAATAACCAAGCATAGCACTTCCTGGCCCCCAATTAGGTCTCACATTAAACTCTGCATATATGTTCATGCACATTATAATCAATTTTTAAAGAAGACCATGGCATCCAACATTTTCTTTTAAAATCCAGGCAGTATCCAGGCATCTTTCCCCCAAATCTCCTCGGTTTATTTATTTACGTGGGTGTTTACTCACTAAGCACACAGACTTTTGTGTATATCTCTATGTAAATTTCTTGAGGTTCCTTTATCCAGTCTTCTTGGAATAGAATTGAAAGATGTCTTAATGATTAGCGCAGGCTGGATGTGATGACATCTTACAACTTTATGAGTGATAGACAAGAGGTATTAAATATTTATGTATGCATAGCACAGAACTCAACCCAAATCCAACCAGTTCTATGGATGCTATAAGCTTCTACTCCATACACTTATCTGTAATATCCACAGTTACACTGACATATTTTAAAAAGTGTCCAGATTGAAAGGATTTTCTGTTTGGCCTCATTTCAGTGGGGAGTCCAACTGACTTTTTTTTTTTTTGCTTTTTAAAAAAATTGTGGTAAAATATACGTAACATGAAATTTACCATCTTAACCGTTTTTAAGTATACAGATCAGTAGTGTTAAGTACATTCACACTGTTGTGCTAAACTTTTATTTATTTATTTATTTATTTTTGCGGTACGCGGGCCTCTCACTGTTATGGCCTCTCCCGTTGCGGAGCACAGGCTCTGGACGCGCAGGCTCAGTGGCCATGGCTCACGGGTCCAGCTGCTACGCGGCATGTGGGATCTTCCCGGACCAGGGCACGAACCCGTGTCCCCTGCATTGGCAGGCGGACTCTCAACCACTGTGTCACCAGGGAAGCCCGTGCTAAACTTTTAAATGATATCTCTATTATATATATTTGAATCAATATAGCCAATCATGGTATTCTGTGGGGGGAAAAAACCCCTATCGAAATGTATTAGTTTCAGTATTATTTTTTCATCCATTGCTGGTTCAATACAAATTCACAAACAAACAGCTCTTAGAGGCATCTTTTAAAAATCTTTCATGTAAACAATATGCCACCAAAGACTGAATATTAGATTTTAATACCTGAGGAAATTTAAAAAGTCATAAAAAAATTTTATGCTAGATTTCTCATCATTTATCAGCAAATGAAATGTTTCAGAAGAGAGTTTTGCAGTATTAACTCTGCTTTCTAAACAAAATTTTTTTCATTTGGTTAATTCTAAATGTAAGTTTTAAGGAGAGATTTAAATCAAATCAAGACACTAATGAAATAGGATTTGATTAACTTCTGGCCAATGAATCTTAGAAAGCTTAAAAAATGAACACTTTCTCACAAATCTTCAATGTAAACAAATACAAGCTGTCTTGAGGACTCACAGCCCGGGCCACTGACGGAGTTAAAAACTGTAAATATTCTGAACATAAGCATAATTTGGTGAGTAAAGAACTTTACTAAATACAAAATCATTTTAATAATAAAACTAAAGGAAGTAGATTATGGCAGCTGTGTTTTAGAACCGGGGGAAAGAATGACTTAGCCAATTCAATGGGCCACTTCTCCACTAAGGAAGCTGTCTTGGGCATCTCCCCACTTCCTGGGAGTGTGGGTGGAGTGCCCCACCTGTAAAGACACTTGCATTCTTGGGCCAAGATACCATGTAGTCTGTTTTTCACATAGAGCGGATTTCCAAGAAACTGGCATCTGCCCCCTAAATCTTGAAATATTCAGAGAACAGTGACTCAGTTGGACTTCCTGCTGAAATGAGGTTAAACAGAAAATCCTTTCAATGTGAACACTTTCTCAAATGAGTCAGTGTAATCATGGATGTGGCTGAAGAAAGTGCAGTGGGTTTGCAGGCTGAAACAAGGATGGACCTGGTTGGTGGCATCGCTACTCTGGTTAGTCTCTCTTCTTACCAGACTCTCGTCAAGGAGCTCGCTCACTGTGTAGGAGGGAACAGAACTGTCCCTTTAAGAATGCAAAACCAACACAGCACAGTAAACACTATTCAGCTTTCCTCTGATGAACAAGGATCAATAGGCACCTATTGGGCAACATTCGATACATCAATTTTCCCTCCTTTGTAGACTGATACAGACAGAATGAATACATGCTGATGTCAGGGCATGCTCTGGAAGTCCCTCTTTCTCTCAACAAGTGTTTGGTATTAGATTTACCATATGCCTTTTGCTTGCCCTTACAAGTAGAGCATCTAGCCTCACAGAAGATGTGGCCAAAAAATGATTACATCTTAGGGAATAAAGTCCAAATTTTAAAAAAGGAAAATAACTTTTGATCTGCCTTAACAGTTATTCTAGCCAAAGGTAATGCTAACTAAATGTAGTAACCTTTGGGGTGGGGGTCAGCTCAGCTACAGCACAGTTCTTATAAGACCAGTTTTGGCCATTGACACCAACTCATTAGGAAGATGGAACCTCCTAAGAGGCATAGATGAGCACTTACTGTGTACACAACAACCTGAAAGCTAAATTATCTTAGTGAGGATAAATCTTTGGTTCTTTCAGAACTACCTTCACGTTGAATGTTATTTCCTCCATGACGTACACGCGTTCAGGAAATGCTTTAGCCACCTCCTCCACACTGTTGAAATATTGCACTGGCTCCTTTATATCTCGGTCTTGTTCCAGCAGCTTGAATTGCCCTGAAATACGTGATAAACGGAAGAGATATGAGATGTTTACGCTGGACAGCTGTCACCGTGGCGACAGCATCCCCTTTCCTTACTCCCACTCTTCTCTGTCAAAGGCTTTCTGAGCATTATCATTTAAAAAAAGAAAAAGTTACCGTGGCAAAAGGTTTTCTTGAACTAGGATATTTATTTAAAAATCAGTTTAAAAATGAAAGCAAACATATTTTTTCTTTTTTTGCTTACTTTCAGAGTTTATTACCAGAGGATCAATAACAGATTTGATGGATGTTTACTTGTAATGTAAACTCGACGTTGAAAACTTAATGTGTTATATAAATGGTTGCTCATGTTGTTTGTAACAGTACGTCACGCTGTCATTTAGTTGTAATAATGCCCCCCCCATACATTGTATTCTAAAACCAAGGCTAAGTGGCCTGGGGGAACTGATTTTTTTTAAAATTAGTATTTTTAAAATGTGCAATGGAATAAAATAATACGTGGACCCTTAGCTTTCACAGATGTCCTTGGTTTCAACAACACGTAGGCAATGCTTAGGGCTCAGGAGCTGCTATAATTTGTAAGTCTATAGCTTGGCTGCGGCACACGGGTGGGGCTTGAGACCAAGGGGCCTGGGGCGGGCGCTGGGTGGAGCCCCCTTGCAGTGAGTGAGCCACTTGGCATCTGGAGCAGCACGTAGCTTCCATCTTTCCTTTTTACTACCATGTGTGAAATTCATGAGAGTAGAAATATACTATCAAAGTATCCATAATTTGGGGGATTTCTGAAGAACTCTGAACATATTCCTAAAAATGTCAAGGCTCTATTACGCTGCTTGGACGTTTTTGGTGTTTGTGATACTGCTGCCACATTCTAGAGGAGCTGCTTTCGGTTTAGAATAAAAGACCATATACAATCAAGTCCATGACGCCATGTTTCTTAGAGGTCATTTTCTGAACACTGTTTACAATATAACACTTGAGAAACTTGAAAAGGAATGAAAAGCTATTATGAGGCAGATCTCTCTGCATGCGTCCACGGGGCATCAGGCAGAAATAGGGAAACTTTCATACTTTCAACACATTTTCTTTAAAGCATCTATTAGGTGGAGGCATTATTCTAGATGCTGGAGATAAATCAATCAAGAGACGAGATAAAAATCTCTGTCCTTTTGAAGCTTACACTGAAGTGGGAGACAGAGGATAAATACAATCAATCAGTAGAATATATGCCAGAAGGTGAGAAGTGCCATTAAAAATAGGATGAGGGGGTTGGAGAGTGCAGGGTGGCCAGAGTAGGCATGGCTGAGACAGTGACTTTGATGTAGCTGGGCAGTGAGTTCTTAGAATTCTAAGCACACGCAACAGTCTACACAGAAACCCTCAGGCGCTGGTGCATCTTTGGCATGCTGTGGCTGGAGTGGGGTGAGTAGAAGCTAAGAAGGAAGAGAAAGAAAGTCAGAGAAATAACAGGTGGTTTAGACTGTCCACAGCTTTGCAGAACTGTGGTTTTTCATCTGAGTGCGATGGGGAGCCACCTGGGGGGTCCAAGTGCAGAAGAGGTGATTTAACCAATGTTGCAGAAGAATCATTCTAATTGCCATGTTGAGGACACACTGTAAAGGTGCCAGGCGTAGAAGCCCAGACACCAGTTAGGAGGGCCCTGCAATCATCCAGGTATGAGACGGCCGGGGTTTGGAAGCAGTGAGGAATCTGGCCTGAGCGGCTGAGGAATGGAGCTGCCACTAACCGAGATGGGCAGGTCTGGAGGGGTAAGATGAGGAGGTAAGATCAGGAATTCAGTCTGGACCGGTTAAGTCTATTAGACATAGAAACGGAGATATCCCGAAAGCTCTTAGATGGATACATAAGTGTGGAGGTCAGGAGAAAGGTCTGGCTGGAAATAGTTAACTCTGGGCGCCACTGGCACATGGATGATATTTAAAGCCATGACACTTTAATGATGACAACCACGGTCTCAAGTGTAGACTGAGAAGAGGTCCAAGGTTTGAGTTCTGGGAGACTAAGGACTGGCCAGGAAAATACGAGAAAAATCCAGAAGTGCTACATTCTAGAAGCCAGGTGATTCGAGTGCCTCAAGGAGAAGAAGGGGGAGTGATGTCAAATGCTGTGCACAGGACTGTGAAACGAGACTGAGAACTGCTGGATTTAGCAGCTTGTATTTAATTGGGGATTTTGATACGAGCAGTGGAATAGCTGGGCCAAAGCCTGATTGAACCTGAGAGCCTGAGAAAGGAGAGCTGGGAATAACAAGAATGGACAGCAGGTGATGTTTCGGGGAGTTCTGTGATGAGGGGAGAAGAGACACTGAGTAGTAGCTAAAGGGAGGAAGTGGGATGGGGCCTGGAGAGTGTTTTTGTTTCCTTAATACGATGGGAGAAGTACCAGCATGTTTGATGCTGATGGGAATGACGCACAGATGATGAGGATTACTGGAGCACATCCTTGAGGAGACGGGGGGACATCAGAGTGGAGGAGCTGGCCTTCAACAGGAGTTCATCTGTGGCAGGTTCAGTGGGACCTGGGGGAAGCTCCCTCTTACTGCTTCAATATTTCCAGCAAAAGTGGGAAGGAAGGCATCAGTTGAGAATAAAGTTGAGAGAGGAGGTGTTGGAGGTTAAGGAAAGAGGAGAAGGTTGTAAAAAGTCCAGTGAGAATGAATACCATAATACGTCTGGTGGGCAGCCCTAAGTTCCCACTTGAGGTTAACGGTCATCATTTGAAAGTGAAACCGAACAGTCTAGTTGTGTGTTTTCCTCTAGCCAATGTCTGACACACAGGGGCTGGCGTGAAGCAGGTAGAGATTTGGATTCAGCCAATTACCAAGTGAGTATGAGACGTGCAAGAGGGACAAAGCAGGCAGGATGTATGCAAGGGAGTTCACGGAGCTTGAGCTGGACCCAACATCTTGGGAGGGAGGGAAGAGGATGAAAATAATCATGGGATCAACGGATGGCAGGTTCTGACGGACTTGATTTCCGTGCCCTGGAGCAGTGAGTTCGAGAACCAGGCAGAGGAGAGAGGTCAGAGAGTGGTACGTATGCGACTGAGATCACGGAGGGATGCAGTTATTGGCGATGCTGTGGTCGAGGGGGCGACCACGGGAGGTAAGCATTGTGGTGGTGAGAAGCTAAAGGAACTGAGAAGCCAGGGGTATCAAATGAATCATACAGGTAAGCACTGAAATCTCCAAGGGTGAGGAGAGAAGCACTGCTGGGGAGAACGGCAGTGAGCCAGGAGTGAGAACCATGGAGAAATGAGGGAGGAATCTTAGGCTTGGTAGATGAATGTACCAACGATGGGGGAGCAGGGGATGCTGTCTGATGACAAGAGATTTACAGCTGAGTTTTTAGGGAGCAGGGAAGGTCAGGGTAGCAATGAAGACCATAGAGATACTTATATCCCCTCAACTCTGGGGCAAAAAAAAAAATAGAGCTACCACCTGAGAGGCCTTCAGGGAAGCAGTGTTTTCAGGGCATATGCAGATTTGGGTTTTAACAAAATGAAAGTAATTTCAGAGGGGGGTTTAAGGATGTAGGGCTTTTGCTAGTGATGAACCTTGATGGAAGCGTTTTCAAGAGTTAAAGGGCAGGTGATGAGGGCAAAATAGAGGATGCACCCAGACATAACAGCTCATGCACCTTTTAGAAGAACGTGGACGGATGAATAACACATTTGAAAATACAAAATACGTTGGACTGTACCTTTTTCATAAAAAACAATTTTTAAAAAATCAAAAAGATTATGGCAATCTCAATACTACTTATTTAAACAAATTCTGCCAAATTAAACTTTTCATTTGTCATTATTCTACTTAGTCTGTGTACAAACTTTTAATACCTATGGTTTATCTACAGTTTTATGCTGTTTCTTTCTGTATTTTCCTACATTTTCTCACGTGATGACACTTACAATACTTGCATATCACTTAATAATGGATTCAACTATTTTTCTATTCTTACATGGTCAGTCTGAGTTTGGCAGGTGCCTAATGTAAGTGGGAACTCTGCCATGTACATGTTTTATGATACTGGTAAATTACTAATCCGTCTGAGCCTTGCTTCCTTGCCTGTAAAGTGGGGACACTTCATAGGGCTGCTGTGGGTATTAAGTGAGATGATGCAAAGTACTCAGCACAAGTAGCCATTCAGCAACTCTCGGCTCCCTTCCCTCTTCTGCAAAGAGATTTTCTTTTGTCTTCTGGCTCACATTTTGGGGATAAATTTTCTAGCGTGAGGTTATTAAATCAAAGAATAATACACAATTCCTTATGTTTACCATGCACGGCTATATTTTTTTCCAAAATACCAAAACCAATTTATATTTCTATGCATAGGCTACATGCCTCCTAGTTGGGGCACAATCTTGCCAGCACTGAGTATTTTTTCAATTAGACAATTCAATGCATATTAAAAAGCATCTCTTTCCTGTATTAATCTGCATCCCTCTGAAGATCAGTGAAGTTAAACATTTGAATTTTTCTTGTACAAATGACTGTACAAATATATAATAAATATATTTGACATAGTCTACATTTCTTTTCACTTCTAGAGACATCTAAGGGCCTATTGGATATTTATACTTGGAAGTCCCATTAGCACCAAATTCAACATGTCTAAAGTCAGGGAAGCACAATGCCTTGCATGCAATAGATACTTAATAAATGTGTAATAAATATAGTCCTGGAATTGGCAAACAATGAAGCAATGCATAAGTAATTGCAGGTTTTCAAAGTTATAAATAAAAGGTGAACTACATTACTATACACAAGGTTTGTTTCTGAACTACTGATGAATGTTTTCACTCAACAGAGAAAGAAAGCAATGGTGTACTTAAAAATCATTCAAATCTGAATAATGTACAGAACCTCAAGACATATTTTTCGGGGACCAATCCAACCAAAGAACAGATTAGATAAGCAACTGGAACTATCTTCCAGGATGAAACAATCTTTCAGCATCAGGATGTAATATACAAGGGGAAAAAAGTAGTCACCAGTGAGCAAGAGTTCAAATTTATAGGTCCATTTGGTGGGAATACCCAGAATCACCTGACAGAGACATCAGATATTTGCCGATACTTCCAATTATCTGCAACTGTAATTTATATTTTCTAATTCGTTAGCAGAATAACAAAATAAATTGTAGATTTGGAACCTGAGCCAAGTCAAGCTACCATCACTAAACCAAGTATAGTTTATGAAAGTCTACAAATTATCTTTCCACGAGCATGAAATAGTTTAACTTATTTTAAAATTCTGATCAATATTCTAGAAAAATTTTCCTAAGGCAGGGGGCAGGAGGATCTGTATGCATGCCAAGTGGTCTGTAGATGTACAATCTCTGAGCTAACGGATTACCCGAAAGCTACATGCCTATACTAAATTCCATTCTGTCCCTTCTGAAAGGCATTCACAAGTCAAGGATGTGTCACCAAATCCTAACACTTACACATCAAATGAGACATTACCCTACAGAATAGTGCTGCCTCATAGAAATACAATGCAAGCCACACATGCAATTATGTGTTTTATGATGGCCACATTAAAAAAGTAAAAAGAGGTGAAATTTATTTTAATAATATGGTTCTATCTAAACCAATACATCTAAATTCAATATAAGAATCATTAATTAAATTTTTTCCACATTAAGTCTTTTAAATCCCATGTAGGTTTTTTTTTTTTTTTTTTTTTTTTTTGCCGTACGTGGGCCTCTCACCGTTGCGGCTTCTCCCGTTGCGGAGCACAGGCTCCGGACGCGCAGGCTCAGCGGCCATGGCTCACAGGCCCAGCCGCTCCGCGGCATGTGGGATCCTCCTGGACCGGGGCACGAACCCGTGTCCCCTGCATCAGCAGGCGGACTCTCAACCACTGAACCACCAGGGAAGCTCCCCATGTAGGTTTTGCACTTGCGGCACACCTCTGTTCACACTATCCTCATTACAAGCGCTCAACAGCCCATGTGGCTAGTGGTTGCTATATCCATGTGGGTACAGAACATTTCTGCCTTCTCTTAAAACTGGCTGCAGATACTGTTCACGTCCTTAAAAAAGATCATGTGATGGAATACCTCCTGACAAAATAGGATGTTTCATCTCATGAAATAACAGCTTCAGAACGCTTATATTTTCTTTCCTTGCTCTGTTTGTCGTGATCGCTGATATTCTGGTTCAAAGAACAGAGCCTGGGTTTCTTGATATAAAGCACCTCTATCCCCTTAACACCGTTTTTCTTCTCTTTCAATTTGGGTGCTCGTTCTTCAAGCATCCTTTAGTTATTTTTCTCTTGTGTCTGAGATCTCTTACTGTTAGCAGCCTCAAATATATTCTGGCATATGAACCAAATGAATAATCCTATCTGGTGTGGCTGTGATGTCAATAGTAAAGCTGTATAAATTCTAACCTAGTCTCACCTGTGTTTGTCATCTCAGGTAAGATGGACAGGAAGACCTCAGAAGCACGCGCATGGGAGCACTGACAAGAATCTATTCTGAGAATGATGAACATACACAGATGAAAGAATAAGAATAAAAACAAAGTAGCAGCTAAATATGACCAAATGTTTTCACATCTGAACATACTGTACATCAGAAAAATTGATTCCTCTCCTTCATTCTTTTAACTGTTTACTGAATATCCAATATCATCCATTAACTTCTGTCTCCTCTTTTCCATATAGCTTCTTTATATTGTCCTGTAAGATTTTAGTTCATGTTTCTTTGTGTACATATATTATTATTTTAAACATTTTCTTGTCATATGTTTAATGGTCTAAAACCAAATAAATATTTTATACTTCTTACACCCCACAAATACCTTTAAAATCTAAATATATCAAATGTTTTAATGTAATGTTTTAAATACCAGGTCATGAGATATACGCAACTTCCTATTTCAGGGGTTGGCAAAACTTGTTCTGTAAATATTTTAGGTTTTGTGGGCTAAATGGCCTCTGTTATCAACTATTCAACTCCGGTGAAGGATCTCAAAAGCAGCCACAGACGACATGTAAACGAATTACAACATCTGTGTTCCAATCAAACTTTACAAAAACAAGCAGCAGGTCAGATCTGGCCCTGAGGCCACACAGTTTGCTGACCTCTGTCCTGCAGGGAGACATCAAGAAATGAGAGACGTCAGACAGGACATCAGAAATGAAAATGACCAACACTCCTAAGTATCCTGAGGTCTCTTGTAAGGTAGTTGAAACTACACCCTAAGCCGGCCCATGTTCATCTTAGAATGGCAGTTTTCCCTTTAAATACGAGTCTAAAATCAAGAGGTGTTAAGCTGCACATGCGGATTGTATTAGGAGAATAATGCAAATGAAAAGCAAACGTGCCCACCTCCTCTCACTGTATTTTATGGCTTCTATTCTCCTATAAAAGAATAGGACTCTCTCAGATGAGTCAAGTTGAAGTTCTCTGGGAAAGATGCTGAGCCGTTGTGTTGCTCTGTTCCCTGTGACTGCTGTAGCCTGGAAGTCGGAACTTGTTAGAGTCAAATCCTGGAGCAAATTTAAAGAGTTAAGAGCCGGTTTCCTGACAAAATGTGAAATCAATTTATACAACACATCTTCCCACAATCCCCACATGGAGGAACTAATTTTTTTAACAGACCATTTCATGAATAACAGAGTCTTTGTGCCACCAAATGAAAACATTTGGAGATCGCCGAAACATCTGTTCTGAGATGTTACTGTCAAAACCCTGTTCCCGGAGAGGGAGGAAACTGCATTGTCTTTCAACGGTTTTGTTAATTTCATAAACCATCTCCATTGTGAGAGCTGTTCTGTCAGCAGGACGCTGAAATTCCCAGGAACGAATCCAACACCACGATTGTCCATGACAGGTTAAAGAAACTGAAGGTAATACGTAAAAAACAAAGATGTTTTTTTATTGCACTGTTTTCATGATGTGCTTCTAAAACTATATTACATAATTAATCTGCTGACAGGGAATAACTGTCATCTAGAAAATATCCAATTTTTGGTGTGTGTCCCTCAAGATAATCACAGTGATTCACCTCAATAGAGATGATACATTAAGCACAGACAGCTAAGAGGCCTGAAGTCCTACGTGAGGCGTCTAAGTTTCGAGCACCTGTATGATGCTGAACAGACAGCAGGACCACACACTCTCCTTTACTTAGAGGGAAAAAAGGTCACTTGTCAGAAATGAAAAACGGAAATAAATTTTGCTAATTAAGAAGAGAGAGCAACGATGCTGAGATGCGTAGAGATAACAGAGGGAGTCAGAGGTGGTCACATTCAGTTCTGTCCCGTTTGCTACTGGCTGGGAAGTTATGGTCAACAGGCAGTGAGAAGCAAGTCCCGTGCTACTGGGAAGGTGGGGCTACCCATGATTCATGCCTCCCTGGTCCCTATCACGCCTGCTGATGAGCACCGCCTGCTGTAAATCTCCTTTCACAGCTATGGTTTTACCGTTCGCCTTCCCTTCAGCCCAGTGGCTGACTTTCTGTGTGTAAATAAAACGAAACGAGAGCCGAAACCTCTAGTATCCATCTGTGGGCCCATAACTCAAGGGAACGACGACATTCCACCAGCATTTCCCTCCCTGCTGGGAGCAGGAAAACGTCACAGAAACCAGCACAAAAGTATAAAATAGAAAAGAAAGCAAAAAAAATGGCACTGGAACACCAAAGCAACCCAAGAATGGCTAAAATGAACAAAAACGGTTAAGAAAAGCGTCCCAGAATGTTGAAAACACCACAGCCAGGACGGTGTGATTCGGTGTGGTGCCCAGTGTTGTACCACTCAGGACATCAAGCAGGCACTTATGAATGAATGAATGAATGCTTACTTTTCTTCTCTTACCTCTTTCGGAGACAGGCCGCCAACATGAAAGTTAGATGGTTTCAAGTTGGTTGTGCAAATGAAATACATTCTAAATGGTTTAAATAACTGGACCTTAAAACCACTGGGCCATTTCCAGATGTGAATAAATGAGGATTCTCATGTGACAGAAACAACAAACCAACTGCCATTTTTCAAGAAGTAAATAAACATGGGTAGGAATCTACACTTACACTCAAGATTTAACTTTACAAGTGCTCTTGTATTTTTAACTTCATGGATGCAAGCAGGCTGGAGTTTCTATAGGATTGAAATGTAAAAGTAGGATTGCCAGGTAAAAGAGATGCATCTTGTTATTTTGAACTGCACCAACCAATATACTGCCTTCTAAAAAGTGTACGTAAATGTTCACACGTCTACCAACAATGTATGAAAACTCATTTACCTAAACCTTTCACCAATGCTATTGGTGTCGGTGAACCATATAGCGTCCCTTGAGTAATGTGAAGAGTTTTAAAGATTTACTTAATATATGTAATTGCCAAAAACTTCAAATAGTACCAGAAGGTATAGGGTAAAAAGTCAGTCTCTTTCACAATCTTATCCTCAGATCTCCTTCCAGACGCAGTGCTCTCATTCTCCTGTACATCTGGGTCCAGAGATGGTATCTGATACAGCCATCGGCACACATAATGCCACTCTTTTCCAAACAAATGGTAGGATTCTGTACAGTTCTTTTATCATTCCATAAAAATCTGTCTCATTCTTTTTAAGAGGTACACAATATTCTACCCCGTGCAAATACCATAACTAATTTAACCAGTCTCCTACTGATGGACATTCAGATTTATTCCAATCTTTTACAACATTGATGCTGAAGTTGATAACCTTGCACTGAAGGCTTTGGGTCCTTAATGCAAGTACATTGGCGGGAAAATACCTACGTGTGGAACTGCTGGGCCAAAAGGTAAGTCCATTTTTACTTTTGATAGGTATTGCCAAACTAACCTTCACAGAGTATATGTTCACTTATACTCCCACCCCTAATGCGTTTCCTCATTTCCTATTATCATTGCCAATCTGACAGGTAAAAAACAGTATTTCAGGGCTTCCCTGGTGGCGCAGTGGTTGAGAGTCCGCCTGCCAATGCAGGGGACACAGGTTCGTGCCCTGGTCCGGGAAGATCCCACATGCCGCGGAGCGGCTGGGCCCGTGAGCCATGGTCGCTGAGCCTGCGCGTCCAGAGCCTGTGCTCCGCAACGGGAGAGGCCACAACAGTGAGAGGCCCGCGTACCGCAAAAACAAAACAAAACAGTATTTCATTGAGATTTTAATTGCATTTTTCTTATTATAAAGGTAGATATAATTATTTTTATAATAATTAAGTAATTTATATTTCATATTCTGTTCAGTTTATTACCAATTTTTGAAATTTTAATGATCTTAAGCATAATTAAAAAAATAAAAACACAAATAGAAATTACATTTCCTATTCTACAGTCTGATTCCCAGTATCACTTTTAGTTAGTTCCTAAATTATAATTTTTTCGGGGGGGGAGGGAGGGGAGTGGAAGTGGAATTGGGATAAAGAGAAAGGTAAAGAACAAATCTGAGCACAAAGGCTCCAAACTTATAACCACAGACAATAGGAATTAAAGCCAAAGAACAGAAAGAAATCATTAACCAAAAAAATAATGAATTCCATCATAAACCATCTGTAGGTATTTCTATTTATTTCTCATCTCCATAAAACATGTGGTCAGACCACTGCCTTCAGTTCTGAAACTCCATCCTTGAACTTAAGTAGACCTGGATTAAAACCGAATCATTCTGGGACACATGTTCTAACCAGCCAAGCTATTTCACACCATGCAAATGGTTTCCCTACTTGTTGAAAAATGGGAAAATTGCATTTTTCATTGCACTTAGTTGGTCAGTTGCTTCTTCAGAATGATCAGAAATTTTCTGGGGCACAATTATCACAAGCATGATGGAACCTAAAAAGGTTTCAGATTTGAACATGCTTGCTAACATGTAACGGTGGGAATCTCCGGGTCATCATCTTTCTTCTTCTATACTCACTTTTCCCCATGTCTTGCCCTTTCTTTCCTTGAAATCTCTTTGCCCTCAGCACTCACTGCTACTGCTCTGGTTTCAATCCTTATCACTTCATAATGATATTACTGCTTCAGATCTTCAGGCTCTCTCCATTTCTGCCTTTCCACCAACACTTTACTCAACTTGAAACACAACCTGAATGGATTTCATTTCACTCAAGAACCTAAGTGTTCAATAAACATTTGTAGAATAAATGAAGAAATAAATGAACGTATAATAGCTCTTTAATTTCTAACCACCCAGCCCAGGCTGCTCTGCCCTAGCTTTCACGTCCCTCCATGATCTGGCTCCACTCAGCTTCTGTAAACGTTTCCCCCACCACCTGTGCAACCACAGTCCTTCTCTCCCCTTTGCCTGTGCTCCTGCTCTTTTCTCAGTCTGTGCAAAACTCTGGATCCTTTTAGTGCCACTGTAAGTTCTGTGCATAACTGTCTTCCTTCTCCCACTCTCTCAGCTCTCCTGGGGGACCCCCTCTATAACCTTGGCTTCAAGGACCACCTATAAGCTGACAGCACACCAACATTCCCTCCAGCCAGATCTCTCCTGAATTCCACATCGGTCTACCCAATACCTGGTGCATATCTCCAACACTTCTTCCACAAAGATCTCTCTCAAAATCAACACCAGGGGCTTCCCTGGTTGGCGCAGTGGTTGAGAATCCACCTGCCGATGCAGGGGACACAGGTTCGATCCCTGGTCCGGGAAGATCCCACATGCCGTGGAGCAACTAAGCCCATGTGCCACAACTACTGAGCCTGTGCTCTAGAGCCCGTGAGCCACAACTACTGAGCCCGCATGCCCATGCGCCACAACGACTGAGCCTGTGTTCTAGAGCCCATGAGCCATAACTACTGAGCCCGCATGCTGCAACTACTGAAGCCCGCGTGCGTGCCTAGAGCCCGTGCTCTGCAATGAGAAGCCACCTCAATCAGAAGTCCGTGCACCGCAACGAAGAGTAGCCCCCGCTCGCCGCAACTAGAGAAAGCCCACGCGCAGCAGCGAAGACCCAACACAGCCAAAAATAAATAAATTAAAAAAAAATCTACACGTGCAAAACTTAACTCATCTTTCTACTTTCTGAATCAAGCAGCCACCCAAGTCAGAACCCCGGGTGGTCATCCTTAACCCCTCCCTTTCCCTAATCCCTCACATTCAACTGGTGTCAATTCAACTCCATTCCCTTTCTTGAACAAACTACAACATCTCTCGCTTTGGCCAGTTTTACCAGTTGATTGCTTTACCCCTTGACTGCCATTCCAGAAAACTATTCTTTCCACTAGTGCTTAAAATTAAAGTTGAATCATATTTTAAATGAGGATAATTTGCAGAGGATTTATTTACAACAGGGTCATTGATGATGGTGTGGGTGGGCTGCAGGGAAAGCAGAGTGAGAAACTAGGGACAGTATCAGAGAAGAGGTCACCACCACAGGCCTGTGGTGCCAGGGGGAGGGACTAGTTACAGGAAGGAGAATGTTATGTAAATAAGGTTGCCCTGAAAAGGGGAGAAGCAGCTGTTCCCAGGCTATCCTTCAAGGGAGCCATGAAGCTGGAGAATATAAAGACCTTGACCAGCTTCCTCCCTTGACCCGCCCATCTCCTGCTGGGGCTATCTATCCAATGGCTGAACTTAGCTGGAAATGAAAGGGCATGAGAGTCTGATGATTTGGCCCTACTGGTCAGCCTCTGGGGAGGGGCAGGGTGGAGGCAGTGGAGGACAGACTGGGGGCGGGGGTGTACGCCCTTCTACCCTCTGATTAAAAGACTTTGGAGGCCTTCCACCTCCTGTAAAATTTAACTTTATAGAGAATATATAGGCCCTCCAAGATCTGACCCTTACTTTCCTCTCATTATGCTAAAATCCATCTAGATCCATCCACAGTGAATTATACTTCTTCTTATACTGAACTCAAGATCTGGAATGCCTTTTCTCTATTCCCAGGTTTGGCCAAGCTATTCATCCAAAACCAATTCACACTTCACCTACTCTATAAAAAATCTTCTGAGCTCAGGTATATACCTGGCCGCACTCTTTTGTGATCTCATTGTCTACAGATCTTTAACCAAGCATGTAAATTTTATCATTCTCATTTGTTTACAGGTCTTTGTAAACTAAACAGTAAACTCTCTAAAGAAAGCAGGGGGTGTGTCAATCACCTATTTATTCCCGGTGCCCAATACTGTGCAAGACACATAGTAGGTACTTAATAAATAACAGCTGAATGAGGCAATGAATTTAAGTATGAGCTCAAGTCCAGTGTCATCCATGAAGCTCTCCCTCACAACCTCAGCCCATGCTGATCTTTGTTCATATTTATCACCGGAGTTTGTTTAACTATTCCCTACTTATTTCACCTGTTTTTGTATTGTTCTCTTGGACCACAAGCACCCTGACAGCAGGAATCATGTCTTCTGCTTCTCTGACAGCTCAGTTTGAGTCCATACTAGAAACTTACTAAATGCTTGCTTTGAAGAACAGGCGTTTAGAGTAGGAGAAATACATATATATATATATATGTGTAGGTAAATATATATAATATGTATTTTTTCTAGAGTACCAAAATCAAATATTTACATGACCAGAGAAGCTGTAAATTAGTAAAATTAGTAAAAAGGTGGAGATGGCCACCTCAGAGCTCCAGCACCTGCTGATTTCCAGAGGCAGGGAATCTGGATTTTTTTTTTAATGTAAATGCACCTAATTATTAATAGTTTTTAACAATTCACTCAAATAAAAAGTCTCCTCTAACTCAGGGACTACCCTGGGTTTCTACAAGACAGGAGGGAGTGGCTGTGGTTTGAACAGGGCCCAACACAATACTGATTGACGTGATGCCATATGTGAGTGGGCAGATATCAGTCAGGAAATATTTGAGAAATTTAGGTGGGAAGTCTAGGCTCTTGGGGTGCTTCCTTTTCCCTCAAATTGAAAGGATGACTTTAAGTGGGAGGCCTCCATTTACAGCTTTTAGCCTAAGCTTATGAGCAAGCTCATTTAAGACCTACAGTGCTGACAGCCTTCTGCCTGGACACAGCTGAGCTCCCTCTACTTCTGGTCTCTACCACAGGTATTCCATCTAAACGTGGTAACGGATGATGGTAGGTCTTGCCTGACTCTGAAGGCCAGAACATGTTAAATGGCAGCACTAACAAAGAATGAGAAGAGAGAATCACATACCAAGTGACCAGCTTCTTAAGAAAGAGACTCGATAGAATGTGGAAAGACAAAATACAAAAGAAAAAGGAGTCTGAGCCTCTGGACCGGAGCCATGTCAGGATGACTCCACCGAGAGCCTGCTTTCAATTGAAAGGTGTTCACACACACATTACCTCACTCAACAATCCACAGTGGTGGGCGGGGATTATTAGAGACTTTACCCACGAGGAAACTGAAGCTGGCAGAGATCAAGGAATATGTCTTTGGTCACAGCAAGTCAATAGCGAGCCCAGGACTGTCACTCATGCGTTCTCATCCTAAGCCCACTTTTACTATGCTGCTTCCCCAAGCCACTAATACCTCCCTCCTCAGGATGAGGGTGACAGGGAGAGGAGCTGACTGTGCCTTGTAGGTTACTGAAAAAATTCCCCAAAGTTAGTAGGAAGAAGGGTCATTTACTATTTACATATGCAACAAATTCTTCTTTGATAGTGTGGAGGGCTATTCAGATGGTCCTGTTTAATCCCCACAATGACCCTGGCAATTGGTTACATGATAAAACCTATCTTCACTTTTGGGTAACTTAGGGTGACTGGAGCATGGAAGGTACACAGTGTCACCAGTAATTCACCCATTCGGTGGAAACAGAACCCAGCTACTCTTTCTTATCTCTGGCACTGGAACTAGTCGCTGGGATGAAGCAGCTGCTTCTATTAAGGATCAAAAACCCACATTAAAAAAAAAATCAAAGTTCTAATAAGTAAAAAGCAATTTTATTTGAGGTAGGATCCTTTTGGAGAAATAGAAAATGATCTATTTATCTACATAAAAAAGTTACATAAAAAGTACAAACAGCAAAAGTAAAACTTCAATTTTTATTTGTAGAACTTAAAATCACATAGTACAAAAAAATGAAGGGGAAAACAAAGGTTAAGAGAAAATGGGAAGCAGGGAAAGTGAGGCGAAAAGGAGATATGGAAACAAATTTAAAAAAGAAAATGAGACAGAAATTGATGCAAGAAAAAAAATTACACACAGATAAACACAATTTCAACCCAGACAAAGGAGAGGAAGACCCCACCAACGCAGATGGACAAAATACGGACGTACACGACACAGACTTTAAAGCTATGTTGTCATTTACAACTACAGGCAAAAATGAAGGTATTCTGTATAGAATCAAAGTTGAGGTCTAAGAGTTTTCAGTACTATGGTTCATATGATATATGCTTCTCTTCCATGCCTTATGGAAGTATTTAAAAAGGAAAAAGAGAGCCAAACTGCATGTCCAAAGTGCGGGGAGGGTGAGGAAAACACTCAAGAATTTTAACATTCCACCATTATTCCTCTATTGAAACATGACCCCTTTCTTGGATTCTCATTTGCTCCCTTTTCCACAGCCCAACAGTAAACTCCCACACACCAGTGGGACCACAGAGGAGAGACAATAATACAAGCAGCTGCTCAAGCTGTGGTTTTCATTAGGAAAAAAAGTGCCTTGATTATAAGGGATTTAGTTTTGAACCTTCAGGCCAAAACTGAACTGATTAAAACTCCATGTAGAGAAACACGAATGGTTTCTTAAAACTCTGATGTAGAGCATACTCGGCATAATCAAAGGGGGGTGGGGAGAACCATCCAAATTTTAACACCCACCTTGGCTTAGCGCATGGACTTAAAGATGGAAAAGCTAGCAAAGACACTCAGTGAAAACATACTGTAGAGGTCCTAAATTGCATTTCTGTAAGGGTTAGGGGTACGTTTTCACCAAATTCTTTAGCTACAAAAAGCGAGGCAATCAAGTCATAAAAAAGATGTAGAGGAAACTTGAATGCTTAGTACTAAGAAAAAGAAGCCAATTTGAAAAGGCTCCAGACTGTACCATTCCAACTATATGACACTCTGGAAAAGGCAAAACTATGGAGACAGTAAAAAAATCAGTGGTTTTCAGGGATTAGTGGAGAGGGAGAGATGAGTAGGCAGAGAACAGAGGATTTTTAGGGCAGCGGAACTATTGTGTAAGATTCTATAATGGTGGATACATGTCATTATACACTTGTCTGAACACAGAGAATGTGCAACACCAAAAGTGAACTGTTATGTTGGGTGATAATGATGTGTCCATGGAGGTTCATCAGTTTTAACAAAGGTACCACTCTGGTGGGGGATGGTGATATGGGGGAGGCTGTGTCTGTGTAGGGGGAGGGGGTATATGGGAAATCTCTGTACCTTCCCCTTTAATTTTGCTCTGGAACTAAAACTACTCTGAAATAAAGAGTACGTATGTATATATATAAACACATACATACATACACACATACATATATACACACACACAAGCAAGGCAACTCTTTAAAGGCTTGCAGTCGATACAAGAGCAGAGCTGAGGTATGGCACTCCTGGAGCCAGGCATGCTCTGTTCTCATGGCTCAGCACGTACTCATGGGTTATTTTGCCTCTATGTCTGCACACAGTAGTTAAGCACATGAACTTCTGGAGTTGAAATCCTGGCTCTCCCTCCCACTGGGCAACTCTGGTTAAGTCATGACCTTCTACACCTCCGTGTGTCTCCTAGTTCCATAATGCAAGGGCAATAACACTAACATCAGCTACTGGGATGACTAAACTTAAATAAAGGGCTTCACTTGATGAGAGGCACATGGTAAGGCCTCAATGAACATCAGAGAGAAGTCAAATGAGACAAAGATGTACCTGTCACGAATGAAAAGGAATGTAATCACAATACTCTTTGGAATGTGGTCCTGGTTAGGAGAACAGTGTTCGCACCTTCTTATATTAATCTGGGCAAAACTCCAGAAGAGGAGGAACCATTACGAAGCATTCTAAATTTTAAGAAGTGGCACAATTGGTAGCCAGGTAGCTGGGAGGAAGAGAGGAGAAAGAAATGCGGAAGATGTGGATTCAGGGTGGAGCACTGCCACCTGGTTCTGGGAGAGAAAGACAAAGAATGGGAGATGGCCAGTTTTATCTTCTCTACGACAAGCTGCCTACTGTACCCTCTGCTCAATGCAGAGCAATTCCAGTTAGAATGTCTCACACTCAAAATACAATTACTCTAATATGTTTGTGACCACAGTGCCGTGGATGAGAGTCCTACGCTTATTAGAAATCAGTCAAAATTGCAGTAAAAAACAGAAACTCTAGTAAAAGGAAAAGGCCCTACATGACAAAGAGCCCTTCATTCCTGTTAAATCTTTTTCTTTTAATTAAAAAATGGAGAAGCAATAGCCATGCTGTGGCTCTGAGACCTAGGGCTCCATTTCTGCTCAAGGGCTTCATGAATGGCATGCTTTCAAACAGTAAATACATACCTATGTCCGACACTCCAGAACCATGGGAAGGTTTCCGCCTCCACCCCTTCACCAAAGAACTACTCTCTCTTCTTTTGTTTGCTTTGGTCTTTGCTGACAACACGTCCCTGCTCTTGCTCCCTTCTTGCAAAGCTTCATTTTCATCCAAATGCCTCCACTTTTATTCGCTGCAGATCGAGCTTATTGAGCATTCTCTAGTGCCTTTCAGGTCTGTCCCTGTTCCATGTTAAACAGGCTGTGGTGTGAGTGCAGGGCTGCGCTCAGTAAAATATTCCATCCAACGAGGGCAGTTATGTAAACAGGGCTGCTTCTGGCAGGAATGTCTGATGGGATAAACAAGGCTGGAGAGAAGAAGGACTCTTACAGAGAGGAGTGACTTTGTCAGGGCACAGAGATACATTTAAATAAAAATACTCTTGTTTCTAATGTAAGATCAGGCTTTTAATAAACCTAAATCTCTGGGGGAAATTTAAAAAGAATAAGGGGTGAGTCAGTGACTGTGATTTCTGAAACTGTGCTAAGGGGATTTGACCTTTTCCTTTTCTGGTTGTAGAATTTTATTTCTTTAAAAATAAAAACCAAAAAAAAAAAAAAAAAAAACCCAAAACATTTAACGTGCCAGGGATGTTAGAAGGCGACTGTAAGAATTTATAACGTTTGAGAACCCATATAGATGTTGAATGGAAATGATGGCTAATAATCTGTCAAATTAGGAGTAATCATCAAAAAATTGGTAGATTATATCCATGTTGATACAGAGGCTTAACACTGTCGTCATTAATATTTGGCTCCTAGGAAGAGGGATGAAAGTGCAGCATTTGGCCTTGCAAATATATACAAAAAATATATATATGCAAATATATATAGAAAATTCACTATACTAAGGTGATGATAGCTTATAATGAAGAAAACTGGTATCAAAGAAAACAAACAGGAATTGCAATACTTGAAACTGACACCTACTTCATGGGATTGTTGCAAAGATTAAATTAGGCCACGTATGTACAAGAATACTCAGCAAAGAGCAGTATGCATTTGGTTAATAGTAAGATGATAAATATTGTTTTCTTATTGTCAGGATTCAGTAAGAGAACTGAAAATAAGGGCTGAGTTCATTCTCCCTCCCTATTTTAACTATTAGTCAAACTAATATAACAGTTCAAAGCATATGATTTATTTACTTAGTACTCTGTTCAAGGCAGCGTGCAGAGTGCCAAGGATATTTCAGACACTCAGAGATTACTGGGAAAAAAAATACAAGTCTCTGTGTTTCCTTCTCTCTCATTTACACACATTTGAATTTTTCCAATGCCTATCCAGTTTTTTTTTTTTTAATTTATTTATTTTTGGCTGCGTTGGGTCTTTGTTGCTGCGTGTGGGCTTTCTCTAGTTGCGGTGAGTGGGGGCTATTCTTCGTTGTGGTGTGCGGGCTTGTCACTGCGGTGGTTTCTCTTGTTGTGGAGCACGGGCTCTAGGTGGACGGGCTTCAGTAGTTGTGGCACGTGGGCTCAGCAGTTGTGGCTCTCGGGCTCTAGAGTGCAGGCTCAGTAGTTGTGGCGCACAGGCTTAGCTGCTCTGTGGCATGTGAGATCTTCCCAGACCAGGGCTCGAACCCGTGTCCCCTGTGTTGGCAGGCGGATTCTTAACCACTGTGCCACTAGGGAAGCCTATCCAGTTTTTAGGATGTGAGTAATTTAGGGTAGCATGTTTAGCGTGCCCTGTAAATAATTCATAAATCTGAAATGATTAGATGGTTGATAAACCTAATCACTATAGGATACAGTGGGACAGGACCTGAGTTCATGCTGGCTGATATTATCAACTCCCTGTAAGTAGAATAGACAATGTCAACAGAGAGCTTCTTTGAACAATTACACTCTGTTTCCACCTGGAGTCCAGCTGAAACTTTCCAAGGCCAGAATAAGGGCGTGCTGACATTGTTTTCATGCGTGTTATTCTTACTAGTCAGTGAGAGGCAGCTTATTCTTCTAGGCTTCTGAGTCATTTCAACTTATACAAACACTTTTGTGGAATGAATGAATTTCAAGAGGGTTAGGGAAATGGAAGACATTATTATATTTTGTGACAAAGATAACTGGAAAAGATATTCACACTTCAGTGTGGTAAAACTGGCTCACTGTGCAGAGAAAAACTAAAAATGAATCCCTACCTGACATCACCTACAGGCAAGGAAGGACTTCAGAAGCAGAAACTACAGGGCCAAATAGCGATTACATTAGAATTAAGGATTTCTGTTCAGTAAAGGATTGCATGGGAAAAGTTGACAGAGCGGTGATGCAACAGATGATGCTTGCAAAGCCCAAAACTGAAAAGAGATTGATATCTGAACTGGTCAATGTAATGCTGCAAATCACCAAAAAAGACACCACCGCTAACACAATGGCAGGCCAGAAAATGAACAGACAATTTACTAAGGAGGCTATCCTAAAGAGTAGGAAGCAGGGGAAAAAAAATAAAAAATTAAAAAGAGTATCAAGCAGGTGACAAGAAGCTGAATAGTCAAATAAATGCAAAGTAAGAGCTATTACTTCACATTCATTAGACAAAAATGGTAAATTCCTGATGTGGGTAAGGAATCCTGTTAGACTGTGATGGGAGTGAGGCTGGGGCAGCCATTCTGGAGAGCGATCTGGCACCAGGTAGTAAAATTAATTCTACATACTTCTAAGGCCAGCAATTCCACTTCTGGGTTCATATCCCCAAGAAATGTTCAAACAAGAGCATAAGGAGAATGCATGAGGATGCTCACAGCAGCATGATTTTTGCTGCCCTTGGGAGAGCGTATGAACACACAGTAAAACAAGAATGGATTTTAAAAACGTAGTGGATCCTTGTAAAGCACAGGGAGCTATATTCAATATCCTGTGATAAACCATAATGGAAAAGAATATGAAAAAGAATGTGTATATGTGTATAACTGAATCACTTTGCTGTACAGTAGAAATTAACACAACATTGTAAATCAACTATACTTCAATAAAATAAATTTAAAATAAATAAAAAAATAAAAACATAGTGGATCCTTAAAAACACAGGGCTGAATGGAAAAAAAAAAGAAATATGAGACTTAAAACACAGTATAATTTATGTAAATCTAAAGTACTTGCACATAAACCATTGTGCTTTCATAAAAACACATCCAAAGAAAAAAGGCACCAGAAACACATTTAAATGGTTGCATATGGGAGGGTGGGAAGGTAAAGGACTATCATGATGAAATAGAGTAAATAAACTCTTCCCCCAGACTGTTATTTCTAGAGAAAAATCTATCACTAGTATCTTTAACACTTTAATATATCAGGAAGGAAAGAATAAAGAAGGGAAGGAAAAAAGAAAGAAGAAAAGAAGGGACAATTTGAATGTCTTACAGGTCAAGCATCGGGTTTGATCAACACATTAAAAATATTCTCCCTTGAAACAACAGGTGCCTTACAGCATTCTCCTCAAAATTCATACAGGCCCCCCCAGAGATATATGTCAACATAACTAGACCCTAGCCTTTGAAGTGAATGGGAAATACCTTCCAACCTAACCACGTACTTTAACTCACAAAAAATCTGTTCCTCCTTCTTTTATTTCATCATTTCCATCAAACTGATGTCATACTAAGTCCCCACCCCCCCAAGCCATTCAATTCTATTGCCATCCATTGTGTGGGGAGCAAAATCTAATCATCTTAAGAACATCTCTCCCACACTTAAACCCATAAAGAATGGTTTGCGGGTTACAGCCCTTCCTGTGTTATGCACTCTATACCAATAAGAGCTTCTCAACTGGTTTCAGAGATTGTGAAGAATTTACTATTGCTCTTCGTATACCACGGATTCCTAAGCAGACCAAGATGAAATTACTAGTCATATGGAAATTGGTGAAAATTGATTGGAACAGCTTTCAGGGGTGCAACCAAATGTATATTAAACTGTTAATAACACTGTGTAAAAAGACGAATGTAGGCAAAATAGTAGACTTACAATCTTGTTGTGGAAACAAAATATTAACCTATGAAATATGAAAATAAGGTAACACACCATTAAATTCTAAAGGAGACACCACTAGTGGTTCTCAAACTGGTGTATATCAAAATCACCGGAGGGCTTGTTACAGCACAGCCTGCTGGGCCCACCGCCAGCTCTGATTCTGACGGTAGGGGCCAGCGGACTGAGACTCTGCATTACTGACAAGTTTCCAGGTGATGCTGCTACGGCCAGTGCCTGTATGGAGTTTGAGAACCCGTAACAACTCCTCACAGAAGAGGCATCAACTATAATATTAGAGGAGAGACAGAGCACAGTGGCATTGCTGGGGCAGAGGAGAAACTGGGACACGAGGGAGGCCCTGAGGGTGGGCTGGGCTTTGGGTGATTCGAGAATGTGGAGGTGGAAGAGTGAGGAGAAAACGCCGGAGGTGGTGAGAATAGCTGAGCGCAGGTGGAGCCGTGGGTGGGAATGCCAAGCCGCAGGGCTGGCCTGAGGGGCTTGGCGACAGGTGGGTGGGCTCCACCTACTGCCATGCTGTGAGGAGAGGACGCCCCGCTGGCGCACGGGGTGCGCGCCTTGCCCAGCAGCCACCCTGCACCGTGACTCCTCACGTGGAAAGCCAGGAGACAGCGCGGCGAAGAGCCCCGACCAACGAGTGCCTGCCACACACTTGTGGCACTTACCACGGTTCCAGTGAAATCAACTATAAAATGAGCTGTAGGGAGCTTCCCTGGTGGCGCAGTGGTTGAGAGTCTGCCTGCCGATGCAGGGGACGCGGGTTCGTGCCCCGGTCCGGGAAGATCCCACATGCCGCGGAGCGGCTGGGCCCGTGAGCCATGGCCGCTGAGCCTGCGCGTCCGGAGCCTGTCCTCCTCAACGGGAGAGGCTACAACAGTGAGAGGCCCGCGTACAGAGAAAGAAAAAAAAAAAAAAAGAGCTGTAAAAAGTGCATTTCTCCCGGTCACAAGAGAGAGCTGGGGCTGAGTGTCCAGCGTGCTGCCCAGTGTACCTCTGTGATACACACAGACAGACTGGTTGAATGAATGAATGAGCGCCAGGGAGGCAGGATGTCAGAGCCAAGCTGCCACTGGTCAGGGCACACTGAACTCCTCCCGGGTCCCTCTCTTGCCCTCTTTTAGACTCAGTGCCAAAGCCTACGCCAGCCATGTATTTTTCTCCTCCCCCAGGCAGAGCCAAAGGAGCCTGGCACAGGGAAGGCACCCCAGAACCAAGTCCTGCAACTCCAAAAAGGGGGAGCAAAGAAGGAGGGAAGGCACTTGAGTCTCCAGCCACAAAATCCCCAAGGGAGTTGCCCTCACGGGCAGCCTGGATCGACAATCCATACCCTCTTCCTGTTCTAAAGTACACAGTCAGTCCTGGGATGTCCGGAGGGGAGGAGGGGAAAGGGTGATGTCTGTTCCCACCTCTGGGTAGAGAGGGCACAGTCCCTTCCCACTGACCACCCGACAGGAAGCTGTGAGGACTAAGTGGAGTGGGCCCAGGAAAGAGTTCAGTGCGGCGCTTGGCACTTAGTGCTTCGTTCATGGAAACGACCTCGTACGTGTCCCTGGACGTCTGCTTGAGCCCCTTCCTGGGAACAGTGGCACAAAGGAGAAAGAGTATGGGGACCAACATGGTGGTCTATGACATGGATTGAAATGACAATGACAAAAACAGACACTGCAGGGTTTAGGGGGTGAAAAAAAATTTTTTTTCCCCAGATAAGTTGAAGCTGAGATGATAAAGTGGAAGCGTATTCAGCAGTCAGTGGAACTTTGGAATGGGAGAGGTCAAGAGTAAAGAGTCACCTACAGGAGGTGACATTGGAAGCTGGGAGGGTTAGGTTTTCTGTAGAGATGAAGAGAGGGAGACGTGAAGAGAAGGGGGTGAGGGGGAGAGGGAGAGAGGGGGTGGGGGAGAGGAAGAGGGAGGGGGAGGGAGAGGGAGGGGGAGGGAGAGGGAGGGGGAGGGAGAGGGAGAAAGAGAAACAGGCAGAATCTTAAGGCCAACACAGCAGGGATGACCCAAAGAAGACAAAGAAGGAACTGAAAAGACGGAGTGGAGCCAGGAGAGTGGACCGCCACGGACAGTGGGAAGTAGAGTTTCAAGGACGGTTCCTGTTGGTGTCTGGTATTACAGAGTCAAGGAGAAGGAATGGAGAAGACCAGGGCTCTGGCCATTACAAGTCATTATGACTTCAAGAGCCAGGTTTTAGGAGGCAGGAGTGCAGGCTCAGAAGACGAAGGCCCCTAAAGGCACTGCTGGGATCCAGTTCTCCAAGTCAGAACTTCAAGAGTTCCCAAGTAACTGACATTACTTCTCAAGCTAGCTAGCTAAACTCCAACAAAGTGGGAACCTGGCCTACTGTTTTTCATTCAGAAGATCCCCAAACACTGCAAGTCTGTGTGACTTCCTGTGAAGAGGCGGCTGGCTCACGGCAGCAGATCTCATCCTTTGCATCATTAGCTGCTCCAAACACTCTTCCTGTGCTGACAATGATGCTTCACCTGGTGTTGATTTCTTTTTTTAATTTTGGAAATTATCTCTAGGTACTCATCCCTGGTGTAAATAATGGGGGTTAGGGTGGGGAGCAGCTGTGACTAGTTTGGAGAAAAGATGCCTATCTCTATGCAGGCTGGAGTGTGATCTGTAGGGAGAAGGGAGAAGTCTATTTCTGTTCCAACCAAGCCTGAGAGCGATCACCAAGCAGGACAGCCCCTGCAGTGCTCGGAAGGATGATTCAGGACAGGATTCATCAGGGATGCTAAGGACCATACTGAACACCCAGCAGTTAAGAACAGTGTGAAACTACAGTCAGAAAGAAGCAAGTGTCTGGAGACAGAGAAAGAGCAAAGCCCCACACAAACTGTAACCGAGCCAAATGCTTCAACTCCCAACCTAATTTAGCCACTTTCCCATCAGAAAAATCCCTAGCAGAAGAGAGAGTGTTACAGAAGGCTTAGTCAATCAGACCCCAAGGGGTGCAAATTTCTGAGGCAGTTTGGATGAGTGATGAGAAAGTCCAGTGGTATATTTCATCTCCCCTGGGAACACCTTTGAGAGAGATGATACCCGGAGATGTAAGAATTGTTATTTTTGTGGAAGTAAAATCTGCTGCCAAGTTTTTATTTACCAAAACCTCTCACCTTAAAGGAAAAATACACAGAAAAGTGCAAACACTCTAAAACTGTTACATACCGGGGTGGTGGGCGGGAGGATGGAAAAGGAAAGCAAGGATGGTCTTGATACCTTTCTAGCCCAAGTAACAGAAGAAAAAAGCTCCAACTTTACGTGGCAGCAGACAATTTCCTGAGTGCAGTTCTACTTGGAAAGAGAGAGACAGTAAAAGTTGGAGTTGTTTTGAAGGACACAAGCTGTCCTGACATGATATAACCTATTACTCATATTTTTGCTGTGGGTTTTTTTTTCTTTTTGTCTCTTTTCAATGTAACTTTGACAAGAACTATGGCTATCCCAATCTTATCTTCTTCCCTTATAATATCCCTCTTGAGCTAAACAGAGAAATATGACCCCCATTAGATGATCACTTCTCTGCCTTTTCTCAGTGAAAATCCTAGAATTCTTTCTCTTTCCCTCCTCTTGGCAGAGATGGGAAAGAGTTTGGGGCAGGAGATGTGTGGGAACAATCAGGAGACTTGGCAGAAATAGTGGAGACACCTGCACCAGATGGGGGTGGTTGGTATCACTCTATCTTCTCCAGCTAATGCCCACTCCGAAGGGGGAGCTTTCAGAATCGCTCCTTCCACCCACTACTTCCTTCCTCCTCAAATATAACCACCTCCTCCCACTGCTAATTTTCAAATCGGCACAATGATTAATGACCCAGGCAAGCACTTAATTTCCTGTCCAGTAGTACAAGGCTGATTTCCAATAAAAGAACTCACTCAAGACAACTATTTCCTCTCTGCAGCTTCTAATCTTGTATTGAATTGTGGGCATTCTTCCCTCTCAGTGTGAAAGCAGAATCAATTTTTGAACTTCCATTTGGTGAATATTCCAAAGAATCACAGAATGCTAACGCTGGAAGGGACCTTAAAGGCAATGTAATTCGACCTCCTCTTTTCTTGCAATTCAAGCAGGACTTAAGAGGAAGGCTTTGCCTTACATCTTCTCTGTGCACTTGGTCAAGTAGCAAGTGAGGAGGGAATTACTGTCATTAAAGCACACAACTTGGGGGCTCACTGCTCTCATTATGGAGTTACCTTTAATGAAAGTCAATTTTATTTTTATTTTTTAAAATTTATTTTATTTATTTATTTTTGGCTGTGTTGGGTCTTCGTTGCTGTGCACGGGCTTTCTCTACTTGCAGTCAGCGGGGGCTACTCTTCGTTGTGGTGTGCGGGCTTCTCATTGCGGTGGCTTCTCTTGTTGCAAAGCATGGGCTCTAGGTGGGCGGGCTTCAGTAGTTGTGGTGCACGGGCTTAGTAGTTGTGGCTCGTAGGCTCAGTAGTTGTGGCTCGTGGGCTCTAGAGAGCAGGCTCAGTAGTTGTGGCGCATGGGCATAGTTGCTCCGCGGCATGTGGGATCTTCTCGGACCAGGGCTTGAACCCGTGTCCCCTGCACTGGCAGGTGGATTCTTTTTTTTTTTTTTTTTGCGGTATGCGGGCCTCTCACTGTTGTGGCCTCTCCCATTGCGGAGCACAGGCTCTGGACGCGCAGGCTCAGCGGCCATGGCTCACAGGCCTAGCCACTCCGCGGCATGTGGGATCTTCCCAGACCAGGGCACGAACCCGCATCCCCTGCATCGGCAGGCGGACTCTCAACCACTGCGCCACCAGGGAAGCCCTGGCAGGTGGATTCTTAACCACTGTGCCACCAGGGAAGCCCGAAACAGTCAATTTTAAATTGGGAACTAATCACCATGGGAGAATATTTCTGCAATTATGGGCTCAGGCAAAACAAAACAAGTGTCAATGAAACCCTTCAGATACAGCAACACAATTACCATGTTCAATTACCTCAGGTCTCCTTAAACACCCACTGCAGATGTAATGAGCTGTCCTGATTTGAACTACATGTATCCATCACTTGTCTTATTTCTCAGAAATGCTGGATAGATAACTCCATTGCTTTCTGTGAAGTGAATTCTGAAAAGCAGAGGTCCCTCAACAAGATGCTAATGGCTGCATTATATAGTACCTTCTTTAGATGCATGATCTCCCATAGACAATTTTAGTTACAATTCAGGAAATGCTCCCTGGGTTGATGACAAAATTATCTGAAATTCACAAGGGAGGGTATGCAAATGACAAGGAATGGGTTGTGCTGATGGTGGGTTGAGAGATGGCAGAGTGACCACAGTAGCAACAGAGCATGTTGGAAGCTGGGAACATTAACACTGGACTAAAAGTAATGGACATGAAGTGAAACACCCCAGTGTATCTCTAGCTCTACTTACTAGTTGTGTATCCTTCCCCAAGTATTTTATTCTTTTTGAGGCTAGGTTTCCTTATCTGCAAACACGCAATAATTAAGGCCTGCTGGAACACTGTAAAAATCGTATTAAATACTAGGCATGAAAGTACCAGTCACACAGCACCTAGCAAATACTGGTGCTCTATAAATACTTCTTGAATTTAAGTATCTTAATCCCCTGACAATATACATTTTTTTTTAGTTGAAACATCTTGATTGCCATAAACAATGCAAACACAGGGATTTATAGCATTTTATTACTATAAAAGTTAGCATATAGCAACCATAGGATCCAACAAGTCAAATTTCCATTGGCTCTGACCTATTCCCCACTCAAATGCTCTGACGAACTAAAAATCAAATATGGGTCATAAACGGCCACAGAACTTAATGACATCAATCTGAACACTGTAATGAGGTGAAGCTTGAAGGCTAGAAAAAGCATGGACTTCAGACCAGAAGAGCTCTACTTGACCAGCAACACAACCTTAGAGAGATTATTTAATCTCCCTGAAACTTACCCTCCTCATCTATAAAGTGAGAACCCTACCAGTGACTCCACAGGTTGTTATGAGGATTAAATAATATTAGCAGGTGTAGGTAACACAGCCAGCTAGAATCAGTCCCTCGACTCAAAGTAGGCAACCAAAAATGGTAATTGCTAAAAATATGCAGTCCAGGGGTCTTTAGGTGAATACTATTTCTCTGTTTCCACTTATTTTATAAAACAACTGTTCTACCTACTGCACAGATTTGTCATGAAAATTCAGTGAGATAATCTAGGAAGTTCAAAACTAGGAACTATTAAATGTCATCTCTATATTCAAGGCAAAGATACATTATACTTTTGCACTGTCTCTAGGAAATCAATCCCTGGAAAACATATGTTTTATTTTTAATGGCCTGTTTTTAGCTCCAAAAGATGCCAGAATTGGGACTAACAAAGCCATATGCAATTTTGTTGTGCAGGACCAAATGGAGCTTTGGCTATAAACTTAAACTTCATCCACACAAACCAAGGCAGATGGTGTTCACGATAAAATTTTTTGAAAAGTTACAATATGTATATAAGTACGGGCAATTAATACACATTTTGCACTACAATTCAGTATCTGGTATACAAGCTTGAAAGTGGTAATGCAGGAAAATTCTGTAGCCCTGCGTGCTATTGCTCAGCTTATCCACTTATGGGTGCCTGAGGCCCACTGCTTCCCACCTACATTAGTCATAGGAAAAAAGGACAAGCTTTGCTTTCATGACCTTTCAGATCCAGGTGACCTAAGGCAGAAAGTCACAGTTTCAAAACTAAAGTCTTCACTACACTTAATCCGATAATGAGTAGGGATATGAAGCTTCAAAATGGTCCAGAGCTAGAGAGCCAGAAGATAATTCCAAGGTTATAGGACGTCTTAGCAGGACGTTATTTTTCTACTGAAAACTCAATTTGTGCCCCATCCTTTCCCAGCCTAAAATTAGCGGGTGGTTTGCTCAATCATCACCCAGAGAACTCAGCCGGCCTACCACTCTCAAGTTGGACAGCACTTCTACTCTAGCTGGCTCTCTTGGAGACAGTATTTTGAATTTCCTTGGTTGAATGCAAAACACATTAGCTAACTAACCAAACAAACTGGAAGGAGGCATAACACAAGACCCAAACCTGGCAGACGTGATGACTGTGAAAACACTCTTAAATGCTACAGGGTGGTAGGGAATGTGACCCAGAGAGTGAAGGAGGTGATTTCTTTAGAGTTTCAATATTTATTTGTCCATAAATATAGTCACCCATAATGCAGAACTAGAAAGGAATGGAGAGCAAACCTAAATTCCTCTGGCTTGAAATAGCCACAGCCCCAGAGGGGTCAAGGCAAGCATATAATCTGGTAAAGTTTTTTATTTCTCCTATCCTGAATTCAGGTAGGAGTTCTGTAAATATTCATTTTCATATTCATTCATACTCTCTCTCTTTTCCCCTCCCTCCTCCTTTAGAAATGAGATGTTATGGAACAAGGGGTTAGGGAAAGAGGGGAAAGGCTCAATATAAAATGAGAAGACCTAGGTTCAACCCAGCCACTTAATGGCCATTGATTTGGCATAAAAGCTAATATAGGAGCCTCCATTTCCTCATCTATAACATGGGAAAAAATCATGAGATGCTGATTTCTGGGGGTGAGTGCATGCACTTTGTTTTTGAAAGGCAATGCAAACTACAAAACAAAACAAGGAAACCATGATGCTTAAATACCTCTAAAACAACAGCAAAGCTCCTGAACTTTATGTAAGTAACAAAGACCTCTGGTTCTTTAAGGCTCTTTTGGATATTTTGGGCACCTTACATATAAGCTCTAGATGATCGGACTAGAATCTGAACCTCACGCAGAGGCTGTCTTTTATAGACCTGCAGAACTTCAGAGCTTTCCTAGAGCAGGCTAACAGCACAGGCAAGGGCAGCTTACTGGGTAGGATGGTTGATCGTGTGTGTGTCAACTTGGCTCAGGCACGCTTCCCAGATGCTTGGTCAAACACTATTCTAGATATTTTTGTGAAGGCATTTTTTGGGATGGGATTAACAGTTAAATCAACAGACTGAGTAAAGTAGATTGCCCTCCATGATGCAGGTGGGCCTCACGCAATCCCTTGAGAAATTAGACTGAGGTTTTCCAAAGAAGGGGGATTCTGCCAGCCATCTGCCTTTGGAAGCAAACAGCAGCTCCTCCGTGGGCCTCCAGCCTCCAGCTTTTGGACTTGCCAGCCTCCACAACTGCATGAACCAATTTCTTAAAATCAATCAACCAACCAATCTCTATTTTACACACACACACACACACTCTCCTTATTGGTTCTGTTTCTCTGGAGAAGCCTGACTAACATACTGGCCTTCACCCTTCTTAATTTTATTTAACACTAAGCCATGAAAATTTATTATGTCCTTTGCATCCATACCAGTTGCTGATGTGAATGCTGGTCCTGTAGCCCATGATGATGGTTAAAGAAGCATACCTGCTATGACTCCTGCACACCTACTAGGTGAAAACACTGTCCTAGTGCTGCAGGCAGATCTCGGAGGGCAGGATTCACATTTCTGTACATAAGAGTTTCTCTGCAGGACTCTAAGAAAAACTTCTGAAATAAAAAAATGCTTGAGGAGCTATCTTTGGGGGCTCCAAGATATCTGGATACAACTAAAAATCCTTGGCAGAAATGACACTACCCTTAAAAACGCAGCAGCTCCCGTCCCTTCCAGTGTCACTGCTGCCAGGTCCTCATAGAGCCTAGGGGCTCCCCACACCGACCTGGTGGGTTTTCTGAAACACCCCTTTACTTCTCAGTTCGGCAACTGCTGTGCTAGGCACGGGGGATAGAATGGTGGGTGATATGGACAGTCTTAGCCTCTCAGAGGTTCTCCTCAAGTGATGGGGTGTCAATCACTAAACAAACACTCAAAGAAATATGTAATTACAACTTGGATAAATGCTGTTTAAAAAAAAAAGTTCTACGAGGTCAAGGGGATCTGGCCTTGTCTAAGGGGCCAATAAAAGGACTTCCTGAGAAATCACTCTGACCTGAGACCTGAAAGATGAGCAGAGGTCAGGCTGCAGGAAATGAGAAGACTGGGATGACTGGGGTCCAGAAGAGCAAAGGAAAGAAAAGTAGAGTAAGATGAAGTTACTAATAGACAGGGGCTTGTCATACAGTGCTTTGCAGGCAATAGTAAGAACTGCCCCAGATATCCTTGGATCTTTTTTCCCCCTTTTCTTTAAAACTTTCTTCCAAATTTATGTGTTGTAAAAGTAAAGCATATTTATTACAGCAACTCAACAATAGAGAGGAAAATTAATTAACTGTTAATTAACAGAGGAAAACATATGGTACTTACTAGGTGCTAGGCACCTGCCAAATGCTTTCATGCTACTATTAATCCTAAAATACAAAGAAATTTAAGTTACCTGCCCAAGGCCACAGAGTTAGCAAGTGCATGCTGGATGTGGACCCAAGCAGTCTAGTCCTAGAGTCCGGCTCTTAGCCACCATGCTAAGGCCACAAATCGGCCCTGCCTCCGACCCTACTCCGTTAAGGACTGATGTAAAGTGTTTTACATATCCTTGTGTAGGTTTCTCTGTGCTCAAATATGTAAAATCAACTAGATAAAAGAAAATAATAGACATATATTGGAATTTGTTTCCTGCAAAAGGGAAATTTTGATATTTCTCTTAAAAGCAAACAGAAGCCCCTTGAGTTTGTTTAACATGGCAGTAAGGCAATCAGATTCGTACAGTGGACCTTGAACAACACAGGTCTGAAATGCATGGGCCCACTAATACATGGATTTTTTTTCAATAAATACATACTACAACATCCGTGGTTGGTTGAATCTGCAGAACATTGGATATGAAGGGCTGACTATAAAGTTATACGTGGATTTTCCACTCCATGGATGGTTGGCACCCCTGACCCCAAATGTATTTTATTTTATTTTTTGGCCATGCCGTGCAGCATGTGGGATCTTAGTTCCCCGACCAGGGATCGAAGCCAAGTGCAGTCTTAACCACTGGACCGCCAGGGAAGTCCACCCCAACTGTAGTTTAAAAAGATTCTCACACTCTGGCTCCCAAATGGAGGATAGGGATAGGGTGGGGCAGGGAGGGGTAGAGGGGAGAAGCAACTTGTTAGGAGCCTACTGCAATCCTTGGGCATATGAGACCACATTTTCTTTATCCATTCATCTGTCAATGGACATTTGGGTTGTTTCCAAATCTTGCCTATTGTGAATATTGCAATGAACACTGGCATGCTAGTATCTCTTCAAAATCCTGATCTCAATTCTTTTGGATAAATACACAGGAGTGAGATTGCTAGATCATATGGTAGTTCTATTTTTAGTTTTTTGAGGAATCCCCATACTGTTTTCCATAGCAGCTGTACCATTTTGCGCTCCCATCAATATTGTGCAAGGTTCCAATTTCTCTACATCCTCACCAACACCTGTCTATTATTTTCTTGATAAGAGCAATTCTAGCAGGTATGAGGTGATTTCTAACTGTGGTTTTGATTTGTATTTCTCTAAAGATGAGTGACACTATCTGCTCATATACCTGTTGGACATTTGTATTTCTTCTTTGGAGAAATGCCTATTCAAGTATTTAGCCCATTGTAAAATCAGGTTTTTTGCTATGGAGTTGTAGGAGTTCCTTATCCTTTGCATATTTTGGAAATTAACCCCATATCTGATATATGATTTGCAAATATTTTTCTCCATTCCGTAGGTTGCCTTTTCACTCTGCTAATGGTTTCCTCTGCTGTGTTGAAGCTTTTAAATTTGATGTAGTCCCACTTGTCTATTTTTGCCTTTGTTGTTCTTTTAGTGTCATATCAATGAAATCATTGACAAGACCAATGTCCAGAAGCTCTTCCTCTGTTTTTTTTCTAGGAGATTTATAGTTTCAGGTCTTACGTTTAAGCCTTTAATCCACTTTGAGTTGAATTTTGTGTATAGTGTAATATAAGGGTCCAATTTCATTTATTTGCATGTGGGTATCTAGTTCTCCCAGCACCATTTATTGAAGAAACTATCCTTTTCCTATTGTGTATTCTTAGCACTCTTGTCAAAGGTCAGTTGATTGTATATGCATGGGTTTATTTCTAGGCTCTTTATTCTGTTCCATTGGTTTATATGTCTATCTTTATGCCAGTACCATACTGTTTTAATTACTGTAGCCTTGTGATATATTTTGAAATCAGGAATTGTGATGCCTCCAGCTTTGTTCTTCCTTCTCAAGCTTGATTTGGCTTTGTACAGTCCTTTGTGGTTCCATATAACTTTTAGAATTTTTCACAAGAGCACTTTAAAAACAAGCTGGTTAAAAGAAAACAAAGCAAAACCTGTACTTCATATAATCAATCTGATATGTTCCAGATTATTATATATTTTAGTGTAACAGATTACCATTTACCTAACAAGCATTTACTCATCTTCATAGGAAACAGTGGTTGCCATCTTTAGCACTGTCTAGAGCCATCTGAGCAGTTAGAATGTATGTCCAAGTGTCAGCAAGCCACCCACTCCCTAGCAGCCTGCCAAAGGCAGCAGTCCAGGATATTCACAGGCACCTCCCACTCCCAGCTCTTCCGCCCAATGCTTGAATACACAGGGCTGGTGTCTGATTCCCTTCCAACCCAAGCACTCGGGTGGGGCCGGGCCAGGGTGGGGAGTGTGTGTCACAGTGTGACCCCTCCTGGTCACACTGGCAGTCTTTGTATCAATTCTGTTCTGTTTCTGCTAAGGCTCAGACCTCCAGGGGCCTGTGTGCATCCTACTCTGGTCTTCTCACATCTACCCTGGAGGAAGTCTTGGAAATGCCCAGCTTGGTAAGTGGTGTTAATACCACCTCTGCATTATACTCACACAACTGTGCTGCCTCCCCTGTCCCACCTCCAGACCCCAACTGTCAGCCTGTTTCTTTTGCATATGATCTCTTTTTGGACCCAGACATCCAACTGGACTTAGATTGAAAAGGCTACATTTCTGTTGAAACCTGGTCCTGTACTGCTAGCTTCTTCACAGAAATTATCAATGATTATGTCTAATCACACTAAGTGGGGAAAAAAGTAACTACTCACTATGCTGAGTAAACAGCAATTTACTATATCTAGAAATGCCTAATTATTTGAATAATTTTGGGGAAATTAAATTATACTGGTAAAAATTAAGCTTAAGGATTACTGATACAAAAACCATTTTCAAAATAAGACACTACCAGATGATAAAACACATGCATATACTTATATATAAATTTGTAATAATGAAGTAACAGATCAGAGAGCTAATGAATAGTCTACAATAAAATAGTCTATAGTCTATAAGCAAACCAGAAAAGTAAAATGTATGAGCAAGTCAAACACAGGCACAGAGTACAGTCAACTCTTTTTTTTTTTTTTTTTTTTTGCGGTACATAGGCCTCTCACTGTTGTGGGCTCTCCTGTTGCGGAGCACAGGCTCCGGACGCGCAGGCTCAGCAGCCATGGCTCACGGGCCCAGCCACTCCGTGGCATGTGGGATCCTCCCGGACCGGGGCACGAACCCATGTCCCCTGCATCAGCAGGCGGACTCTCAACCACTGCGCCACCAGGGAAGCCCCAGTCAACTCTTGATTATCCAGGGACAGATTAATTACAAAGTCGTGGCATTTGGACGAGGTTAAAATGACTACAAATAAGTGAAATATTTATGTACTAGAAGACCATTGTTAGGAATCCAGTATTACTACCACAGCATGGGAAGTCCCCTCCAGCAATCACATTTCATCTCATTTAATTGCTGAAATCTAAACCAACACTAAAATTTAGCAAAATTTTCAGCTGCTAATTAGAAATATCATTCAGTGATAAACTAGAACAAAAAATTATGATATGAAAAAAGATAAAGGACATATTAATTCCATTTTAATCAATACTGAGTTCTTAAAATAGACTACAAAATTAGGAAATCTTTTAGCACGTCTTCTCATTACAACCTTGATAAGGCAATGCTAATTTGGTGAAATTGGCAACGAGCACAGAATTGGTCTAAATGTTAGATGTCCTTTCCACTACGGTTATACTGTCTACTTTATAGTATACTCTGGGTTGGTTTCATTTTAACTCTGTGTTGGGTTAAAGTCTGGGAGTCCCCACATAAACTGCAATGTTTACCAAAAGCTGAAAATCATATCAATATCAGCATAATTTAAACATGACTGAAGAAGCTAAGTCAAGCGAGTATAGAATTTTAAATTAACTACAGATAGAGGCCCCCTTATGGAAAATAAAATCACTGACCTTAACTGGTTTAGATCTACAAAAACAAACTCCCAATACAACTGGACCATCCTTTTATAAGAATTCCTTTAAGTATTCTGCATACGTTTCATCAATATAAAGCAAATCCTCTTAGAAAGTGATAGATATTGTTAGAGGTAACTTAGTACATGAAAATGTGTCCAAGTCCTGGTTGATGGTTCTTTTGTTTCAGATCACATATAAAAATAAAATTCCAATATACCCAAAGAGTTTGGGCTTTCCTTTGGGGTCAGGAGAACAAATCGTTTATTGTTCTGTTTATTTTTTTTAGTGCATTAATGTTATGGGAATCAGAGAAATGACTAACTGATTACTCCCTGGTTGTGTTTCAGACGTTGAAAAGTAGAGACGTGGAATCACTGGATTTTGGAGAACTTAACAGAATATGATTCAAGAACTTTCACTGAGGTTCCCCAAACACAAATTTAACATTAGAAGAATGTTGATAAAGCAGAGTTGAACTGCAGGGGACAAAAACTTTGCAGAAGGCGGCAGGTCTGAAAAGCACTTCCCCCAAAAGGGAAGGAGGTCATCACCCGGGTTAAAGAGAAGGGAAGAGACAGGGTGTCAGCACCATCTCAGTTCAGTTAGTTCAGCTCAATCTGGTCTTGGCTTCGTTCACGCTACATTTCTGTTTGGAGAGAATCTGAAGAAGTCTGCATATAAACCCCTGCTACGAGAGCCAGGTTTGAGGCCTTTAATTTATGTAACTATGCATACACTGTGTCTCCAGACTGCTAGCAGTGTGAATCCAAGAATAAAAAAAAAGAAGCGACCTTAAGATGATTCAAGATAAAAAGAAATTGTTGAGAGAATAAAAGATTAAAGTTTAGTAGCAAGAACATTAAAAACAACCAACCAACACACATAGTGCGGTTCTGGCCTGTGGAAAGCACTGGTCCGCAACCAAGGAACTAGCCTCCTGTCCTTGTGCAGCAAGACCCTCTCAGGACTCCAGGTGGCTGCTTGTGAACAAAGAAACAAAAGGGAGCTCATGGCGGAAATAAGGAGACGAGAAATATGAAATGGAACCAAATTTAGAAAAGCAATCTTTTCAAAGGTGAACGGAGGCAACTGTACTCACTGGATAATAGGGGATGAGTTTGGGTCAATTTGAAGGGACTTCTGGAAGAGAGGGACTCTTTTCTTCTTTAGAAAATGCCATAGGATGCACAAAACAAACAACTACTTTAACTGAAATCACAGGAAAAGACCAAATCGATGTCAATTAAAAAAATATTTAAAGGGGCTTCCCTGGTGGAGCAGTGGTTGAGAGTCCGCCTGCCGATGCAGGGGACACGGGTTCGTGCCCCGGTCCGGGAAGATCCCATGTGCCGCGGAGCAGCTGGGCCCGTGAGCCATGGCCGCTGATCCTGCCTGTCCGGAGCCTGTGCTCCGCAACGGGAGAGGCCACAGCAGTGAAAGGCCCGGGTACCGCAAAAAAAAAAAAAAATTATGTATTTTGTGCAATGGATAAAATTGGAAATGAGTACAATGGAAAAAGGAGTACAACAGGGTTTATGAGAGAGGTTCTGTCCCTAGAGAGGTAACAGTGATCTTGAAAACAGCACAACTGAACCTGGGGCTAGCAGACACTTATCCTGGTGCTCCTTTCATGCCAGGTAACTATTTCCTTAGTCTGATGACCTCGACAATGTTCCATTACATAAACATGCCTGAAAAAATTCACTAATTGTGATCTATCACTGTCATGAATTAACTTCCAGGAAGGTAGGATCTGGAAGTCTGACCCAGTAGGACATTCTAGCTCTGCAAATTCACTCCTGACATTCCAGAGAACATGACAGGGAGTTCTACGACAGGAAGGAAACACTGGTTGAGGCCTCCTTGCTAATTTGAAAACTACTTTTGGAATCTGCAATTATTTCTTAAAATAGAGGTTTAAAAATCTCTGAATTCAAACTAGATTTTAATTTGCCTAGTTTAAACTTGTTTTGAAACTTTTGTAAAAAGCCACGAGGAAATGCTCTAGAAATTATCAAAAGGCTACATTATGCTGCTCGATGAGAAAGAAAGGCAGAGGGCCAGGGTTTTGCCTGTGATTAACAATACTTGTCTTAGATTTGGCTAGTGGATCTGTCTCAAGAAGTTCCATTCTTTTGAATGAATCAAAACTGGGTGATGACAAGAAAACTATCTATACTTCACATTATCATAAATGAAATGAAAAGTAGGCAACATGCAACCTCAGCCTAGAAAGTCAACCAAAGTTCAATTTAAACATGAATATTAAGGAAAATCCTCCTTTCCACTTTGTAAATATGTAATTTACCAACTCAAATAGGATATAAAAAGAATCAAATATATTTACAATATAAATAACTATTAGCTGGTACTTTATTTTTTTGGCTAATTAGGTCATTAATGAACATTAACTGCAAGAAATCCATGTAAACATCATCTATTTGGTGTGTACAAAGAATTCTGTCTGAGGACAAATATATTTCACAGAATTTATCATATTTAGTCCATTTCCTGACACATAAACTGTCCAAAATGTAGTAGATATAAAATAGAACAGATTTTATTTTAAACCTTCGTTATCATAAAACTGAACTTACACACATTTTAAATGTTGGAAGGACTGAAATTTTCATGGTCCTCATAACTTCTCCATAAAATTTACCAGGACAGGTATATATAAACTTAAACTACTCCCTTCAAATGCAGCCATTTCTCTAAATAATCTTTAAAAATTGTCAGGTTTTTCTAATGTTTATGGCTTACAGGCCAAAATCACTTATTAAATAACTAGAAATAACCATCTACAACATAGTGATTTCCAATCTAGCCAAGAACTAAGAAGTACTGTAAGATACCTAAGAATTCTGTACACTGAGTAACGTCTACCTATGTCTTTCCAAATACAGGTAGAGGCCACTGTTATTTGTAAAAATTTGAAAATCAAGAACTATATTAAAATAAATATACTGGATTATAAATATAGATATGAAATAAGCAGTTGATGAATGAGGGAATACTAAATTAATACAATTTCAATTTACTAGACTAGCAAATCTTATTGGTTTCACCACCTGATAAACTTTTGGTCATTCTGTATTTTCTTAACCAACAAATACAAAATGGATCATGGGCTTGTAAACCGTCATGGTTTTAAAAATGGATCCTTGATTTTGAAAAGGTAGCATAAAGTATTGAAAACAAGGCATGCTTTTTTAATCCAACCCTAAAACTTCAATGAGCTCTAAAAGGACATTTGCTCCAGTCCAGGGAATGTGGAACACAGCATGAGAAATGTGAACATTCTTGGTAAACTGACATCATCATGACAACTTTGGCAGGGCTCCAAGTGTCTGAAGCAGAACTGAATCTTGTTTATGAAGTGGGAGACAGAAAACTTGGGCTTTCTGATTTACACCTTGGCAACCAGTAGAGATAGTTACAAGAAAGGGAACACTTTTTATGTACAGTAACTGGTAAGTTTCAGTAAAGAAATGGGAAAAGGAAGCTATTTGAAAAGTTTAAAACTGACCCCCCCTTCAGAATGAGTCATTCAGAGTGTCTCTCCTCTCTAAATATACATACACATAGAGACTTAAAAAAAGTCTATTTATGAAAGTAATATAACCACTTTACAATTCAGAAAGTAAGAATAAAATAACCCATAACAGTTCAAATTCAATAGAACTACCCTGATTAGGATTTTTGGCTAATATTAGTACCTCTTGCCCCAACTGCTTTAAGTCAGGGTCTTTAAGATATTAAGTATGGACCCAAAGACATTTAAATTTGGTATAAGGAAGAATAAACATTTCTACTCAAACTTGTGGATGTCAATATTTCTGCCAATACATGAGGTCTAGCTGTTACTGCTTCAAACTAAAGATAAGACCCCTTCTCTCTAAGAAATATGAAGAGAGTTTTTAAATGCAGTTTTAAAAATAGCTTTAAATGTCAAATCAACTCTTATAGTTCGTGAATCACTTCTTAAAGTTCTTATTTGGATGTTTGTCCTTTATTTTAGCAAACTATACACTGAAGAGTTTTCATTTCTACCTTATACAATAAAAAGGTAATGTGAGTTTTAAAAAAATCAAAGTTCATACTGGAGAAGCAAACCAAGTGATGGCCTTCTAGTTTCAAAATACGCATAAAACCCCACTGGTCAAGGTTTTACATTTCTGTTCCACATTAAGTTTTATGGTCTATCAGGAATGTAAAGCATGATGTTTCAATAAAATTGTGATTTATCAGATAAGGTCCTACTTTTTTTTGATAAATGTACTTTGGTTTTGAATGGTATCCCTATTTTTAACTGGAAAGAGAGCAAACATTAGCAAAAGAGTTTGTGAGAAAGTTGACACAGCATTTTTCTAGAAACCTGTATCTTAATTTCTTAGTCATTTAGTGAAACTTCTGGTACTTCTGTCCCCTCAAGTTTAAATTTTAGAGTGCACTGTTGTATTTCCTTACATCATTAAAAAAACAAAAGGAGTTTAAAGTAATCAATGACGCTATTTTAATATAACTAGGAAGTAATTTTCATTCAATTGTGTTAAGCCAGAAAGGAGTACTCAGGCACCATATGAAATGCATTTGAGTGCCTTAGTCATATATCCCTTTTAATCACAATTATATATTCACTTTCTTGGCTCTCCAATGGTTTGAAAAGGTTATCTTTAGATTTATTACTCATTAATCTGACTCAAATTTATCAGTAGAGAAGACTTATGTAAAACTATTGATGTAAGCAGGAGAACAACAATTACAGTTCTTGGCCCTAATTTAGCTCTGATATAAATAATTCATTAATAAAGGTTCAGACATTTTCCAAGAAAAGCTTTACAGTGGGGATTAAAGGGCCTGCATGACGCAAGTTTCACACAATCCAACCAAGTTCACAAATATAGGCTTCATTTAGCCATGAGTTTAACCTTGCTTCATTTAGCCATGAGTTTAACCTTGAGAAGTGTGGAGATAATTAGGATCAAGGATGACCTTAAACATTCAATGTCCTGGAAACCTGGTTAATAAACATTCTAGGTAACATCCTGAAAAATGAAAATGTAAGTGTTTCTAAAGCAATACCTTCTCTCTCTTTTTTTTTTTTTTTTTTTTCAGGCCTCGTACTTGAACAGAAAACATCACTAGCCCAAAAAACCCAAAGTTTGCTCGGCATGACTTGATGCCACAGTTCAAGTCTGACCAGCTACCCTACATTAAAATTCTCAGTACATTCTTTGAAAAGATGGATTAAAATACCAGTTTCTAGGCCATAAAGAAATGCCTGTGAAAGGGAATCTTTTCTTCAGTGTAGGTACACAGCTGTTGATATGCAGATTTATGGAATTCTGTGTGTCTGAAATACATGTTTGTTTGTGCAAACGCATTACATCTAAAATGCCCAAATTTAAACGGAAAAATACTACAAATTAAAATGATTAAAAAGTGCTTTTAGAGCTAAAAATTCTCAATGTTTAAAGCAAAACCAGTACCTCTTTTCCTTCTCAACCCCCATCCCAAACAAAGCCCTTTTGAGCAGCTGCAGGATACACTCTTATCAGAAACAGGCAGGCACCAAATTACAAATGTATGGTTATTCCAAAAGTTCATTTACTAGTCAGTTCTTCAAAACTTTAACATCTTCCCAGAGAAACAAGATGAAAATTGGGGATTAAGCTGCCAGATCAGCACACAAAACCTGATTTAAAACATAACAATACTGAGACAGGGCCAAGAGTTCTACAGAACACTGATTTACGGTTGGCCTGGGGTGCATCTTCTTGTGCTGCCATGCTGGTCTGAGAGTAGGGAATCCTGTCCTTCTCATTGTAGGCCCAGAACTCTGCCAGTGCCAGTCACTATTAGAGGATTTGGGGGTATATGTTCCATAAGGCAAGGCTGGGGAGTAGCCTCTAAGAGACTGCATTTTCAGGAGATGAGGGGCAGAATCAGGCATTTGGGGATGACAAGCTGAATGGGAGCGTGGGAGGAGTTGGCGAGGGGTAGGGAGGTGAGATGGAGTAGAAAGTGAAATACTGGTTGGCCAAAAAGTTCCTTCGGGTCCTGCCATTACGAAAAACACGAACGAACTTTTGGGCCAACCCACTAGAAAGAGGAGGGGGGCAGGGTCTAGGGGTAGGCTAGTGAGGACTGATATGAGCGAGAGTTTACCTCCCTCCTTTCTGTGGATCAACTTTCTCTTTCCCCAGGATTAAAAAGACCAGAGCTGTGAGCATCTGTGATTAGGAGGGAAGGCAACAGTCTCCATGGAAAATGGGTTTAGAAGGAGGAGAGTGGAGGATGGAGAATTCCACGTGGATTTGGGATCTGTAGAAGAAGAAACTCTCTAGCTGTGGCCATGGGATAGAGGAGCTCTCAATTACTTCCCTTTGGGAATTGCTGCTAATATGTACGTGGTATAAATTGAGACCACGAAGGGACTCAGAATGTAAATAACAAAGCAAATGAGTTCAATTATTTCTTTTATTAATAGAAGACCAACTCACACTAAATCTTTCAATTATAAATTTCCATATGCCAACTAGATCATCTGTTGCTTCTCACAGAGCACTGAGTTCTTAGAAGAGTCAGATGTTAATATGGAAATAAAAGCTATACTGATTTTTTATTTAGAATGAGAACCTATATGTACATCTTTTTTCACTGATTTTTATTCCATTTATGTTAAATTAATATTTTTAAATGTCCTGGATATAAAGAAATGTACAAACAAGTTCTAATCAGATGCTAATAAAATCGAAAGCATTTAGTTTTTTCAATAAATACCTGTTATGTGTGAGATATTTTCTCAGTGTAGGGGATACAGCAGTGTAGGGTCAGAGAAGTCCTAAAATGCTACTTTTATTTCTTAGTGACAATTTTACCACATAAAGGAGGTATCCTCTCAATTTCTAGTTGGCCTTTGAGCACCACTATTTATTTACATAATAGCTATTTCATTAGAGTATGGCCAACTTTTTTGACCTTGGCCCAACCATAAGGGCTAAAAGAATTTGTCACACTTAAACTGGCTTAATTTATTGAATTTCTTGCTTTGATTACATAAGGATTTTCCTTACCTATAGGCTAACTTCTGAGTTACATTAGGTAACATTTCAAAAGTACACTGAAAATCAAATGAAGTCTGACAGTAAGAAGACAAAGATGAGTCATGGAAGGGGAAGTAACCATTTCTGTTTTTTTTTTTTTTAATTGAAGTACAGCTGACTTACAACATTGTGTTAGTTTCAGGTGTACAGCAAAGTGATTCAGTTATACATATATATTCTTTCTCAGATTCTTTTCCATTATAGGTTATTACAAGATATGGAATATAGTTCCCTGTGCCGTACAGTAGGTCTTTGTTTTTTTATCTATTTTATGTGTAATAGTGTGTATCTTAATCCCAAACTCCTAATTTATTCCTCCCCCTCCTTTCCCCTTTGGTAACCATAAGTTTGTTTTCTATGTCTGTGAATCTGTTTCTGTTTTGTAAATAAGTTCATCTGTATCATTTATTTAGATCTCACATACAAGTGATATCATAAAATATTTACCTTTCTCTGTCTGATTTACTTCACTTAGTATGATAATCTCTAGGTCTATCCATGTTGCTGCAAATGGCATTATTTCATTTTTTCTTATGGCTGAGTAATATTCCATTGTGTGTATATATACCACATCTTTATCCATTCATCTGCTGATGGACACTTAGGTTGCTTCTATGTCTTGGCTACTGTAAATAGTGCTGCTAGGAACACTGGGGTGCATGTACCTTTTCAAACTAGAGTTTCCATCTTTTCTGGATATATGCACAGGAGTGGAATTGCTGGATCATACAGTAATTCTATTTTTAGTTTTTTAAGGAACCTCCATACTGTTCCCCATAGTGACTGCACCAATTTACATTCCCACTAACAGTACAGGAGGGTTCCCTTTTCTCCACACTCTCTCCAGCATTTATTATTTGTAGACTTCTTTAAAAATATAAATTTATTTATTTTTGGCTGTGTTGTGTCTTTGTTGTTGCGCGTGGGCCTTCTCTAGTTGCGGTGAGCAGGGGCTGCTCTTCGTTGCGGTGCACAGGCTTCTCATTGTGGTGGCTTCTCTTGTTGAGGAGCAAGAGCTCTAGGAGCGTGGGCTTCAGTAGTTGTGCCATGTGGGCTCAGTCGCTGTGGCTCGCGGGTTCTAGAGCGCAGGCTCAGTAGTTGTGGCACAGGGGCTTAGTTGCTCCGCGGCATGTGGGATCTTCCTGGACCAAGGCTCGAACCCGTGTCCCCTGCATTGGCAGGCAGATTCTTAATCACTGTGCCACCAGGGAAGTCCCATTTGTAGACTTTTTGATGATGGCCATTCTGACTGGCGTGAGGTGATACCTCATTGTAGTTTTGATTTGCATTTCTCTAATAATTAGTGATGTTGAGCATCTTTTCATGTGCCTATTGGCCATCTACATGTCTTCTTTCGAGAAATGTCTATTTAGGTCTTCTGCCCATTTTTGATTGGGTTGTTTTTCTGATATTGAGTTGTATGAGCTGTTTGTATATTTCAGAATTTAATTCCTTGTCAGTTACATCGTTTGCAAATATTCTCTCCCAGTCTGCAGGTTATCTTTCATTTTGCTTATGGTTTCCTTTTTTGTGCAAAAGCTTTTAAGTTTGATTAGGTCCCATTTGTTTATTTTTGCTTTTATTTCTTTTACCTTGGGAGACTGATCTAAGAAAGTACTGCTATGATTTATGTCAGATAATGTTTTGGCTATGTTCTCTTCTAGGAGTTCTATGGTGTCATGTCTTATATTTAAATCTTTAAGCCATTTTGAGTTTACTTCTGTTTATGGTGTGAGGGTGTGTTCTAACTTCACTGATTTATATGCAGTTGCCCAGCTTTCCCAACACCACTTGCTGAAGACACTGTCTTTTCTCCATTGTATATCCTTGCCTTCTTTGTTGAAGATTAATTGACTGTAGGTGTGTGGGTTTATTTCTGGGCTCTCTATTCTGTTCCATAGATCCATATGTCTGGTTTTTTTGCCAATACGACATTGTTTTGATTACTGTAGCTTTGTAGTATTGCCTAAAGTCTGAGAGGGTTATGCCTCCAGCTGTTCTTTTACTTCAGGATTGCTTTGGCAGTTCTGGGTCTTTTGTGGTTCCATATAAATTTTAAGATTATTTGTTCTAGTCCTGTGAAAAACGTCATGGGTAATTTGACAGGGATCGCATTAAATCTGTAGATTGCTTTGGGTAGTATGGCCATTTTAAAATTAATTCTTCCAATCCAAAAGCATGGGAATATCTTTTCATTTCTTTGAATCATCTATTTCCTTTATCAATGTTTTGTAGTTCTCTGCATGTAAGTCTTCTATTCCTTGGTCAGGTTTATTCCTAGGTATTTTATTTTTTTGGATGAAATTTTAAAAGGTATTTTTAACTTTTTCTTTCTGATATTTCATTGTTAGTGTAAAGAAATGTAGCAGATTTCTGTATGTTAATCCTGTATCCTGCTACCTTGCTGATTTTGTTTATCAATTCTAATAGTTTTTGTGTGGAGTCTTTAGGGTTTTCTATATAGAGTATCATGTCATCTGCATATAATGACAAATTTTACCTCTTCCCTTTCAATTTGGATACCTTTTATTTTTTTCTCGTCCAATTGCTGTGGCTAGGACTTCCAATACTACATTGAATAGAAGTGGTGAGATTGGGCATCCTTGTCTTGCTCCAGAATTTAGTGGGAAGGTTTTCAGCTTTTCACCGTTGAGTATTATATTGGCTGTGGGTTTGTCAAAAATATCTTTTGTTTTTCTAATTGAAGTACAGTTGTTTTACAATGTTGTGCCAATCTCTGCTGTACAGCAAAGTGACTAGAGACATTTTTTTAATATTCTTTTCCATTATGGTTTATCAAAGGATATTCAGTATAGTTCCCTGTGCTATTCATTAGGACCTTGTTGTTTGTCCATCCTAAATGTAATAGTTTGTATCTACCAACCCCAAATTCCCAGTCCATCCCTCTCCCTCCCCCACTTCCCCTTGGCAACCACATGTCTGTTCTCTGTGTCTATGAGACTGTTTCTATTTTGTAGATAGGTTCATTTGTACCATATTTCAGATTCCACATATAAGTGATAACATAGGATATTTGTCTCTTTCTGACTTACTTCACTTAGTATGATAATCTCTAGTTGCATCCATTTTGCTGCAAATGGCATTATTTCATTCTTTTTTATGGCTGAGTAGTATTCCATTGCATATACATACCACATCTTCTTTATCCATTCATCTGTCAATGGACATTTAGGTTGTTTCCATGTTTTGGCTATTGTGAACAGTGCTGCTATGAACCTAGGGGTGCATGTATCTTTTTGAATTATAGTTTTGTCTGGGTATATCCCCAGGAATGGGATTGCTAAATCATATGGTAATTCTATTTTTAGTTTTTTAAGGAATCTCCATACTGTTTTCCATAGTGGCTGTACCAGTTTAAATTCCCACCAACAGTGTAGGAGGGTTCCCTTTCCTCCACATCCTCTCCAGCATTTGCTATTTGTAGACTTTTTAATGATGGCCATTCTGACTGGTGTGAGGTGATACCTCACTGTAGTTTTGATTTGCATTTCTCTAATAATTAGTGATGTTGAGCATCTTTTCATGTGCCTCTTGGCCATCTGTATGTCTTCTTTGGAGAAATGTCTATTTACGTCTTCTGCCCATTTTTCGATTGGGTTGTTTTTTGTTGTTGTTGAGTTGTGTAAGTTGTTTGTATATTTTGGAGATTAAGCCCTTGTCTGTTGCATCATTTGCAAATATTTTTTCCCATTCCATAGGTTGTCTTTTTGGTTTTTTTTTTAATGGTTTCCTTTTCTCAACAAAAGCTTGTAAGTTTGATTAGGTCCCATTTGTTTATTTTTGTTTTTATTTCTATTGCCTTGGGAGACTGATCTAAGAAAACACTGGTATGGTTTATGTCAGAGAATGGTTTGCCTATGCTCTCCTCTACAAGTTTTATGGTATCCTGTCTTATATTTAAGTCTTTAAGCCATTTTGAGTTTATTTTTGTGCATAGTTTCAGGGTGTATTCTAACTTCACTGATTTACATGTAGCTGTCCAACTTTCCCAGCACCACTTGCTGAAGAGACTTTTTCCCATTTTATATTCTTGCCTCCTTTGTTGAAGACTAATTGAGTATAGGTGTGTGGGTTTATTTCTGGACTCTCTATTCTGTTCTGTGGATCCGTATGCCTGTTTTCGTACCAATACCACACTTTTTTTTTTTTTACCACACTGTTTTGATTACTGTAGCTTTGCAGTATTGTCTGAAGTCTCGGAGAGTTATGCCTCCTGCTTTGGTTTTTTTCCTCAGGATTGCTCTAGCAATTCTGTGTCTTTTATGGTTCCATATAAATTTTTGGATTATTTGTTCTAGTTCTGTGAAAAATGTCATAGGCATTTTGATAGGGAGCACATTAAATCTGTAGATTGCTTTGGGTAGTATGGCCATTTTAACAATGTTAATTCTTCCAATCCAAGAGCATGGGATATCTTCCCATTTCTTTGAATCCTCTTTTATTTCCTTTATTAATGTTTTATAGTTCTCAGCGTAAGCCTTTCACCTCCTTGGTCAGGTTTATTCCTAGGTATTTTATTTTTGGGGGGTGTAATTTTAAAAGGTATTGTTTTTACATTCCCTTTCTGATACTTCATTGTTAGTGTAAAGGAATGCAACCAATTTCTGAGTGTTAATCTTATATTCTCCTACTCTGCTGAATTCATTTATTAGATCTAGTAGTTTTTGTGTGCAGTCCTTAGGGTTTTCTATATATAGTATCATGTCATCTGCATATCGTGACAATTTTAACCTCTTCCCTTCCAATCTGGATACCTTTTATTTCTTTTTCTTGTCTGACTGCTGTGGCTAGGACTTCCAATACTACTTTGAAGAGAAGTGGTGAGATTGGGCATCCTTGTCTTATTCCAGAATTTAGTGGGAAGGTTTTCAGGTTTTCACTGTTGAGTAGTATATTGGCTGTGGATTTGCCAAAAATGTCTTTTATTATGTTGAGATTTTTATTTGGTGAGAGTTTTTATCATGAATGAATGTTGAATTTTATCAAATGCTTTTTCTGAATCTATTGAGATCATCATGTGGTTTTTCTCTTTTCTTTTATTGATGTAGTGTATCACACTGATTTGCATATGTTGAACCATCCTTATGACCCTGGGATGAATCCAACTGGATCACTGTGTATGACCCTTTTTATGTATTGTTGGATTTGGTTTGCTAATATTTTGTTGAGGATTTTTGCATCTATATTCATCGGTTATTGGCCTGTAATTTCCTTTTTTGGTACTGTCGTGGTCTGGTTTTGTATCAGGGTAACAGTGGCTTCATAGAATGACTTTGGGAGATTCCTTCCTCTTTAATCTTCTGGAAGAGTTTGAGAAGGATCCACAAAAGTTCTGCTTTGCATGTTTGGTAGAATTCCCCAGTGAAGCCATTTGGTCCTGGACTTTTGTTTGTAGGGAGTTTTGAAAATTACAGATTCTATTTCAGTTCTAGTGACTGGTCTATTCTGTTTCTTCTTGATTCAGTTTTTGTGGGCTGTATGTTTCTAGAAACTTGTCTAGGACATGACTATTTTTTAAAAAACAAATTTATCTACTTTATTTATTTATTTTTGGCTGCGTTGGGTCTTCATTGCTGTGCACAGGCTTTCTCTAGTTGCGGCAAGTGGGGGCTACTCTTCGTTGAAGTGCTCAGGCTTCTCACTGTGGTGGTTTCTCTTGTTGCGGAGCACAGGCTCTAGGTGTGTGGGCTTCAGTAGTTGTGGTTCACAGGGTCTAGAGTGCAGGCTCAGTAGTTGTGGCGCACAGGCTTAGCTGCTCTGTGGCACGTGGGATCTTCCCGGACCAGGGATTGAACTGTGTCCCCTGCACTGGCAGGCAGATTCTTAACCACTGCACCACCAGGGAAGTCCCTAGGACATGACTATTTAATCACTTTGACTACACTGAAATCACACCATCTTTGGCAAGTGGATTATAAGATGCCTTCTGATTGTGATTCCACTCTGTCCTATGAGTACGTGGAAATACTTGTCAATGGAACATGGACTTTTCTGATTTAGAACTATTACAGAGCTGGGGGAGTTAATATAGGGAAGAGGAAGTAGTGGAACTTGTGAAGAAAGGAGGAGGGGGAAATGGATAGGGGGAATAAGGGAGAACTAAAACTCTCAGAAGTCAAGAAACAAAGTTTTATCATTAGAAAGATTATAAAGTCTTCTATTAATAAATTGACTAGTTAGAAATGAATCATCACAAATAATACAATGACTCATACAAGATGTCTTAGATGGGTCTATGTTAAGAAACTGATAAATATTAATTAGGGAAGCCAAAGAACCACAGACAACATACATGAGGCATAAATCATCTTGATAATCTAAACCAACAAATTCATTAGCACTATCAAGATACAGTAAAAATAAAGTAATAATTTAGTACCAGAGGTTGTTTCTGCTCCATGTTTATGTTTTGTGTACCTTACACTGAAATTCCTCTTAGTGGTGAAAATATTATTTAACAATACAAACAAAACAACATTAGCAAAGGATTATGTGAGTTTCACAGATTTTGTGTGCACTTCTAAATGTTAATAGCTTCATCTGAAAGCATGAAAGAAAAACATTAAAATACATATATGTGCCAAGTTTCAGACAACTATATTATATAATACATTCTATTCAGTGCCTAAAAGAGTGCCTGGTACCCAGCACATTAGGTCAACAAATATTTGTTACATTACTAAGTGAACATTAAGGCAAAGGAGAGATAGCTATGGCTAGAAGAATTTAGTTTTCATCTGGGAGAATCCAAAATTAACCCTAAAAATCACCAGCACTACCTGCACATAAGAACTTGTTTCTTTTCTATCTACAATGCAAATTTAAAACTTTAATAACACATTTAGCTAAGAGAGAAACAAGCTATAACTCTCTCTAAACCTCCACAAAAGCAGGATTGACATTTTGATCACCCCAGAACGGGCTAGAAGAGACCACAGAGCAAAGGCCAACTCCCGTGATTCACTGATTAAACTTGGCCCAGAGAGGTTAAATGATTCCCTTGAGGTAACAGAGCAGAGCAGCAGTTAGAATTCTAGTCCTATGACTTCCCTCCAGTGTTTTACTCTTTACCATGTTTAAATAAATATTTTGTGAGAAAGCAGATGTCATGGGCAAGATAAGTGAAGAGTGAGTGACAGAAGAAGCTAGTGTGTTTGCCCGACGATAAATTTACCATAGAGATCACTGTGTCACTGGACTCTGTTCCAGAAAACTCCACAAACAAATTGTCTTTCTAGGGCATTAAACGAATGAAAATTTGGAGCAGAGACAGAAGAAAAAAAACTTCAAGAGAAAACAGTCCTAAGATCATTATCTATAGTGAAGAGCTCATGTCTAATGATGGTATTCTAAGTTTTTTCCAAAACTACCTAGCAGGTATACAATTTTACAAATCTATATCTAATTCCTTTTTAAAAAGACTCTCAAAACAAGAAGCTTATGATGAAGAACAAAATAACACTACCTAGAATTGTATACTTAGATAAGTAAACAAAATTTTCTTATTTTGTATCTTTGGAATAGATACATTTTAGATATGGCTGTTTTATCTGGATTTCTGTTTATGATAATTATTCATATATCAATATTTTACTTTAAGAAATCAAGAACAGAGGGGAAAGTAGAAAATTACTAGCTTTCCACTTGCATTTCAGAACTTCACAACTCAATGTTTCAGTCACTAACAAGAATTGGGGGAAAAAATTCAACAAACATACAAACACATTGGAAATTTCTTATTTTATTTTTATCTTCTTAAATAATGACAACTAAAAATTACTGGTTTCATCCTGATATTTATAAATATAGGGGAATGAAGGGCTTTTTTCCTAATACCTTTATCACCCTTAAGTTTGATCTACATTCACACACAGAACAAAGAAGAGTGTGTTAGCAGGTAAAGAAATATTCCATAAGAGAAATGGAGGCTTTTTAAGCAAACAGAAGTAATCAAAAAATTATAAGTGGACCAAACTGAATATGATCTAGGTCTACACAATTGTTGAAAAAAAGAACATTCAATAGAGTTCAGGAAAATTCCATACACACTTATTATTAGAGAAGGCTTATTTTAGAAAATGAATAGATCTTCAAGTGCTCTTTGTTGCTACGAGCAACATTCTTACAACCACATTCTACTGCCTGAATCAGGTCGTGATTACCTCCAAACAGACCTTGCCATTCTGGAGAAGCACTTTCCTTTCATTCAGGATTTCTAAGGATACGGCTTTCATCTTAGGCAACCAAACATCTGGCTTCTTGGTTTGTTTTAGGGGGCAAAATGGGAAAAGAATGAATCACCATGAAGCAGGTCAGGTTAGCAATTCTTTCCTATTTCAAACAAAGTTACAGTCTCCAAAAATTTTTCCTTGAGAAAATGACTAATTCAAAATGCACTGATAACGATAGACCAGGGATTTTCGAATATGTCTCATGACCATTCATATTAATCTCCCATGTTTGCTTTCTAACCTCTTACAAGCTGTTTAACTTTATAATTCTACAAAGGAAAAACACCCAGTAGGAAAAAGAGTGAAATTATTCAAATTTTACTGCTGGGCTTTTTGAGTCTTCCAATCACAATTACATAAACGTAATTCTGGGGACTCCTTCCTTTGATTCTTAGAACATGCTCTTCTATTTATCTCTTTCCTATTTAATGGCCAGTTTATTTACTACTCTGCTCCTCTGCCCACTTATACTTGTTTAAATTCCTCAAAAACATAACAACAACGACAAAGATGACAACCACTATTCCCACTACCACCACATACTGAGAACTTATTGGATGTCAGCTATTGTACAAGTGCCTTATATATGTCTTTCGATCTCCACTATGGTATATGGTATTACCATGTCAATTTTACAAGTAAGGACCTTACAAGTAAGGTTCACCGAATTAAGCCATATACCCCAGGCCATATGGCTAGCAAAGAGCAAAACCAGGATTTGAACCCAGGTTTATATGACTAAGCCAAAAGTCTCCAATAAGGTGTCAAAGCTACCTCCTAAGAGAACCATTACTATGACGATATTTTGAAGATCCAAGACTGATGGTTTTGCTGTTAAAACCTTTCCCTAATGGCTTCTGTTGTATGTATGATTTTAAAATAAAAACCCTAATGGAGTTTTGGGTCCTGGCCATGTGGTCCCTCCCTGCCTTGGGGGTTCAGTGCTGTACTACCTTACTCCTTCCTTTCTGAGCTCTAGGGACACTGACCCTCTGTGAATTTCTTTCACACAAAGAGCATGTATCTTGCCTCAAGGCCTTCGCACACTCTGTTCCCTGTGCTGGCCATACTCTTTTTTTCCTAACATATCATTCAGGTTTCAGCTCACAAGTCATTTCCTCAAAAAGGTTTTTCCTGAACTGAACCTAAAGTAGCTCTTCCTTTTCAGCTCTGAAGACACGTTGACCTTTTCATTTACAGCCTTTATCTCAATGTGGAGTTGATTAGCGACTCTCCTCCCCGGACCGAGAACTCCCCGATGACAGTGTCTGACTTTATCTTGTTTGACCTTGCACCTCCAGTGTCCAGCACAGTGTCAGGCATGTGAACTGAATGGACATCAAGAAGAGCCACTAAAGACCAGGAAAAAGGCCAGCCTCCAATTGTTTCATCAGCTCCACCTCGTACGCTAAGGCATGCCGGAAGTAATGTTACCTGCATGGGAGCTTTCACTCTTTACAAAACTGTTTTATCGAAAGGAAGGAAGGAAGGGAGGGAGGAAAGGAGGGAAGGAGGGAGGGAGGGAGGGAGGAAAAAATTTCATCTAAGTCGCAAGTCACACCTATTTCCTTAAACAGTAATCTCTAGAACACTACAATTTTAAATAATTTTAATGAATCAATGAGATATAACTATAAATAACAATTTTTAATAAATACAGCAGAAGGCATACATCCATATTAGCAGTGCATTTCAGACACATCATTCTGGGGGCTGCACAAAGACTACTGTGACTGCTATTGCTCTAGGCACTTCTAAGGATCCTCTTTGGTAACTGCCTCTGAAATGAATTTACTAACTAAACAGGAAAACCATCCTCCTCACTTTATGGCAACAAGCCACCACCTTTCCGTTGGCACTGTCTGTCCCCTCCTCTATACACACACGACATGCTCAGCTTAGCCCCCACCACTGAGCTCGAGTGACACACACAGGCCAGGAGAGCTGCAGCAGATCTGACAGGTTCGGTCAGCCCGTGGAGGAAGGGACAGAGGCGACCCTTTCAGAGAGCGCAGCAGACGTGCGTGCTTCCCAGACCGGCCCTGGAAGTAACACAGGCGGGATGTGCCAACCGCCATGCGGTGACGGCCCAGGAACTAAGAACTGCCTGCAGAGGGCGCTGCTCGTCACAGGAAGTCCAGTGAGACCTCCCAGTTGGCCAAAAGGTGCCCGATTTTAGCCTTCTTTGTGCCCTCCTTGGTTGAGGGGGATCCTTTCATACCTCAGGGGCACCATCATCTTCTTCCTGATGCTGCGAGCTTAGCTTTCCACTTCTCTGTTGGGCAGCTGCGATACTCTTTCCTAAGAAAACCATTTAACTCAGTACATAGTTCAGAATTAAAAATAACCAGGGCCTGGGGCCAGGGAGAGATGAACAGGCAGAGCACAGAGGATTCTTAGGGCAGCGAAATGACTCCGTACGATATTAAAATGATGGATACACATTATTATAAAGTCGTCAACCCCACAGAGTATACAACACTGCTACAGACAGGCTGACAATATCTGTGCCCCCAACAACCCAAATTCGTATGCTGAAATCTAATCCTGAATGTGATGGTATTAGGAGATGGGGCCTGGGATTAGTGCCCATATAAAAGAGACCCTACAGAGCTCCCTCCCCGCTTTCACACATGTGAGGACACAGGCCTGTGCCTTGATCTTGGACTTCCCAGTCTCCAAAACTGTGAGAAATGAATTTCTGTTGTTTATAAGCCACCCAGTCTATGCTATTCTGTTATAGCAGCCGGAACAGACTACAGCAAACACCAAGTGTGAACCCTGATGTAAACTAGGGCTTCCGGGTGATGAAGATGGATCAGTGTAGGTTCATCAGTTTTAACAAGTATACCACTCTGGTGGGGGGATGTTCATAATGCGGGAGGCCATGTATGTGTGGGCAGGAAGTATACGGAAAATCTTGGAACCTTTCCCTCAATTTTGCTGTGAACCTAAACTGCTCTAAAAAATAAGGTCTATTAAACAACCACCATCACCACAACTTCTTTCTGTGTCAGATGTCTTCTTTAAAAAGACAAAGAATTAACTGATAGAAGATGCCAGAACGGTTTTCTGGAGGGGGTCACGTAATCCACGACTGCTAGACTCTCTCTAAACTCCCTTCTTCTGCGAGGAATGTCAGTTTACTCCAACCCTTGTGGCCATAGCAATGCCTGGGTGGTGAAAACAGGCCACTAGAAGGTCAGGGTCAAAGGAAGTAGTAGCAACCTCAGCCAGGCCGGAATTCAAACAATGTATCTATTAGAAGCAGGTCTGGCTACATAATTCACAGAGCCCAGGGCAAAATGAAAATGCGGGGCCCCTTGTCCCTAAATTATTGAGAATTTTGAAACAGTGATGGCAGAGCATTCTGCCAGGCGTGGGGCCTCTGTGACAAAAAGGACGCATCCTGTGCAAGCCGGGGGATGCCAGACCCAAGGGGGAGGACCTGAGAACCTTCCCCAAACTGCCCAGCCGTCCACTCAGTTCACATTCCTCTGTTGTGCCATCCATACGCTGTTTCAAAACTGTACGTGGTAGGCTTTGTTCAAAAAATTGTCTCCTGCTTTTATTTTCAAAGTAAAACATTCCCATAGTTTTAACAGTCAAATGGCACTAAGTGTGTTATAATAAAAGAGCAACAGCAGCTCCTGCCTTACACCTTTCAACCTGATGTCTGCTCCCCAGAGCTGTTCATTTTTACCTCTTTGAGCATTTCTTCTGATATCTGTCTCCGTGTTTCTAAATAGGTATGATTTGTATATATCATCTGTTGATTTCCCGTCATATTCAGGAGGCTTATGATACCACCTACGCTCACTCTAGTGAATCATCCGCATATGAATGTGTTCCTGTGTGGGGGTCCCAATCCTCCCAACTAGGTTCCATGACAGTTTAATTTGGGGATTAGAATCAATATTCAGTGTTTATATGATACAGGTCACAGTAGAACCAAAAGGATTACATTCTTTCCTGTGCAATATTTAATCCCCATCCCCGGGGTAAATAACTGCCATACAGTTGCTTTGTGTTTTAAGTAACTAATTCTTGTTAATCCAAAGCATAAAAACCCTCTCAACATGGTCAAACACATCAGGTACTGGTTCCCTCTTTTTTAAAAAAAATGATGCTGATGATCACCTCCATTCATTCCTTTTCTGGAACACCTATTATTCAAACATTGAGCCTCATGCTGTCTACTTTGTTTCTCTTTCCTCTCCTATACTCCTCTCCTTTTCAAAATTTTACTTTCTGGGAGAGTTCCTCATCTTTAGTTATACAATCATTCCACTGAACTTCTTTACTTCTGCAATATTTTTAATTTCTACAAGAAGAGCTTGCTTATTCTGTTTCTTTTTTAAATAAAAACCTTGGTTTTGTTTAATAAAATATCTTCTATCCTTTGATCTTTCAGACAATCACGGAACTTTTCTTCTGATTCCTGGAGGGCATTTGTGCCAAGATTTCTTTTTCCTGGTATGTGGTTTGCTTGGACAGTCTTGTTGCAGACACTCCCCACAGGCTCCTTGGTTGCCTCACCTCAGAGAGAGGCACTAAAATTTGGATGCGAGGGAAGCTCTGTGCAGATGAATGGACTTGTCGACTTGTTAATTTCACTGTAGGCTGATCAGCTGGGGAGCACACACTATTTCATTAGGGAACCCCCCAATGTTAGTATCTACAGACCCTTTTCTGGGGGATCACCTTTCCAAAAGAGAATCCTTCCACCTGGATGAGTTACACTGGCCAGCAAACACTCCAAAGCCAAGTGAGGGAGCGTTCTGGGGGTTATAACAGGTGTTCTGACTTTCACAGAACTCCTGTTTTTAATACTGGCATCTCATCTTCACTATGGTTCCATTCTACTGAAAATTCGAAGATTATGGGTGAAATTTCCATTATTTATTCTACAGACTTAATATCTTTCATGCTCTGTCCTCTCCTCTCTTCTTCCGTTTGTTCTTAAGGGTCTACCCCCTATTTGCTTCTTCACTTCATCTTTTTCTTGGTTTTGGGAAAGAGCAAATACTCAACATTTGTGCTGAATTGGCACATTTAATCAGAGTTCTCCCTTTGCTTCAGACCTCAAACAGAAATTCTGTTATTATGGCAGCATTTCCAGTTAGGTGGAAATATATTTCTACTTAATATTCTTTTTAAAATACTGAAATTCTCACAGGTGACAGCCTTCTGATTTTTACCTAATCCTTAGATCCTACCATGCAACTGTAAGAAAACAAAGCACACTCCCATCAGGTCTCAGGTGCATGAGTTTTCTCTCCTCTCTGTCATCACTACCATCACCTTCATCACCCCACACAGGAACACATTCATATGCGGACGATTCACTTCCAGGATCACCTAGAGATAATCCTGAAATCTGAGACTGGCTCCTTACCTCCTGTACATGCCCTGCCCATAACCACACACACCTGACCACCTCCTCATAACACTTTTTGTTGGCAGGAGCCTAAGGACTCTGGCTATTTTTAATGTTAGAACGAGTTAAATAAGCAGGATGAGGAAGGCAAATCTTTGATTGGCTGCAAAAATCAATCAAAAATATAATGATATCCCCAAATTAAATCAAAATAGTTTTGGATATTTGTTTCCCTTCAATGAAATAAGAAGGAAGAATACACCAAAATATTACTTATTAACAACTTCAATAGTATGATTAACTGTAAATTCATTTGGGTGCACAAGTTAACTCTCTAAGTTTTGATTTTAGATAGAAAATTATTTTCAAAGTATTTGGAAATCTGACATCCCATTCTTCCCCCTCCCAATCAATAGTAAATGGAATTAAGACATTCTATGAAAGACTTTACATCAGCATTTTATAATTTCCCAATATCTCGTTTAAGACAATTATTTTAGAAAAATATGTAAACCAGTTATATTTCCTAGTAGAGTTTATAGAGTATATTATGATTACCCCATATAAAATCAGCATCAGTTAAGTTAAATAGATAGGTAGAAACTGGAACGGAAACCAGTCATTCAAACATCTTTTGAAGACCTATGTGCCAGGTTAATAATTAAAATGTTGGGTACAGTAAATGTTTTTACATCAATGTGTACCCCCATTTAAAGTGGAATCATCTACATGTGTTGCTTAACAATGACTACTGTCAAGCAACTGTAAAAAAATAGAAGTTTATAAACCATTTCTGCCACCTTCAATAGCTACTAGCTACTATCACAGCTGGTCTGGCAAGGAGGGTGGGAAGGCAGAAGACAGAGGTACCATAATTGAACATGCAAATCCTCAGTATTTGGACTAAGTAGCTATGGTCTTCAGTATTTCCCATACTAGATGTTCTAGCTCCCAGAATCCCTATTCCAGGATACAATTTCCTCATCTTTGTATCACCTTCACTACTCATACTTCCTTTCCATTCTAGTACATTTACCCTCAGGTACCCAAATGATCTCTCTGGAGTATGTCATTTTCTAGGATCAGTCCTTTTCGTGTCCTTTGTAAAAACCTTTCAAAGAATTTTAGTGGGTTTATAAGGATCTAACTCGTACTGTATTCCTAAATTAAATGTGCTTTAAGTTATAAATAATATTTGAAATTATAATGTTCCTTTAGTTGCTAAATATATGTAGCTACAGTAATGGACAAATGGAATGTGTGATTTTCTCAGTTTTTCATACTTCAGTTGTAAAGGCAAATTACAGAAAAGAGAAAGAAATTATTGAGAAGCATGAAACGCTCAACTATAAAGCAACTGATATAAGTGTATATGGTTTAACCAAATGATAACTAAGCTGGGATCAAACGCCTAACACTGTGCAAGATGTCAAAGAAAAAACTTCGGGCTTCCCTGGTGGCGCAGTGGTTGGGAGAGGCCACAACAGTGAGAGGCCCACACACCACAAAAAAAAAAAAAAAAAAAAAAAAAAGAATATGGGGGATTTGGTTGTGAGTCTAAATTGATGAGCCTGACTTCACCAAAACAGAAATATTCCTGGAAAACTGGATATACCACAATACTCCTTGTGATGATTACAAAAGCATACCTATATTTCTTAAGGGAAAAAAATATTTTTCTGTTTCAAGGCCAAAAAAATCTTACTTAAGAACAGAGTAAACCTTTAAAACACCAATTATTTTCAGGAGATCAAAAACAACTGCCTAGCCATTAACTTTATCATGGCTTCATTCCTCTGCAAAGGTAAATTTACTTTTTGGATATTACCTCGTCGCCGTTTCTTTATAAAATGAATATAGTGTCATAATTGTACACTTAACCAACCTGGTTTGAATTACCAATGATCATCTACATGTTATTTATAGCTGGTAAAACTGAAATAAAATTTCTTAAGAATTTCTCTGATTGAGTAAGATTTTCACCTCTTGGTGGGATATCCCTTTTGATCTGGGCACTGAAAGCCTAGGTCGCAGGCTTCTTTCCTAACAAATCAAGCTTCACTAAAAGATATAAAATTTTATGCAAATGTTGGAAAAGGCTTAATGAGCTAACTCAATCCCCCCCGCCCCCCATACCCCTAACTCTAGGAGCTCTGGAACATTCTGAACTTTCATAAGAGATAAAGCCTTTGTAGATTTTCAGTCATCAACACATAGAAGGGAGGGTTGTTCTAAAGAGGCTTGGTAGCTTCCTGGAACTTTCTGAAATACCACAGGAGAAGCCCTTACCAATCTGACTTTAAGGCACACTCTGGTTGAGGTCAGCTTTCTGATACCATAAAAGGAATAATTTCAATATCTCAGGGCCATAAGTGTTCACCCCTGCCCTTCCCTCCCCGCCCCACAGAGCATGCAACACAGAAACAGCAAATGTGGGAGAAAAGCAAAGTCCAAAAGCAAGAACTATATTCATTGATTTTATAAAAGTCTGATGTGCTAGTGTTAACAAAAGCACGTTGTATCTTGTGAATGCATTAATGTTAGTAAAACACACTTATGAAATTCTCTAATCTAGCTCATAGGACTGATGTACAGAAAATTACTTTATAAACATAAGGCAAATGTTACAGCAGTAGAAAAATGTGGAAAAAGTGCACCAGTACATGAGATAAAGATAATCAGATCAAAGTTGTAAAATATGTGAGCATACCATGTACCAGGCACATGAAGTAAGTTGAGAAGGAAACTGATCTCCAGAGTGTTAACTTAATGAAATCACAGAGTAGTGAGTGGCAAAGCAAAAACTAAAACCCAAGACTCTTTAAAACCTGTGCCTTTGGTCACCTACAGGAACTTCTAAAAATGGGCAAAGGACACTAAGACGGAATTTTCATTTCTAGCCTTCACAAAGAACGCTGGTTCAGAATAGTAATTTAAAATATTGAACAGAACCTTCATATATATACAGGATTTTTTTTTTTTTTTTTTTTTTTGCGGTACATGGGCCTCTCCGGACGCGCAGGCTCAGCGGCCATGGCTCACGGGCCTAGCCGCTCCGCAGCATGGGGGAATCTTCCCAGACCGGGGCACAAACCCGTGTCCCCTGCATCGGCAGACGGACTCTCAAACCCTGCGCCACCAGGGAAGTCCCAGAATTATTTTTATTGGGAAACAATAAACATCACTCCAATTGCCTTTAACTTTGATGTTCTCTTCTGGCAATGATAGATAGTTTAGTTTATTCAACAGAAAAAAAATATTAGCCATTCACAGCATCATGAAATACCATTATTCCACACCCACAGCTATACTAAAGCAACAGAAACCATCCTGATTTCGAATATTCTCTTTATTACACAAACATAACATGGAGATTTCCTGTAAATCCAATAAAAGAGTCTAAATATCTCACAGGCAGTGGTACAAATATCTTTTATAAGATCATGGTTTCAATTTTTGGTTCAACAAATATGGACACTATAGGTACACATCCTTTACCTATTATGACGGGGAAATGGAAGAGGGGGTAGGGTTGATCAGAACTCCAAGGACAGTGACCGCATACTTCCTGACTCGTTCCTAGCCCCCCTGGCCAGTCTCACCCCACCCATGTCTCATGTAGGATCCCCCTGCTTCAGGCTCCAATCACTTCTTGGTTATCTACCCCCTCTGCCACCAGCACCTCATCAAAAGGCCTTCCTCTGAGCGCTCATCTTAGAAAGAAAGCAATGCCATTAAAATAATGCAAAGGAAGTGTGCTTTTTTTTTTTTTTCTTCAGTAGGAGTTATATCTCTGGAGGTAATGCACTGGATAAGTAAAAGTTATATGAGGAATTCCACTGTTAGGTAGGGGAGGATTTATGGAGGTGGTGGAAACCTCCAAAACCTCTTCAAGTAATAGTCCTTAGGTGTTGCTTAAAGTCCTTAGTAAATGATACATGGTCCTCCAGACTGGACTCCTGTTAACACTTCTCTCCTCTCCCCACCCCATGACCTAGCAGGAACACCACCCTGTAGTTCTAACCACTATACCGTAGTTCAGTTCGGAGTGCCTTCTAGATGATGAGGCCCCTCGGGTTTCCCTCTGTGGTGCTACTTTTTAGCTACAGTGCAACACAGTAAGCAAGCTCCTTCCAGGCAGGCTTATGGTTCCCGTTTGCTTCCGGGACTGGTACACTGCTTGGCATAGAAGAGTCCTCGTCCAATACGTGCTGCACAAATGAATTTATAAATAAAGTTATGGCAAAGGCTGCCCCAGGAGAAAGTAAGAAAGAGAAAAGTCTTTAAAGTGTATTACATGTATATATATTTAATAGGAAGGGACCTGTATATAATAGAGAAACATTCTTATTCACTCAGATCCATCCGTTCAAACACCCAAAGGGACGTAGACTAGGAAGCTGGGCCAATGCAGCTTTTTAATCATCTTCTTCATCCACTTTTACAAGAAACTCTAATGACTACATCATAACATGAAATAAAGTTTGATTAAAGCCATTAACGAAAACTAAGTACCAGAGTCGACCGGCAGTTATGCAACAAAGAGGAGTGATTTAAATTATATTTTGCTTCCGGCTAGCTGGGAGGTCTACATACCAAAGCTGGGTTGGTAGCTCTTAGTGGTTGAGAAAGTCCTACAAATATTCTGGAAAAACCAGTGGGTGGAATTTAGGTCCTCAGTAATAATACAGCTTTTATTGCCAACAGGTGAAATGTAAGGTTGAGAAACCAAATATCACTATATTAGGGTCAAGAGCTTCACAATGAACACCCTGCATTAAAAACAAACAAACAAACAAACAAAAACTACTCTGAAAGCTAATGGTACTTTTTATTTAAAAAAAAAAAATTTTTTTTTTTAAATGGAGAGGAGTTACTGATGCTAAGCTGCATGGACAAGGGCAAGTTGAGAATCTACAAGAACGACATCTTTATCTCCCCTAAGCCCTTCCCTATGCCTTCTAGCAGTGCTACCGTTCTTAATTTACAACCTTGCCATTCAGAGTTGTAAACTGATTCCTCTCAAACAAAACCAACAGCAATAACAACAAAAAAAGCCCACATCAAACAAAAACAGTAAACACTTCGCTTTCTTTTAAAATATATCCATGTAAATCCCTTCCTCGCTTTGAAGCCCAAGAAAATCACCTCTATTTAAATAAAACTGATCAACTACTGCTTTCAAACAGTATTAAAAAAATTTTAACGAATAGCAACAATGCTTAGGGTTTACATCAGATACTGATTTCTGACTGGTAGAAGAACACTGCTTAGTAGATATGTTTATGCATATAATACCAGCTGATATGGGTAAGAGCAGGCTTTTCCCTACTATAAATTCAGTGGCAATAAACTGGTTGTTTTAGACTAAGATTACATTTTGATCCTAAGACTCAGACTAAGCCGTTTTCTTCTCCTAAGATATTTGATTTTATAACATCTAGGGATAACCCAAATTCCGATGATTTACAGAATGTAGGCTTCTCCTTTGAGGCACTTCCTACTCTTCACCTAGTTTCCAGATTACCTTTGTGATAAAACAAACACAAGAAGAACAATCTCTCAATAAGTTCCTCATTGCCAAAGTCCAAATTTTATTTTATTTTGCTCTGTTTTATTTTCTTTATTGAGCATTTCCAAGCTGAGCACCCTCCTAGGTTTTCAGGATACAAGGATGATGAACAGGGTCTAGTCCCACTCCGGAGCAAGCCAGGGAGACACAGAGGAAACAGAAAAACCATTCAGAGTGAAGGGCTACATGGAAGTGAGAAGAGCAAGCTCACTCACAGGAGGGATGACTAACTGCCCGGAGAGCCAGGCGAGGTCGTGCATGGGAGGTGACATTAATGTGGGGCCTGAGGAATGAAGGGAAGGGGGATTTAAAGCAGAGCCACAAAGACTATGACACACATGAGGTATTCACTCTTTTTTTTTTCTTCTTCTTTTTTTTGCGGTACGCAGGCCTCTCACTGCTGTGGCCTCTCCTGTTGCGGAGCACAGGCTCCGGACGCGCAGGCTCAGCGGCCATGGCTCACGGGCCCAGCCGCTCCGCGGCACGTGGGATCTTCCCGGACCGGCGCACGAACCCGCGTCCCCTGAATCGGCAGGCGGACTCTCAACCACTGCGCCACCAGGGAAGCCCGAGGTATTCACTCTTAAAATAATCTCCTACTCCTGACAAATCCATCTATTTTTTTTAAGTATTTTTTATCTAGGGCAGTTTTAGGTTCACGGCAAAACTGAGAAGTAGAAAGATTTCCCAAATACCTCCTGCCCCCACTCAAGGACAGTCTCCCCCGTTATCAACATCCCCACCAGAGTGGGACATTTATTACAACTGATGAACCTACACCGACACATCATAATCACCCGAAGTCCATATCTTAGGGTTCACTCTTGGTGGTGCACATTGTAGAGGTTTGGGCAAATGTGTAGCGACATGTATCCACCATGAGAGTATCATTCTGAGTAGTTTCACTGCCTGTATCACCAGTGCTTGCCCCTCTGCAGGGAGGAAAATGCTTAGTGAATGTCGCTTGCCAATAAGGACCAGTGATCAAAACTGAGCTCTTTATTATTTCAAAACCTGACAGAACTTCTATGAATCTGTGGATCTTCACATCCGTTGGCAATGTGTCACAGTTGGTGACAGTCAAGTAATTTTCATGGAAAATCAGGCAAAATGCCACACAGTAGAATCAAAAGAGAGGTCTCGATATTCCTTCAGTTGGTAAGAACAGCATTCTCCTTTTCTACTCTGTGTCACTGTTCCCACTGCCTCACTGACAACCTCTAGGTTGTGGGAACTCTATCTTTTATATATTAAGGTCATAAAGTCTCCGCAGACCCTGATGCTAAGTCCTAAGTGGGTAAAGTATTCACTTTAGTGAGTGGAAGTGGATCTATAAAGACTGTTCACAACCTGGACCTAGGTATGTTTCTAGCTCACTCCCAGCCACTCTGACCCATTCATTCCCATGTTCTTCCTCTCCTCATCCCCTTTCCCTCCCCCTCCACTCACGCCAAACACATACAACAAAAATGTGGCTTTTCAAAATGAGACTTTGCATCATTTTGATCAGGAATCTGAGAAATCTAGTTCCCTACCAATAATAACAGTGAAATTAAACAAAAGGCATTACTGCTCAGCACTTTCATTTAAATATCGCTAACCAAGGAAAAATCCACTTTGGGAAGTAAACATGAAATGTACTAATTGTCCTTTTTGAAAGTGGACCATTAGTCTGCACTTGATCTGAATGGTACACCTACACCATTGTCCCTCGTGAAGGCAGATAGGAACTGTACGGCATCCGAATGTTACTCTCATTGTACCGCCTTTCCCACACAGGCTCTAAGGATGACTATATAGACTGCCGCACAACTACATGTTATCAGACATCCTGAGAATGAGTGAGTCAAAGACAAAATGAATTCCAAATGTGGGTTCACATTTCAGGGCCCATATGCTTCTTTTTAGACGATGTAGAATAACTTTCACATCAATAACTTTCACATCATTTGAACAATGATCCAAATGACTGGAAGTCTGCTTATGTTAAATATATTTCTTGGCATATTTTAGAGAAGAGATAGTTAGAAATCAGCCTTGTAGAGAGGTTTTTAAAGCTTACTAATCTGTAACTCTTTCCTTCTACTTTCAGCACTAACAAACACTTTGTTGATAATATTATTTGTTGCAGGTTAAATACACACAGACACAGACAGACAGACAGACACACACACACATCTCAAGCTCCCATGGAGTTTTTAAAAATGAGAGGATGATTTCCATAGTTGCTAATAAACAATAGTTTTAGTTGAAAACATCAAGAATTTTTTTTTTTTTTTGGGCAGGGGTTGAGTCAGGAATCATTTAAAGACTTTGTATTTAATTTCTTCCTGATTAACTAAACCACTTCATGGGGCATCTTGTAAATAAAAAATAAATCAACCATAACATCAGTGAATTCTTCCAACATCACTCTGACACAGTTATCATTTTGGTGTCTTTCCCTCTGGATATGGATGTGTGTGTCTTTCATTCCCTTCAACTGTGAAATTTAGGGGATGAATAAGATAACCCTTCCCTTTGAGCTGTAAGTTGCTATAAGTATCATCAGAAAGTACTTAAGACAAGATTTGATATATATCTATTTATATCTATATCTCCATTCTAGATGAAGAAAATTATGAAAGTTTCCACTGCCTGACAGCTCACACACTACTCTGTGGCAATTTTAAAATAAATGTAACTAGTTTATATTGACAATGCTTATAAAAGTGTAAGACTAATTTTTACTATAGGCATGACTCCCAACATTTGCAGTCATGTTTTGTGAACTTCTTTAAGCCAATGCTCCTCAATTTATAAGCCACACTCTTTTAAAGATTCCTAAATTTATGTTTCCCTTGTAATCAAAATTTAAAAATAAATTAAACATACAGAAGGGAAGCTTAAATATTAAGTCTGCCACTTCAAAACACGCAAGCTCAACTCTCCTCACCTTCACTACCTAGGCTGGTGATCAGTGATAGAAGCCAAGGTAACACTAACACTGAGATTATGCACGAACTACCTGCTGTTGACAATCTTTATATATCCTAATTCGTATCAACAATTCAAACTACATAGGCACATCATTAATCCAAAGATTTATTGTCTTATTACATGCCAGATCTTCTGATAAGCACTAGAGGCACAAAGGAAGATCTGTACTTGCCCTCAAAGAACTCAGGATCCACTGGGGTGGGGAAAGGCAATTATAAATGTGGACATGCAACGTCAGAGACAGATGGTTACCAGAAGACCAGAAGAGGCTTCCTGGATGACGGATGACCATTCTAGGTGGAGAGGAGAGCCTGACTAAAGGAAGGGCATGGCAGGTGTGGGAACTATACAAATGGAGAACTGGGCAGGCAGGACCTAAGTGTCAGAGGGTCTTAATTTGTCATAGTGACTTTCTCTTGTTGGCCTGGGGATCCATGAAAAGATTTAAAGCAAAGGTGTAAGGTGTGTAAATGAAAAATCCTATGTGTCTTAAATATCAAGGACCTTTCTGGCTGCTGTGTGGGTAGCGAATTTTAGGGAAACAAAACTGGAGGCAGTTCAGAGGCCACTGTAAATGAAAAACGAAGAGGGTTTGAATTAGGCCATTAGACATGTGTTTTCAAAAAAAAGGACACATTTGATATGCAGAGGAGATGGAATCAGTGAACTTTTCATCACAGGATGTGGGGGATGAAGTCGTGGGAAGAGTCCCAGATTTCTGGCTTGGGTGGTGATGCCACCAAACAGGATACAGGAAGAAGGGCAGGTTTAAGGGCAGGTGGTAGCTTTAGAGTGAGCTCCACTGAGCTCAGTGGGCCAAGGATGGCAGTCTGGGTGACACCGAGTGCCAAGGGGTGGGTGACACAGAGAGACAGAGCTCGGAACTGGGAGCAAGTGGTGACGTCCTGGCAGTCCACAACGTCAAGGAGAAAAACAAACAATAGCCTCACGTGTGGTAGAAAGGTCCAGCAAGGAAAGGGCTGGAAAACGCCCATTAGATGGAGAAAGCAGGATGCACTAAGGACCTTAGTAAAAGCTATGGCGGCCAAGTTATGAGGACGAAAGTCAGACCACAGCAGGTTATGTGGCAAAGGAGAGGTGAGGGGCAGAGATGTTTGGTTGAGGAGCTGTTAGATGGAGAAACAGGGTTCAAGGTGGGGTTTTGGTTGCTTATTTGTTTGTTTTTTTATTGAAGTATAATTGATTTACCATGCTCTGCCAATCTCTGCTGTACAGCACAGTGACTCAGTTGTACACATATAGACATTTTTAAAAAAATAATCTTTTCCATAAGGTTTATCCCAGGAGATTGGATATAGTTCCCTGTGCTATACAGTAGGACGTTGCTGTCTATCCACTCTAAATGTAATAGTTTGCATCTAGTTTGCATTTTATTTATTTATTTTTTTTTAAAAAAATTATTTATTTTTGGCTGTGTTGGGTCTTTGTTGCTGCACGTGGGCTCTCTCTAGTCGCAGCGAGCGGGGGCTACTCTTCATTGTGGTGCGCGGGCTTCTCATTGCGGTGGCTTCTCTCGCTGCAGAGCACGGGCTCTAGGCACGCGGGCTTCAGTAGTTGTGGCACGTGGGCTCAGTAGCTGTGGCACACGGGCTTAGCTGCTCCGTGGCATGTGGGATCTTCCTGGGCCAGGACTCGAACCTGTGTCTCCTGCATTGGCAGGCGGATTCTTAACCACTGTGCCACCAGGGAAGCCCTTGGGTTGGTTTGTTTTTTAAATCAGTTAAAATCACCGATAGCCAACACTGACATTTTGGTAACCATTTTTTCCACATATTCCTCTGTGTGTGTGTGTAAACACACACACACACTCAGGGGCATATATACACAGACATACCTCAGAGATATCAGACCACTGCCATAAAGCAAATATCACAACAAGGAGAGTCACACACATTTTTTGGTTTCCCAGTGCATATAAAAGTTATTTTTCCACTATACTGTAACCTATTAAGGGTGCATAAGCATTCTCTAAAAAAAACAATGTACACACCTTAATTTAAAAAGGATGCTGCTGGACAAATGGTGTTGACAGACTTGCTCAACACAAGGTTGCCACAAACCTTCAATTGGTAAAAAATGCACTATCTGCAAAGTGCAATAAAATGGGGCTTCCCTGGTGGCGCAGTGGTTGGGAGTCCGCCTGCTGATGCAGGGGACACGGGTTCATGCCCCGGTCCGGGAGGATCCCACATGCCGCGGAGCGGCTGGGCCCGTGGGCCACGGCCGCTGAGCCTGCGCGTCCGGAGCCTGTGCTCCGCAGCGGGAGAGGCCACAGCAGTGGGAGGCCCGCGTACCGCAAAAAAAAAAAAGTGCAATAAAATGACGCATGCCTGTACATAAATACACATACCTAATAACACAACAGACACAAGGAACAACACTTATTGTCTATGAAATTATTATGTACTAATAAGACAAGTTGTATCTTTATACCTAAACCACTCTTTAAGTTATCAGAATCACAAGCACACTCATAAAAGAAGCACAGTCCTTCTTCTAAATCAAAACCCAACATCTCCATGTGACACACACTACCCTTTGACAAAACAAATCTCGTTCTTACTTCTGAGAAATTTAACACAGAACAGTCAGCCTAGGAAACAGACACACCCAATCCATTGATTTTACAAGGTGGAGAGCAATTACCCACTTGGAATGTTTCCAGCGGGTTAAACATGCAACCTTATGAGTAAAGCCCCAGAAGCTACACCCCTGAGGTCAGACAACCTCCTAGCAAGGGGGTATTGACAATATACACCCAAAGAGTGGCACCTAGTGAGTCATCAGAGGGGCAAGTTCCACCCTGTGAAGCTTCCACACCTGTCTTCTGTCTCACTACCACGGAAGGAACAACACACCAAGCTCTCTAGTGTGGTGCTGCAATGTCAACAGAGCTGGGAATACTGGTTAAACTGGCCCAGTCAGCCGAATGGCCACTGGGTTTGGCTTGGGGTTCGCTCTACTAGGAGATGGGGCAAGAGGTTGGAACTGTAACACAGAAAAGGCAGCCCCTAAAGACTTCGAGAGAAGAGAACAGGACGTAGGGTTTTATTGTAGAAAACTGGGTACTGTATAGGTCTTTTTTTAGCGGAGGGACCCAGACACCGCAGCTTCCAAGCAGCTTCATTTGGTTACAGCTCTCTCTCCTCTCACCCTCACCCCCGACTCTCCCTGTTCTGATGCCAATTTCTGTTCTATAGAAGTTATCCTCGAAGTTATCAGACGGAACATGTTTGATAAAGCTTTTCTGTATGAATCACTCTCCCTAGTCTTGTATATAGTAGAAAGATTTAAAAGCATTAATGTGGGCTTCCCTGGTGGCGCAGTGGTTGAGAGTCCGCCTGCCGATGCAGGGGACACGGGTTCGTGCCCCGATCCGGGAGGATCCCACATGCCGCGGAGAGGCTGGGTCCGTGAGCCATGGCCGCTGAGCCTGCGCGTCCGGAGCCTGTGCTCCGCAGCGGGAGAGGCCACAACAGTGAGAGGCCCGCGTACCGCAAAAAAATAAATAAATAAAAGCATTAATGCTATCTCTCTATATACAGTAGATAAATATCTGAATTTTAATTTTTAACTAGAGAATGAAAAACTGAACAGTCAAATAGCCTAGCTGGAGGGGACACACACAATGGCCGTATCCACCTGGAAGATAATCCTAACTCTCGTTTATAATGTCAAAACAGAACTCTTTCTGGCCACGGTTTAATAAAAGGAAATATTATCCACTTAGGTAAAAACTAGCTTCCATTTGCGGGGTGGGGGGGTGGGGAGAGGGCGTTTCTTTCTACCACCATGGAACAGACACAGTTATACACGGAATCCTGGGGTGCAGTAAACAAGACTGTGCAGAACTCGAGTCCAAAGCAACATGTACGTTTTCAGGGGACGACAGTGGGTGCTTCCTGCTGGACACACTGCTTCCTAGTGTCCCTGACTGAGTTCTCCTGGGAGCAACAGAACACACAGGCACCCGTAGCCCTCACCCACTTTCACTCTCAGAAGCAAGTGGAAAATGGTAAACAACATGAAGAGGACTTAGGATAACAATTTACTTGGTATCATTTTTTGGTTTGGTCAAATGACAAAAGAAAAAAAAAAGATCTCCATTTTCTCTTCTTGCACATTTCCCCAAGAAGACTGATAAGAAACAGTGAAAACAAGTGCATTTCTCAGCTCTTCAGGGCATATCCTTACAAGCAAAGCCACCTGAAAATAAGGCATCTGGGAGAAGATGCCAAAATAGAACAGCTGTCACACGATGTGCTCTAGCTGCCCACCAGTCTTTCCATGAGAAGATCAGTAGGTCAGTCACTACGTGCTGTCCTGACTGGTTTTTCAACCTTCAGAGATAGATGAACCTGGTAATTTTCCATCATCTGCTTTAAAGTGAACCAGATTTACCATCAGTGGTGTCTGGTCATGGGAAGTTCAATTATTTTCACACATTAGACTTCACGGCCTTAGAAAACTACAGATAAGAATTTCTGGCAAAATGAACACATTGATATCCACCCCAAATAAACTATGCAAACCTAGAGTTCTTACTGATGAAGAATGTACCTAACAGAATTCCTTTTGCCAATACGCTGTTTGGGAGCTTTGATGCTTAAAATCTAGTGTGTGATTTCAGCAGCTTTCATAAACAATGCTGATAAGGTTGGGTTGAATTCCCTGATGTGAAATGCTTCAGCTGCCACTGAGGAATATGAACCCAGGGTTCACGCCACATATTTCTTATCAAATGTTTTGAGCGTGGTCTTCAAAGGCATAAGGAACATTCAGGTAGATGTTAGAAAGGTGATGCTCGGCTGAAGGTAAAGTGAGATCACATGGTCATCAATTCCTTTTCTGGGCAGTTGGTCAATTTTTTTTTTTTTTTTTTTTTTTGCGGTACGCGGGCCTCTCACTGCTGTGGTCTCTCCCGTTGCGGAGCACAGGCTCCGGACGCGCAGGCTCAGCGGCCATGGTTCACGGGCTCAGCCACTCCACGGCATGTGGGATCCTCCTGGACCGGGGCGTGAACCCACATCCCCTGCATCGGCAGGCGGACTCTCAACCACTGCGCCACGAGGGAAGCCCAGTTGGTCAATTTTGTACATTGTGTTCAGTCATTACTTATCACGCCATTTCTTGCTCTATACAATTAGAGTGCTTCCTTTAATTTGCAGGTTGGTTTTCTAGATGCAAGTTTATGTGTTCTTGGTTCCATGACTTAACTCTCCACCTCCCCTGCAAGTAATACCCTCCTTGATGGCATGTGCCCATACGATGCTGTTTTACCTCTAGCTTAAACCAAACTGATAATAAGAATCAAGTACTCACCTTATGATAGACCCTTCCTTATATTCAAGCAAAACACTATAGCTCCAACTGTTCAACCATTTAAGCATCTCTAAGTACCTGACACACTTCAAGGTACTGTAAAGAATGCAAAGATAAATAATGCATTAGATAATTAAATAACTGCAATGTCATTTTTAAGAGCTAAAATAAAGTAGCAGATACATGTAAAGGCCATGTATACTCAAGTGCCAGACATGGTTTCAATAAAGTGCCATGAACCTTACAAGAAGAAGAAGTGCTTCCAACAGTCGGGTTTAAGGTGAGAGGATTCAGAATGGCTTGAAGATCAGGTACCATTTATTCTAAGCACAAAAGACACTCACTTGTTCTTAAAGAAGGTACTAAGTATATGGAGAACCAGGAAAATTTTGATCTACTACAAGTAATGCTTTGCAAAGGGATAGTTCATTATAGTTTACAAAGCTTCTATATTCAATATATTTAATATTCACAAATATTCTTATTTTAAAAACTTGGGAACTGAGAAAGAATAAAGGCACTTTTTGAGGTTACAGAGCTGATAATGTAAATTGCAGAGGCAAACAGCAGAATCTACAACTTCTGACTCCAAGTCTAAGACCCATTCCACCCCACACAGCTGCCTGAGAGTCTGCACACCTGAAAAAGCAATTCTAAATCCTAAGCTGTGTGGGTTTTATCACAGGTTCATCTGAGTTTGGGGGACTTGACATCTTACTCATTCAGATCAATTAAACTGAGTCAAGAATCAGTTGAGGGGGCTTCCCTGGTGGCGCAGTGGTTGAGAGTCTGCCTGCCAATGCAGGGGACACAGGTTCGTGCCCCGGTCCGGGAAGATCCCACATGCCGCAGAGCAGCTAGGCCCGTGAGCCATGGCCACTGTGCCTGTGCGTCCGGAGCCTGTGCTCTGCAACGGGAGAGGCCACAACAGTGAGAGGCCCGCGTACCGCAAAAAAAAAAAAAAAAAAAAAAAAAAGAATCACTTGAGAAACCCAATCCATTCAAAGCTGCCAACTGGAGTGATCTCTTCCTTGAATTAGGTCTCATGTAGCTAAAGCAATATCACGCTAGATATCCTGCCCACCCTACAGGCAGTCAAACTGGAAATCATTTGATTAAAGTCAATGGTTGGAAGTTAGATCCAGTGATTTGGAAATGATTCCAATAGTGAAGAGACTTAAAAAGAAAATGGTACATACCTGGCTCTTCAAACCAAGTTATACCTACTTTGTCTGTACAGTGATGAATAGATTTTTGTCAAGACTTCATATGGCCACTCCACAGCAAGAGCTACCATAATCGCCACTGTGCAGCCACACACAGATTGCCAGGAAACTTACTTCCAGGAACCTTACTTGCTAACAGGGTGTTTGCATTTACTTACTTGAAAAAAAAATCTGGACAATGATCTTAAGAAAACTGTCTCATCACACCTCATGTTCAGACAAATAACTGAATTAAAAGTATGGTATGAACTCTTCAGGATATCCCAAAATAGATTTCTGGAGGAAATCTGTAAATAAGATCCTCCATGTAAAGGCAGGAGGACCATTTTAAGTATTAAAACAAATCTATACAGAACATTTAACATGTTTTCACATGCCAACAAAGAAACACTTGTCTCATGGAATAACAGATATGTTGACACCTCAAGGCTTAACTATCTTCATTTAGATCAAGTGAAGGTCTTTACAAGGGAAACAAGAATGTGTTCTGGATGCCGCTCTGTACTACTGTGTAAAAATTACATTTTCCACTTGGTTATTTCTAGTATATTAGAGAACAGTATTGATTTTGTAACCTAACCTTGTATCTGACCACTAAATTCTGATATTAATTATAATCTTTGGTTCAGTTGGTTTACTGGGATTTTGTAAGACAATCATGATATTTTTCTCTTCCTTTCCAATGCTTGAAATCTCATTTCCTTTTTTGTCTTACTACATCAACTACACAGTAACAGCAGCACAGAACATTTATACAGTACTTAGGATATGCCAGATGCTCTTCTAAGCACCAGTTCTAAGCTCATTTCAGCCTCAAAACAAGTATATATAGGTATCATTTCCCCCATTTTATAAGTGATGAAATTGAGGCACAGAAAAGTTAGGCAACATACAAAAATGATCACATAGCCCCTAAGAAGCTGAGCCAGATCAATGAACTTCCTCTCTCTACGTTGTCATTTTGGTAGAGTACGAACTCTAGTTGGGGAGAAAAAGTCAAGTTGTTAGGCCACTGCTATGGACTGAATGTGTCTCCCCTCCCCAATTTATACGTTGAAATCCTAAGCCTGTGTGATGGTATTAGGAGGTGGGGCGTCTGGGAGGCGCTTACATCATGAAGGGGGACGGTCATGAATGAGATTAGTGCTCTCATAAGAGAGACCCGACAGAGCTCTTTAGCCCCTTCCACCACGAGTGGACACAGCAAGAAGTCAGCTACCTGCAACCCAGAAGCGGGCTTCCCCAGAACCCAACCATGCTGGCATAATGACCTTGGACTTCTCCATTTCCACAACTGTGAGAAGTAAATTTCTGCTGTTTATAAGCCACCCAGTGTGTGGTACTTTGTTATAGTGACCCGAATGGACTGAGACAGCCACAGAAGAGAAGGGATGAAAGTAGGAACCCTCATCGTGTTCCTGACTCTATACTGTTTTTGGTTTTTGCCATAAGGCAGGAGGCAATGACCTTGAGTCTGCCACGAACCACAGAGCTGACCCAAGGTGGCTCCTCCCACCTCAATGTCGTTCAAGGTCTAGAGTGCCCAGCTGGTCAAGCATGAAGACAGCGGACAGAGATGACTGGACACCAGCAGCACTAGTGACATCGTCTCTCTACACATCAACATGCTCTACAGTCGTCACACAGAAACGCACCAGAACCAAACATCAAAGAGAATATAGTTTCCTAATGGTTCCTGCAACAGGTAAAATGCATCACCTCATCCTCCTTCCACTACCTCACAAAAAAGACACACTCGCTATGAAACACTGTGCATATATGTGTGTGTTCAGGAGAGTGGGGCCGAGGTGAAGTGAAGTGATCTATGCCAGGAATTCTGTAGTTCAGTTTAAGTGCCTTTATTTTTTATGTTTCCCTACTTGTCTGCCCTGTTAATCCAGACATGGGGTTGTTGCTCCAAAGGACTGCTCTTTCCCCAGCTCATTTACACCTTGGGAACACAAAGAAGGCCTTTCCGCAGGGAGGAGGAACAAAATGCCCTCGAATTTTGTGAGCTTTTCCTGCTAGATGAGCAGAAGAATATTACCAGCCAGTGCATACTGGCTGACAAGAGGGCGCCAGGTAAAGGAAAGGTGGAAAAACAGAACGAATAATTACAGCCCCAATCGAAATGCTTCCTCATCCTTGAGATAATATCCTTCTCTTCATAATTCACCCGGCCTGCCCCTGAGAGACTCGAGAGCAGCCCTGGGAGCAATGGGCTGTATTATTTGCTGCTTCTGCCTTACTTATGCTAGTCACCAAGGGCTGTCCCCACCTGCTACCAAAGGGTTATCTCTAAAACACAAATATAAAGTCATGGAAGTGAGCTCCTGCTGACAAGGTGCAACCCAAACCCAGAAGGCCCATCAGAACTTTGTGATCTGGTCCCCATGGCAGGCAGGCAGGCTGCAGGCGGAGTGGGTAGGCTTCGCGGTTGGATGGCTCTGGGTTTCAATCTTGACTTCTCCTACCTATTGATGGTAGGACCTTGGCTAAGATCCCAAAGCCTTGGTTTCTTCATCTGGAAGGGGACAGTTTCTACCATGAAATGAAATCATGGCTCTGTGTGATACAGGCCTGGCCCCCACTCAGTAGGTGCTCCCGGCTACTCACTGTTGCGGGTCCTACGTGCTACCACTCCCTCCGCTGCACTCCTCCCTCCACCCTCTGTGCCCACTGCCTAGCATCTCCTGTGTGTTCCATTATTCAATCAACGTCTGAATAGATCCGCAGACCCGCAGCAGCACTGCTTCAATGCAGCCTCTTCTTGCTAGATTTGGACTCCCTATTCAGTTACCTGAACTTTGTTAAAATGGGAAAGGAGAAGATAGAACAGTAAAAGAGAAATGATGCTACACTTCTATTGGGGGGCAGGGGGGCAGATCTTGACCCGCACAGATACAACATGTAAAATTCTCAATTTCAACAGCATCTGAAGAAGCATATATTACGTAGATTCATACTGCAATCTGAAGTAGGGAAACCAAGTTTTATAATGTTGTTTTAATTCTTTTAAAATCTGTTTATTCTAGGCATTTACAGATAGATACACCTTTTTTTTTTTTTAATATATATATATAAAGGGAGAAGATAAAGGGAGAAGGAAGGGGCCAGGGTAGTCCTGGAGGATAAACAAAGCTTTGTGACAAAAGGGGATTGCTCCTTTGCTGCCCCCTGAATTTTTCTGCCATGACACACATGGTTGCTGTCAGTCTCAGGCAGTGTGTGCAGAATGTGATGTCTGTTCACAAACTGTTTAACATGTTTTTTTTCAGTCTGGGCAACAGCTTGTTATGTTTTAGAAATCAACTCTGATACTTTTTTCTAGACAATGTCTGCCTGGCAGCCTCTGTGCAAAATGAGATTGTTTGATAACACAGCATAAAATATTTTTTGATAACACAGCATAATAATAACATCATTATTGTTATCTGGGATTCTCCATCTTGGCACCACCGACATCTCTGTAGTGGTGGCTGTCCTGGGCATTATAGGATGGTCAGCAGCATCCTTCGTTTCTACTCACTGGGTCACAATAGCCCCCCATCCCTCGTTGCAACAGCCAAAAACGTCTCTCGATATTGCCAAATGTGCTGGGGAAGGGGAGGTGGGTACAGACTCTCAACTTGGTTGAGCAACTTGCTTGCTCAAACTTGGCTGAAAACCACTGGTCTATGTTAAAGAAAACAAACATTATTTTTCTTAAATAAAGAAAGTAACAGAGCTATTAAGAACTGTGACAGATTCCATAACAGATGTTTTGATCTTAACGAGTCAACCTACAAAACACACATGTTCTTCACAGAGGAATGTCTCTATCATAAGCACTGAAAATATATGACTGGACTATTTCATTCAATTCATCAAACTTTCCTAGTTTGACACATAGAACAAAGAATTCCTACTGGATGTAGGAAATAAGTAATTGCCAGATATAGGCAAAACTGTTCAATCTTTATGGCATTAATCTTTTAGTCCTTGAGATTTTTGTATATATTATTTCCCCTCCTATCACCTGATGCCTTACTCCAAACACGTTTTTTCTGTGGAACTCCTATCTCTGATGTACCTGGCAGGCTCAAGAACTAAAAGGATAAGCACATTCGAGCCAGTCAAGAAGTCTAAGTACCTGAGATGATGTGAAACTTCTACTGGAAGGCCCTGAGTGTCCCAACAAGATCACAAAAGCATTTTAAAAGAAATCTCAATCTTCACTTTCCTACTCTACTTCTTTCTAGGAAAAACCTGACGTTTATTTTGTTGACAACATTTATCTTAAGGGCAAAGAATGTTTTAGCAAAAAAGAAAATGGCAGAAATAAATGAAAGCCATTAGGAAAAAGAGTCCATGAGCTAAGGCCTATGCCTGGGAGGTTAAAAACAAAAGTCGGTTTCCTTAAAAACTGGACCAAAAAAAAAAAATCTCAGAATAATCTTTCTCTTTTTCCTTGTCCCCTGCATCTAGATATCAACTTTTACCTCATCAGCACTTCCCCCAGCCTAGGTCAGGTCTTCATTATCTTTCATCAGGTTATTTCAACAACTTCCTATCTGGTTTCTCTGATTTCTCATCGTCCATTCCGGATCAGTGTGGGAGGTGGTGGCCTCCTGTAATCTTTTTGAGACACAGGTTAGGAAGGATGCCCACAAGACACAGAGATTACTGTTCCCGTAATTCATCCTAGAATTTGAATCTCTTTACATTTGTTCCAAGCTGGTTTTCAGAACTTATTTCCTAAATAATCCTTCCCCCTCTAACCCACTAACCATTTAAATTATCTTTCCCTACTGCCCATAATCCAAACCTTTGCTCAATCTGGCACTTGGTCTAGACTCCCTTTCCTGCCATGGTCACCTGAGGACCCTCACCTCCCACTCCCAGACAGAACTGCTCTCTCCTTATTCAACAGTTTGCACTTCTATCAGAGCGCCATGATCATCTCTCTTACTATCCACAGAGGGGCTTAGAGCTACACTTGCCTGCTTCAAGGGAAAAGGAAACCAGACTGTTCTCCAGGCATTCTCAGGCATCTTTGTAAACTGACTGAAAAAAATGTTCATTCTTTAAAGATGACTCAGGTTCAGTTTGGTCAAAAATATTTAGTGAGCTCTTAAACTATCCAAGCCTGTTCTAGATTCTGTGAGAGACAGGACTGTCCTCAAGGAGCCTTTAGTAGGGAGGAGAATAAAAGCAAGACATAAACACTCTTGAGCACAAAGTATTATAGGGATTCCAAACAGGAAGGACCTTATCTATACACACGTTGTGGAAAATTGAGAAAAGCTTCTTGAGGGAGGTGTTGTATGAGGTAGGGTCTCATAGCTGGGGGGTGACTGATGTGCGAGCCATCCAAGGACTAGAAACAGCGCAGAGTGAGGCAGGGTGGGTGGGGCCCATCTGGGGAACAACAAACAGGCCAGTGGGGCTGGCGCCCAGAGGGGTGCGTACCGGAGAGCATGCTCTTATAGTTCAATGGATGTCAAGCCTCAGAAGGGCCCTGATTAGATGACAGTCTGCACCCACCTGGAGGACGCCTGTGACACGTCCCAGACGGTGGTAAAATAACAGCTCTAGTTGAGAAAAAATAACCTGACTGATGGGGGCTAGGAAGGAGGCACTCGGGTCTTCAGAGACCCAGTGAAAGCAGGTTGGAAAGGGGGAGCAGTTTTGGCAGGGACGGTGGGGATGGCATCAACAAGACTTGGCACACAATTACTTACAGGGGCAAAGAGGAAAGGGCATGAGGTGAAGGAGGGCTGAAATTCCCTCCCTGGGTGACTGGCTTCATTACTACAAGTAAGAAAGCTGGGGTGATGAAATGGTGTGAAGGGCTGTATGGAAAGACACAGCTGCCGCTGAGTATTAAGCTCATGGGATGCAAATGACATGAGGGGAGACACGGACTATTTCAAACACTGATGCACCCTCTGCATTTCATTTACCTACAATGATTTTTAACGTCTAGAAGGTAAAAGCTTTGTGTTTCTTGCTGGTCTCATGCCCACTCACTGGCTTGACTCACTCTTAGGGACAAACCCCATGATGTTCTGTAAACCAGTCCTAACAGGCTGGAGGCCTTGGTGATGTATACCTTCCAGAAAAGCACACATGCGAGTTCTGAATCATCTATGCTTTTGCCCTAAATGTCAGAAAAGTTCGCATGGTACATGTGGTCTGTCGTTTTCCTGTGGACAAGTCCTCCTGACAACTACCCAGCTGGGTAAGCGGTTTAATAGAAGACCAGCACACGACTGCCCTGGAGGGTGAGTCATAAAGGTAAGTGATTCCAATTCTAAGAAATGGAGGGAAGTGACTTCAGGAAGATTTACCGGCATTGCGATCAGTTTTGAAACATAGAAGTCTGTTTTCCGCAAAGAAAAAAAACTCAAAGCAATCCCTAAAAGCTGAAGGGGAACTTTTTAAAAGGTCACACCACCTCTCGGAGGTACAACTCCAACATGGAAATCAAATTACGAAGTGAGACGAACCCATCCCCACCCACGTTATGAGCACCCCATTAACAGTGTGGTTACAGGCAGCTTGTTCAAACTTTCCACCTGATGTTAATCACATTGTCTCATAGGCTAAATTAGACTCAAGCTGGAGGTATCCCTTTCAAGTACCAACTCTCCATTCAGTACTGACAGAGAAGTAGAAAAAAAAATTAGAAAACAGCAGCCTTGGAGTTTTGAACCCCAAACACCATCCCTGTTTTCGTACCAGAGTTTTTGTTTTATGTTTTGGATCCTAGAGTTTCTGTTGTAGATGCAGTGCGTGATTTTCAAGGATTCTGAGAGTAAACAGGCCAAAATGTGAAAACAGCAATCGAGGGATTCTCAAATTTTTATGAACGTTGTTTTACCAGCGTTTATAGATCAAGAAAAGCCACATAGGAGCAGTGGTTAAGAATCCGCCTGCCAAGGCAGGGGACACGGGTTTGAGCCCTGGTCCAGGAAGATCCCACATGCCGTGAAGCAACTAAGCCCGTGCGCCACAACTACTGAGCCTGTGCTCTAGAGCCCACGTGCCGCAACTACTGAAGCCCGCGCGCCTAGAGCCCGTGATCCACAACAAGAGAAGCCACTGCAATAAGCCTGCGCACTGCAACAAAGAGTAGCCCCCGCTCGCCGCAGCTAGAGAAAGCCTGCATGGAGCAATGAAGACCCAACACAGCCATACATACATACATACATACATAAAATTTTTTAAATGTTTTAAAAAAAAGAAAAGCCACAGTGTGACACCAAATAAGTTTCCCTGTATTTACTCATATTCCCCCTTTCCATTTCTCCCATAAAGCCCTTATTTTAAGGAGAAACTAATAAAAAAGAATTTCCTTTCTTTCCAAATCATACACACACACACCTCCTTCCCCCTTTATACTTAAATCACTACCACCAACTGGGTAAGCCCCTGGGAACTGGCCAGGCTGAGAGCAATCAAGTCTCCACAGGTAGCTGCTAAGCTGGAATGGTTGCACCATGTGGTGAAAACAGAATTATTTCTTTCTGAGTTCACCTTTCACTGGGCTATTTCCACACTTGACACTGGAACAGAACAACTTACTAAGGCTATAAGTAGGATTCAAGGATTGAGGCAGAAGTGGTTTTGGTAAGAATACCACTGAAGAGTTATACACGACAATTAACTTTGCTGTTGGTTGCCGTCACAGAGTCAATTTTTTTCCTTATTACAAAAATTTTCAAAACATACAGAAAATGAATACTGTACCATCTACCCTTCACCTAGACTGAACAACTTTAACAGCCTGCCCAATATTTGTCTATGTTGATCTGTTTGTTTTTGAAGTATTTTTTAAATGATAATCATATTCCCCTCCCCTAAATAATTCAGTATGTCTCTAAAACATAAGGATGTTTTCCTTCAAAACTGTAATACCAGTATCATACCTAACAATACTTAACAAAATCAAGATAATTCCCTAGAATCAGCTCATCATGAATATCATTCATATTCAAATTTCCTTGGGGTATTATTCTTAAGCATTTAGAAGTGAAACTAGAAAACTATACCGAAGGCTGGCGACAGTCCTCCAGTCATTCTTCCATCAAGGGTAGATGCTTACATAAGTTCTTTACCCTTGTTTTGAGTTTAAACATCTGGGTGAATACCCAAATGTGAAAGATACAATTCACCTGACCTCTGACCACAAACACTATGCTACAGTAGCTACACCAACTACATCATGAAACAAAGAAGTAGAGAGGGAGAGGGTAACAACGTCCCTGGTGGAAAACAATGGCAGAGACAATTTCCCAGATACCAGGCTATTACGTTACTTAATTAATCTCCCCCCTTTTCTCTGCTGAGTCATCCCCCCAGCTGAGAAAGATGCTTCCGACTCCATTATTCTTAAAAAATGAATATTAGAAGCCTTTCATTCCTATGTCCTCTCCCTTAGCTTTTCTTTACTACACTGACACACATAGTTGATCTGTGTTGCTGTCTCACCTTCCACTCATTTTTAATCCCCTGGTGAAGTCTAATTTTCCTGCCATTTATTCACCGAGTCTGTCCTTTTGAATATCACCAACTTCCTAAGTCGCATTTAAAAGACCTTCTCCCCCCGCCTCCAGACTTGGATAGGAAGAGCCCCAGGTTCCCACAGCATCCTCTCGATCTCCCACAGGCTCTCCTGGAAGCTCTTCTGTCTTTGCTCCTTCCTGTAATTTACTTAGAAATGGGAATGTCACCTGTACGCAGATGACTTATGAATCTAGAAAAGGTCAAGAGAAATATATGTTTCCTTAGTTTTCCCCTAGAGTCAGATTACAAGTGGGGAGCTGTGCGTGAAAGGAAAGAAAAGCAAAAGCTTTACTCAATTAACTAGCAAATTCTAACAGATCTCTCTTCTCTGTGATGGTTAGAATGTCTTCCTTGTGTGAAGTGCCTTCTAGCACTTTCCAGAGAATTGTGGTGAGGGAATCAGGTTCTGGAGCCGCATATCCTGGGTTCAAATCACACCTATTACTGTGTAATATTACAAGATCCTTAACATCTTTGAACCTCGGTTTGCACTTGTGCGCAAATGCAGGTAATAATAGAACCTGCCTCATGGGTTTGTTGTGAAAGCTACATGAAGAAATACAAGTAAAATGCTGAGTTAACAAGAGAACACTAAGCACTACATTAATCTGAGTTATTGCTATCTGTGACCTAAAGATTCAATTATGAAAAATGGTTATTTCTTAGATAGCTAATATTTATTACTGGCAAAACTGGTTGGGATAATGTTCCTTGGCATACTATATTGGTCCTGAGGACTTTTAAAAAGACCATTTGGTTACTTTCCATTTTATCACATAAGCTTTATCCCATGTAATAGAGAAAGTACACAAGATGTTCTACAAAAGTAGTTACTTTTGTAAACAGATGATTCACGCTAATTAAACTCACAACCCAGGAGAATAAAATTATCTTGTTTCAACATTTCCCTTTGTTCAGTAATTACAATTCAAGGTTATGTTAGAATACCACATTACTATAATTCTGCCCAAGAGACAGACACTGCACATCCTACATTTTTAAAAACAGATACTGCTGATATAAATGCAGGTGCTTGCTGAGAAGGGCCTTGCAGATTTCATAAGCAATTCTAACCAACCTTGGGCTCCACTGTTACCTATTTCTGTACATACTGTAGCTAGGAGGGCAGTACTGAGATCATTTTAGCTTGTTAAAGATTCACCAGATTTGCAGGAGGATGAGAATTTAAAAATAGAAGCCAAACGTGGCTGGAGTTTATCTCAGATGTTTATATTCAAGTAGCAATCTGTTCGGTGATGATGACACCAAGCACGCCATCAAATGATTTAAATTTTCATAAACCCAGTCGGAATTCCACTACTTCCCCAAGTGGTGGATCATGGGTACAGACAACCTCACATTCTGATTCATTTGATTTCTCAGAGCTGTGTCTCTAGAGAGAGCTTTTTCTGGTTTTCACGACAGAGTTGAAAACGAGGAGGTAACATTATTTAGTACTCATCTCGTGACAGGGACAGTGTTGAGTCATTTACACAAGTTAGATCTCAGAAAATCTTCATGACATTTTCTAAGGTAAAACTTCATTTTATAGGTTGGAAACTTGGAGCTTAAAAGGGCAAATAAAATTCCAGAGGCAACGGCGTATCCAGCTTTTTGTGGAGCCTGAAGTTTATATTAGTTTTAAAGGACAAAATGTGAAATTGTGAATACCAAATTAGGTTTAAGGCCCTAGAAGGGTTCAGCATAAACCCTGAGACACATGCTTTAGTGTAAGCGATATGCATGAGCTTGACCGCTCTGAGTTGCAGAGACACAAGGAATTTGATGAATAGAAATGTAAATTGTAAAATGGAAATCATTCATCATTACAAACTGTTGGCTATAATTAAGTTGCACTAGGTTCCCTTTTCTAATTTTTAAAAATAGGTTTTTTTTTTCCTTTTTTTTGGTTTAACAAGTCAGGAAGCATGCAGCGTGAGCTAGCAGTGTCTGATGGAGTGCCAGGCAGGAATTTAGATGGTCTGAGTACACAGAATGCAGAAAAATTCCGAATTCTGTGTTGTACATTCCTTAGGAAATCTTTGCCCTTTAGGTAGCAACAAGAAGTCAGAGTTTAGGTAAAACTAATCTGTGATATCTTTTGACTAAAAGTTGTCTGAAAGCTGCAATCATTTTTCTAAACACTATGCCAATTTTTCTTGAGTGGTTTCCCTGCTGTTAGCAAAATATGTGATGCTGATGCTGACTGAACACATTCTCTCTCTCAGAATCAATTGTTTGTTAAACCAAGAAAATTCCTTTTATCCCAAATAAAAAACTTATTTTGTCAGAATAAGGGAAGTCTTTATTTTTTTTTCTCAAAGCACATCTAATAATTTCAGAATTCAGAGTAAGGCGACTCTTATTACCACCACATCAGAGTATAATTCTGGTAAGGACTTCAAGTCATATTTCTCTTCTCTGAAAATTTTATGAAATTATTTATTTTCACATGAGAAATTTCATGAAAACCTCTGATAAAAAATATGGGAAAGGCACTCTGAATTGTGATTTTCTAAAAATGCTGAGTTTCACAACTTTCCAGAATATATGTGAATAGGGCTGTGTATGACTGCCTAGGCTGTGCACTGCACAACTCCAAGGGACACCATTTACAGAGACCACAAAGTAAAGAGCATTGCCTGGAATAGGACAGTGCAGTAGCCCTGATGAAAATGGTACACTAACTTAGAAGAATGGTTGCTACCTATAACAGAAAACAAGGAAAAGGGGGCATGTCATAAAGACAGATGGGCCAGCTTGTACCCAAATGGCAAAATATGAGACAATTTGAGCATCAAAATAAACAAGGACAGGAAGATATTTCGACCCCCTTCCTGAAGTAAGAATCCATAATTTCATGCTGATAATAAAAGCTGATAATAATGTTCATAATAACTGAACAATGGGAGAGAAGGAACAGCTCTTCCTTACAGTAGAATGACAACACATATAAGAAGGAATGATGGAGTTAAGTTAGAAATGCACTGTTTTGCCACCTTCAAAGTAAAAATTGAATCAGACAGGAAACATCAATAGCTGCTCAACAAAAGAAGGGGGGAAGTTAGAGAAGGAATAAGATACCTACAAAATCTCAAAGAACCTTCTTTCAAATTTCCCAGTAACACAAAGCATGGTAATTATACAGCAGAGAAATCAGACAACACCTTAACTGAGTGATCAAAATCAACGTCACCAATAAGGGGCAAAGGGACATCCTGTGTCTCTAGATGTGATTCCCTGAGGAGGACACAACCAGCCCAAAGTGCATAATCTCAATCTAATCATGAACAGCCTGGGGAACCCAAATTGAGGGCTAGTCTATAAAACAACTTGCCTATATTCTTCAAAAATGTCATAGGGACTTCCCTGGTGGCGCAGTGGTTAAGAATCCGTCTGCCAATGCAGGGGACACGGGTTAGAGCCCTGGTCTGGAAGATCCCACATGCTGCAGAGCAACTAACCCCATGTGCCACAACTACTGAGTATGAGCTCTAGAGCCTGTGAGCCACAACCACTGAGCCCATGTGCCACAACTACTGAAGCCCATGTGCTTAGAGCCTGTGCTCCACAAGAGAAGCCACCGCAATGAGAAGCCCATGCACCACGACGAAGAGTAGCCCCCACTCAGCAACTAGAGAAAGCCCGCGCACAGCAACGAAGACCCAACGCAGCCAAAAAAAAAAAAAAGTCATAAAACACATAAGGAAGGAAGGATAAGGGGAAGGATAAGGAACTATCCCAGATTAAAGGAAACTAAAGGGACATGATAGGGAAATACAATAAGGGGTCCCAGACTAGGTGCTGTCCTGGAGGGAAAAAATATTATTGGGACAACTGACAAAACTGGAACATGGACCGTAGATTAAAGTATTAAATGTCCTGAATTTGCTAACAGTACTGTGGTTACATAAGAGGATATCCTTGTTCTTAGGAAATACATAATGAAGTCTAAGCGGGATGTGTGCTATCTGCTCTCCAATGATTCAGGATAAATAAATAATATGGGCGTGTGTGTGTGTGTGTGTGTGTGTGCAGAGAAAGAGATGGAGGAAAAGAATACAACAAACATGGCAAATGATGGTAAAAATGGGTAAATAGTATAAAGGAATATATCATACGATTGCAGCCTCAAAGTAAAAAAAAAAAGTTTAAAACAACAACAAAAAAACCCAGCAGCCAAAACAACATTGAGGGGTATCAGTATTTCAGCCTGCTTTAAGGAGCAGAAAAGTAATTCAACTTCTAATCTGTGCTTCAAAATAAACAGTTAAATCTTTAGAAACATTTTACTGCTATCATTACCATAATCACCACTATTAACACTATGGAGCACTTGGAATTAGTAAGCGCTCAGAAAGGTGCTTCACTTGCATTACCTCTTTTAATCTTCACAACTAGCTGAAGAGAAAGGCACTATAGTTATCCCCACTTTACAGATGAGGAAACTAAGATTCAGAGAGGTTTAGTAACTTGCCCAAATACAGACAGTAAGTGGCAGAACCGGGAATCCAACTAGGCTGATTACAAAGCTGGTAGACTTTATTACTATATTAAACATATTTAATTATTATTTATTAATTTCCCTCAAAGAATGAGTGATGACTCTTAACCTATATGAAATTACAACAAATTAGTACAACATGCATGAATAAGGGTTTCTTCTACGAATTAAAATTAGAACACTAATAAACCAGAGACATAAATGATATTTTTAGTCTCCACAATTTACTTTATACCCTCTTTCTTCCAAAGGCTGGACTTGATAATAAATTCTTTGAAATAAAATATCCCCTAGGATGTTCTTTGAAATAATCTTATCAAATGTCTCATAAACCATTGGTTACTTGCTATGGACTGAATGTTTACATCCTCCCAAAATCAGATGCTGAAGCCTAAATCCCCAATGTAATGGAATTTGGAGGTGCAGCCTTCAGGAAATAATTAGGTCATGAGGGTGGAGTCCTCATGAATGAGATTAGTGCCCTTATAAGAACAGACTTGAGAAGGATGATTGTTCTCTCTCTCTAACTTGTGAGGACACAGCAAGAAAATGACCATCTGCAAACCAGAAAATTGGGCTCTCACCAGACACCGGATCTACTGGCACCTTGATCTTGGACTTCTCAAGAAATAAATTTGTTTTGTTTATGATCTATCCAGTCTATGGTATTTTGTTATAGCAGCTTGAACTGACTAAGACAGTTCTATTTCAAGTTTTTCTTCCTTTAATATATTTTCTTTCTTTTCATGTAAAGTGGTACAGTCTTAGTGTTCATGTTTCCTTTAATCTTGGGACCTCAATTTCACTTAAAAAAAAAAAAGTATCATTTGCAATACACGGCCTGGGGTTTCCCAATTAAGTATACTATCATTTTCCCTGCAGATAAAGAGTAAGCTGTTGAACATACCATATCTTTTATCCCGGAGGAAGGTGAATGTCTATTTAAAAAAATGTTCAGAACAATAAAACATTTGCAAATATTTGCAGGTGTTTAGGGAAATCTGATCATCTGACACTGTGAATGCCCATTCCAGAACAAAGGATTCCCAGCCTTGGCTGCATAATTTAACTACATACAAGAGGAACTATTAAAATCTTAATGCTCAGCCCACACTCAAAACCAATTACCAGAACCTTGGACATGGGAACTGGGCATCAGTCATTTTGAAAGCTTCCCAGGTGATTCCAATGTACAGCCAAGTTTGAGATCCCTAGGTGAAGCATCTGCAGCCATAAAGAACTGTATCTTTTGTGTATAGATCCTAAGGACTCACAAAAGTTTTTAGAATTGGTCTCACTTGTTAAGGAGTGTACAGTGCAGCTGGCAAGTGAAGATGTGTGTGCTTATAGGAAAAGGTAACTGAACGAAGCCTGAGGACGTGTGCTAAATGAATGTGATACACGGTAAGTACATTGAAGACCACATGGGGAGAGTCGGGGGTACCTGCACCCTCCTGACACAATGACAGGCTCTGATAAAAGCATGGCCAAGGAAGGCAACTCCAGCCGGGGAATGGTGTAAATGGAAAAGTACTCAGGATATCCAGGACACAGCGAGGTGACTAATCTAGCTAGAGTGGAAGGCTCACTCTTCAGAGTAGAAAAGGTAAGTTTGGAGAAGTGGACTAGAACCAGCCCCTGTGAGGGCTTTGAGCAATAAGTCAAAGAGACTGGTGGCATACGGAGTCTCTAAAGAGATTTGAGTAACTGAACCAATGACAGCATGCATTTGGGACGAACGATGTCACAGAGCAATGGGTTTGGGGGAAAGACTAAAACTCAATCTACTAAAAGAAGAACAGAGCAGATTAGGTAAAATCATATATTTGAATCACAATCTTACACCTTCCTTCTTGGTTTTCCACAAGGGACAGAATTTTGGTTCTGCTAAAACTAGCATGGATCTCACCTGTTATGGGACCACGGGCAGGAGAGACTGGGCAGGTGGAGGGTCTGTCTCATTCTCTGCCCCTTTGGCCTGGCTCCCAATCTCACAGTCGTAATACTTTCTGTAGCTATATGTTCCTCCTTTTTCTATGAAGTCTACTCCTACAGCTGGGCAAGAGAATTCCAGGACAGGGTTTCAGGCAAGAGAAATTCTTTCTTATAATTTTTCTGGAATAAGAAGGATTTTGAGAAATTTAGTGATCTCTAGGTCATATCTACCAATGAAGACTCCTAGGAGTAAAAGGCAGACCAAACCATTCATTCATCCAAAAAATATTTACTGAACACATACCATTTGCTGCTGTTCTAGACAGTGGGGATATAGCAAGGTCTCTTTTCCAAACAGACAACTCTCTGGGCAATGTAGAGGAGTCACTCAAAAACATGACGGCAGTCTAGGACTATACAATTTATAGCTAATCAATTACAGTGTCCTGCTAGAGACTTTTGAAAAACTAACAGTAGTAGAGAAAGAGTAAAGATCCTTCACATAATGAACTATAAGCACCAGAAGAAAGTATAGGAAATATATATACATAATGTTTTTTAAAAACTGCATTTGTAAGCCGCCACTATTGAAAGTGGATTCAAGCTACTAGATGTATCATAAACTCCTAGAACAGTGCTGGTACTTAGAAAGCGCTTAATAAAAATTAGTTAAATGACATTGTTACACTGAATGGAGTTCCAACTGAGGCAAGAAGGTAGCTATTATGCTGATTCAACTAAGCAGTGAGGTCACCTCTGCTGCCTGTATTCTAAACGCTTCCTTGCAAAGAGGGACATGTTCAGGTATCTGACCTTTCAATCCAATACTTTTAAAACCAGACCACAATGCTTGTTTGTGAAATGGTATCTTGTGAAACCAGACATCAAAGTCATTCACAAATCGTGCTCAGGTTTATTCAGAGATACTGGTGTTCAGAGGCTGGCTACGCATATGGACTGTCATTCCAGAGATGATCTTTGCGTTTGCACCATTTTCATTTTATAAATATCTAATAAGAATCTGTGCTTAAGAATCCACGCTTAACTACATGCATTAATTAGAAATGCCTATGACAAAATGAATCTGAGCTTTCACTGATAAAATAACCAAAGTGTTTCGTTCATCTTTTTCTAAGTCATTATACCCTCTAGTTTATAGACAATTCCTACTTTCTCACTGTGGAGGAGAAAATTAGCATATTCAAGTACCCTTCATTAGCCGTTTCTTGTCTCTTGAAAGGAGCTTTACCTGCATAATGTACCGGAATCTCTATCTTTGGCCCAATGACGTAGTGCCCCTCCTCCAAGCTATGGGCAGTGATGGTGGTCCACTGACGGCACGAATGAATCAGAAGGTAGTCATTTTCCCGTAGCCCTTCTATGCATTCTCCTAGAAAATAAATTTTATATGAGAAACTTAGAATTAGCATCTGTTTAGTCCATTCTCTGCAATAAAATTTCATTAGTTAAAACTTCACTAATGGAGAAGTTGATAGTTTATCCCAAGAAGAGAAAAAGTTCACTTTTGAGTTACCAATTAAAAAAAGGCATTTCATACCAAGTTGACAACTGTACACAGGGTTCCATAAAAATGTTTCCCACTTATTTGCAAAGAGATTTTCAAATACCTCATTCTATCTTAATGATTATATTTCAATGATAATAAAACAAACATTTATTAAGTGCCAACAGTACATCGGACATGAATTAAATGCTTTGCATATATTATTTCAATGTAATACAGTAACATTATGAGGTAGGTATTGTTCCTTCTTTACAGGTAAGAAAAATTAAGGTTCAGAATGTTAAGTGTAGTCTAAGCTCACAGATTTAATAAGCAGAAAAGTGCGGATTCAGGACTATGTCAAAAAGATTCCAAAGCTATGTTCTCTTTTGGTCATGCTTTGTGGCTTGCGGGATCCTAGTTTCCCAACCAGGGATGGTACCCGGGTCCTCGGCAGTGAAAGTGCAGAGTCCCAACCACTGGACTGCCAGGGAATTCCCCCAAAGCTTATGCTCTTAATCAATACAACATAACTACCAAAAATATATAATAAATTTATCTCTCTGTTGAAACAGTACTTGAGATTAAATACCTGTATCTCCTTTCAAATTTTATATGTTTTAGTATGGTACTGGTACAAAAACGGACACATAGATCAATGGAACAGAACAGAAAGCTCAGAAATAAACCCATGCACTTATGGTCAATTAATCTACAACAAAGGAGGCAAGAATATACAATACAGAAAAGGCAGTCTCTACAACAAGTGTTGCTGGGAAAACTGGATAGCTACATGTAAAAGAATAAAATTAGAACATTCTCTAACACCATATATGAAAACAAACTCAAAATGGATTAGAGACCTAAATGTAAGACCGTATACTCTAAAACTCCTAGAGAAAAACATAGGCAGAACACTTTTGACATTAATTGCAGCAATATTATTTTGGATCCGTTTCCTAGACTAATGGAAATAAAAGCAAAAATAAACAAATGGGACCTAATCAAACTCAAAAGCTTTTACACAGCAAAGGAAGCCATAAAGAAAACAAAAAGACAACCTACAGAATAGGAAAAAATATTCACAAAAAATGTGACTGACAAGGGATTAATTTCAAAAATATACAAACAGCTCACACAGCTCAACATCAAAAAAACAAACAACCCAATCAAAAAATGGGCAGAAGATCAAAATAGACATTTCTCCAAAGAAGACGTACAGATGGTCAACAGGCACATGAGAAGATGCTCAACATCACTAATTATTAGAGAAATGCAAATCAAAACTACAATGAAGTATCACCTCACACCAATCAGAATGGCCATCATGAAATAGTCTACAAATAATAAATGCTGGAGAGGGTATGGAGAAAAGGGAGCCCTCCTACACCATTGGTGGGAATGTAAATTGATACAGCCACTATGGAGAACAGTATGGAGCTTACTTTAAAAACTGAAAATAGTTACCATATGATCCAGCGATCCCATTCCTGGGCCTGTAACAGGAAATGATGAAAACTCTAATTTGAAAAGATATACGCACCCCAATGTTCATTGCAGCACTGTTTACAATAGCCAAGACACAGAAGCAACCTAAATGTCCATCGACAGAGGAATGGATAAAGAAGATGTGGTCCATATATACAATGGAACATTACTGAGCCATAAAAAAGAATGAAATAATGCCATTTGCAGCAACATGGATGGACCTAGAGATTATCATACTGAGTGAAGTAAGTCAGAGAAAGACAAATATTGTATGATATCACTCACACGTGGAATCTAAAAATATGATACAAATGAACTTATTTCCAAAACAGAAAGAGACTCACAGACATAGAAAACAAACTTATGGTTACCAAAGGGGAAAGGTGAGGGGGAGGGATAAATTAGGAGTCTGGGATCAACAGATACATACTACTATATATAAAATAGAAAAACAGCACAGGGAACAATATTCAATATCTTGTAATAATCTATAATGGAAAAGAATCTGAAAAAGAATATATATGCAACTGAATACATGTAACTGTAACTACATATACACGTAATATATACACATATATAATTGTAACTACACCTGAAACTAACACAACATTGTAAATCAACTATACTTCAATAAAAAAAAATAAAATGTTATGTTTTGCCAGTTCTCTCTGGCTTACCAAATTTCCCAATCAACTGAAAATAATGAAGCTTTATAGCATACACATGAAATTATTTTTTTCATTTTAATATTTTCTAAAGTAACTTTTCAGCTTTTGAGCCAATAACAAACTATTTCAAAAGAGAAATCCATTCCCTGAAACTTAAAAAATGTTCCCTTTTTTTTTTCTTAGATGCTGAAATAATCCATCCCATTAATCCTGGTTTAGTAATTTTAAATGCTAAAAAAACAAACAAAAAAACCAAAAAAAACAACTTGAAAAGACTAATTCCTTTATACAGAAAACAATATGCTTTCCTTATTTTTGACATTTATTGTATCTCAATAATTAAAAGAATTATTATTGATTTCACTGTGTGTTCTGAAATGGCATTTATAGACTTCTCAAAAATTCTTAAAAGTGTCAGTACTTTTTCAATAAATAAAGTAGAGGAGGCTGTAATGATCAGCTTGGTTACCACAGCCATAAATTTTGGGAGGACCAGGTTCATAAAGACACCACCAGGGGATCACTGGTACTCATGAGCCCTTTGCATCCTCTCTTTGTACGTAAAATCTTTAAAAAGAAAAACAAACTGGTAATTAATTCAGGCTAATAGGAAGCTTTATATCAACATGATTGTTTGACTTAACCATAATAACTTGTAGCAGTTTTTTTTTGGTTATGATTCACCTTTAACTTGGAAAAGTGGCAAAGATTGCTAGACATCCAGTAATACCTCACTCACTCCTTGTCCTCAGTAACAGTCCTCTTATATTAGCTGGGCACATGGCTGCCCAGAATACAGAATACTGTTCCCAGGCCCCATGACAAGTAGGTGTAACACAGTAACTAGGTTATAGCCAATGGGATGTAGTGCAAGTAGTATATGTAACTTCCAAGATATATATATAGATTTAAAATCTTTAATATACCAGAAAATTAACTGATTGTAGTTTATAATTCAATGCTTTAAGTATATTCACAGAGCTGTGCAATCATCACTACTGTTGAATTACAGAACATTTCTATCACCCCAAAAGAAACCTCAAACCCATTAACAATTATTCCCTACTCCCCACCCCAGGCTTAGGTAACCACTTATCTACTTTCTGTATCTATAAATTTGCCTATTCTGAAAATTTCATATGAATGGAGGTATAAAGTATTTGAGGTTTTCTGTCTGCCTTCTTTCATTTAGCATGTTTTCAAGGTTCATCTCTGTTGTAGCATGCATCAGTACTTCATTTTAATGGCTAAATATTTGATTATATGGATATACTATGTTTTATTTGTCCAATCATCAGAGGATGGACAGTTGGACTGTTTACAATCTTGGCAGTTATTGAATACTGCTGATATGAACATCAGTATACAAATTTTTGTATGGACATATGTTTTTATTTCTCTCAGATATATACCTGGGGTAGAACTGCTGGGTCATATGGTAACTCTATATTTAACTTTCTGAGAACTCCCTGTTTTTTTCCAAATTGGCTACACCATTTTACATTCCCACTAGCAATGAATGAGAGTTCCAGGGACTCCACATACTCCAACACTTGCTATTATCCAACTTTTAAATTATAGGCATTTTAGTGGGTGTGAAGTGTGTTTCACTGTGGTTTTGACTTGTATTTACCTAATGATTAGTGATGTTGAGCATCTTTTCATGTGCTTGTTGGTCATTCGTGTATCTTTTTTGGAGAAATGTTTATTCAAATCCTTTGCCCAATTTTAAATTTGTTTGCTTGTCTTTAATGCCTAATTGTAAGAGTCTTTTTTTTTTTTTTCCAAGAAGATGTTGGGGGTAGGAGTTTATTAACTTATTTATTTATTTTTGCTGTGTTGGGTCTTTGTTTCTGTGCCAGGGCTTTCTCTAGTTGTGGCAAGCGGGGGCCACTCTTCATCGCGGTGCACAGGCCTCTCACCATCACGGCCTCTCTCGTTGTGGAGCACAGGCTCCAGACACGCAGGCTCAGCAGTTGTGGCTCATGGGTCTACCTGCTCCGCAGCACGTGGGATCCTCCCAGACCAGGGCTCAAACCCACGTCCCCTGCGTAAGCAGGCAGACTCTCAACCACTGCGCCACCAGGGAAGCCCCAAGAGTCTTTTTTTTTTTTTTTTTTTTAACATTCTGGATACAAGTTCCTTATCAGACATACGATTTGAAAATATTTTCTCACATTACATGAACTAGACTTTCACTCTGTTGACAGTGTCCTTTGAACCACAAAATTTATTAATTTTGATGAAGTCTAATTTATTTTTAATTTTGTGCTTTGCGTGTCATACGTGAAAAATTTCTGCATAACCCATGCATCATGAAGATTTAAAATGTTTTATAAAACATTTTATAGTTTTTAGCTCTTATATTTAGGTTTATGATCCATTTTGAATTAACTTTTGTGCATGCTGTAAACAGGGGTCCAACTTTGTTCTTTTTCATGTGGCTATCCAGTTATCCAAGCACCAGTTGATAAGACTACTCTTTCTTCATTGAACTGTCTTGCCTCACTGTCAAAAACCAATTGACCATAAATGTAAGGGTTTATTTTCTGGTTTCCCAATACTATTCCATTGCCCTATACATCTATCTTTATGCTAGAACCACACTGTCTTAATTACTGTAGCTCTGTAATAAGTTTTGAAATTGAGAAATGTGAGTCTTCCAACTTTGTTCAAGACTGTTGTGGTTTTTCTGGGTCCCTTGCATTTCCAAATGAATTTTAGAATTGGCTTACCAGTTTTTGTCTCAAAAGCTAGGACTGTGTTCAATCTATAGATCAATTTGGGGAGAACTGTCTGTCATCTTAACAGTATTAATGTTTCTGATCCATGAACATGGGATGTCTTCCCATTTATTTAAATCTTTATTTCAATGATGTTTTGTAGTTTTTAGTGTGCAAGTCTTACACTGTTTTTGTTAAATTTATTCCTATGTATTTTATTCTTTTGATGGTATTGAAAATAGAACTTTTTTAAAATTTCATTTTTGGAGTGTTCATTGCCAGTGTAGAGAAACAACTGATTTTTGCACACTGATATTATATCTTGAAATCTTGCTGAACTTGTTAGTTCTAATAGTTTCTTTTATAGACTCCTTAGGATTTTCTATATACAAGTTCATGTCATCTGTAAATAGATATAGTTATACTTTTTCCTTTCCAACCTGGATGCCGTTTTTCCCCCTCTTTTCTTGCCTAATACCTCTGGCTAGAATCTCCAGTACCACACTGAACTTAAGTGGCAACAAAGATGTATCTTTGGAGGGAATGTGCCTTTCTTTTCCCTCTTTATTCTTCCTGATGGATGAAATATGGAGGTGATTATTAGAACTGGAATGGTAGTGACCATCTCAGACTTTGAAGGGAACTTAGGGCTGAAATTGAGTGCATGACATAGCAACTGAAAAACAACAACAACAAAACAACAGGCCCCTGTCACCTTGGGCAACACCCCAACCTGAACTTTTGGTCTTTGGGTCTCTGTGACTTGTAGCCAAACTCAAGCCTAAAATGATACAGGAGTATTAGAATAAATTAAGAATTGTGGTGCCTGCATTATACAATCAAAATATGTAAGCTAGTTTCAAAACAGAAAGTAATTTTTGTTTTTCATCTTTAAGAAACCGATTGCATTAAAGATGCCTATCTAAGGATGTACTGTCTAAGCCTACCTCCCGGTTGTAAAATCTGAACAACAGCTGGTATCTAATGATTTTTTACTTCAAAATAATCCCCCAGAGTTTACAGGAAACAGCATTCATCAATATTATGCTTTTGATAATTTCTTTCAAGCTTCCTAACTGGTTTGTGGGTACAGAGACTGTATTACTTTTACTAACTCAAGTTTACTTCATAAAGACCAGCACATTACTCAAAAAATTGCTAAAAATATTGTCACACATTGATAAGAACTCTTTACTTGTACCTAATTACAGATAAGAGTTAATGTTAACTCACATTTGGATAGTTAAATTCATGTATATTATGAGCTTTGGCTCTAAGTTATCTATGAATCCAAGTCAAGGGTATGGCTCTAAATGGGGTAATATCAAGTATTCCTAAATGCAGAGAGAAAAATATTAAGTGTTCTTATATTAATGGCAAAAAGAAATCTTGAGAAAAACAGTGAAACGGCTTTCCTAGAATTTCCTAGAATTTACCATAAACAGAAGAATTTAATGTCAAGTACCTCAGTGATACCACATGCTGAGTGCCAGAGAAAGGAAGTCACTCCACAGCCTGTGGGTGAAGCGTCCATTTGACCATTGCTAAGAATCAAGACCCAGTAACTAACCTTCAACTCCTCCCCTTGTATCTCACTTTGGCCATGAACCTGCAGCACAGAAATTCTAGTGTAACCCATGATTAAGAGGTCCCTGTTTTCTTTTTTTTTTTTTTTTTTTGCTGTACGCGGGCCTCTCACTGCTGTGGCCTCTCCCGTTGCGGAGCACAGGCTCCGGACACATAGGCTCCGCGGCCATGGCTCGCGGGCCCAGCCGCTCCGCGGCATGTGGGATCTTCCGGGATCGGGGCACGAACCCGTGTCCCCTGCATCGGCAGGCGGACTCTCAACCACTGCGCCACCAGGGAAGCCCCAAGAGGTCCCTGTTTTCTGAAAATGAGTAGGAATGTCAAAGAAAGCAACTGAAGCCCCCAGGATATTTTTGTTCTTGTAAAATATTCTGATTAAGTGAAGCCAAATATCTGCTGTCATAGCATGCTGACTAATCTAAAAGTGATGCCTAGTTCTTCTATTGACTAAAAGTATCTAAAGTTTAGAAAGATGAAACAAATGCTAAGAACTATTAAATCTGCACCTATCATTACTTTGAGTTCACAGACATGAAACAACCAGGAACCCTGTCACCTCAACCAGATCTTCAACTCTTCAGGCCCAACATCATTTCTATTTCTCCTCTAGTTTGCATTCCACAAGACCACCGGGTGTAGAACAGGTATATAATAAGTGCTTTCTGAATGAACAATCTTGGGTAGAAATGAGTGAGCATTCGCATTAAATAAGTCTAAGTATAAATTAAGCACTAAGGTCTTATTCAATATTTAAGCCCCCCGAGGAAAGCAGAGTATTTAAAAAGGCTGTTTTTTCAAGTATCTCCTACTGATCTCTTTCCACCCTAAACAAACGTCCACAAATCTACACTAAGATCCCTTCTTTAAATGAATACTCTGTTCAAAGGCCCAAAAACTGTAACCTTGGGTTCTAAGCAAGTGAAAGAGTTTCTACATTTTACAGTTTACAGTGAAATCCCAACAAGAAGAGAAAGAAGTAGAGATGAATTTAGACAAAACACTAAATGGTAAGGGAGTCTAAGAACTTCATGGTGAAATCTAAGCAAAAAGGAATGTATAAAACAAAAGAGAAAGATGTTTAAAAAAGAGAGAGAGATTAAGGATATATTATTACCTCTTTTCAAATGAACCCTGGGACAAAGGACTCCCTTTTCAACAGTAGATTTACCAGGAATAATAGACTTCTGCTGTAGGAAACAGAAGTATGCCTACTTAAGTCAAATCTGAAATTTTATGCTCTGAACTACTGTACTGTACCTAATATTTAAAAGATAAGAATTCTATGTCAAGTGATTTTTAGAAAAACAGGTGAGCAATTGTAGTATCAGTATTTCTACAAACATTGACAATATACTAAATCTCTTAGTACAGTGCATGGCACATACGATGGAATCACATTTCTGGCAGGCGAGGGAGGGGGCTCAGATTCACATAGGAAAATTACACTTTGCCAATCCATTAAAAGACAGAATATACACATTCCTCTCTCCATAAGTCTGATACAGCCCGTGTGTCTTCCAGTGCTGGACAGTGAACATAACATGATGCATTTGGTTGGTGCAACATGTGTTATCTATCACATGGTGCGAGGCAATGTTATACCATAAAATCACGCAGAGACCAAGCAACGAAACATGCAAGGATCATCCCAGCCTCCTCCAGACACCAAGCTCTGAAAAGAGAGGGCAGGCAAAGGCCAAATCACCAGGCACATTCCTAGGATCCCTCCTCCTTGCCCTGCCCCCAGCTCTTTGCTTCCACTAATTCAAATGAATGTATGATGATTCCACATGTCAGGTGGAAGGCAGTTTGGGATCTCAATAGGCTAAGAGTTGGAGCCAGACTTAGGTTTGAATTGAGATTCTAATATTTATTAACTATATGACTCTGGGAAAATTATTTAATATCTTTAAGCCTCAGAGTTCTCACATTTAAAATGATGGTGATAATATTGTAAGGAAGTTGGGATGAGTGGATGAGGATAAACATAAAGGATCAGGATAGTACTGTATAGATAGAAGGCTCGTGAAAAATATGACTTTGACTTATTTCCTTCCTCAATTAGTTCCCTTTCTTTTACCAGCTGGACTCAGGTACACAACAGTTTCTTTCTCCAATGAGAAAATGCTCTGATAATTAATGTGCAATGATTTGCACTGTATGCTTCACATCAACGATTAAAATAAAGGGATGATTTTCACCAGGTGTAAATGTCATGTTTAATCAAACAATTTGGGACTTCCCTGGTGGCGCACTGGTTAAGAATCTGCCTGCCAATGCAGGGGACACAGGTTGGATCCCTGGTTCAGGAAGATCCCACATGCCGCAGAGCAACTAAGCCCATGCACCACAACTACTGAGCCTGCGTGCCACAACTACTGAAGTCCACTCGCCTAGAGCCCGTGCTCCGCAACAAGAGAAGCCACCACAATGAGAAGCTCACACACCGCAACGAAGAGTAGCCCCCGCTCGCTGCAACTAGAGAAAGCCTGTGCGCAGCAACAAAGACCCAACGCAGCCAAAAATAAAATTAAAAATAAATAAATAAATACATTTTAAAAAAGAACATAAATTATAAAAAAACCCAACAATTTTATTTCAAGAGGATAAACTGAGCCATGAGTCAAACTATAGGATTTTCACTGTCATTTTGAGTTTCAAATGTGGTTTAGAGTCCCTTGAGCTTTATTATGTAACAAATAAAATATAAAGTACTGAAGAATCAAACTAAAAAAAATGATTCACTGCTATAGAAGTTACATGAAAAGATACAATCTTAGTAAAATATTTGAATTATATATGACAGTTTTTAGAATTTTTCTCCCATTAAGTCGATTTCCAAAAATCCTGCATGGCCTTCAAAAGAAATCCAAACAAGATTTTGAAAAAGAGAAACAAAGACTCGCACATATGCCATTGTTGAAAATCTAATGATGTTTCCAGTGTCAACACACAAAACCACTAAATTAAAAAAAAAAATTTCTGAACACATAAAAGAGGGGTAACATGAAAAATACAGATGCCAAGTAACACCTGGATTTCTACTTTTCCAGGTGGGTTGCCCTGAAGGCAGAATCTAGACAACGCTTTACCTCTACAATTTCAAAATACATGTAATAAAGAAGTTCAGGGACTTCCCTGGCAGTCCAGTGGTTAAGACTCCGTGCTCCCAATGCTGGGCGTACAGGTTTGATCTCTGGTGGGGGAACCAAGATCCCGCATGTCACACAGCGCAGCCAAAAAATTTAAAAAATAAAATAAATAAAACTGAAAAAAAGAACATGAAAGAACACCATATTAAAATACTAGAAATAAACAGTCAGAAACTTAAAAAAAAAATCAGATCACCAAATTTTAAAGACAAGTCTATAAAGATATCATAGGCCTAAAAGAAGTACATAGTGTCTCTGATAAGTGGGGTGCAACTTCCTAAAATAGAACTGGAAAACAAAACAAAGCAAAAAAAAAAAATCCTTTCTTTCTAAAAATCTAAGAAAATAACCAACCCCCCTCCCCCCAGCAAAACCAGGAGTTTACAGATACTGATGGAAAGACATCATCAATTAATCTGGTTAGTTACATCACCTAACCAACTATTGATATATTGTTTACAGATAAATTATTAGTACAATTTTCTGAGGCAAAATGTAACAAAAAAATCACTTTGACATTTATTCCTCTGTACACAGGTCTACTTCCTAAATGTGTAATCTGAGACATGGAATACTTGGCTGGCTTGAGGAAAGGCAAAATATAGTTCCAAGAGTTCTCAAGTGTATTATGTATGCATACACTTTTTAAAATTAGAAATCTATTTTAATTGATCAAAATTATGTTGGCAATTATACATAAAGGTAACTATGAGTGAAGTTTAAATTATGTTAAATTTAAATAACATCTGAAAGGGTTTCGCAAACATTGACAAATAAGGGAAAGCACAGTCTGGCTCAATTAATGAGGGGGCTCCACCCACCACGATCCATCAGTGAGTCACTATGTGAACGTGACCAAATCACTCAGCATGTTCTAAGCTTGCCGAGCTAGATAGCAGAGAGTTGGAATATAGTTAATAATATATATATATTTAATTTTTTTCAGACAAGGGCAAAGCTAATTAAAAAATTTACCTGAATGATGTGGATATAATAAAAATGAATACGGAAAACTTTCTACCCCATCCCATTCTCTCTTCCACCTCTAAGAAATAAAGAAATCATTTTATAAATTATCCAGGGGACCAGTGTCCAGAATATTATTCCATTAACCTAATAAAAAGAGATTATTTTCTTCCATTTCAAAATTTATTTTTCTTCTAGATGCAAGAGAAATACTAGGTAGAGGGTCTAAATAAAACCAAGGAGACTGAAATAGAACAATCACACACATATAAAACTGACAGCCTGCGTTCTTTACCCCCAAGTCAGACAGTCAAAACGAGATACTTTCTGCTTAGCTTGCTTATAGATTGCACTGGTGGGACTCTCTGATATCCATGTCTGATCAACTGCTCCTTGTTGCTGTGTTCTAGAAACACCCACCAGCCTGTCCCACACATTTATTTCTATTCTAGGTCCCACTCCCACCTCTGCTATGGGATAGCTACATACTGCTCTTTTGCTTATTTTCTACATGTGAAATGGAGATAACAGACCCACTCCAATGGATAACATGAGAAACATCTTTGACAGCAGGATATAACATCGCCAAGAACTAAGTCAATAAAGAGAAATGGAACAGAAACTACATCCTGAAATCACTTTCAGCATGATGATACGTTAACAACATGAAGAGGGTGAGTCCTTCCCTATCTCCCTTCAAAGCCTGGAACCTAGATGAAGAATCACAATAAGATAGAACCAGTTAAGACTGGGCTCAGGGTTTTAAAAGAGAAAAGGGGAAAAGAAATAGGATTCTCCTTAATTTAATGCAGTCGTGGCTATTAGGGCAACAGATGGAAAATACACTAAGTTGAGAGATGGTAACACTGCAACTCTGAAGACCAGTAACCAGCATTAATAGAGAGAAATGCAGCGAGGGACAGTGTATCAGTTTTCTATTGCTGCATAACAAACTACCACAAACTTAGCAGCTTATACATGGGTCAGAAATCTGACATGGCATGGCTGAGTTCTCTGCTCAGACTGAAATCAAGATGCTGGCTGGCTGGGTTCTCATCTGAAGCTCAGGGTGCTCTTCTAAATGCATTCTTTTTGTTGGAAGAATTCAGTTGCAGTTGTTTTCTTCTTGCTGGAGGACTACTTACTCTGGACTCTTAACGGCTGCTCTCAAGTCCTTGCCCTGTGGCCCCCTCCCTACCTTAGGGACAAGAACCTGCCTTATGTTGAATCCCTCTCATGCTTTGAGTATCTCTGACCTCCTCTTCTGTAACCAGCCAGAGAAAACTATCTATTTTGAAGGGCTTGCCTGATTAGGTTGGGCCCACTAAGGATAATCTCTGTATCTCAAAATCAACTGATTAGGGACCTTAATTACATCTGCAAAATTCCCTTTGCCATATAACATAACATAATCTGGTATAACACCAGGGGATGGCCATCAAGGGGGTCACCTTAGAATTCTGCCTCCCACAGAGAGTGATACAGGAAGAAAGCTGGTCATTCCAGCACACAGCAGATATAGAATTTAAGTCAAGAGTATTATGGGTAAACTTTATGTCTCTTCCAAAGAGGCTTTATGGGTAAAAGTAATCACAATCAATTTATACTTTGAGATATTAGGATACGAAACTGCTGTTACCTTGCCCAAGCTGAGTGGAACAGTCAAATAAGAGTGCAGCTCTGCTTACATTTAACATCTCAAGTAGACCAAAAGAACACAGTTCACTTAAGATTCTGGAGACAAACAGAATCTAATGATCAGATAAATTTAATTGAGAAATGAATGTGCTAAAACTTATTAGTCTGTATTTAAAAATAAAGCTTAAAATAATTTCCAACAATTTCACTTGGCTTTTTAAAATTAATTGGATATAATAATCAGACCTTTTAAGTAGTTTCAAAATTATTACTCTATATATGATGCTTAGGTCCCAAGGTTTCTTTGCTACGTTCCTTTGATTGTGCTTTTAAACCCTAGAATAGAGAGGGAAAGAACATTTTTTTCTGGAAAGCAAGTACAGGCCACTGACATGGAGAGAAATGTGCCTACCACTTGAACTCCATTCATCTGTACCTCCTTGAATGCATCCGACTACTGCTGGGCACTGGCTCCAAATGACTCCTCTGCTGTTTGGATTTCATGATGCTGACCCTGAACTGCCACCCTGGCTGGGATTAAACCACCACCTCACTCATCTGTTCCAAGGATCACCAAGAAACCACACACCTTTGGGGAAGTTTGTAAAAGGGTACTTTCCATTTGGATTGTAAAGAATGGAATCCAAAGCTAGGTGCAAGAGAGCTACACAGCATTTAACTGCACTGGTTCAATAAACAGGACCGTTTTCTGCCTCGGAGCTGTCTTCACTACAGAGAATCCCCAGATTAGTCCCACTTATGCTGACGCTGGAGTTCCCTCCCCAGTATTTCTACTGCATGGACCTGCATGGACCTATGTAGAGAAATATTTATAAATATTTCTGGGGAGATACAGCAAGGGCATAAAGTTCTACCCAGAGTCCTTCAGATAAAAGGTGATTATGAATATAGTTTGAGCTATATTCAGCTTTGCCAATTTATTACTTTGCCCTGATATCAGTTGCACTTAGAATTACACGCAACTGTCAGGCACAGGCCAATCCTGAGCTCCAGGTCTATATATCCAATTGCCATCTGGATATCACCAGCTGAACGCCCCATGAGAACCTGAAAAACTTGATGTATCTCAGAATGATGATCTTTCCTCCAAGAGCCCTGGCTCCTCCCATCTCTGTGTGGGGTAGCTCTACCCTCCCAGTCAACCAAGCAGTCACTGCCAATGGTACCTCTTCCCTCATCACCTACATCCAACTCCTCACCAAATCGCATGGATGCCTACTGATCCAGAGGCAACAGAATGCAGTCATTACGGGTGTGGACACTAGAAACAGCTTGCTTCAGTTCACATCACCAAACTGCCACTTGCTGGCTGTGTAACTCTGCAAGTTATTTAATGTCTCTGTACTTCAGTCTTCTCATCTGGAAAATGTAGATGATGATGATGATAAGAATAATAGTGTCTACTTCATAGGGCTGTTGTAAGGATTACATGATTAGTGAATATAAAGCATTTACACCAGGCACCTGGTACAAGGTGAGCCCTCAATAAATCTCAGCTAATATTATTGTTGTCATTATTCTAACTCAGTCTCTGGGCTCCATCCTTTTCTACACAGCCCTCTGCTCTCACTTAATGCAGGCTCCCAACCGCTCTCAGCAGGAATACTGTAAGGGTGTTTCCGTATAGATTGTGGCACCCCTCTAACCTAGCTTCCATTTTGCTGCAATTAGAGTCTTTCAAATGCAAATCTACTTTCATTATTACTTTGCTTAGAAATCTTCAATGGCTCTTCACTGTTAAGAGAAAAAAGTCCAAAATCCATGGAGTACAGCATGGAACCCTTCATGACCTGGCTATAGCAATCACACTGGGAAGGTCTGAGGCATGAGAGGGCCAAAGAAGGGCCCATAGATGGAGAGTAGCACAGCCCTGTGTGCTATCTATCTCGGGTGTCCATGGGCTTTTCTCACACTCATCCTGTTGCCTAGAAGGCCCTTTCCCCACAGTTGTTCAAGCTAGAAATTTCAGAGTCTAACACTGCCTTCTCTGTCATCTTTGCAAGACATCAGTTCTTCCTTACTTTCTTCGAATGTCTCCTTAATGCCTAGGTTAGTCTCAAGTCCATACAAGACTTTCCCATGCTAGGCGAAGCTTACCTTCCCAGCAAGTCATCCTCCAGCATGTGATACAAACAGAACTAGCTGGGGTTCTCTGAAGTAGTTTCCTTAAGGGATCTGCTTCTCTTACATGCTTCCTTTGGCCTAGGATGGTCTACTATCTCTCCATCTGGTAAAACCCCATTCTTGGTGAAGTCCTCACTGGTGCAGCCCTTCCATTTTCCATCCCACGGATGGAACTGTTTCCTTCTCTTACTTTCCTGGCACTCTGTATGCATCCTTCCCAGGGTCCTTCTAGCTGTAATGACGTTTCATATTTGTGGGCCTGGCTTTCCGTGCTAGGCTGGGAGCTCAAGGTCTTGGCAGCCCAAGTACCTAATACTAAGTCTCAATTTACATTTGGGGAATAAACTCCTGTATAATTGGCGTTCTGCAGTCATTTTTCACTCTTTAAATTCAGAATGAGAGTCTCACCATGTGATAATTATTTCTTACAGAACAGAATCTGGGATTTTGCTACTATATTATCTAAAACTCAAACAAAGCCTATCAATCCCTGGCATAGATTGTTAGGAGACAGTTAATGTAAAAAGGTGGGCTCATCATATGAGGCAACTTTTTTTTTTTTTAATTCTGAATGGAGCAGAATTTTAAATTTAATTATTAAATTAATTTAAAAATTAACTTTTAATATATAAATTTGGAATCACAGAATTTCAGAGCTAGAGGGAAGCTTGGAGAACCTAAACGCCACCTGCCTTCATTTTATATTTGAAGAAATGGACACAAGGTTCCCAGTCAGTTAGTGGCAACTGAAGACTTCCTGTTTCTTAGTCTTAAACCATGCAATCTCATTAAACCAGATGAAAAGGAAAACTAAACGGCCTGTTCTATAAATGATTTACCCAGATTTCACACGAGCACACATGCAGTTCACCTAAACTATATATCTCAATATAGTTTCAGAGCAAACCCAGCCCAGATGAATATTGTGAAGAACAGAAAAGACAGACAGCTGGTTCTGAAGTCTGAGTGCAAAGTTTGAATCCTGACCCAATACTAGCTGCGTGATCCCAGTTAAGTCACAATAATCTCGGAAGCAGTTTTCTAATTGAAATGCAAAGAACAGCGCCTCTTCCATAAATTGTCGTGAGGATTAAATGAGGACGCTGATGAGTGCGTTCTGTGAATCACAAATGCCAACCAATAGCCAGGTATTAATAAAATAAAATAAAAGGTAAGGTATTAGTTTACACTGTATTTTTTTTTTTTTAGTGTTAAAAGAGTATCCTTTTATTTTTTTTAAACATCTTTAATGGAGTAGACTTGCTTTACAATGGTGTGTTAGTTTCTGCTGTATAACAAAGTGAATCAGCTATATCTATACATATATCCCCATATCCCCTCTCTCTTGCATCTCCCTCCCACCCTCCCTATACACTGTATTTTTTTTAAGCATTGAAAACTAGTCACTAGTTAATTGTTCTGGTTATCCTTACATCTTTCTCTTTCTTTTTTTACTCCAGCACTTGTTGTGCTCATTAGAATTGCACTAGATCCTAAGTAAGGAAAAGAAAAGAAAGGGAGATATTACTTGAATACAGAAAAATTCAGGTTTTCCTTAGGCTCTATTGCAGTGACAAAATACAAATCTCTCTTTAAAATAAGGTCACGAGTATATCATCAGCCTACAACTGTATAATACAGATTGCTACTTACCCATATATTCAGACAGGCTACAGGCCTAACACAAGCTCAGTATCAGGGAAGCACAGAATCTTCGAGTTGCAAGGGGCACTGGGGGTCATCTAAACCCATTTTTAAAGCATATTTAAGTGAGAAACCTAGCTAGAAAAGAAGTCACAAATCACTATACTATTTTATACTTCAACACACAAGTTAATTATTTCATAGGTTATACCTGACTATAGATTATAGATGTGTATTAATAAATGGAACTACATTTGAATGTCCCACAGCAGTACTTTCATATGCTACAATCTATGATAACATTAAACTTGAGACAGTTAGCTTATGACATTGAAATATACATAGAAATATTATTAAAATTTTTGAGTTCTTTCTCCCTTTACTTATGATTATAAACTAGGATACCAGAATGGGATCAAAGTCAAGGTCAAAAGAAACAGGAAATAATCAGGGATGTATCCCAGGCTACAAATCAGTATTGCATGAATTTGGTTAACATAAAGCAGTTTACCAGGGCCTGATACATTTCAAACCAACACGGAAAAAAATTGGCATTAACTATACAGAGATATAAAGTATATTTGGAACCAGATAAAAGTATTTTCTCTCAGCATATATATTCAAACGGATGAATAAAATTTTTAAAATAAAGCTTTAAGCATGGCTTTATCCTGCTGTCAACTTACATGTAAATAGAACTTGTAAACATCAGACGTTTTACCCACTTTCCTTCGTGAAACATCCTTATAACATTCTCTTAATTCAGCATGTTGTCAAATAGTACTTATTAAGCACTATTCTCAGCAAATGAAAGAGAACAGCCCCTTGTTCTGTGTTGTAATTTGGCACAGACAACGTCCTCCCAGGCCAGCCTTCTGAAGGGTATATCAGGGCTGTTCTAAAGAAAGATCACAACAGTAAGTCCCAAAAAAGGCACTTAAAATTCTGTACCAGTCCCAATTAAGTGTCTGTGTGATTGAGTAAATGTCAACCAAATCATCCCCCGGCTCCTCCCTTCCACTATTTTCACCCCAGTGGGCTGGCATACATCAGTTAGTTACCACTCACACAGTCCACTATAAATGTGCTTAGGATTTTGTATACATTTCGCTTTTAAACCCTATTAACTCAGCAGCTCTCACTTAAAAAAAAAAAAGAAGCTTTTCCATATTTAGTGATAGGAAACACAGTTATTTAACCAATTGGCTAAACCGTCATCGTGGTACAAAATCTTATTTGGAGACTTTTCCCATTAACAACCGTGAAGCTCTCCCTAGGAAAAGAGTTTCTATTTTTAAATGTAATTTAATACTGTTTGAGGTAAACAGTGATTCCAAGTATATATGATAAACATTGTGGAGGGGACACCTGCCTCACAAGTCTACTAATTATTCAGGTCTAAGAGTCTCTTTCAGTGGCTACAAGAATTCATTCTGTGCTCTGTACAACCTTGTAATTTGGAGCAGATAAAGAGGAGAAACAGGCATGAAAAAGTCAAGAAATTCAAGATGGTACAAGATTTTAAAGTGCCACCTCTGTGGTCAAGATTTAAGTCCATAGTTGTTCAGTGAAGGCGTGTAGCCAACCTCAAAAGAATACAGCCAAATGGTCAAGGACCAAGGCTGTCTAGTCCAGTCAAAGATATGTGGACCAGCTAATCTGACTACAGATTTCATGCCTTGCTCTCCCTGCAAGGAGTATTTCTTTTTATCTAACCCACGTCTCTCTGGCACCATTCCCCTTTCTTCAGTTCTTAGTGAGAAAGGAAACAACTGCTCAGTATCCTTCTCATGACAACCCTTCACATATGCGAAGACTTATTAAGTGGCCTCTTGAACTTCTCTTCAAACGAAAGATTCACAACTCCTTCACCCTTTCCTCATGGGCCTTATTTTTTTTAATAGTCCTTTGGTTCCTGCTATCACTCTTCTCTGGATCTTGTCCCGTTTTCTTTCTTTAGTTCTAGAGCCCAAAAGAAAATAAAATGTTCTGCTAATGGCCTGGCTGACAGCGGGCAAAAGCAGGATTGTTTTACTGTTCTTAAAAATTATATTTTTTTACTTATTAAAATGTGCATTTCAGGATGTAAGGTAAAATACACACATGACAGAAATTCTTGCTTCAACTTATATTTCACTTTATTGTATACACGTTTGTTCTTTCCATTTCTATTTTCTACTTCATGTGAGTTTCTGTCTTCAAATGTGTTACTACTTTATTCTACAGAAATTCTTCTTTTTAATTCTAGAGCTTTCACAAAGTAATCAACTCAATCAGTTTAACATTCCCTGAATAGCTAATGAGTTTGTCAATTATTTTATCAGTTCACTCCTATGTCTGTATTTCCCTCATTGCCCCAATTTCCAACGATAGCTTCCAAGTTTAGGAAAGCCACGTACCACTGTAAAGAAACAAAATGGATATCAATTTAACTAGATAGGGGCTTTGCACTAGTGAAGTTGCATTTCACAAGAAACACACGTCATCTACTAAAAATTAATAGTAACTACCATTTAGTTGGCAGTGATGAATTTCCAGGAACAGTGTTAAGTATTGTTTTTAAAAGTCAATAGCTCTAAAAACTCTTTTCTCCAAATTTATGGATGAGAAAAACAACAGCTCCAAGAGGTGAAATAATTAGCCCAAGATCACTCTGTTAATAAATGACAGAGCTAGAGAGAGAACCGGTAGTGCTTGACCACGGTGATATCTAAGGTAGTTGTGGTCTGGTTGTAACACCAATATCATAAGAGGCATGAACAGCAAAGCCGGTAGAAGCAACATGCTTACCACCCACTACCACACATGCAAACTGTATCACTCTATACAGCAAACTGTATCACTCTATTCTGCCATGTCACAAAAATTAAAGTCAGGCATATGGAGAAAAGTGATACTTTATGTTGAAATTAAGCATCTAAACTTAGACAGAAAAACTGGCATTAAACTCACTGAGACAGCTAAAATGACTCACAAATATTTCCTATTTTCCTTCCAACCATAAAAAAATGTGACCTTTCAAAAATGCCAAATCATTTACTAATATATTAAAGCTATATTTTCTAAATCTGAAAGTTAAATTTCTTAGGTCTCAAAAAAGTGGTAACATACAACAGTATGGAGAAAAAAAGGGGTCCAGGGCAATTTAAAAAAAATTGCATGAGAGATATGACTATACATGGAGGACAAGTACATTATAGAGAGTTCTAAAAATGGTAGTGGATTATGTAAGAGGAAAGGCATTATATTTTTTAAAAATATATATATAATTAGCAATGCAGTGATCTTTGAGATACAGAGCAGCCACCTGGAGGAAAACTGTTAGAACAGTATGACAGCATGTGAAGGAAAATGGTTGAAAAGCTTATTATATGTGCAAGTTTGATAAATTGTGTAACCTTCCTAAAGGCCTCACACCATTAGAGGTTTTAATTATAATAGGCCGGCAAGTTTAAACATGGTATTGTAATAGATCACTTCGGAGGGTTCCGTCTAGTTTAACCCTTCACCAATAAATGTCACTCTTTCCCCACAGAGAAGGAACCCCAGATAGAACATTTGGACTACATGCCCGACTGCCCGGACACAGTTGATTGGCTCAAGCGAGGACACATGAACCCAAGATGAGCCAATGAGATCATTTTCCATCTTTTCAGTTCCTTGTTTCATCCTTTGCTGCATTCTTGCCCTTGGATTTCATGGTACTCCAGTATTCTTTTCTGATTAAGCAGCTTGAGTTTGTTTTTATCCTTTGCAAAGCCCTAGCAAAAGTTTACATTTTCAAAAGCATTTATGGAATGAATTTTATGTTTCTCTGGGTACTGTCCCTTTCCCTGAAAAGATAACTCTCTTAAAAATGAAGACTGTGGTGATCACTTACTTCCCTTTACTACTGGGGGATAAAAAGGACAAGGTCAATTTTTGGAGATCTCGAATCTATTGCCCATATTATGGCTTATTATCTCCATCAAAGAATAAAGGGAAATGCACCAGTTCAAATTTGTATGCACTGTTAGGCTTTTTGTATCTCAGTAACAAGTTAATTCAAACTATAGATCATTCTACACTAGCTATTAGAAATCCACTCCTCTTAAATCTTGCCCCTGATATTCTTTCTCCCCTCCCCCCCACCACTAATATTCTAAATCATTTTAGTGACGTTAACACCAATGATCTGCCACTTAGGATTATTTCTCTCCTAAGAATCAAATATATGTAGCTCATAAGACAACCTCAGCACTCTGGCTAATGATGTCCACCTCCTAGAATCACTGTCCTCAGCACTCAATGACCAAGCCTGAACCTTTCATAACAAGACAAAGCCCTTCTGCAAAGGAAGCCATGGTCACCTCAGAAGGAGAGGCTGCATGCTATTCTGAATTCGGGTGCTGCCATGAGTCTAACAACACAGTACTGTCAAATTCTAAAAGTGATTTCAAGCTGAGAGAAGCCAGAGAGCACTTCAGTTCGCCGGCTGTGTTTCCGGCCTGGGTTCTTGACAACATTTTAATCTATGTGGATAAAGAACACTTTACTTCTTTAATGAAAAGCACTGATCCAACTAGAGGTGAACTTTAATTCTAAACAGAGAGCCTTTCTAGCTCACCCCTTCCTGGTGCAGCGGAGGAATGACATTCTTTAATCTTTATTGCTATTGACCTAGAGTATACATGTAAGAAAGCAAAAAAAAAAAAAAAAAAAAAAACAGCTAAATACTTGGCCACTTTCTGTACTACAAAGATTGGTGAAGACATTCAAAAAAAGACCAGAAATCATGGTTTGTCATAGACAATCCACTAACAAGAAATCCAGTAACATGTTACTATATCCAGTCCTGATACAGTAACAATTTGGTTTCCAACAGCATGTCACAGCATTATATCTTCATTTGAATTCTGAAACACAACGGATGTCACTGGAAGTTTTAAGAAGCCCTGTCTGGGACTTCCCTGGTGGTCCAGTGGTTAAGACTCTGCACTCCCAATGCCGGGGGCCCGGGTTTGATCCCTGGTCAGGGAACTAGATCCCGCATGCCGCAACTGAAGATCCTGCATGCTGCAACTAAGACCTGGGACAGCCAAATAAATAAATAAATAAATATTTTTTTTAAAAAAAGAAGCCTTATCTTTTTCTGTTAGCAAACGCATTACAGGATAACTGTCATGGCATAATCACCAATCAAGTCCTAGAATACTGTAAATCAGTCTGTACTATAGCACTGCCATGAGAATGGACAATAGCACTGCTCAGTGAAATCAAAATGAGAGGAGGCTGGTGACTGGAAGAAACAATTGACACTGAAGCACAACTCTGCATGCATTCAGACCCAGAAAACAGACCAAAGACAGTCATGTTAGGGTGTGCTGGTGTCTCAGAGTATGAAACCCAACCTTTAAAACATTCTTACCAAATGAATCTGACTATATTACAAATGAATGGCACACATAAATACACTGAAGGGGATGGAAGGAGCTGACCCTACTAGCTTCGAAAACCATGTTTTTAACTTGCTATTGTCATATTAAAGAATAAAAGACCTGTACACAAATACTGTACACTATTGCTAAATTTGTCTATGGGCAGAGAGGAGCTCGGCAGGTCCCTAAAACTCTCAGGAGAGGAACCCTCTCTGACCAGAGAAGTGGTGGTCCCAAGAGGATGGGCAAATCACTGTTGCTTTTTTATTTCCCTGGCCTCTTGCAGCATCCCCCTGGACACAAATGCAATTGCAGGTAGTGCAGGGTAGAGGAAAAACTAGAGCTTTGACTTCTTGGCTAGAGGACTGGGAAGTGGGCCCCAAGGAGCCAGAAAATGCCAGCAGGATCACAAAGAGAAGGAAGCTCAAGAGAGAAATTTTGCAAAGTTGTACAGCACTCCTGGGCTCACCTCTGAGCTGCGCATGGTTCTGACTTTCAACAGCCTACCAAACGCCTTGAGCACTAACTGCAGCATACACCAATGCCCAGACCCAGCCTGGCTACAGGGTGGGGCACAAGGAAGTCAGATTCAATTAACACTGCAAAGGTTGTGAAAACTGAACTGTCAGTGGAACCACAGCCTGAAAAGGCAGGTGGAAACTTGTAACCTGAACCTAACCTGTTGAATGTCTCCTAACACAAAGCAGAACCCAAATCAATTTTCTGCTTAAAATTTAAACAAGACCTCAAGACCCTGAATTTCATAAAAGGACATTCAACATATCCCGCTTAAAAACCAAAATTATGTGGCATACAAATGACCAGGAAAACATTAACTTGGAAGGGAAAAGACAGACACCAATCCAAATACTGAAATTATGAGACAAAGGCTTTAAAGCAGCTGTTAAAACTATGGTTTAAGAAGTAACAGTGAACACTCATGAAACAAATAGATAAAAATGTCTCTCCCTAAAACCAGAAAATATAAACGAGCAAATGGAAACATTAGAACTGAAAAATACAGTAACTAAAGTATTAACTGATGGATTCTATAATAGAATGCAGATAATAGAGGAAAACATCAGTAAATCTGTAGATAAATCAATAGAAATTATCCAACAGAAAGAAAAAAACAAAAAACAAAAAAAACCTGAACAGGTCCTCAGGATCCCATGAGAATATACCAAAAAGTCTAATATTCATGTCATCAGAGTCCCAGAAGGAGAAGATAAAGAACATGTGCTGAAAAAAATGTTTGAAAAAATAATGACTGAAAGCTTTGAAACCTGGTAGATATAAACAGATTCAGAAGTCTCAGCATACACCACATTGAATAAGCTCAAAGACCCTGACACATACTATCAAACTGCTGAACACTGAAGACAAAGATAAAAATCCTGAAAGCAGAAGATTATAGTGACCCATGGCCTAGGAAAACAATGAAATGACTGCTGACTTTTCGTCAGAAATCATGGAGGCCAGAAAGAAGTAGAACATTTTCCAAGTCCTGAAAGAAAAGAATTGTCGTCCAGTGAAAATACCCTTAATAAATGAATGTGAAATAAAGGCACTCTCAGATGAAGAAAAACTAAGAGAAAATTTGTTTGCCAGATTTCCTCTTAGATAGAAAAAAAAAAAATGCTAAAGACAGTTCTTCAAACAGAGAAATGGTACCAGAAAGAAACATCAGGAATAAAGAAAAGCAACAGAAATGGTAAATATCTGGGAAAAGAGAATATGCTATTCTTCTCCTTTTAATTTCTATAAAATTTGTATGGTGGTTAAGAGCAAAAATTAAAACAATGTCTTTTGGGATTTTCAATGTATGTGGGATGCTAATAAAGCAGCAGTTAGAAGGATACTTATAACATGAAATGCTTGTACTATAAAAGTAGAAAGATCTGAAATCAACAATCTAAGCTCCAACCTTAAGAAACTAGAAAAAGCAGAGAGAGATAAACCCAAAGCAATCAGAAGGAACAGAGCAGAAATCAAAGAAATGTTAAGAAGAAGAAGGAAATGAAAGCAGAAATCAATGAAATTAAAAACAGAAAAAATAGAGAAAAAAATCAATCAAAGCTAAAGCTTAACTCTTTGAAAAAAAATCAGTAAAATCGATAAATCTGTAGCCAGGCTGACAAAGAACAAAAGAGACAGAAATATTATCAACATCAGAAAAAATTATCAACATCTGGCTATCAATAAGACCCAGCAGGCATGGAAAGGAAAACAAAGTAAGCACATAAGAGCAACTCTACACATATAAATTCAACAATTCAGATGAAATGGAATAATTTCTTGAAAACCCAAACTATCAAAACTCACTGAAGGAAAAAATATATAACCTGATCAGTCTTCTATTAAGGAAATGAAATCTGTACTTAGAAAACCTTCTCAAAAAAGAAATCCCAAAGCCCAGATCATTGGCAAATTCTACCAAACATTTAAAGAAAAAATAACACCAATTCTACACTGCTTCTAGAAAATAAAAGAAAAGGGAACACTTCCAAACTCACCCTTGGGGTCAGAATTACCGTGATAGCAGAACCAGACAAAGACAGCACAAGAAAAGAAAATGACACCAATATCCCTCATAAGCCTCAACAAAATATTAACATTAATAGTAACATACCACTTTCAACTGGAGTTTACCCTGAGAATTCATGGCGAGATTAATGTTTCAAGCCAACAAATTCACCAAATTAACAGGCTAAAAACACAACCCACACATGATCATTTCAATTGATATAGAAAAAGCATTTCACAAAATACAACACCCACTTATGATAAAAACTTTCAGCAAGTAGGAAGAGAACAGAAACTTTCTAATCTGATAAGGACATTACAAAAAAAAAAAAAATCCAAAGTTAACATCACAGATCATGGTAAAAGAATGAAAGTTTTCCCCCTAAGATTGAGAACAAGGTAAGGATATCCACTCATCTGTTTCCAATATAATACCGTTTACAATATTTGTTAAAAAAAGAAAGAAATGCTTATGTATAAATCTAACCAAACATGTACAGGTATGTTTCTATACAGGGAATACTATAAAACCTTTGAAAGAAATCCAAAGAAGATGTAAATAAATGGAGAGACATAGCATGTTCATGGATTTGAAGACTCATTATATCAATTCTCCCCAAAATGATTTATAGATTTAACACAATTACAATCAAAATCCTGGCAGGAGTTTTACTGGTAAATATAGACAAGCTGATTCTAATACTCATAGGGAAAGGCAAAGGAACTAGAACAGTCAATACAATTTGAGTAAGAGAAAGAAAGTTAGAGGACTTCACACTGGCTGATTTTAAGACTTACTATAATCAAGACTGTGTGGTATGGGCAAATAGATAGACACAAAGATCAATGGAACAGAACGGAGAATCCAAAAATTTATCCACATGGATACCATCAATTGATTTTTGATTCTGAAAGCCAGCTTCTCACTGCTGGAAAAAGAAGTTACAAATAAGCAAAAGAGAAGAGTTAAAATGAACCTTGTGCTAGATATGAAACAGAGATTATACGGTATGAACCCCCTCAGTTCATATACAGATAGATGGATATGAAAATACATAGAGATACGTGTGTGTAGACATTTGTCAGTTTACATACATATATTTCCTAACTTTGTCTGCGGAGAGGCCTAGAAGCAGTGACACTCCAGTAGCAATAAACATACCTTTATTAAAAGGAATCAGGGCTCCTTGGAAAAGTGAGGGCTGAGGTAGGGTAAATAGAAAATAAGCCTGGAACATCTTGTGGGGTCAGAAAGTTAAAAAGTGCTTTTTAAAAAACGATGAAGGCACACAGAAGAACACAGAAACCGCCATGAGAACTACTTACAGCCAAAGCCGGAACAATTTGATCAACAAAGTAAATAGTGATAATATTAAATTATAACCCAAAGGATAAAATAAATATCCATGAGTCCATGCTGATATAAATGAATGATAATAAAACACTAAATATGAGAAGACAAATCTCCCTTACAGAAGAATTCCAATTCATAAATGTAGATGGGATGAACAAGAAAATCACCATTAGAATACCACTGTAACGTTGCTGCAGGCAAGATCCACTGATGAATGCTAAAATGAGTGGGCAAAAGTTAAGCAGAAACACACACACACACACACACACACATATATGCATGGTCTCACAGTGTCTCCCCCAAATATTAGTTAATTACAAAGGGATCAACAGGAACTTTACACTGGAGAACCTGGCAGAGACCAACTCACCCAAGTGACTAATGTTAGACCTGTAAAAAGCTACGTGGACATCACGTGTTCAGAAGAGAACATCACCTCTGCAGTATCCTTGGCGGTAACAAATTACCTCAATCTCATCAAGAGAAGACATCAGACAAACTCAAATTGAGCCACAATAAATGACCAATACTTTTTAAAAGTGTCAAGATCATGAGAGACAAGGAGAGACACCAAGGAACTGTGACAAGTCAGAGAAGCCTAAGGAGGTGGAAAACTGAATATAATGTGGGATCCTGGATTAAATCTTGGATAAAAAAGGACAACAGCCAAAAAACTGGTGAAATCCATACAGTCTGTTGTTTTAATTAATAGTATTGAACCAACATTAACTTTGATAACTGTTACTACAGTTATTAGGGGAAGATGGGTTAAGGGTATATGGGAACTCACTGTACTATTTTTGTAACTCTTGTTAAGTCTAAAATTATTTCAAAATACCAAGTTAAAAAACAAAGTAAAAGTTTTCTAACATTACTAAATTGGCTGTCTGAAAACTAGGTCATTTTTGTCTGTAGAAACATTATACATGGTGGATAGGTTGGCAGAATATCCCACAAAGGCTATGTAACCAATAATGAGATTCTTTTCATAACAGGAGAAATCAGTGTAGTTATAATGGCAGTAATTAAACAAAAATAACATAAAATAAAAATCGGTTGTTTAAAAATGTTATATGAGAAAAAGCAGTCTATTTAAAAAGGAGAAAGATGTTGCTGTAGATGTAAAATTTCATGAAATTAGTTTAGAGATATTATGCCTAATTTTGCAATGGAACCTGGAAAAGGGTGAAGGAAAGGGTGAGGAGTACTCAGGTTTGAATTCCTAGAGTGTGCCAGGCACGGTTTTAGGTGCTTTCATGCCTGATCTTCGTTAATCTTTCTTATTACCTTGTGAGGGAGGTACTGCTAGCCCTGTTTTACAAGTAAAAACATGTCAGTGAGGTCTCACAGCTAGTTAAGGCAGTAGAACTGAGTTTCAATCTGAGTTTCAATCTCTGAGTTTCAATCTGATTAATTTCAATGTCTCTTTCTCTGTATTTACTGCCTCTAACAAAAGCTGAGTCATTCTCCTTAGATAAAAGGCAAGAAACAGTGAAAGGCACCAAAGGGAATGAGTATGATAAGAGAATAAAGAAGGCAGAACTAATTAAGTCATCAAATGATAAAGGAAAATACTGGTGGAAGAGGTTTTAGATCAGTGTTCTCCACACCAGAACATCAGGGTTGGGGGGATGGGAAGGGATGTAAGAGCTGCAGCACAGAACCAGCCCCTATCGGACCTGTTCTCTGGAGTGCCTCTGAAGGTCAAGGAAGTTACATAGAACAACACAGAACGTAGAGCCATTGCAGCTTCACTCTCTTGCAATCACTGTAGCTCTGCTCTGCTGCTCATTTAGATGAATGTGTGTAAAACTTTCAATGATTTAAATGTAGAGATTCACAAGTAAGAAAAATAACTATTACAATAAAAAGAGGACATGTATTTATCTAGATCTTTCTAACCTAAAAGAAACACTTCAAATTAACAGCTGGAACATAAACTCTTGAGTAAAAACAAGGCCTCTTTTTGTAGACAATTATCAATGTCCCTTCTTATCCAACCTGATGAAGCCACTTAAATCAGATGTCATTTCTGTAACTTCAAGCAGCTTCATTATTAGGACTGTTTACATGCATCACCCTATTCATTCCAAGAGTTTCTCTGGAATTTTACTTCTAAACTAAAGCAAAGCAGGATAATAGTTTAAGAAAAATGCATTATTCTGGTTAGATATTTTCTGATTTAAAACTGAAAAAACCTCAAGTGCGAGAGGTTTATTTATTCTGAATATGTAATTGTGAGGTACTGAGAGGGCAGAGATTTTGAAGCCGGAGAAACAGATTCAAATCCTAGCTCCCTCACCTACTGTAAAAGTCACCATGGAATTAACCGAGAAATGCCAGGTCTAGCTCCCAACCCTGCCTCTGCACACAGGGAGCCCTTAGTATATGGGTTAAGAGAAAGTAACACATGGCTGTTGATGTCACACACAGATTTTAAACCATTATAATGATATAGAATCATTAAAATGGCAATAGTGACAGCTGGGCAACAAACAAATTCAACCAACCAAAGTAACGTGCTATGGTTGAAACAGCACCAGACAGAGCTGGGAGACGTCAACTTTAGTTATATTTCGACCATTACTCAGCCGGTGACCTGGAGACAAGTCACCTCCAGCCCCTGCCTCCTCCTGTAGCCTCTTCCATCATAGGAAGGGGTCGGGTAGGGCTGTCTTGGGGCTTCCTTCTAGCTCCCGGGTTCTGCTACATGGTACCGGGGACGTGAGAAAGAGCTGAATGAGAAAATGTGTAAAGTGATAAAAACTGCCTGCCATTAGTTCTATATGGAAAGGACGGAGGTGAAAACAACTCCAGCCTGCAAGTTCAACTGTGATCCCGAGCTCTCTGGTGTCTAAAATGCCACAACCAGAGATGCTGGTAGAAACTCACTTTCTAGAGTATTCAGAGGTAAAGAAGAAAGTGAGCACCGGGGATGATGAATGTCAAGGATGATGATTACACCTTGAAACAGGGTACCAAGCTGAATGGCCCCGAGTCAAGGCCACTGTACCTCCAGATACAGACAGGGGGAAACTAGGGGGCTTTCAAACACCAGAAAATGGGACGAAGAATGATGCTTTAGTCGCTGTATCTACTTCCTTCTTAAGAATCCGATACAGATAATTCAAACAGATGCTTTAAAGAATGTTTCAGGTCTAACTTACTTGGAAATTTGCTTTTATTCCCTTCCTGTGCTCTTCACATCATTAAACCAGGCAAACGGAGCTTACCTTTATGCAATGTTTATGACCCTCATATTTCATCTAACAACAACTGGACTGGTCTCTTTACAATGGTAAATAGCCAAACAGCTCAGAATAGCCAAAACCCAACACTCTTAAAAAGCCTAGAATAAAAACAATTTACTAAACTACTGTTCCCACCAAAAATATGAGCAACTAAACATGTACAGTGCTCCCCTTCCCCATTTCTATATTCTTTCTTTTTGGGGGGGGGGATCCTTTATAAATTTACCGTACCTTTATTGGGTTTTTTTGAATTTTATTTTATTTACTTTTTTATACAGCAGGCTCTTATTAGTCATCCATTTTATCCACATCAGTGTACACATGTCAACCCCAATCTCCCAATTCATCACCCCCCACAAGCACCCCCCCCGCCGCTTTCCCCCCTTGGTGTCCATTCGTTTGTTCTCTACATCTGTGCCTCTATTTCTGCCCTGCAAATCTATCTTTTTGACTTGGAAAGGAATGAACTTCAGCTGCCATTTCTACTCTCAGCAAAAAATAAGGAAGGGAGAAGGCCTACAACACACAACTAAATAAGAGACAAAAATAAACACGCTTTATCTGGCAGAGAAAGTCTGTTTGCTCTGGTCTAATCCCCCGTTCACATGCAAGCTAGCAGCCTTGGGATGGCCACCAGCCCTGCGAATTTATGGCTTCAATGTGTGAACTTCCTTCCACAAGGTCCTACTAAGCCCTCACACTTTCCTCACCTTGGCCGGGTGCCTGGCTCCCATGATGACAGCTAGCACTCCTCCACATGGCCCCTCAGCCCTAGAGGCAGCTGAACCCCTTATCAAACTGACCCTTCCCCTCAGGGAGCTGTGAATCTCACAAACCGCGCTGAGAAAGGGGGGATCAGAAACAGAAGACAGACCCCATTCTTTCCTGCCCCTGGAACAAACGAGTGTCGAGAACAAAAGCCTGTCAAATCCTCACCCTGTTAAATGACACTGAAACACGAAAACCAGGAACTGACTTTGGCTGATTTATAAGTTTACAATGGAACTTAACTTTTACTTTTTATCTTTGGGCAATTACTGAACTGCGGAATCTCAGTTTTCTTATCTGTAAGATGAAAACTATAACAATACTACCTTCCAAGGTTGCTTTGAAGATATGTATGTCTGCCAAAAAAGATTTTAAAGGAATTATCATTGAAATAAGTGTTAAATCTTCTCAAGGTGAATGATTTGGGGGCCTGGTGTCCCCCAAGCAAGAGCTTCCAGGTTGGAGGATGGAAAGAGAAGCAGCACCTCGTCTCTGACTTCGGCCCCCGCTCCAAGGAGTAAGAGTGGCTCACTGCAGTAAGGACTCTTGGTGGGGAGTATACATTGTTGGAAAAGGTCCCCATCTGATCCCTAGCCCCATCCGCACCCCTGCTTTAGACAAAGGTGGGATATCTAATTGTGACCGAGTTTTACTGACTTTATTGAGATGGCGCTATCATTTGAAAGACTAAGAGCTGAAGCTACAACACTGCAGAGGGTTCTTACAATAGCTCTCTGGAGTAAATACCAGCCTCCCTATTTGAGAAAGAACAAAACTGAGGTGTGAAGCCTTGACAGGCACTGGAAGGCAGGCTGCAGAATTCCAAGGCCCATTTTCTTCACCCTGTGCTGATAAATTCGGTTATTTAATGTGAGGAGTTGTAAAGAAGCGAAGTTGAGTTCTTCCCCCAAAACAACATGGAGGAAGAAGGCAGAATTACGTGAGAATAAGAGCCTCGGTTCTGCCCCAGGCTGACATCAGATAAGCCTGGAATTGGCCCGCCCATCAAGAACCCAAAACGGAAACTCCGTGATTGCTTAGGTAAATTTACTTCTGATAAGGTGATGCTTCAGATGGCTTCTCCGGTCCTATAAAACCTCTCCAACTGAAGAGGGCTCAACAGATTTACAACCTGTGGGTTGGGCCTTATTCTGGGTCATTTCTGGACCAAAAGATATTGAAGAAGCAGTTAACAGGCTTTGGTTGCAAAGTCACAGAATGACCAAGCCATCTTTAATAATGATAATTTTTAAAAAACTTTAAAAGGTGGGGTTATTTTTGGTAAGACGATTCCTGGTCAGTGGTTGAGATAGTTGATTGAGGGCCACGCTGGGTGGAGCATCCTAGCACCCATTCTCTCTCTCTCTCTCTCTCTCTCTCTCTCTCTCTCTCTCTCTCTCTCTCTCACACACACACACACACACACACGTGCACGCACACACACGACCTTTATTTACACTCAGGAAAAGTACTATAAACAACGAAGTAAACAACGAAGGTGCGAGCCCAGCCCCCAGCCCTACCCAGGGGATTCCAGTGCTAGGTTCCTGCAGGAGGGCAGGAGGCCCCTGGCCTCTTGCAGCTTCTGGACATCTGCTCCCTTCTCCTCTCTCGCTCCCTTCTCTTCTCTTGCTCCCTTCTCCTCTCTCGCTGGCCTCTGCTTACACCTTGCTCCATACCTCCTGATGATACCGGTCATTTATTTGTTTATTCACTAATTTATTTTACATAAATAGCACTTACTGGTAGAGAAGACAATGTTTTAAAGGCACTATAGAAATTAATTCATTAAAGCAAAAGGATCTGAGGTGGAAACTATCATTTTTTTGATGAAGAAAATGGGGCACAGAGAAGTAACTTGCTTAAGCTCACACAGCTTCCACATGACTACAGCCGGCTTCTGGCACTTCTCCACATCATGATGTTTTAGCTTCAGATCCCAGGACTGTTGCTATTTGTTATTAAACTGTCCAGAGTGAATTAACCAACCAGCCACGTGTAATACTGGAAATAGCACACTGCCCATATTCTTGTTATCATTACTCATAATTAGCACAAGCACATTCCAGAGATAAAAAGATGAGCCCCAGTAAAGGTGATGAAGTTAAGAAGTGTGGGCTTTTGATTCTGTTTCTTCCTCTAATATCACAGTACTATATTTTGATTCTATGACGCATCTCCAGACTTGGGCTGCATCTTACAATCACTGCTGGCTAGGTGGTGGCTCTGCTGTATCCTAATTTCCTGTGCATACCCATTAGAACTTGTAGTTTGGAAGAAGATCCTGGAGACAACGGTAGAGCATTCCTAAGAAATGCTGTCTCAGCAATGCTCTTGATTGCACAGAGGAAAATTCCATATTGTGTAGGAAAAGCATGGACATCTGCAGCTGAGCGGCAAAATAAAGCAGAAGAGTTCAACTTGGATTGTAAAGAAGACTGAGAAATACCTAAATTTTTTTCACATATATTTTCTTGTTTCTATGGCCCAAGAATGGAAAATCTATGTCTAAGTAAGTCTCAAAGAGCTTATTTCACAAGTATAAAATAAAACTGTAAGTGATAAAAAGCACTGCTACAGTTTATTTGGCATCTGTATTCTTCCTTAACTATATATAAAATAATAGTGCCTTTTACAATTGATAATTTTGTAAGATTCAATGAAATACAGAGCTAGTAATCATAACTAGCAGAAGCTGTATCAAAGACTTAAGAGACATTAGGACCCCAGTTCCTAGTGTCTTTGAAAGAGACAAGGATCCTCTGAGGAAGCCTAGAGGCGCAGAAGCAAGATCTCAGATAGTATGCATTTAAATATACAGAAAGCAGTACTTAGTGTAACTAAGACTATTTTAAAATTTTTTCCCAAAATTCACAAAAGAGTTTGGGCTCTGGTAGCCCAACTCCATGGACAACTGTGATTCACCATTCTCCTCTGTAAAATGGGGATAACAGTGTTTATCTCCATGCTGCTGCTGTGGGGATTAAATAATCCAGCTAAAGAAAGCACACCACTTGGTACAGAGTAAACACTCAATAAATGTTAGGCTGCTACTAATAGTCACCAGTCAAGAAAACACAGCTTCGAAAAAAAATGGAAGAAGCAGATGAGGAAAGCTGCTACCTTGACCCGGACTTCTGTGGTCGTGTTCTCTATTTAGTGACTGCTCACCCAGACACAAGCAACTGTTTCAATAGACAGAGGCCTTCCCTTATATCCAGAGATGAAAGCAGCCCCCACTGCAGCTTTATTTCTCCGTTTCTGTAATCAGACCCAAATCTGAAAGGGTTCCTTCTTCGGACACAAGCCAACCTACATGGCAAATCTCTCCATACACAGCCCACCCTCCCAACCCCGTACAGAAAGAAAAGTGCTCTGAGAGTCATCTGGAGAGACAATGTACCAATATTTTTGCTCGCATTCCAAAATATAGCAAACTTCCTGTCCCTGCTGCCGCCTACCGAGTTCCTTGGAAAGGTCACTGTCACAGGGCTGGGGCAGTTCACAAACTAGCCCCAGAAGGCAATCCCGTGAGGCTGAACCCCACTTCTATCCATTTTCACGGCAGGTGCAAACTGTAATTTCTTTTGGCAGAAGAAACCCCTCTGAAGTGGCTAGAAGCAGCCTTGCCAACTATTAAACTAAATTACTGAACTGCTACATGAAAACCATTATTGATCTATCTTTAAAAATAAAAATCAGTATTGAAAATCTGTTGTTCTATTTAATACTGCTAAGTAAACTATTTTATGGCTTTATATAATGCCCGTTACCCTTTATATCACAACTACAACAGTATTTAACAGGTAATACTCAATTTTTATATTCATCACCATAAAGTATGAAGCTAAGCTATTTAGAACAAAATGATTTTCTTAACAACCTGAAAAGCTAAGTATACCAAAGTAATAACTAAAGAACAGAAACCAATTTATGTGAATTCAGTACAAAAATTCCATTTCAGCTTTTCATTCAATGTGTGATATCTGAAGGTAGCTGAAGCTCTTTGAAATATACAGGACATTTTAAGAGACACTGACACCCTTAAATTTAAAACATGCTATTTATAAAACGAGCAGTATCACTGCCTGCACTATTAAAGCACTAAAAAACATTCTGTTTTAATGAAAAATAAAAGTAATAAATGACATTATAAGAAAACTTTGTAGCGTATTATTTGAAGAGTAGAAGAGACTGTGAAGTTTCCAAACTCAACTTTGATTTAGATGTAAATTTTCAGCATTTACAGCATACGGGATGTGGCAGTTTCCAAATCACCTGCATGTCTTAAGCTTTTGCCCTCTACTCAGTAGCTCTGTTCATTGTGCAGATAAGAGGCTGATGGAAAGAGAGATGCTTTCATTGAAAGATCCCAAACAAATGTTCTCAGAAAATGAAGATATTGTTCTAGAACAGAGACCAACTGTTCAGGTTAACAGAGCAAGAGTCTTCAGTACTACGCTGACTTGTATTTGCTACTGTAAAAGAGAGCATGTGTATTCTTCAGCTCACAATAGCAGTAGGTTAAAAAAAGTTGAAATTAATCACTGTATGCCAGTAAGTAGATTCTCTCAAATGACCAAACATAAGACACAGAAGAGTGAAAAAAATAATTTTTCTTAAAACTTCTCATGTAATTTCATGTGGATTGAAACATCAGAAATACTTCAAAGATAAAATAGCTGGGAAGCACAGAAAAGCCATCATTTGAAAGTAACCTATACAAAAACCAACAAAAAATGGATCAACTCAATCAATAGACCCGAATGTAAGAGCTAAAACTATAAAACTTTTAGAAGAACACAATAGGAATAAATATTTGTGCCCTTGGATTAAGCAATGGTTTCTTATATGTAACACCAAAAGCACATGACAATAAAAAACAGATAAACTGGAAATCATCAAAATTTAAAACATTTATGCTTCCAAAAACACCATCAAGAAAGTGAAAACATAGCCCACAGAATGGGAGAAAACATTTGCAAAACATATATCTGATAAAGGGCATGTATCCAGAATACATAAGGAACTCTTGTAATTCAACAAACAATTTCCCAATTTAAAAATGGGAAAGAATTGAATAGTCATCTCTCCAAAGAAGATACACAAGTGGCCAAAAGCACATGAAAAGATGATCAACACCATTAGTCACTAGGGAAATGCAAATCAAAACCACAATGCGACACCGCTTCACATTCTAGAATGGCTATAATAAAAAAGACAGACAATAAAGATGTGCAGAAATTAGAACCTTCATACATTGTTAGTGGGAAGGTAAAATGGTGCAGACATTTTGGAAAAGAGTCTGGCAGTTCCTCCACTGATTAGACATATAGTTACCATATGATCCAGCAATTCTACTTGTAGGCATATATCCAAGAGAAATGAAAATATATGTCCACACAAAAGACTGTATTTGAATGTTCATATCAGTAGTATTCATAAGAGCCAAAAGTAGAAACAACCCAAACGGCCACCAACTGATGAATGGATACATAAAATGTGATAAATCCATGCAGTGGACTATTAGTAAACCATAAAAAGGAATGAAGTGTTGATACATACAACATGGATGAAGCTTGAAAACACGATGCTATGTGAAAGAAGCCAGTCACAGAGGGCCACATACTATATGATTCCATTTATACAAAATGTCTACGACAGACAAATCCATACAGACAGAAAGACCGGTAGTTCCTGGCAGCTAGGGAGAGGGTGGGGTGAGAAGTGAGTGCTACTGGGTCCGAGGTTTCCTTGGGTAGCAATAAAATAGTGGTGATAGTTATACAACTCCTTGAATATACCAAAGACCACTGAATTGTACACTTTAAAAGAGTGAATTTTATGAGCTGTGAATTATTCATCAATAAAGCTGTTAGTAAGTTTTTTTTTAAAAAGTCACCTACTCTGTGCAAATAGCATGGAGCTCAGAGGTAGGGGTCTCAAGTCCTGCCCTGCTTATGTCCCCAGGCTTGTTAAATGCCAGTTTCTCTGTGAGCCTTAGTTTCTAACGGTGTTAACTGCTTGGTCTGGGCTAAGACAGAAGGCCCTCTCTGGCTTCAAAGAGGTAAGCCTACAATCAAACCAGATCTCAAAACACAGCAACAATCCCAGAGCATATTTAGGAGTCACCAGAAATTTCACATTCTATCCTGGTTAAGGTATAGTCATCACATGAGGGGTTAACTGTAAAGAGAGTTAATACTTCTAAAAACAAAAAGGAAACAGTAAAAGCAGCTGAACCAAGCTGCCCCTGGAAATTTTAACCACCCAACAGTGCCAGATCCCATCCCAGTTCTTTCCAATCAGCACTTATGAATTAACCTCACCCTGGCCAAGGGAAAACTCTCTTTGTCTCTTTTCCTAGATGGACTGGTTCAGAAAATTCTAGATTGAACGTGCGTGTGTTTATATCACAAACATTTAAAAGGGTATCACTTTCAAAGATTAATAGAAGGCCACATCGGGTAAGAAGTGTTTGAGAGGTAAAGGAAAACAGAGCAGCCCTCTTCAGCTGGCTAATCCCTATCTGTCCTTCAAGATTTAGCACAGGAAGTAATTCCTCCTGGAAGCGTATTCTGCCTCCCTTCCCACTCATCAATCTGGACCCAACGCCTGTATGTGACCCCAGAACTCCTGTGCCTATGGATGGGAGCGAGCAACTGCCTGGGTAACATCTCCACCTGGATGTGCCATCAGCAAGTCAAGCTCAGCACGTCCAGCCCCTGACCTCGTCACCTAGTCTCTCCACTACCCACCCCAAGCCTGCCATTTATTCCTCATTTTGGAGAAGGCATCACCACCTATATAGACTAATGGGATGCAAGTGGAAAAACCTACACTCAGTAGTAAGAAGGGTGAATTATAGATTTTTTTTTTTAAAGATATATAGCTTTCATTCAGGATCACACACACAAAAAGGCCAAAGAACTACTATAGATCTTTCTAAGCATCTTTTAGGAACAGAAAAAAATTTACTACCTATGATCTATGTGTAAGACAGTTCATCAGAAATGCTTAACAGCCGTCTGCTCCTCAAATGGAGGCATATATTCCCCCAGAGCACCATCCACATTGAAGGAAGGAAGGAAAGGAAAGGAATAGTATAAAATAGTCTTGTCAAAATTACTGCATATGGTATAACTTAGAATTCATGAATAATTTCTTGCTTTTGAATATAAACCAGAAATCTTCCGATGAAAGATGACTAAGTCAAGCTGGATGGCTGAAGCTAAAGACTCCTAGTTAAAACTGCCAAAGCTCTATGTAGAAATATGTGTAGTTTGCTTTGTAAGACTCCAATGCACAATCATCTTACTATAGCATTAACAAATTATTTCCACCTTCTAAAAACAGTTTAAAATCCCTACAGTAAGCCCCAAATATTAAATTAGTGTATTTAATAATCCCAGAATCATATGGTCTTAAACTAGATTCATTTTTCTAGCAAAAAAGTATAAGATCATAGTAGCATGATAGAAATTACTCTCACAAATTATCATTTCAGTTGCAAAACCGTGTTATCCCAGGAAATGTAGTGTTGAGGTAAAATGCATATTGCTCATCAAAAGAATTGCTCTAAATTTTAAATCATGCTCTGCCACAAGGGTACCACAGCCTTCAAATTAATTCAAATAGCAGACAGGGACATTGAAACAATGATACACAGAGCTGTGCAGCAGAAATTTCTAATGATACAAATACAGTAGTAATTATTCCTTTCAAAATACAGAGTGTTGATTCCTGATGCACCGTTAATGGTCACCAAAATATTCTCTCCATTTCTCAGACAGCAATTTCACTAATATATGTATGTATGTATATGATATCTACCTATTTATCTGTTGCAAATTCCCCATAATATGTATGTATTTATGTATAAGATATATATGAATAAAACTATTCATCATTGTTCTAGAATTCAAGGTTATCTACCGTGACAAAAATTTTATTTTTTTGTAAACCAAAAGAATCATGCTGTTCATTTTCACGTTATTTCATAGAATCACCACATATCACAAGACTAGGGGGGAGGTATTACCTCCACTTCACCTATAAATAGGATGTCCATGTAATCTACTGTCCAAACCAGGGCACTTCACAGAGTGAGAGAGGGCACTATTAATACTTACTCGGGGACAAGAGACACAAACTGGGACTATCCTGGGCAAGCTGGGATCTTCCACATAGGAAACAAATTCAGAAAAGTTCCTTAATTTCTCAAATTCACACACAGGGTGAAGAGGGAATTGGGGTTGAAATCCACGTCTGACTGGATACCAAAAGAATAACAATTTCCAAAAAAAAAAAAAAACACAAAAATCAGCAGGAAGTCAACGAATGTGGTAGCAGTGCTTCTCTATTTGCTATATTGCTATAATTGTGAGCTTATCAACATGACTTGTATGAGGCTTCCTTCATTGACTATTATTGCTTCCACCCACACCTTCTCAAATCCCCTAGCAATTCCTATAATTATGCCAGGTAAGTAATGCGGAAGTTAAATTTTCAAGACTCTGGGAAGATGAAACTCTATGAAGTGTAGAATGAAAACAGAAAAATCTAGCCCTGGTGAGTGTTACCAAGCACAATCTCACAACAGTAACTGGGCAGCAGTATCATATTAAGAGATGTTTACTGTATACATCATCCCAGTAGGCTCAACTGCCACAAGCCATCAATGGCCCTGATTGTACTGAATACATAGAGAGCACTAAGTACATGCAACTTTGCTGCTTTTAAAACTATATATGCTGCCCCTATTACAAGCAGGCACTAACAGCAGTCACAACTGTTTCACACAGATTAACAGCATCCGTCACCATCTCATTTACATTCAGTAGGAAGCTATGAGTGGGTTTCTGATAATTCATTTACATTTACTACACAAATTATTCCTCCATGTTTTAGGCCAAAGAATCTCTGAATATGTACTACCAAATTTAAGACAATTTTTTTTCTGGCTGGATGTATAGCTCTAATAAGAAATAAGTTAACTTAGCTGTTTATCATTCAACTAAATTCTCAATTTTCAAATTTTACTTTTGTATATTTAAAAGCTTATTAAACAAAACCAAATAAATTTTTAAGTCATAGTCGTACCAGTATTATGATATACACTTCTTCTCTCAATATTATAAAAAAAATTCTTTGGCTTCACAGAAAAGCAAACTTTTAAAAAGAGGAAATATACACATTAATGTAACTTTTTCATTGCTTCTCATATCATATCAGTGTAGTGGTGAAGTCTAGAAAACTATATTTGTTTTACAGGAAAGCAATAAATGATTAATAACAACTTCTCTGGATGGGTACAGATTCAGTTCTCTTTCTTAAATCATCCAAATCTACTGGAATAGTTGTAAAAATTGATATAATGCTAGTACTAAAAGACAAAGTACTAAAATTTAAATTTCTTGAGGTCAGGGGCCTTGTATCAATACTAGTTTGTTCTTTCCATTTGCTTTATCCATCAAAGACATGTTTCTACAACTGCTATTTTTATTTCTGCAGACAGTTTTTAGTGACATTAATGAAAAGAGGTACTATGGATAATCCAAGAGACACACAATTGAATTTAGAAGTTACGTTGTTGAAATTCATTATGTGTGATTACTGAGTTGGTTTTGCTTTCCTGATTCTATGTTATGTAATGTGACATTAAATAATTTAGTTTGTGTTGACCAAGTATACTCTGAGAGGGCACCGGAGAACCCAGCCTAGCATGAAAATTAAGCCATTTCACAAAGAGATAAGGCTACAAATAATCAAGAACTGCTCTACTGTATTTCTAAAGGGGGTTATCTGGAGAGCTCTCTTGCCTTGTTTTCAAAGAGATAGCTACGATTGATTAAACCACTGTTAAATGTGAGTGTACATAAGCCTGGTCCATCCACATCAGTTCGTTTTCCAGAATCTATAGACATCTCTACTTTCATCTACATAAATAAACAACACCAATCTCAAAGAAAACTGGGTAAGAACAGATAGCTTAGGACAAAGGTTGTCAAGCACCAGAGAGTAAAAATTTTAGGCATGGTAGGCTTACACAATCTCTGACGCAACTACTCAACTCTGCTATTCAAGTGCAGAAGCAGCCAGAGACAGCATGTGAATGATCGGTGTGGCTGGGAAAACTCCGTTTACTAAACAGGCAGCGGGCCAGACCTGGCCACAGTTGGTGCTCTCTGGTGGGGGGAACTCAAGTAAAGCAAAATCAGATTTGTGTGAATGGCACAGAGTTCCACTTCTGAAAAAGGTTCTTCACCACTTCCCACCCCAGGGCACTGCCACCCCCTCCGTCACGGAGAAAATCCCAACGTCCAGGATGCTACCTAGTCAACTGATGATTGTAAGATAAAATAATAAACTTCCAGGATGGGGTGTTGCCTTTCCCCTTCTAATGCCATCAGTGACTGTGCCCCGCTACGGCGGCCATGTACTGGGCAGTGACAGGACACGCTAATTCATGGTTCTGAGTCCTTGGCTTCAGGCAACAGGTGGGCAGATAACAAACACTGTGAAATTATGTGAAAAACTTTGTGTTTGTGCACATATCGATTTGCAGCTTTCATCAGATCCCCAAGAAGTTAGGCAAGAACAACCACTAAAGTTGTGCTAATCAATACACAATGTGAAAATACTGCCCAGTAGAGATATGTATTAGTGGGGAGGGGATTATCTGTTGGTGTCGGAGCCTAAGTGTGACCACAAGCCTTGACTGCATCTCTTATGTTCTTTCTTGTCACCTTTGATGGCACCAACCTGTTTCTGCTTGGTTTCCAAAGTGCTTGCTGTGTCACACTGTAACCATAAAATACACTACTCCTCAGTCAAGGGAAGGGATTTGACTACAAGTGTGGACTTTCTGACAGATGGACATCAGGAGCAGAGCCTCTCTGGAAAGGCTGGAGTTTCATCAAGTCTCGCCCCAAGGTAAGTGAAGGCTTTGACTTACATATGGGTTTACATATAGAAATACACACACACACACACACACACACACACACACGTATGTATAGACCATGGAAGGCAATTAAGGAACAAGCATTTTAGATGCCAAGAAGGAAAAATGAAGACAGTTCTTACTTGGCTTTTACATGTCAGCTTCTACCCTGAGTCTTTCTTGTTGGGGAGGACGGGGCAGGAAGACAACAAACATTTAAAACAGAAAACCTCCCTCAGCTGGTAATTCCCAGTGTCCAGTTTAGTTCCCATCTTCTACTAACAGTTCTCTGGGGCCCTGGTGGTTCTCTTCACTTCAATTAGTGCACCCAGGCCTACTCTTGGTACCCTGCCTACGAGTGGTTCAATTTTTAATAAAGATGATCAACAGAAGATTCTCTTATTCTGTAATGTGCAATATGAGTGGGGAAAAAAAAACTCCTCGTTGGTCGGAAAACTGAGAGAGGCAGGCGACAGGAGGGAAGGCAGGGCTCCAGAACCGGCTGGCAGCTCGCTGCCCGTCTTTCCAGCTGTGTGACCTTGAGCATATTATTCCCTTTCTCTCAGCCTCTTGTTCCTGGTAGGTAGCCTTACGTCAAAGAGCTATTATGAGAATTAAATGATATAATGTATATAAAGTATTGTACCATAAATAGCATTGTAATTACTCTCAATAAATGTTAATTATAATCATCGTCCAGGATTAAACACCAATGGCTTTGCTTGACTGGGGAATAAGGAAGAGTTGCTTTTAATAGTTTTATGTGTCTGTGACAAGAAGGTAAAAGGTATAGCTTCCTTCTTTATTTTGCAACCATTCATGACACAGTGCTAACAAAAAGTGGAAGCCTGACAAATACTTGTTCACCTCAGCTGTGAAGACCAGAATTTTTACCATCACTGCTATTGTAATTCTGCAGTTTCCTTCAAAGAAATAATGGTGACATGCATTAAACCAGGTTTGTTTTTTCATTTTCCTGTTAAGTGCATAGTCTTGAAGGGAGGAGGGTTTATTTGTGGTAATCACATATGTCTACAGGAAAAGATTAAAAAGTGAGTAACTTAGGTGTAGACTTCCATGGAGGTCAGGCAGGCAGAAGCACAAGAACCTTTTAAGAGAATGGAGAAGAGAAACATCATGTCTCCTTAGGTATGCGCACCGGCCAACCGGGAAAAGTGCTATTAACTACTTACGCCCTTTGCCAGTAATCGGAGCTATAAAAAGAGTATCATTAGAGCAAGGTTAAGCCCATATCTTTCTGTCTGAGGCACAACCAGTTAGAAAATTTTATAAGGTATTCTAATTTTCTGAGTACTCAGCAATCTTAGTATCAATCAACTTATAACTGATCTTTAGTTTGAACTACAGTAGCTACCCTTGGCAATACTTTTTCCTCCCTGCTGGGTCAGAAAATTGGCCGAAATCCTACTGCAAAATCTAAAGGCACCTTTTAAATTACTACATGCAAGTCAGTGATTTTGGAGTATGAAAAAGCTAAACTCCGTTTAAGTGATTAATTCAACACCTATGTCAACAGTTACTTAAAATTATTTAAAAGTTAAAATAAACTGCTAAAAAAAATACGCTTTGGGGTTGCAATATTTGGAACCACAAGCTTATTAACCTTGATCTTTTACCATCATGAGCACAGGTTCTATTCTCTCCTGATCAATGTTACTCACTCCTGTGGCCTGTTTTATGACCACAACTTTGAAATCTTCCAACACTATTTCTCTAGCCCTGAACTCTCTCAAGATGCAAGCCATGATTTGTAATTTTTTCTGAAGGGAATTTCCCTTAAATAAATACCTCAAGGTCAACATATCCACCAATTAGCACAACAGTCACTGGAGTCGTATTCCCAGCCCATGGCAAGACTGCACATCTCCACGCTCCTGAATGTTAGGTGTGGCCGTGGGATTTGCCACCAACAACGAAATGTAAGAGGGACGTGAGGGGCATCGCTTCTGGGTAGAATCTTTAAGGGGCCAGTGCGTGATAGGCCGTATTCTGTCTCCTTCCTCAACAGGTGTGGAAGCATAAACACGGGCTTCTAGGCCCGGGTCCTGCAGGGAGGATGAGGACATAGAAGAGAGCCCTTGGCCACCTTGTGATAAACATGTAGCACAAGGGAGAAATAAACCTCTGCTATTTTCAAAGACTGACATTTTGTAGTGGTTACTGCAGCCTCACCGGGTCTACCCTGACTAATGCACTCCCCTGCAATCTGCTCCTTCGTCTGTGTTCATACCTCTGACAAGGACATCAGCCCCCCAGGAGCCTCAGGACTCCTGAGTGCTTCTCTCCTCCTCATGTCCCATCTATCCAATCATCAGTCCTGGAAATCTCACCTTGAAAATATTTCCAGGGTATCACCCCCTCCTCTCCACCCCCACTTTAGGTTTGGCTGCAGGCCATCTTTCTCCCTGATTATAACTCCATAGCTTCCAAATATTGTCATTCTAGAATTCCAAAATTTTCCTGCTCTAAATGACACCAGAACGATCCTTCTAAAATCTAAATAACTGGGCCCTTCCCATATGGAAAGCTGTCCAACATTTCCCCTCGGTTCATATTAACAAACATTGGAGGAGCACTTCTGTGAGCAGGGACAGTGCTAGGAGCACAGGAACAAAGGTGAGCCCTTTGTCTACACACTCATCTGCAACTGTGATGCACTGGCACAGCTGGTTGTAGAAAGTGTTGCTCAATACTAGGACTGGGTGAAATATGAAGTTTGTGAGATAATTTATTCTTAAAATAAAAACTGGAGTGGACTCAAGTTTCTCTGTGAAAACTTGACTCACAAACTCTAGTAGGTTTTCTTGAGACAGAATGGGGTGGAGTTTATCATTAGCTGGGCAAGGAAGCACACGTGGCCCAAGATTCTATGCTGAGCCTCTCCAGAGACTGCTCCTGATATCAGTAGCTCACACGTTATGAGAAAAAACTCCTTGTTGGTCTGAGAACTGGGAGAGGTAGGCTAAACGTCTCACTCTACTTCGTTATTTACTGTTTCATTCTGAAGTTCATCAAATTTGGGGACCTGAGTGGATTCTGCTGCAGTGGAGTCTGTTATAACACCATGTGTTATTTGTGTCCTAGAAGGTGGGGGAAAGGCTAAGAGCCAGCGGCTAAGCCACAGGATAAAGGTCCAACCTCAACATGTGACAGCTCTTCAAGATCTGCTCCCCACTGCCTTTGGGGCCTCATCTCCTACCACCCCCTTCCATGGCTCTGTTCAGGATGTCCCTAACCTCTGTCAGGAAGAGCATCCTCTCTCTTCTAAACCCACCGGAACCCTACTCACTCATCAGTGTCTAGCTCAGCAGTCAATCAAAGTGTTCTGTGAAACCTGCCTCCAGAGCTCCTGGCAATATTAATTGACCTCTGGGATGAAGCGTTTCCACGCTTATTACACAATAATAGTTAATTCTAAGAATCTAACTGCCCAGTGGGCCTCTGAACTCCTTGAGCATCAGGACTGCACTTACCTTCATGTTCCTGGAACTTGGTACTGTGCTTGTAAGACAGCAGGCGTGTGATCCACAGCTGCTCAGCAAACACACTGTGAAAACCACATTCCATAATCCCACTTATCCATCAGCCTACTGACGGATGTTAGGGTACACTCTATCACTGGGAAAATCCAGAAAAAGAGATGACACATTTATAACTTCTGATGTTAAAAAACTTATCTGACACTTCATTTAACTATAGGCCAGCAAAATTTGTGTGTGTGTGTTTACATATGTATGTGTGCTTATGTGCATGTATGTGTATATATGTAGTTTCCTCTGGCTGCCATAATAAATTTCCACAAATTGGATGCCTTAAAACAACAGAAATTTATTCTCATAGCTCTGGAGGCCAAAAGTCCAAAATCAAGCTGTCGGCAAGCCTGTGCTTCCTTGGGAGGCTCTAGGGGAGATTTTGTTTGCTGCCTCTTGCAGCTTCTGGCGGTTTCAGGAATACCGTGGCTTGTGGCTCTATCACTCTAATCTCTCCCTCCTCTTCTGTCTGTCTCAAACCCCCCTCTGCCTTTCTCTTCGAATGACAGGTGTCAGTGAACTTAGAGCACACTCATGTAATCCAGGATGATTTCATCTCAAAACTGTTAATTACATCTGCAAAACCCCCTTTTCCAAATAAGGTAACAAACCGGTTACCACTTCTTTCCATGCCCAGAACTTGACAAAAGGTCTGAAGGTGAAAAATAGAGTATGTACACCTGTGTGTGTCCAGGGGTGGAGCTTGCAAATACTTTAGGGATAAGCTGGAGTGTCCAGAGAGCTCTGTGGCAGAGTCACTCAGACAGGATTTCTGATCCATCTGGTGGACATCCGGTGGTCCTACTAGAGCCTGTGAAATGTACAATGGAAAGAGAAGACAGGATCCTGGCTCCCAGTTGGCTCAGAAAGACACCGAAAAAGAGAAGTGATGAAACGTTTAAACACACCCAACTCCAACTTCATAAAGTTTGGAGGACTTTATGGAATGCACGATTGAGATTTTGTTGTAGTTCCGCACAAAGGTCTTACAGTAGAAAAAGTCTCAAAGAATGATCTCTGTATAAGTTCTCTTCTCACACTTATTTCTCCTTTTTTTAAGCAGAAAGTCTGGGACATTGAGATATCAGGTCCACATTTCCCTACGTTTTTCCTAAAAGGATTTAATTTTGCTCCTTGCATGTGAAATTAAGAGGAATCAGGAAGACAATGCCATCCACGATTTGCGGGGAGGTAAGGAAAACATTAAGAGAAATTTACTTTAAGCCTTTAAAAATGAACAGATGTGGGTCATAATGGGATTTTAAAGCAATAAACACAGATATACGTTAAAAATAGTATGTGAAGTATGCTCCTTGTCTACAAAATAATGGGGTAAATACACTTTCAATTAATCAAACAGTTAAAAAGATGAGCACAACTTGCAAATGCTTCTGAAATTTTGCAAGGCACATACTCTCTCTTTTACACACACACACACACACACACACACACACACACACCAGCTTAGTACAGTATCATTTTAAAACAAATTCTTCCCTGGAGACAACTTATTGCCAAAGCATCTGGACTAGGCTTCCAGAAGGCATTTAACAAGTTACTATCATTTCCCAGACTCAACAGGGTAGCACTGGCTTTAAAATGAATTAAAATTTTCTTTAGAAAAAAAATCTCAGACCTCCCACAGCTATTGGAAAAGAAGAGTAAATCAAGGTTAGGGACAGCTCTAGCCACAACTTCTTTTTAATAAAAAGAATTATAAAAAAGAAAAATTTTTTTAAAAATCTGTTTTCAGATTTCATTAACCTACATGTTTTTACATCACAGCACAAGGCAATCCCTAAAAGACAGGTGTGGATGAAGTGTGTCTTTTCTACTGTTAAAGAGCAAAACTTTGACAATGATATTCAATTTAGTAAGCATACTTTTGAATAAATGGGCTGGCACAACAGTCTGAAAGAAAATAAAAAAATCTTACATCATATGCAAAAATTAATTCCAGATGAACTAAAGACTTAAATTTAAAAAAATTGTTTTTAAATCTTCCTAGAATATCTAAGAAAATGGATATACAATCTAGGAGTCACTTTCTCAGCCAAGAGTGAAAACACAGGAAAAAGACACTTGTCTAGGAGGAAACAAGATGGCGGAGTAGAAGGACGTGCTCTCACTCCCTCTTGTGAGAAGAGCAGAATCACAACTAGCTGCTGGACAATCATCAACAGGAAGACACTGGAACTCACCAAAACAGATACCCCACATCCAAAGACAAAGGAGAAGCCACAACGAGACGGTAGGAAGGGCGCAATCACAGTAAAATCATACCCCATAAATGGTGGGTGGGTGACTCACAGACTGGCGAACACTTATACCACAGAAGTCAACCCACTGGAGTGAAGGTTCTGAGCCCCACGTCAGTCTTCCCAACCTGGGGGTCCGGCAATGGGAGGAGGAATTCCTAGAGAATCAGACTGTGAAGCCTAGTGGGAATTGATTGCAGGACTTTGACAAGACTGGGGGAAACAGAGACTCCAATCTTGGAGGGCACACACAAAGTAGTGTGCACATCAGGACCCAGGGGAAGGAGCAGTGACCCCAGGGGAGACTGAACTGGACCTACCTGCTAGTGTTGGAGGGTCTCCTGCAGAGGCAGGGGGTGGCTCTGTTTCACCGTGGGGACAAGGACACTGGCAGTAGAAGTTCTGGGAAGTACTCCTTGGTGTGAGCCCTCATAGAGTCTGTCATTAGCCTCACCAAAGATCCCAGGGAGGCTCCAGTGTTGGGTTGCCTCAGGCCAAACAACCAACAGGGAGGGAATCCAGCCCCACCCATCAACAGTCAAGTGGATTAAAGTTTTACTGATCTCTGCCCACCAGAGCAACAGTCAGCTCTACCCACCACCAGTCCCTCCCATCAAGCCTCTTAGAGAGCCTCATCCACCAGAGGGCAGAAAGCAGAAGCAAAAACTACAATCCTGCAGCCTGTGGAATAAAAACCACATTCACAGAAAGATAGACAAGGTGAAAAGGCAGAGGGCTATGTACCAGATGAAGGAACAAGATAAAACCCCAGAAAAACAACTAAATGAAGTGGAGACAGGCAACCTTCCAGAAAAAGAATTCAGAATAATGATAGTGAAGATGATCCAGGACCTCGGAAAAAGAATGGAGGCAAAGATCGAGAAGTTGCAAGAAATGTTTAACAAAGACCTAGAAGAAATAAAGAACAAACAAAAAGAGATGAACAATGCAGTAACTGAAATGAAAACTACACTAGAAGGAATCAACAGCAGAATAACTGAGGCAGAAGAACGGACAAGTGACCTGGAAGACAGAACGGTGGAAGTCACTGCTGCTGAACAGATTAAAGAAAAAAGAATGAGAAGAAATGAAGACAGCCTAAGAGACCTCTGGCACAACATTAAACACAACAACATTCACATTATAGGGATCCCAGAAGGAGAAGAGAGAGAGAAAGGACCCGAGAAAATATGTGAAGAGATTATAGTCAAAAACTTCCCTAACATGGGAAAGGAAAGAGCCACCTAGGTCCAGGAAGCACAGCGAGTCCCATACAGGATAAACCCAAGGAGAAACACGCTGAGACACACAGTAATCAAATTGGTAAAAATTAAAGACAAAGAAAAATTATTGAAAGCAACAAGGGAAAAATGACAAATAACATACAAGGGAACTCCCATAAGGTTAACAGCTGACTTCTCAGAAGAAACTCTACAAGCCAGAAGGGAGTGGCATGATATTCTTAAAGGGATGAAAGGGAAGAACCTACAACCAAGATTACTATACCCAGCAAGGATCTCATTCAGATTCGAGGGAGAAATCAAAAGCTTAACAGACAAGCAAAAGCTAAGAGAATTCAGCACCACCAAACCAGCTCTACAACAAATGCTAAAGGAACTTCTCTAAGTGAGAAACACAAGAGAAGAAAAGGACCTGCAAAAACAAACCCAAAACAATTAAGAAAATGGTCATAGGAACATACATATCGATAACTACCTTAAACGTGAATGGATTAAATGCTCCAACCAAAAGACACAGGCTTGCTGAATGGATACAAAAACAAGACCCATATATATGCTGTCTACAACAGGCCCACTTCAGACCTAGCAACACATACAGACTGAAAGTGAGGGGATGGAAAAAGATATTCCATGCAAATGGAAATCAAAGAAAGCTGGAGTAGCTATACTCATATCAGATAAAATAGACTTTAAAATAAAAAATGTTACAAGAGACAAGGAAGGACACTACATAACGGTCAAGGGACCAATCCAAAAAGAAGATATAACAATTTTCAATATATATGCACCCAACATCGGAGCACCTCAATACATAAGGCAACTGTAATAGCTCTAAAAGAGAAAATTGACAGTAACACAATAATAGGGGGGACTTTAACACCTCACTTACACCAATGGACAGATCATCCAAAATGAAAATAAATAAGGAAACAGAAGCTTTAAATGACACAGTAGACCAGATAGATTTCATTGATATTTATAGGACATTCCATCCAAAAACAGCAAATTACATTTTCTTCTCAAGTGCACACAGAACATTCTCCAGGATAGATCACATCTTAGGTCACAAATCAAGCCTCAGTAAATTTAAGAAAATTGAAATCATATCAAGCATCTTTTCTGACCAGAACACTATGAGGTTAGAAATGAATTACAGGGAAAAAAACATAAAAAACACAAACACATGGAGGCTAAACAATACATTACTAAATAACCAAGAGATCACTGAAGAAATCAAAGAGGAAATCAAAAAATACCTAGAGACAAATGACAATGAAAACACGACAATCCAAAACCTATGGGATGCAGCAAAAGCAGTTCTCAGAGCGAAGTTTATAGCTATACAAGCCTACCTCAAGAAACAAGAAAAATCTCAAGTAAACAATCTAATCTTACTCCTAAAGGAACTAGAGAAAGAAGAACAAACAAAACCCAAAGTTAGCAGAAGGAAAGAAATCATAAAGATCAGAGAAGAAATAAATGAAATAGAAACAAAGAAAACAGTAGCAAAGATCAATAAAACTAAAAGCTGGTTCTTTGAGAAGATAAGCAAAATTGATAAACCATTAGCCAGACTCATCAGGAAAAAGAGGGAGAGGACTCAAATCAATAAAATTATAAATGAAAAAGGAGAAGTTACAAAGGACACCACAGAAATACAAAGCATCAGAAGAGAGTACTAGAAGCAAATCTAGGCCAATAAAATGTACAACCTGGAAGAAATGGACAAATTCTTAGAAAGGTATAACCTTCCAAGACTGAACCAGGAAAAATAGAAAATATGAACAGACCAATCACAAGTAATGAAATTGAAACTGATTAAAAATCTTTCCACAAACAAAAGTCCAGAACCAGACGGCTTCACAGGTGAATTCTATCAAACATTTAGAGAAGAGCTAACACCCATCCTTCTCAAACTCTTCCAAAAATTGCAGAGAAAGGAACACTCCCGAACTCATTCTATGAGGCCACCATCACCCTGATACCAAAACCAGACAAAGATACCACAAAAAAAGAAAATTACAGACCAATATCACTGATGAATATAGATGCAAAAATCCTCAACAAAATACTAGCAAACTGTATGCAGAAAACTATAAGACACTGATGAAAGAAATTAAAGATGATACAAACAGATGGCGAGATATACCATGTTCTTGGATTGGAACAATCAATATTGTGAAAATGACTATACTACCCAAAGCAACCTACAGATTCAATGCAATCCCTATCAAATTACCAATGGCATTTTTTACGGAACTAGAACAAATCACATTAAAATTTGTATGGAGACACAAAAGACCCCAAATAGCCAAAGCAGTCTTGAGGGAAAAAAACGGAGCTGGAGGAATCAGACTCCCTGACTTCGGACTATACTACAAAGCTACAGTAATCAAGACAATATGGTACCAGCACAAAAACAGAAACATAGATCAATGGAACAGGATAGAAAGCCCAGAGATAAACGCACGCACCTATGGTCAACTGATCTATGACAAAGGAGGCAAAGATATACAATGGAGAAAAGACAGTCTCTTCAATAAGTGGTGCTGGGAAAACTGGACAGCTACATGTAAAAGAATGAAATTAGAACACTCCCTAACACCATACACAAAAATAAACTAAAAATGGATTAAAGACCTAAATGTAAGACTGGACACTATAAAACTCTTAGAGGAAAATATAGGAAAAACACTCTTTGACATAAATCACAGCAAGGTCTTTTTTGATCCACCTCCTAGAGTAATGGAAATAAAAACAAAAATAAACAAATGGGACCTAATGAAACTTCAAAGCTTTTGCACAGCAAAGGAAACCATAAACAAGACGAAAAGACAATCCTCAGAATGGGAGAATATATTTGCAAATGAATGAATGGACAAAGGATTAATCTCCAAAATATATAAACAGCTCATGCAGCTCAATATTAAAGAAACAAACAACCCAATCCAAAAATGGGCAGAAGACCTAAATAGACATTTCTCCAAAGAAGACATACAGATGGCCAAGAAGCACATGAAAAGCTGCTCAACATCACTAATTATTAGAGAAATGCAAATCAAAACTACAATGAGGTATCATCTCACACCAGTTAGAATGGGCATCATCAGAAAATCTACAAACAACAAATGCTGGAGAGGGTGTGGAGAAAAGAAAACCCTCTTGCACCGTTGATGGGAATGTAAATTGATACAGCCACTATGGAGAGTGGTATGGAGGTTCCTTAAAAAACTAAAAATAGATTTACCATATGATCCAGCAATCCGACTACTGGGCATATACCCAGAGAAAAACATAATTCAAAAAGACACATGCACCCCAAAGTTCACTGCAGCACTATTTACATAGCCAGGTCATGGAAGCAACCCAAATGCCCATCAACAGACGAATGGATAAAGAAGTTGTGGTACATATATACAATGGAATATTACTCAGCCATAAAAAGGAACAAAATTGAGTCATTTGTTGAGACGTGGACGGATCTAGAATCTGTCATACAGAGTGAAGTAAGTCAGAAAGAGAAAACCAAATATTGTATATTAATGCATGTATGTGGAACCTAGAAAAATGGTACAGATGAGCTGGTTTGCAGGGCAGAAGTTGAGACACAGATGTAGAGAACAGACGTATGGACACCAAGGTGGGAAAACTGTGGTGGGGTTGGGATGGCGGTGTGCTGAATTTGGCGATTGGGATTGACTTGTATACACTGATGTGTATAAAATTGATGACTAATGAGAACCTACAGTATAAACAAACAAACAAAGAAAACAACTAATATTAAACTTTCATTGGGTTATTTGTGTGGAATTATGTTAATATAAATGTTTCAGACATTACATGAAATTTCTAAGAAAAAAAGACACTTGTCTAAGTACAAATTTTCAACTCTTGGATACATATAACATAAACAAAGTCACCAGATAAGGTAAATGTAAATAAGAAAAAATCTCTATAATATATAAACAGCACCTAGAAATTGGCAAGAATAAAATGACAACAGAAAAAGCAGCAAAATTATGTCAATTTGCAGAAGAGCGAGTCTACGTGATAAACAGACATTAAAAGGGCACAAAAATCACTAATGGTCAGGCAAATGCAAATTAACATAGCAGTTAGATCTCATTTTATGTCCATTAGTCTGGCAAATATTTCTTTTAAACTTTATAACATCTAATGGTTGTCACAGATTTGGAGAAATGGTATTCTCATACATCAGTGATGGAAATGAGAATTGTTACTGACTTTTTGGACAGCATTTGGGCAACCGCTGTTAAATCGGGTCCACTTCTGTGAATTGGGTTCTGATACTGGGATAAAAGACCCACTTTCCCTAAATAATTTTTTCTAAAAAGATTTCATTTTGGTCCTTGCGTGTGAGATTAAGAGAATCGGGAAGACAATGCCATCAGAGACGTTTGGGGGAGAAGTAAAAGATATATGAGAGAAACCACAGACTTTTATAGAAAGAATGAACAAATTAACAACATTATGTACATGGAGGTTTAGTGAAGTATAATTAACAGAGGCCAATAACAGAGACCAAGAAACAAGTTGAACACAAATGAACAGAAGAATGAGTATACCCATACCATGGACTGTTATGCAGCTATTAACAGAATGAATTCGTTTTACACCAGATGATTTAGAAAGATTCCCATGAGCGACATAAACAAGAAGCCAAGAAGTATGTATAATACACAAGTATGTATAATATAATCCTGTTTTTAAAAAGCAATGACAGAATTTTGTTTCAGCATTGTCTTCGAATCAAGGTTGGTTGGATCCATGGATGCAGAACCCATGGATACAGAGGGCCACTATACTACGGCCATTTTACTATGTGGACTTGAGCATCCACAGATTCTGGTATCTGCGGGGGTTTTGGAACCAATCCCCTGCAGATACTGACTGTAAATCTAACGTCAGTGCAGAATTATATGAGTATAGAGGAAATATGAAAGATACTCCTGGGTTATTAAAGTGGATTGTGTGGGTAGGCAGGGTTGGATTGGAGGAATGGGGGTTGATGTGAAGGGAGAAAGTAAAAAAACAAAAAACAAAAGTGGCAGATAAAATGCCTCGTTTCTGTAAAATTATAAGAGTGTAAGAGAGAAAGAGAATAGAGGATGCAAGAGAGGACAGTCACCAAGTTATCTTAGGATGGTGGGACCTCAGATTATCTTTAGTTTTAAAATATTTCCATGCATTCAAATTTTTAATTGTGAATACATGATGTTTATAATTGGGAGAAATGAAGTTTTGTTTTATTGTGACAATTTAAAAAACTAAATAGACTATACATGATATTTATAACTTAGTTCATATATTTCTCATTTTCCCTCCCCCTCTAGGGTCCATTAGCACGAAACTCCTCAGATAGCTACTGTATTCAACCGTATACAACCTGCTCAGATTGATATCTTCCCAACAGAGTCAAGAAAAAAGACAGAAGACTGGGGGGAGGGGCAAGTACAATTCACAAGCTACCTGATCCCCTGTGAAGTTAATTTGAGGCTTCTTCTTTGGCACTAAAAGATTCTCTTAAAGTCATCTTGTACTGTGCTTTCAGCAACTGTCACCTCAAGCCTCTGATAAAGACAACTATTTATAGAGTCCTCAGGTGCCAAGTTGGCAGTGGGATACGTATTTTATTCCCCCATCAATCACTGTCTATACGTAGAAGGAATTAAACTGGGTTTTCCTTCTCTTATCTCTGGTTCCCTTCTTCTTAAACATTACTACATCAAAGTCGACATTTGCACAGATATTCAACAGCGGAAATGAAATGACATTCAAACTATCACGTTTGCTTCTCTTCTGGTCTTGAAGTTATCTGTGAATCTCTAGTATTTATTCTCTCACATCAGCACTCAGATTCTAAGCTTCAACAGGCTCTGAATTTGCCAAAACCCAACGCTTACAAGAGAATAGGAAATGGAATAGAAAACTCTAACTGCCCTAAATGCAGCACTTCAGGGTTCATTATAGATTACATGTAAAAATAATGAAATATTTTTATAAACTTGTCTATTCAATCTTAGTCTTTAAAACCGAATAGTGATGAACCTAGTTTGTCAGCTTAGTTTTATGCAATGCACAGGAATTTGTCAACAATGATGTACCAGTGGGAACTCTCCATGACATGAATTCAAATTCTGTATGTATAATTATAGTTACGAACATACAACATGGTTTTATCAAGATTTTCATGAGATTATTGACGGGCCACAATGCAACACTGAACATAACATTTAAATCCAATATCCAACTCGATGAAGAAAAGTAAATTAACCACCCTTATTCAATTTCAGAAACAGAGGTAATACCTATTTATGAACATTAACTGGAAAAAATAGAACAGAAGTTTATAAAGTGATTAAGCCCACCTGAAACCTGGAGATTATTTATAAACATCCTGCAGAAAAACCAAGAATAAAGGACACTAGGATTTCATTTTTATTACAGAAGCTTTAAAAAAAAACTCTACCAAAAAACTAAACAAAGAACTCATAAAATTCACAAATATGATAAAATTATTGAATTTATTCTACTAGTCATCAAAGCAATACAAATTAGAAAAAGTGCCAATTTTTAAATTATCTGAATTAGCAAAGACTGAAAAACACCTATGATATTCAATGAGGCACAATGATATTACTCATTCATTGTTAATGGTACAAACTTTCCCAGATACAATTTAGCAATACACATCAACAATCTAAAAAATAAATAATTTTTTAATCCCACTTCCAGGAACCCCAAATAATGAAATGATGTACAAAACTGACAAATTTAAGTATAAAGATAGCCTCAAAAACATAACACTTAAAACAACTAAATGTCTAACAAGTGGAAAATAGTCAAATAAACAATGGTTAATTGGTAATAGAAGAATTACATTCAGTCATGACAATTTTATTTTTAAAGAATATTAATAATGAAGGAAAATGCTCATGATATAATGAAAAATTTTAGAAGTTTTAGATATAGCTTGGTCTCACTTTTATATATATTCTCCATTTACATGGCATGCCTGCATAATAGGAAAATGTTAATAATGGTTACAGGACTTTCCTGGTGGCGCAGTGGTTAAGTATCCGCCTGCCAATACAGGGGACACAGGTACGAGCCCTGGTCCGGGAAGATCCCACATGCCACGGAGCAACTAAGCCCATGCGCCACAACTACTGAGCCTGCACCCTAGAGCCCGCGAGCCGGCACCGCAACGAAAAGTAGCCTCCGCGTGCCGCAAATAGAGAAAGCCTGTGCACAGCAACGAAGACCCAATGCGGCCCAAAATAAATAAATAAATTTTTTTAAAAAAAAGGTTACATAACAAATTATATAACCTCTGGAATTAACACTGATATTCATTTGTGTCATTTTCTGTCTACATTTTCCAAATTCTCTATAACAATGATATCTGGGGGGAAAATAGTATGTTTTAAAAAAAAAAAACCCACCAAGCCTCTCTGGCAAAAGAAATAGAGCAGGAAAAAAAGCACCTTTAAAAAATTGGACACGGCTTCCCTGGTAGTGCAGTGGTTAAGAATCCGCCTGCCAATGCAGGGGACACAGATTCGAGCCCAGGTCTGGGAAGATCCCACATGCCGCGGAACAACTAAGCCCGTGCGCCATAACTACTGAGCCTGTGCTCTAGAGCCCACAAGCCACAGTTACTGAAGCGTGCGAGCCACAACTACTGAAGCCCACATGCCTAGAGCCCATGCTCCGCAACAAGAGAAGCCACCGCAGTGAGAAGCCCGTGCACCGCAACGAAGAGTAGCCCCCGATCGCCGCAACTAGAGAAAGCCCGCGTGCAGCAACAAACACCCAATGCAGCCAAAAAAAAAATAAAAATAAAAAATTGGACAACTATCCCCATTGTGTGTATCAGGTCAGGGGCAAAACCTGATAAGCAGACAAACCAAAAAAGAATGTGAGAGTGACTTCTAACAACAATTCCTTAGAGTATACAACTTTTCATGGCTTACTGATAAAGTACTTCCACCTCTAATAAGGGGCCTCTTAAATAGAACTGCTTTAAGGTTTTAGCTCAAGGATGAAGAGAGAAAAGTAAGTTGGGGCAAGAAGTTCCTACTCTCTTAGCTAAGGAAGAACCTGAACAAGGAGATGTCAAGGAATTAGGGCCCAAGCATGACTTTTGTTTTTTTTCTTAAGATGCACAGTACCTTTATTTATTTATTTTAAAATTAATTTTTATTGGAGTACAGTTGATTTACAATGTTGTGTTAGTTTCGGCTGTACAGCGAAGTCAATCAGTTACACACATACAGATATCCACTCTTTTTTAGATTCTATTCCCATATAGGTCATCACAGAGTATTGAGTAGAGTTCCCTGTGCTATACAGGAGGTTCTTACTAGTTATTTACAAGGCATGACTATTTTAGTAAGTTTTGAATAGGAGAAGAAAAGAAAAGGCATCAAAGCAAACATCTGAATGGCAAAAGCTGCTAGGCGGCTCCCAATATTCACTGCTCTCCTCTCCTGCAGTAAAAAACTCTGGGCACTGTGCCCAGTTAAGACTCCAGTTCTTTGCCTTCCTGCCCATATAGGAGTGTGCAAGTCCTGACCAATGAGATGTAAGTGTGGTGCAGTAAAACATACCCTTTTTCCCTTCCTCCTGTCTGGGATGCAGACATGATCGCTGGAGCTCTAGCAGCCACTGAGAACCATAAAGTCAAAACTACCTCTGAGGATGACAGAGCAGAAAGACATGAGGAGCCTGGGTCCTTGACTCTGTGGATCTGCCTTATCATCCTGGACCGTGTTCCTTTAGACTTTTGTTATATGAAAAAGAAATCTCCAATTTTTTTTTTTGGTCTCTGTTACACACAGTTGAAATTAACCTAAACTGATGTACCTGGCCATGTTGAGCTTGTGAAAATTTTTCTCTTGATCCTGTCTACTCTCAGTGGCTCCCTTCCTCTTAACAGACCAAAGACTGGACCAAAATAAACAGGAAAAAATAACAGCAGAATATCTTAATGAAGTTTTATGTTCTTTATTATTTTTAAATAAGTAATCTGAAACTTCCAGAGCTCTCGCTCTCTTTAGGCATAACTAATTGAATTGTTTTTAACTTGGGTCTGGCGCTTGACTGATTTTTCAGGTCGGTGGTCCAAGGTAAAAATGGATCCTGCATTACATTAAATGTTAACCTGAAACAAATTGAAGATTTCATAGCACAAGCTACTGGGGACCAGGAATGACAATGGAATAGATGTTAGGTCCTTGATTCCAGCCCTTCCCTACTTGCCCATTGCTGCTAAAGGAAGAGAGTGGCAATTCAAAGTGAATATCAGTCACGGAGTACAGCGTCTGCACAGATGGATGGCCTGGAGTTAATCAAGTGAGTTTCCTCTGGCATTTCATTAACGTTTTTTTTGAATGGATGACAAAAATCTCTTGTAACCAGTGCTTCCTAATTACCTACAAGGTAACAGATACGTTTAAAACTAGAAAAGTAAATATTTACCCTTTTCCAGTTACTTTTGGATATTTGAATCTGGTTCCCTGCTAGGAGGAAAATACCGTCAATGTGAACTAATTATCAAGAGCAAATTTTCATTTCTAACATCTTAAAGTCTGGTATTGAGAAAGCTGTCACCTTGAAAAAAAAATCTGACCAAGGAAATTTTTCTCTACTGAGTGGAAAAAAACAACAGAACATAACCTATTTTAAATCTTCACAAGGATACAAACATAAGCACTGCTCACAATTACATTCCTCTCTAAGCTATAACCAGGGCTAATCGTAGTAACTTACTGTACACGTTAAATATTAGCCTGAATAACAACTAGCTTCATTAACTATAAGACTTCACATTGCATTTTGAATTCAATAACTTGATATTTATTAAACAACCATTCAAGTCATCAAAGCCCAAGTGGTATTTAAATACTTCAAAGTAGGTTTAAGAAGTAGCAGAATCAATTAAAATGACTTGCCTATAAGTATATATAAAGTAATTCATCCCCAGAACCAGAAAAGGGCTAAGGAATATTGGTTTTTCCTTTTTATTTTACCACAAGGTAATACTCCTGCAATGGCAGAAAAGGAAACTCATTGTCTGGGATTAAGACACTATGGTTTCAAGTCAATCTTGGGGCTATTCTAGGAAGATGACAACTGTATCAAATTAGCAGTTGTAGTTTTGTAACACTACTTAAACCAAGTGGCTTGTTTTGCTTAGAAGTAAAATCCCTGGGGCCCTGAGAAGATGAGACAATGGATAGTTAAATGGCTAGCTGACTATCCAATCGGGTTTTTCTTTATTGTTTTAAGAGTTGACTAGTTCCAAAGATTTACGGTATTCTAGGTGATATAAGATTAAAAATTCAATGACATAGCTACACGTAATATGTAAAGAAGACGTCTTAATTTCAGAATGAAAGAACTAGTAAGAAAGCAAAAAAATCTGAAAAAATGAGTTGTAATTTCTAGAAATAACTTATTTACAATATTGATAATTAATGACCCTAAGAATCATTATTTCATCATGATGCTCTACCAGTCTCTATTTTTCCTACTGCTAATTTTAGGACCTACCACCTTATCTCAAGTGGAACAAGCGTGAAATTCTATGTCAGACTAGCAGAGGTCATAGACAGCTTTAGTAATACCGATATTCTGGACCTTAAAAATTTTAATACTGAAATTTGCTTATTAATTTTTTACATTCATACTGAATGCCTCCTATGTACCAGGCATTGTGCTTAGAAGCTAGGAAACAGTAAAAATTACCCTAAATACCTTTAACCTGAAATTTGAGTAAACAATCTTGTGAAACTGGGAACAGGGGTGGAGGCTGAGATGTGGGGGGAGCATCGTCATGTGGAAATGTCATCTAAAAGAGGAGTTAATCCCATGAGATTTAAAAAATATTTTAGCAGGTATATTTTGTCAAGTATGACAAAATAATACATAAACCAGCAATAAAAGTTATTTTTCAAGTTGCATATAATAGCTGGTCTTCTTAAGATTGATAGCCCTGCTGAAGACGAGAGGGAGTTTATGAGTCTTCCTAGAACTGCAGCTTAGTAAGTGAAAAGACAGATACCTCAAGAATCTTAAACAAAAATAAACGAGTTTACAAGCTGGTCTACTAGAACTTGCTATTTCAACAAGGCAGCCAAATGAGGTAAAGAGACTAAAATACTCTCTCTTTAAACTATGATGCAGTTGATCACAATGGTCAAACCAGTTTTCCTTTTACAGATGAACTGAGCATCTTAAGATTTTTTTTTACTGGTCATGTGGATACTCATTTAAGACTTTCAAAACAGCCATCTTGGGGCTTCCCTGAGTGGCGCAGTGGTTGAGAGTCCGCCTGCCGATGTAGGGGACACGGGTTCATGCCCCGGTCCGGGAAGATCCCACGTGCCGCGGAGCGGCTGGGCCCGTGAGCCATGGCCGCTGAGCCTGCGCGTCTGGAGCCTGTGCTCCGCAACGAGAGAGGCCACCACAGTGAGAAGCCCGCGTACCGCAAAAAAAAAAAAAAAAACCAGCCATCTTACTTGAAAAGCAAAAGTATTCAAGGAGCCATGTCCAAATCTCATCTTGTGGGTCTAAATGTTTACCTCCGTCCACTGTCCTCCACAAGGTCCTCTCCTATTCTTTTTTCATCATTTTTAGGCATGGCCAACTAGAATACATGACAACGAGAGGAAAGTAAAAGTATATGGTATATAAAAGAATATTCAAGAGACTTTCTTCATAACCCACCTTGTGTATAACATCATACTAGGCACTTCTTTCCTGCTAATAGTTCTCCAACTATAGGTGCTCTGAAAATCATCATCAGTCCGATAAAAGCATCGATGAGTATGTACTAAAAAAAGATTCCAGTGTCTCAGTATCACTAGGTCAGGCTCACATGTGGTTCTGGATTAAGTTAAAACCTAAAGTTAAAACTAACTTCCTGTCTCTCCCAAACCCAATCTTGGTTGAGTTAGTTTACAAGACTTTCTCTCTGATAAAGACCTTACACCACCTTTTTATAACCTGTGTATTACTAAGTCAATAACCTGGAATACTCAGAAGGAAATGGACTAAAGTCACACAGAACGTTTCCCTCAGCTTCTTTATCTGTAAGGATAGTAAAATCTATTTATTATTCACTGGACTTCTGTCGCCTAAATGATAGGCAACAGAAGGGGAGGCTTCTGAAGCCTCCCCATCAACTGCTCTGAGCTTGCACTATGTCAATCTTACATATACATTGTTTTAAAATACATATGTATTGGGAATTCCCTGGCAGTCCAGTGGTTAAGACTCCAAGCTTCCACCACAGGGGGCACAGGTTGGATCCCTGGTGGGGGAACTAAGATCCTGCAAGCCACGTGGTGTGGCCAAAAAACAATAAATTAACTAAAAAACATAATAAAATACACATGTATTCACATATATTATTGCACTTAACTATCATAGTAAGTAGATACGTAAGACTGTAGGCTGCATGAGGACAGAGGTTTTTGTCTGATTTGTTCCGTGATACTGTCCCGATACCTATAACAGGGTTTGACACATAGTAGGGCCTTAATAAATATTAGCTTACTGAATAAACAGATTAATGAATAACTATGAGATTCATGGGCAAGTATAACGTACATTTTTTTTTCTGCATGAGAAAACTTTAATACCAATCAAAGGGATTAAGAGACTGCCCAAGATCACGTGGCTAAGAAATGGCAATGCCTGTAACTGAACGGAGGTTCCTAGGCTCCAAATCCAGTATCCTTTAAGCAACTGTCTCACCTGGGGCATACGTATCCTCTTACAGTTTAGAATGCCAGGGGAAATGAAACCAAAGATAAGCATAGCACATCTTCCTGGAAAAAGACTTAGATTAAGTTACTTTAGAAAAAAAAATTAATATATATTAAAGTAACACCAGTCATGGAGCAGATTTTGGGAATCTACATTAATTTCAAAGATAAAACTTGAATCTATAAACACCTTTGACATTTGGAAACAGCCACGTGGACCCTCACTGCCATCTGAGTGTCCACCTTGTTTCTTCACCATCAGCCCTCCAGGCACTTACATGGTAAGGTTAGAGAAGCAGCTCAGCAGAAAGCAAATACCAAAGCTCCCACAGTCCCAACACACCTGGGGCTTAGAGTCAACTCTGATTCCTCCACAAAGCTAGGAGGGACAGACTGCTGCTAATTTATACGTAGCTGTCTCCAATGCCCACCATCTTTATTTCTCTCTCCCTGGCAGTTCACGGAGCTTTGGTCTTCCTCCTTCTTTCAGCAGGCAGGACCATAAGCTCACCTTTCACTGCTCTAGACCAGCATTCTTTGAACTGGGATATGTGTCTGAAGCAAAGCCAACACTTCCCAAGGGGTTCACCATCACAGCTCTAAGTGAGTCAATTTCTAAATCCCCAACTTCCAAACATTCTCTTGTCTGAAAACTGATCTGCCTGAAACCAAGACTGGGATGGAGGGACATCCATCTCCTGACGAAGGGAAGCTGTCCTTCATCACCTCCCCTTCGCAAAGGTCCTTCTCCCACTTTACAAAAGCAATGCATCTACATCACCTTCACCAGATCTTTCTAATCTTCATTACGCCAGGGTGCAAAGAACACAGGGCTCAGGGCGACTAACAAAGGAACAAATAAAAATGCTGATGCCTGTTGAGGATCAAGTCTCCAGCATTTGGGTAACTCCTTCTCTAAGACAGGTAATTCCCACTTGTTTGTTTTAAACAACCTGAAATATTTAAATAAAAAGAGGCTTATGGCCAAAAGAAATACAAAATACTACATTTCAATTTATATTCTTTTTTGTTACATAAGACAGAGTGATCAATAAGACACTTTCATGCATAAAACTATATTACATTGGGAGACACTGCTTTGGGAAAGATCTCCGGTGTTCTCTTATTTACTGCAAGTAATAAATCCTTCCTTCTACCAAAACAAACGAACAAACAAAAACACTATATTACATTGGGATAGAATTCTATAGGGGAAGGGAAATGGAAATATGAATTTAAGGAGAAAAGGGAAAGATGTAAGACTTTTACTGTTAAGAACTTACTCCTGCATTTTTAAAAATGAATGATACTGGGAATTAAATATAGATCCCACTACAGAGTTTTTTAAATGATGTAACAATTTAAAAAGTCAACATTTACAGTATGCTGAAAAATGACATCCTTTGCAACTATTTAAACTTAGGATGAACAGTTTTAGCAGTGAACTTAAAAACATGCTTAGGGTACAGGGTTTTACAGAATTTTTAGGCACTACAAGAGCAAAAAAGTTGTAAGAACGCTGCTGTAGAACAACCCTTCAGAAAACCCTTCCAAGACAAAATATTGAAGAGACAGAGAAAGAACAATTTCCCCACCTACCTAGCTTTGAGCGAGGATGGGATGATGATGGGGTGAGCATTAGCATTCTCTCCACCCTCTTCTTAGTCATAAACACATTTGTTGAACCTGGTTCTGCAACCAAGTTTCTAAAATTGATGATGAAGTTAGATATCTGATCTTAACTGCATTGCTGACAGGGATTAGACACTGGCTGAAGAGATGTATCTCAGTCCTAAGGAGAACCGCTGGAGTACTTTTCTTTTAGTCTCCAGAAAGACTCATGAGATCATACCATAAAGGCTCACTAATTTTGTATTTATCTTACACGATGACAAATTTCGCCACTGGGGATGGAATACTGAATGCATCAGACTGGTATTTCATTACTGACATGCATGAGGCAAAAAACTGGAAAACTCTTACTTACTGTGTAGTTAGTATGTTGAACATGGCAAATGTCCTAAGGAGTAATGTCAACAGACACATCTACATACCTTAAGCCCTCAGACTCCGCTTTTTTCCTTCTTTCTCAGATTCCGTACTCTCTTTTCCTCTGCCTCTTACCTCTTTTCAGCCATTCCTTTAGATATGATGGATGAGGCCAGCGCTTAATTCGATGTCTACACTGTTTTAAAAATATTGACTTTCCTGTCCTCAAGCTCTCAGAGAGACAGTGGGGCTATTAAGAGCAGACGTTAGACCTACTCTAAATCTACTCCCATTTAGTAGAAGGAGGTAGTACAGTTTGAGATAAAAGGTGTCTTTAGAATCGGAAAGTCAGCTGAAAATCACAGTCCACCATTTACTAGGTATGTCGTTCAATTTCTCTAAATCTCAAGGCTCGCAAAGTCCTTAAAATGGGGTGCTAAGGATGAGACAAAATACATCAAGCACTTAGAAATGTACCAGCACATAGTAGGCCTTCAATAATCAACAGTTATGAAATCAGATGTTTAATAGTTTTAATGACTGTTTAAAATAGCCAACAGTTTTCTCTTGACATAATGTCAACTACTGTCATGTTTTTCAATTTCTTTAACCTCTTTGAAAACAAGTGATTTGGAAAATGACTACCTTTCATGTCTAAGTATAGGGTGTGCGTGTATAAAATGTACCTGCAGTACTAAAACCGTCAAAAGGACATACACAGGTCGACGACTGCACAAATTTCACACATAGCATGGTGGCATATCCTTAACATGTTCTAAGCATTGCTGTGAAACACTTTAAAACATAAGCATGGAATCTATCATCAGTTCTTTTAAAGTCTGTCCAAATTTAATTGGTAATCTAACACTTCCCCCTTCAAATTAGCAGAGTTTTTTTTTTTTTTTTTTTTGGTTGTTTGTAAAATACTTATTATTTTAAGGCTGTAGGGACACTGGTACTCCCACAATTCTCATTTGTGTATAAATGAGTACAACCTCTAAAGCAATTTGACGATGTGTATCAAGGACTTAAAACGGATCTACATGCTTATTCAGCAGGGAAGGAATACATACTAACCCAAACAAACAGATTTATGTACAAGAGTATTCATTACATCACAACTTAATAATAGTAAAAAAATGAAGCCGCTTGATGTCCACTGCAGGGAACTAGATATATACAGCCATCATCCCATGGAACATCACGCAGCTTAAAAAAAAAAAAAAAAAAAAAATTAAATACGATGGGATTAAGTGAAAGAAGCAAGGTATAAAGCAGTATTTGGCTATGATTCCAAATTTGTGTATGCCACTGTGATTCTCAAGCAGGAATAAGAGAAAACTTACAATAAAGAATTGGAATTACACGTGATCAAAATCCACAGCTTGAAAGGACACGCTGTTAAGACTTGTTACCCACGTCCTAATTTTAAAAAGAAGTGTGGGATGAGTACACTGCTGATTCAGACCCTTTTTATGAATGGCGGAGAGAGGAAAGTGGATAATAAAGCTAACATGTCTGCAACTGGTATTCAGCCTCTTTAAACTTTCAGTTTAATGAAACTTCTGGGTGACTTTTACACCACATACACCAATGTTCACTACCTAGCTAGTAAGTTTTGGGGGAGTGTGCAGAGATGAGAGACGGTAGGAAAAGGTGAGGACTCACATAACCTTCCAATATGCACAATTTTGCACGGTGTAGGAGTAAATGAAACACTGTCAGCACACACACACACACACACACACACACACACTCCCTCTCTCTGATTCAGATCTATAGACGCATATTTAAAGCACGCCCACTCTAAGCAGAAATGCCTCAACACACCTGACCCTCCCTGAACTCACGTGCACTTCATTACTACTTTTAAAACTCTTAGTTTATTCCCAAAGCCCACCACTACCACCACCAATCAAACAAGGCTAACACGCACGCCAAGACTGTTTTTCAGCATTCATGAACTTTCCTGCCTTTATTTTTCACATCAGTACTTCAAATGTCTGATCTAACCCCACAGAAAAGAAAGGGAACAAAAATGCCTTTGGACGTTTATACGTCTCATGTTACTCACTCCTGTACTCCAGAAAAGGAGTAACCCAAGTCCTTGTGACTTGAAATGACATCTTTCTGCTCAGTGCTGTTCTGACTTGGCCTGTGTGACCACAGCTCTATCTGCTTGCCCGCCAGTCTGTGCCCAGGTGCTTCTGGCAGCTCCACAGCAGAAGCAAGCCTGTTTCTACAGTCTGAAATCGCACGAAGCCAAAATCAACTGAAGTTATTACCAAAACACAAAGGACAAAACACACCTTAACTGCCACCTTACATGTCAGAACTCTCAAACTGAAAGGTATCTATTTGCTTGACAGTATGCACATCCATCTAGTTGTTTGCAGACGTCAACCTGCAGAACAAACAGCTGGGAGACGTTTGGTTGGTTTCTGGTTGTCAATTTCAGGAAACACAAACATTTCTTAGTTCCGAGCTCACGTTCCAAGTCAATACAGGCTTTGGTGTATTTTCAATTTTTTTCCAGGCTAGAAAGGCGCTAAGCTAATAATTAACCTTAAGCATACCATCACCTCTGCTAAAAACATTTTCTACACACAGCCCTAAATTACTTCCTCTTCAGTTAAACAAAACAGACAAGCTGTAATAAAACGTCTCCGAGAAATGTGATCCCTTTCATTGGTCACCCAGGAGCCTTTCCCCTAAAATCTGTTCTTTCTTGTGGCGGACGGGGAGGAGAGTATCCAAAATAAAGGTGACACCCAAAGCACAATTATTTTGTAAGAAAGTTGCCTAAGATAACTCATACAGGGTTTCCCAGGTTGAGTAATTCTTACAGGCGGGTGAAGAGGGACAGCTCGCCTCCAAGATTACTATCTGCAGAGGCTTCCCTTATGTTGAATTTTTTTTTTTTTTTGCGTCCTTTTTAATTATACTACTAGGGCTCTGATTTTCACACCTCTAGCTGCTGATGGGGGGAGTTGAGAGCGACGCGCCAGGGCTGCGGCAGCCGCTCGAGCCAAGTCCAACGCTGGGGGGCGGGCAGCCCACTCCCCACAGGGTCCCACCCTCCCGGGCACACGCGTGCAGAGACGCGCCGAGGCTGCGGTCCGCGGGCGGGGACTCACCGCTGTCCAGCCGCGCGATCTGGGGCAGTCGGTAAGTGCTGACCAGCAGGTCCAGCGGAACGGCCACCGAGCTCCACTTCACATCCTTGAGGCTGCAGCCCAGCGAGGGCGCCGGGTCCATCTTCCCCGCCTCCTCCGGCCCCGCGCTCCCGCCGCCGCCGCCTGCACCACCCGCGCCTCGGCGGCCGCCGCTGCTAACACTTGCGGTCTGGGGCGCGCGGAAGGCGCCGGGCACTCTGGCCGCGGGCAGCCCGGGGGCGCGGCGGCTGCGGCGGCGGGGAGGGAGGGGGCCCGCGGCCGGCTCAGCTGCCACTGCGGGACATGGCCGGGGCGCCCCGCGTGCCCTCAAGCCCGGAGAGGACTCGCAGCAACCCGGCGGCGGCGGCGGGCGGCGGCGGCCGGGGTGTATGCGGCGGCTCCCGCTCCGCCTCCTCCTCTGGCCCCGGGTCTGCAGCTGCGGCGGCCGCCCGCTCGCCTCCTCCTTCTTTTACCCCTCCTTCCCTCCGCCTGGAGCGTGTGAGGAGGAGCCGCGGGTCTGAGAAACGCCATAGCAGCGTTCCCAGCACTGACTAATCAACAAGGTGCGAGCGACGCCTGCGCAGCTCGGGGAGACACCGCCCCCGCCTCCGCCCCCGCCTCCGCCCCCGCCTCCCCTGCACCACCCGCCCCGCCCCGCCCCGCCCCGCCCCGCCTCCCTCTCGGCCTCCTCCGGCTGTAGCCCGGCTGGCTCCGTTTGGAGTCGGCTCCCGGGTCTGGTCGCGGCTCAGGCGGCTCGGCGCGCTCTGCAAGCTTTAGCTCTCGCTCCCCCATCCGACCGTTCGGGGGCCCTGCACCCTGGCCCGGGCGCCACCGCGCGCCCGCACTCCTTCGCTGCCCAGGGCCTGCCCGAAGGGCGCCCTGGAGGAACGCAGCGAGCTCAGGAATCTTTCTCAGTCTTCATGTCGGGCACTCTCCCGTCTACCCCGACCCTGTTAGCACTGGAGTTGCTACTACAGGACACAAAAAAGACCTGTTTGGTGCCCACCTCTTGAGAATGCCACAGACAAACGAAGCTGGGAAAGGCAGGCGGGGAGCATCCCCTGCCGTGTCCTCCGCACCCCGACCCCCGCCCCCGCCAGCCCTACAATTCTCCAGAAACGCAGCTGGAAGTTACCCCCAGCAGTCTAGACTTTGGCTGCTAGGCAGAATGAAAAAGGCCGAAGCACCGAGAAGCAGAAAGGTAATGAATGATCAGTACCCACGCAGGGGAAGGTGACTGTCGGTTTAGTACCTTCATTGTATGGACAAACTGCTGGAGACTGCAGAGGATGAGGCTAACAACAGCCGTGGACACGCCAAGGGTTACTGGGAGACGACTGGGACCAGCTGTTTTCACATGCTTTTCTCACTCATTTCTCTCCCAAGCTTAAAGGTTGGAATAGTTCCCGTTTTCTAGATACGCGTACCAGGACATTAGATAGTTTGGCAAGATTACACACTTGTAGATAGCCTTGCCGAGATACAAACCCACAGTCTGCTTTCCGTGACAAACACTCTGTTTTCCCCAATATTGAGTATGGCCTGCTCACTGCTGACAGAGCTCAGAATGTAAAGGTGGCTGTAAGATTCCTGCTTCTTCAGGCACATCCTGACTTTTATATGCTAATCTTTTTTTTTAACATTATTTTACACCGGCAGAGGTGAATGATGGCCAGGTGAAAGGGTTACATATCAGTTCTTTATATTTTTCAATACGTATTCAGTGCTCAGTGCATGTAAGACAAAACAGCACCTGCTTCGCCCGCCCAAGGGGACTTGAAAACATCCGCTGCTTTTCAGTGGGCTGGCTTAGTTCTGTGCCAATGAATAAACCTCTCCATAGCAATTAGAGAAAAACACGGAGATTCTTCTACTCCCACTTTCCCTGTCCTCTCACTTTGAAATACTGGCGATAATTTTCACAAAAGTCTTCTGCAGAAAGTTTTGACCTTTCTGTCACTGGTGTTAAGTTTTTGGAAGTCTTGAAAAAAAAGTGGGAAAGATTTTAGTGTCTGTTTTACTCAGAATCACAGGTCCATAAAGTTCTAAGTTTTGCCCACAGAAAGAAGAATTTTTAAAAACTTAAAGGAGCTAAGTGCCAGCTAATTTTTTTTCTATCTGAATATTTAATCATTTCTGGAAATAAAGCTGAGTTCAAAAATAATATAAGAAACATTTAAGAATGGATAGGGTCAGGGGTCCTTCAACCAGTTTGTAGATCCTAAAACCTTATATGGTAGATTGATTTTAAAAAATAACTTTCTGCGACTATTATATCCTCTTTAAAAGCTTCAGGAAATAGAAGTAGTTCCTTCCCATGAAAGGATTGGTGACTTGCGACCGAAAGACAAGATAAAAAGTAAAAAGATTAATGCAATCAGCTTTTTTTTTTAATCAATAAAGAACTTACATTAGATTTGCTCTTAATGCTGGCCTTGCAGAAAAGTTTTCATTTCAATCTTGAGTATTAGAGGGAAGAAATTTTAATGAGCTACAAATTCTTATGTAAGCCTCCTGTCGTGGCAGAACTCTTTCAGAAAGATCTTATTTGTAAGACAGAGAGTTTTGGTTAAACTGTAGGGAAAATAAATCATCTGAGAAGGGTAATCTTGCAGTCTGGCTGACCTACACTTCCAAACATGATATGAGGAGGTGTGTTTCTTAAGATTGTTGGGCCGATGCAAACCACGTACATAAAACCATAACAACTGGGTACAGGGGCAAAACTTATGAGATTTTGCAGTTTATGAAAAAGAAACATCCAAGAAAAATTTTCTGTAGAGCAGAATTCAATGTGCTGTTCCCTGGTTCCTGCCAAATACCTTTTTAAATTGACGTTTGTGGGAGGCAGCATTTATGGTGATTAAAAATATTGACTCCAGCGCCAGATGGCATGGGTTTCATTAGTGACCTGCTCCTATTCAGGATCTTGGGCAACTTGCTCTTTCCTCCTCTGGAAAATGGGGATAATCGCTATAGACTGAATGTTTGTGCTCCCCCAAAATTCGTATGTTGAAACCTAATCACCAGGTGGTGCCTTTAGGAGGTGATTAGGTCTTGAACAAGAAAACAGGCCCTCACCAGACTCAGAATCTACCAGCGCCTTGATCTTGGACTTCCCAGCCTCCAGCCCTGTGAAAAATAAATTTCTGTTGTTTATAAGCCCCCTAGTCTATGATATTCTGTTATAGCAGCCTAGATAGACTAAGATAACAATAATAGTTCTCATCTCATAGGGTTGATATGAAAATGTAATCCTTTAATATATGTTAAGCATTTAGAATAGGGCCTGACACATAGGAAGGGCTATGGAAGCATTTGCTGTTATTATTAAAAGAAGTATTGGTTTTGAAGGGCAAAATTTTTTTTTTTTTTTTTTTTTTTTTGCAGTATGCGGGCCTCTCACTGTTGTGGCCTCTCCCGTTGCGGAGCACAGGCTCCGGACACGCAGGCTCAGCGGCCATGGCTCACGGGCCCAGCCACTCCGCAGCATGTGGGATCTTCCCGGACTGGGGCACGAACCCATGTCCCCTACATCGGCAGGCAGACTCTCAACCACTGTGCCACCAGGGAAGCTGAAGGGCAAAATTTAAAAAAGAAATGAAGAGGCAGATGGAACTGTGAGGAAATGATTTGATTTTGGAAGAACAGTTACATCTGGCAAAGAGTAGAGAGCATCGTTCCTCAAACAGGAAACCCAGGTGCCTGCTCCCAGCTGTGGGACCTGAGTCCCTAAATTTAGAGTCTATGGGGTTATTCTACACTAATTTCACAGTAAGCCAGACCTGCTACCCAGCAGATCCAGGCAGTGGCCATGATGACCCTTCATATGCTGATCTAATGATGCTGATAAGCCCGGGAGTGAATCAGGCATATGATACTATAGGACTCCTATGAGGGACATTTCACAACTTCCTAACTGTGAAACTTCTGTTTATACATACATATCTCGTTAATTCTCTGCATTATCAGCTTTGCAAGATAAAAACATTACATGTTGGTTTTCCTCGTATCGGAATGTCCTGGGTCACATAATATGCTAGTGGTCAAGTGTGATATCGAAGTTCACAGCCCCGGTGGTTTTCTAGGTCTCTAAGCTCTTTTCCTTTTCAAGAGGTGGTCCTCTTGGCTTGGAATGCCTTTCTTCCTTTCTCTTCCGTGAAATCCTGTCTCCTGCAAAGAGCTGACCACTCCTTTCCCTGTGTCACCATCGTACCTGGCAATACCCCCAACCCTTTTAATTGTGAGAGTTGCTCTATGATTTATTATCTGTTTTTATGTTGGCTTTCCCTACTAGACCACAATTAACCATGGCCACTGAAAGTGTATTTTATTCACCTTTGTTTCTCCAGCTCTTGTTACCATGCCTGGCACATGGAAAGTGCTCATTTAATGTTGAACTGAATAATCAGTAGGCTGAGTCATCCTCACACTCTGTATTATTTAGCAGGACACTGCATCTCTGGATTTTAAATGATTAATGTTCATCAGGTCTAGAAATTTTCAAGGTTCTAATTCCATACAACAATGGTTACTATTAGATTGGCCCCCAATTCTTTTCATTCATCTGAAAATTTAAATTTTATTTATTAAAATCAAGTTCTGCAATTTTGTCACTGAACTAGAAATGTACCTCTAGACCATCAGTTACAACACATTAAAACTGTTAGCATATTGTTAGTTTATTGTTTGTTAGCTTATTTGTGGTCTCCCTTGCCAGGACTTTACTGTCAGAAAGCCTTGCTTTATTACATTTGCATCCCCAGCACTTGTCACATAGTAAGTTCTCTATATAGGTAAATTGATCAACCTATCTATGCATCCATCTCTCTTTCATTTATCTATCTATTTATCTATCTATCTATCAAGAGAATGTATAAATGGGTAAACGAAATACCATAAAGAAGCATATCCCATATGGGTACTTTCAGGAAGGATTTTAAAACATATTCAGAATTTTACTTTGTCATCTCTTCCTTTCCTGCTTTTGATATAGGATGTGCCTTTCTTAAGTACATCATTGAATAACATGTATATTACAGTGTCAAAATAGGAATATTAAGGGAAAATATCCATATTAAGGAAAAATATTCCAAGTTGCAAATTGGATTTTGTGAGCATGTTTGCTTTTTGAAACCATATACAACATATCCCCATTTAAAAATATGTATCGCGTTACAACCCAGAATACACATACATGTATTATCAAAACAAAAGTTTTCCAAAATAATACTTTTTTGTGTACTTCTAATGTGTACCGAATCCTGATCTTTTCATCTATTCTTTACTGTTTAATTTTTTCAACATCAGTCATGATCCACTAATTTTATTTCATAGTCCATAACACAAATTACAGTGTCAAAACCACCATTTTAAATAATAGTTCTTTTTGTGCATTGTTTATAATTTAGCAAAGCAGGGAACATTATGGCTGAAGTTGTAGGAGCTTCTAAAATTCAAAAATAATCAGAAATATAAAAAGCAAATGATAATTTAATTACTGAATTTACCAAGATCATAACTGTATGTGTGTGTGCATGTGTGTAACTTTATAGGTTATAGGTTTGGGCTTATGAAGAAGCAAGCTCTTTGTAGATGGTGTTTTTCCTCCCAAACAAGCACAAGACGTCAGTCTGAGAAGCTGCTGGTGATGAGTAGTGGTCCTGACTCCCGTGTGCTTTTATAAATTATGTGAAAGGCTTTCAAAGGAGTAGTTAAGTGATTCATAGTTTAGCTATCCAATTTTGCAGTTTCAAGAAGTACTTTACTAAAATAAAGCACAATTACTAACTAATCACTAATTATTTATTTTTCATATATTAATAAATTGTTTTGAATCATATATTTAACATATTAGTTAAAGAAATAGATAGCTTAATTGGCTATATCACTTAAGAAGTAGATAAGCTAAGATTCTTTCCACCTAGAAAAGTGTATGGTTCATGATATAATTTATATTTTCTTAATAAATATATTTAATGCGACAAAGCACAGGTAGAAAACCTTTCATTTTTATTAGTGCCCAAATAATAATTATTAGTAAATATTTCTTAGTGCCAAAAATCTTCACAGGATGTATACAGCTTTGTTGTTGGTGTTCTGATGATTTGAAGCTTCAAAGGAGTTTTAGTGTCAGAGGCAGTTCCATTTTTAAGCCTCTCCCTTGAAAGATAATGAGATTTTAGCTCCCTGCTGACAAATCCTCTAAAGAAAGTCCATCAAATACGTTTCCACTCCTCTTTTGAAGTAACCAGTGAAAAGAGAAAGACAGGGAAAGTGGGGTTATGCTGGACACCCGACCACCCTGGTCCAAACTGGATGCATCTTTCTTCCCTGACTGCTCCCATACTCAGGTTCCTGGTTTATGAAGGCTGGAGTGTCACCTTCATTTACGTAGAATTGCTTGAGATCATGCTTAACTCCTCTAGTAGATTTTCTACTCATTCCCAAACCCACTTCTTGAAGAGTTTATGCCTTTCCCTCACCTCAGAAACAAATTTAAAATTCTCCAAAATGGTGTTTAAATGTCTATTTTATAAAAATTTTAAAATATAGAAAATCCCCCAAAAGAAAAAATACAACCTATAATCCCATCACCCTGCTAACAATTTATCACTCTTTGTATTTGGTGCATATTCTTCTACTTATAGTATATATGTATGTGTGTGTATCTGTTTAATTTGGATCAACCTATAATTTTGTAGTCTGCCTTTCTCACTCATTTTACCATGTTGATATGTATTCCAAAATGTGATTTTTTAAATTAACTACTGTATAGTATTCCACATAAGAAACATGCTTAGAGAGTTGGATAGTTTATCCAACTCTTTATGATTTGACATTTTTATTGTTTGTAATTTTTATATTATTAATAACATCCTCATGACTATCCTTATAGGTAAATCTTTGGGCATATTCATGATTTTCCTCCTTAATATAAATTCCTATAAGGGAGAATTGTTGTATTAGAAAGTGTAAACTTATTTTTTAAGGCTTTTTTTTTTTGCAGTATGCGGGCCTCTCACTGTTGTGGCCTCTCCCGTTGCGGAGCACAGGCTCCGGACGTGCAGGCTCAGCGGCCATGGCTCACGGGCCCAGCCGCTCCGCGGCATGTGGGATCTTCCCGGACCGGGGCACGATCCCGTGTCCCCTGAAATGGCAGGCGGACTCTCAACCACTGCACCACCAGGGAAGCCCTTAAGGCTTTTGATACATATTGCCAATTTACTTTCCCAAAATGTAAGAATTTTCACTTCCACAACTTGGATACTGAAGATTCCACATTATCTTTTCCTTTTAAAACTCTTTTTCCTTTAGAATTTTTAAAGGCAAAAGCTTTTAAAAGTATTTGAACAAGTACTAAGAAGTAACAAAAATAGAGTGTAGTTAGCAGTTACTACATGTGATTCTATGAGTGGGCCAGAATATTTAATAGTAGATGCAAGACCCTGGATAAAACCTTCTTCCTAAATTTAGTAAGAGCACCTATAATAGAAGAATAAGAAAAAATTTTGAAGATATTTGGGGAGGTCAAATTTAACAAGAAAATCACCAGACAAAATACTGAATTACGGTAAAAGTCCATCAAATGTCAAAATAAGAACTAGTAGGCAAATATTTATGTATATAACTATGAAGAGAATGCTTTTCATGCTTCTGTTCAAGAACTTCATTTGTATTTCCTGAGTTTATAATTTGTTCCATTTCTTGACTTTATTTTTTTTAAACACTATTTATTTTATTTTATTTTTTAACAAAGTTAATTAGTTATACATATACATATGTTCCCATATCCCCTCCCTTTTGCGTCTCCCTCCCACCCTCCCTATCCCACCCCTCCAGGCAGTCACAAAGCACCGAGCTTATCTCCCTGTGCTATGCGGCTGTTTCCCACTAGCTATCTACCTTACGTTTGGTAGTGTATATATGTCCATGCCGCTCTTTCGCTTTGTCACAGCTTACGCTTCCCCCTCCCCATATCCTCAAGTCCATTCTCTAGTAGATCTGTGTCTTTATTCCTGTCTTACTCCTATGTTCTTCATGACATTTTTTCTTAAATTCCATATATATGTGTCAGCATACAGTATTTGTCTTTCTCTTTCTGACTTACTTCACTCTGTCTGACAGACTCTAAGTCCATCCACCTCATTACAAATAGCTCAATTTCGTTTCTTTTTATGGCTGAGTAATATTCCATTGTATATATGTGCCACATCTTCTTTATCCATTCATCCGATGATGGACACTTAGGTTGTTTCCATCTCCGGGCTATTGTAAATAGGGCTGCTATGAACATTTTGGTACATGACTCTTTTTGAATTATGGTTTTCTCAGGGTATATGCCCAGTAGTGGGATTACTGGGTCATATGGTAGTTCTATTTGTAGTTTTTTAAGGAACCTCCATACTGTTCTCCATAGTGGCTGTACCAATTCACATTCCCACCAGCAGTGCAAGAGTGTTCCCTTTTCTCCACACCCTCTCCAGCATTTATTGTTTCTAGATTTCTTGTTGATGGCCATTCTGACTGGTGTGAGATGATATCTCATTGTAGTTTTGATTTGCATTTCTCTAATGATTAATGATGTTGAGCATTCTTTCATGTGTTTGTTGGCAGTCTGTATATCTTCTTTGGAGAAATGCCTATTTAAGTCTTCTGCCCATTTTTGGATTGGGTTGTTTGTTTTTTTGCTATTGAGCTGCATGAGCTGTTTATAAATTTTGGAGATTAATCCTTTGTCAGTTGCTTCATTTGCAAATATTTTCTCCCATTCTGAGGGTTGTCTTTTGGTCTTCTTTATGGTTTCCTTTGCTGTGCAAAAGCTTTGAAGTTTCATTAGGTCCCATGTGTTTATCTTTGTTTTTAGTTCCATTTCTCTAGGAGGTGGGTCCAAAAGGATCTTGCTGTGATTTATGTCATAGAGTGTTCTACCTATGTTTTCCTCTAAGAGTTTGATAGTTTCTGGCCTTACATTTAGGTCTTTAATCCATTTTGAGCTTATTTTTGTGTATGGTGTTAGGGAATGATCTAGTCTCAAACTTTTACATGTCCCTGTCCAGTTTTCCCAGCACCACTTATTGAAGAGACTGTCCTTTCTCCACTGTACATTCCTGCCTCCTTTATCAAAGATAAGTTGGCCATATGTGCGTGGGTTTATCTCTGGGCTTTCTATCCTGATCCACTGATCTATCTTTCTGTTTTTATGCCAGTACCACACTGTCTTAATTACTGTAGCTTTGTAGTATAGTCTGAAGTCAGGGAGCCTGATTCCTCCAGCTCCGTTTTTCGTTCTCAAGATTGCTTTGGCTATTTGGGGTCTTTTGTTTTTCCAAACAAATTTTGAAATTTTTTGTTCTAGTTCAGTGAAAAATGCCAGTGGTAGTTTGATAGGGATTGCATTGAATCTGTAGATTGCTTTGGGTAGTAGAGTCATTTTCACAATATTGATTCTTCCAATCCAGGAGCATGGTATATCACTCCATCTATTTGTATCATCTTTAATTTCTTTCATCAGTGTCTTATAATTTTCTGCATACAGGTCTTTTGTCTCCTTAGGTAGGTTTATACCTAGATATTTTATTCTTTTTGTTGCAATGGTAAATGGGAGTGTTTTCTTGATTTCATTTTCAGATTTTTCATCATTAGTGTACGGGAATGCCAGAGATTTCTGTACATTAATTTTGTATCCTGCTACTCTACCAAATTCATTGATTAGCTCTAGTAGTTTTTTGGTAGCATCTTTAGGATTCTCTATGTATAGTATCATGTCATCTGCAAACAGTGACAGCTTTACTTCTTCTTTTCCAATTTGGATTCATTTTATTTCCTTTTCTTCTCTGATTGCTGCGGCTAAAACTTCCAAAACTATGTTGAATAAGAGTGGTGAGAGTGGGCAGCCTTGTCTTGTTCCTGATCTTAGTGGAAATGGTTTCAGTTTTTCACCATTGAGGACAATGTTGGCTGTGGGTTTGTCATATATGGCCTTTATTATGTTGAGGAAAGTTCCCTCTATGCCTACTTTCTGCAGGGTTTTTATCATAAATGGGTGTTGAATTTTGTCGAAAGCTTTCTCTGCATCTATCAAGATGATCATATGGTTTTTCTCCTTCAACTTGTTAATATGGTGTATCACATCGATTGATTTGCGTATATTGAAGAATCCTTGCATTCCTGGAATAAACCCCACTTGATCATGGTGTATGATCCTTTTAATGTGCTGTTGGATTCTGTTTGCTAGTATTTTGTTGAGGATTTTTGCATCTATGTTCATCAGTGATATTGGCCTGTAGTTTTCTTTCTTTGTGACATCCTTGCCTGGTTTTGGTATCAAGGTGATGGTGGCCTCGTAGAATGAGTTTGGGAGTGTTCCTTCCTCTGATATTGTTTGGAAGAGTTTGAGAAGGATGGGTGTTAGCTCTTCTCTAAATGTTTGATAGATTTCGCCTGTGAAGCCATCTGGTCCTGGGCTTTTGTTTGATGGAAGATTTTTAATCACAGTTTCAATTTCAGTGCTTGTGATTGGTCTATTCATATTTTCTATTTCTTCCTGATCCAGTCTTGGCAGGTTGTACATTTCTAAGAATTTGTCCATTTCTTCCAGGTTATCCATTTTATTGGCATAGAGTTGCTTGTAATAATCTCTCATGATCTTTTGTATTTCTGCAGTGTCAGTTGTTACTTCTCCTTTTTCATTTCTAATTCTATTGATTTGAGTCTTCTCCCTTTTTTTCTTGATGAGTCTGGCTAATGGTTTATCAATTTTGTTTATCTTCTCAAAGAACCAGCTTTTAGTTTTATTGATCTTTGCTATCATTTCCTTCATTTCTTTTTCATTTATTTCCAATCTGATTTTTATGATTTCTTTCCTTCTGCTAACTTTGGGATGTTTTTGTTCTTCTTTCTCTAATTGGTTTAGGTGCAAGGTTAGGTTGTTTATTCGAGATGTTTCCTGTTTCTTAAGGTGGGATTGTATTGCTATAAACTTCTCTCTTAGAACTGCTTTTGCTGCGTCCCATAGGTTTTGGGTCATCGTGTCTCCATTGTCATTTGTTTCTAGGTATTTTTTAAGTTCCTTTTTGATTTCTTCAGAGATCACTTCGTTATTAAGTAGTGTATTGTTTAGCCTCCATGTGTTTGTATTTTTTACAGCTCTTTTCCTGTAATTGATATCTAGTCTCATAGCATTGTGGTCAGAAAAGATACTTGATACAATTTCAATTTTCTTAAATTTACCAAGGCTTGATTTGTGACCCAAGATATGATCTATCCTGGAGAATGTTCCATGAGCACTTGAGAAAAATGTGTATTCTGTTGTTTTTGGATGGAATGTCCTATAAATATCAATTAAGTCCATCTTGTTTAATGTATCATTTAAAGCTTGTGTTTCCTTATTTATTTTCATTTTGGATGATCTGTCCATTGGTGAAAGTGGGGTGTTAAAGTCCCCTACTATGATTGTGTTACCTTCGATTTCTCCTTTTATGGCTGTTAGTATTTGCCTTATGTATTGAGGTGCTCCTATGTTGGGTGCATAAATATTTACAATTGTTATATCTTCTTCTTGGATCGATCCCTTGATCATTATGTAGTGTCCTTCTTTGTCTCTTCTAGTAGTCTTTATTTTAAAGTCTATTTTGTCTGATATGAGAATTGCTACTCAAGCTTTCTTTTGGTTTCCATTTGCATGGAATATCTTTTTCCATCCCCTTACTTTCAGTCTGTATGTGTCTCTAGGTCTGAAGTGGGTCTCTTGTAGACAGCATATATATGGGTCTTGTTTTTGTATCCTTTCAGCCAATCTGTGTCTTTTGGTGGAGCATTTAGTCCATTTACATTTAAGGTAATTATTGATATGTATGTTCCTATTCCCATTTTCTTAATTGTTTTGTGTTCGTTATTGTAGGTATTTTCCTTCTGTTGTGTTTCTTGCCTAGAGAAGTTCCTTTAGCATTTGTTGTAAAGCTGGTTTGGTGGTGCTGAACTCTCTCAGCTTTTGCTTGTCTGTAAACGTTTTAATTTCTCCATCAAATCTGAATGAGATCCTTGCTGGGTAGAGTAATCTTGGTTGCAGGTTTTTCTCCTTCATCACTTTAATTATGTCCTGCCACTCCCTTCTGGCTTGTAGAGTTTCTGCTGAGAGATCAGCTGTTATCCTGATGGGGATTCCCTTGTGTGTTATTTGTTGTTTTTGCCTTGCTGCTTTTAATATGATTTCTTTGTGTTTAATTTTTGACAGTTTGATTAATATGTGTCTTGGCGTATTTCTCCTTGGATTTATTCTGTATGGGACTCTCTGTGCCTCCTGGACTTGATTAACTATTTCCTTTCCTATATTAGGGAAGTTTTCAACTATAATCTCTTCAAATATTTTCTCAGTCCCTTTCTTTTTCTCTTCTTCTTCTGGAACCCCTATAATTCGAATGTTGGTGCGTTTAATGTTGTCCCAGAGGTCTCTGAGACTGTCCTCTGTTCTTTTCATTCTTTTTTCTTTATTTTGCTCTGCATCAGTTATTTCCACTATTTTATCTTCCACCTCACTTATCCATTCTTCTGCCTCAGTTATTCTGCTATTGATCCCATCTAGAGTATTTTTCATTTCATTTATTGTGTTTTTAACCGATGCTTGATTCATCTTTAGTTCTTCTAGGTCCTTGTTAACTGTTTCTTGCATTTTGTCTATTCTATTTCCAAGATTTTGGATCTGGGAAATAGAATCTTGGATCATCTTTACTATCATTATTCTGAATTCTTTTTCAGGTAGACTGCCTATTTCCTCTTCATTTGTTAGGTCTGGTGGGTTTTTATCTTGCTCCTTCTCCTGCTGTGTGTTTTTCTGTCTTCTCATTTTGCTTATCTTACTGTGTTTGGGGTCTCCTTTTTGCAGGCTGCAGGTTCATAGTTCCTGTTGTTTTTGGTGTCTGTCCCCAGTGGCTAAGGTTGGTTTAGTGGGTTGTGTAGGCTTCCTGGTGGAGGGGACTAGTGCCTGTGTTCTGGTGGATGAGGCTGGATCTTGTCTTTCTGGTGGGCAGGTCCACATCTGGTGGTGTGTTTTGGGGTGTCTGTGGACTTTTTATGATTTTAGGCAGCCTCTCTGCTAATGGGTGGCGTTGTGTTCCTGTCTTGCTAGTTGTTTGGCATAGGGTGGCCAGCACTGTAGCTTGCTGGTCGTTGAGTGAAGCTGGGTGCTGGTGTTGAGATGGAGATCTCTGGAAGATTTTCGCCGTTTGATATTATGTGGAGCTGGGAGATCTCTTGTGGACCAGTGTCCTCAAGTTGGCTCTCCCACCTCAGAGGCACAGCACTGACTCTTGGTTCCTCAATTTGGGATGATTTGTTGTCCATTCATGTATTCCACAGATGCAGGGTGCATCAAGTTGATTGTGGAGCTTTAATCCGCTGCCTCTGGGGCTGCTGGGAGAGATTTCCCTTTCTCTTCTTTGTTCTCACAGCTCCCGGGTCTCAGCTTTGGATTTGGCCCCGCCTCTGCGTGTAGGTCGCCGGAGAGCGTCTGTTCTTCGCTCAGACAGGACAGGGTTAAAGGAGCAGCCGCTTCGGGGACTCTCGCTCACTCAGGCCGGGGTGGAGGGAGGGGCACGGAGTGCGGGGCGAGCCTGCAGCGGCAGAGGCCGGCGTGACGTTGCACCAGCCTGAGGCTCGCCGTGCGTTCTCCCAGGGAAGTCGTCCCTGGATCTCAGGACCCCGGCAGTGACGGGCTGCACAGGCTCCCGGAAGGGCGGCGTGGACAGTGACCTGCGCTCGCACACAGGCCTCTTGGCGGCGGCATCAGCAGCCCCAGCGTCCCACGCCTGTGTCTGGGCTTCGGGCTTTCAGCCGCGGCTCGCGCCTGTCTGTGGATCTCCTTTAAGCAGCGCTCTTAATCCCCTCTCCTCGCGCACCAGGAAACCAAGAGGGAAGAAAAAGTCTCTTGCCTCTTCGGCAGCTCCAGGGTTTTCCCGGACTCCCTCCCGGCTAGCTGTGGCGCATTAGCCCCCTTCAGGCTGAGTTCTCGCCGTCAGCCCCAGTCCTCTCCCTGCGCTCTGACCGAAGCCCAAGCTTCAGCTTCCAGCGCCGCCCGTGAGTGCCGGTCGGCGCCGATCCTCTGTGCGGGAATCTCTCCGCTTTGCCCTACCCAGGTACGTGGGGAGTTTCTTGCCTTTTGGGAGGTCTGAGGTCTTCTGCCAGCGTTCAGTAGGTGTTCTGTAGGAATTGTTCCACGTGTAGCTGTATTTCTGGTGTATCTGTGGGGAGGAAGGTGATCTCCGTGTCTTACTCTTCCGCCATCTTCCCCGGAAGTCTTGACTTTATTATTATAGATAAATAAATGCCTTTAATTTTTTTTAATCCTCACCATTAAATTTATAGAGGGATAAACATATCTAGCTTAAGTTGATCTACCCTTGAAATCACACTACATTTGAATAAGCACTAGGGATTCATGAGGGGGAAGACCATTGAGTTCCACTTGGCTCTATACTATTCAAGCTAATGTAGTGGAAGGTGGTCTCATTAGAATGATTATGCAGACTCTCTGTAGGTCTCCTCAGAGGTTCTGACCCTGTACTTATAAAAAACTTCTCTTCTTTTCTTCTCAAACTCTCATTGAAATTATATTTTGAAATGTATTCATCTTGCATTATTTTTGTATCTCAGATGATTAAAATACCTTTTTTTCCCACTACTTCGTTTGTAACAACAAGTTAAATTCTTACCTGCTATTTTCAAGTACTTTATCATTCTATATCATCTATTCTCTGGAGTTTCTTTTTTCTACCTTACCACGTGCTTCAGAGTCACACCTGAACTCCTGAAAGTCACAGTCTTTTCCAAGGATTCAAGTCATTTGTCACACTTTGGAATTGATATAAATGGAAATGAATTCACTAAAAAGAAGAAGAGGAAGAGAAGAAGATAGAGAAGAAGGACAAACATAGGCAATGTTAATATTAACTTTGCTCTTTATATATGCTAGTATTATAAATGCTTTGTATTTACCATTTTAAAAAGGTTAAATATGTATTTACCATTTAAATGCTTTGTATTTACCATTTAAAAAAGGTTAAATATGTCAATTTGAAAATATTGACTACGTTCCAGTTTATCTATTACATGTCTAACTTATCTGGAGTTTAGCAGGAGAAAAAGAAAATATTCATAGTAATTAGGAACGGCAGCCAAATCTAGTCTATTGCTGACATGTTCATTATGGTAAATAGTACCCTTTCAAAAGAGCACCATACTATAGTCTGTCCATTTTTCCATTCATTAAAATTTTAAATGTACTTTGATTAAATTGCTACATAAATGTTCATAGCTCATCTCCCACTCTTCACCTATCTATCTATCCATCCACTCATTCAATAAACATTTATTGACTACTTATATGCCAGGCACAAGCCAATAGGGATGCAAAGATAGTTCTTGTTCTCAAGTGTCTTAATCTAGTAAGAGAGCCAGAAACACAGGAAATAAAGGTAATTACAATCCAGTGTGGTAGGGGTTAGAGATGTGTAGTGATATTTTGAGACTATGAAGGGAGTCTCTTATGTGGCAAGGAATTGGATGAGAAAATCATAGACTTCTTCGAGGAGATGACCGACTAGTGAAGCATGCAACAGAACAAATTAGCCAAGTCAAGACAGGACAGAGGGAGAGACTAGGAAGTGAACCCTAGAGAAAAGGAGCCGAGTCAGTAATAGCATGGAGGCAAGAAGCAGCATATTGCATGGAAATAACTATAATCAGTGTGATTTTGCTGTATCTTGAGATTTGAAGGAAGGAGTGGCTGAGATGAAGCTGGAGAGTTAGATAGGATTCAGATCATGGAGACATTTGTCTGTCCTGTGAAGGAACTTGAACTTTATCATAAAGGACCTGTAGTAGGTGACCTATGGTGTTCGTTACGGGAGCTACTGCGAGGTCTTAAGCACTGAATTTGTTAACCAGCTTTGAATTTTTGAAAAGAATGTTTTGGAAAGTGTATACAAGATGGATTCAAAGAAAGAAATAGAAGACACACAGGAGACAGTAGAAGACGCTGGTGATGGTTGATCAAGGGTTGAAACGACAGTGTATTCTAGACATGAAAATAAGGGAACAGATATAGGATATTTATTAAGGAGGTAATATCCTCAGAACCTGTTTATTAATTCACTTCATGGGATAAAACAACTCTCCCAAAATGATCATGAATCCCTTGGACACCAAGCAGGTCTGTGTAGAACCCAGTATGGGTAGGACATTGTGCACAAGGACAAGGATGAGAACTTTGAAATAAGAATAACATGGAACTATCAAGTCAATCCATTATGGATCAGACTGGAGATAAAGTCACTTTGAAAAGACAGGACAACCCCCAGGTCAAAATGAGGCTTTATTGACAGTATCAATACTTAACAGACTCTAGTGGCCTAGTTTACCTCAGGCTGATTCTATTAAACTGACTTTGTTCTGATGACATGCCTGCCTAGCAATGAGAATTCCTTGTGGATTTCTTGCATGAGGCCCTGGAAATGATGATTCCTTTAACAGTTGCAGGAAGGAAGAGACTAGTGAATATGTCGGAAGATGAGAGAATAGGTTCAATTCTGGACATGTTCAGTTTGGGTCACCTGTAAAATATCCAGATGTGACGTAGACAATTGGAAACAGGGAGCTGGAGTTGGGAAAGAGATTAAGGACGAAGATGCATATTTGGTAGCTGCAGTCATGTGAATGGATAAAATTTCCCAAAGGACATAGATGCAAAGAGAAGTGGGACAATGACAGAATATTGAGGGGTTCCTACAACAGAGGCAGACCCAGTAAAAGATACTGAGAAAGAACAGTCAGAGAAATAGGAAGAGAATGATAATTTTTTGAGTCTTTTCCTTTTCCTTCCCTTAACTTCCTACATGAAACTATCTCTTGGTCAGAACCAATTTTGTTCTTCTCTATAGTATTTTGGGTAACTATGACCACAATTATAACATACCATGGTTATATGTGTGCTTTTCTTAAACTCCTCATTAAATAGTACACTTCTTGTTTGGCACTATCAAGATTTTACTGACTCTCGAACTAACAATTTAGCCTGCCACAGTTTCACGGATCCTGGCAGAAGACAGGAGACTCCCAGATCAGAGACAAAGGATTTATTACTCTTAGCTCATCAGGCAGCATGAACTTCATGTTCACATCAGTTTTCCTTGTCCCCCAAGTCCCATGATGTGACTCAGAATGCCCAGGTGGATGCTGCATGCACAGTGAGTTTGTGTTACAGCTAAGATACCCTGAGAACCAAATCTTTAACAGGCAAACCTGACCTACCTTTTCTTCAGAAGGAGATGTTACTTTTATTACTGGACATTACAGAAACTGCCCTCTGCTCCAAAGGGAGACATTACCTCTACCTTCTAAGACCGTTCACTATACATACATCCTTGAAAGGATGCTCCAGAACAAAAACTATCAATGCCTCTGCTCACAAGATGTGCAGAAACAATGGAGACCTGTGGAGATTTGTCTGCCTTTAGGCACACTTAACTTCTCACATATTTTCAGGTTCATATTGCATCTCCCAGGTTAGTGCCTTGCATATGACAGGTACTAATAAATATTTGTTGAAATATGATTTAGAAGTAACATCAACAACAGAGATAATTTAGCAGACTTCTCCCTAGAATTGTTTATAATAGGCTGGTATACAAACTCCTTTTAACTGCTGCCGTATGCTATTTAGATAAACAGCTCAGTTATAACTGTAACCTCCTTGAGAACAACAATGTGTTTTCATTATTTTTGCTTCCAGAGTCTTAAACAGAGTCTAGAACATAATAATAGATAAACAAAGATTCGTTAAGTAAATAGAAATACATGGAGGATCACATAATGCAAATGATGCAGAATTACTAAGTACATTGCCCTTCTTCGGCCCTCCACTGCTCCTTGGAAACAATATAAGCGGTTTTGTACTCTCCAAACCATCTCAAGAAAGGAAGATGAAAACACCCATTCCTGCTAAACGCTAGTAACTTGGTGGATTACTCCTACACAAAGCATTTTTTTTTTAACATCAAGAGCAGTTTGGATGTCAAGGATATGATGAAATGGGCTTTTTCATCTCTTGGTAGTGGAAATGTAAATTGGTGTACTCTTTATTTATGCATTTGGCTATTTTCAATGAGGCTTTAAATGCCTACTTGCCAATTAAATTTGGAGAAACTGCCCTAAGTAAATTAACCTAACTACAGAAAGGAAGTTTTATGCACAGATATATTAAACCCAGAAATGTATTTGTAATAGCACAAGTTTCAAAAATTTCTGTTAAACTTAAGAAGGAATTGTACCATGAAGTGGTGAATCTCTGTATAGACCATGGAAAGACATTGCCAAGTTTTCTGCCTTGGAGATCTTTAAGAAGAATAAATTATCACCACTCCTAGATAATTTAAATATTGATGCCATGTCTTTCCCAAGGTCTTTTCCATTTCATTTAGTCTATGTTGTATGATCTATACTTCTCTATAAGGAAAGGTAATAACGTTTTCAATTGCTCCTTGTATTTATCTGGGGCTTGATCTTTTAGTAGAATCATATTCACTAGAAATCAAACTCTCTGGGGGATGCATATTCAATATTAAAACATTTTACATTTCTAATAGTGGGGGAAGGTATTGAGTTCCAAATTGTTTCAGGGTCTAGAAAGTTGCTTTAAAATTTTTATTTTTGGGCTTCCCTGGTGGCGCAGTGGTTGAGAGTCCGCCTGCCGATACAGGGTACACGGGTTCGTGACCCGGTCTGGGAAGATTCCACATGCCGCGGAGCGGCTGGGCCCGTGAGCCATGGCCGCTGAGCCTGCGCGTCCGGAGCCTGTGCTCCGCAACGGGAGAGGCCACAGCAGTGAGAAGCCCGCGTACCGCAAAAAAAAAAAAAAAAAAAAAAAAAATTATTTTGATATAGAATCATCCAACGTTATTTGTATTGCTCAAAGACATTAGGTCAAATGAGATCTTATCATTTTATGTTCTATTATTCCACCAAAAAAAGTGTCACAAGGTCAGATGAAATCAGGAAGTGAGGAGCAAAGCGCAAGAATACTTGCTTAAGGATTATTTCATGAAAAAAACATAAAACCTTGACGAAATACACTTAGTGCTTTCAGAATTTCGTTAAACCAAGTGTTGCCCCTGGGCTCGTACCACGTCAAAAAGCAAATCCCACAATTGGAGGGAAGATGCAATAATTTAATAAAGCATTTGACCTTTTTGTATTAGTTATAATTCCATCCAGAAAAAGAGTTAATAGGGTTCTTCTTATTAGTAAATCTCATTAATGCCAAGATATACATTAACATATTTAATTTGCTTTTATTTGAACTACATGCTCTTGGGTCTCATTAATACACATGTGAGCTTTGGTGCCCTTGATTTTCAGGGAAACTTTGGTGGGCAGTTTACACCAACTTGCTCAGGGTTAAAGAAACACATAGGAGTGCGTTTGGACAGTTTGGGTTTTTCTGCTTTCTTTACATTTATATGGTTAACATAGACAATGGAAATTGACAAAGGAAATAGAGTTACCGTCTTCTGGGGTGAATCCATCTCGGGCTCCCTGGGAAGTAAAGATGACAATATCCTCTTTATTACCTTTCAGACTAAAAAGACAGAGAGGGTGAAACAGGGTAGGAGCTGAGAGAAAACCTGAAAATGGGAAAGCAAGGTAAAGGTAGAACAAAGAAGATGGAGAGCTGTGTGTGCCTGAGGAAAAGCCTATTGGAAATGACTGAGCTATGGAAATGGGCAAGAACTGTATTGCTAGGGGTTATGGGATAAGCAGAAAACCTCAAGGGAAAACAATGAGGGAGGGGGGTTTGTGAGTGGAGGAGAGGGAGGGAAAGAAGAGGGGAAGGGAAATCATAAAATAAAATCAGATTTGTGTTAATAAGTTTTATTTTCCTTTCCTGGCATGAAAGTGGGTACAGGAATGCAAATATTTTCCTATGTCCTGAGAAATCCATTATTGGTTTCTGAGACTTCCTGCCAAATTTATTTCAATCATCTGTAATATATACCAGTAGGGATATTGCTTCAAACATATATAGAAGTAAAGTTAAGCCAACAAATATTCCATTTTAATTACTCAGGTACAAACATTTCATGTTTTCTCACTGGTATCAAATGGAAGCTTTTACTGGTCCAACAATATGGGCTGTATTGTACAACACCTGACAATACAGTGAGCGATTGGGTTAGCATTTTGTTATAAAACATTAAGAGTTTCCTATGTTACAATAAAATTCATCTTAAAATCAATCATTCTTCTAGCATTTTTTTTACAGTGGTGAAATTACAGAAATATTGTTTGTTTAGGGTTTGATAAAGTAACACACCAAACAGCCATTTCAATACTATTTCGCCTGAGTAGTCGCTTTGTATCCAAGTAATAGTCCTAATCGTCAATCTACATGTGCCTTTGTATCTCCTTTGGTGCCCTAGAGACACCACACTATTGCCTTAAAATAGTGATTTAAAGCAAGATTATTATAGTAGCTTAAGAATGGAGCCCTCATTCTTGTTTGTTTTTGTTTTTGCTTTATGTTTTAGCATAGATTCAAGAAAGCAATGAAAGGTATCTGCAATTAATACAGTAAAGCTGTCATTAAAAGCACTGGTATAGCTGTTAAGTACCTTACTCTACAAAGACAGTGTAAGGTAACTTTAATTCTCAACATGAACAATTTATGACCATTTTAACAATTATGAGAGTTTTATTTGTATCACTTGCAAATAATTGTTTAGTAGTAGCTTTTGTCATATTTTAGATGACTTGTATCCAGATGGATTGAAACTCCACATTTGTCTCAGAAGAAATACCTGTTTCATGTGAACTGTGGGGAAAGAGCATCTCCTGCCTTTCTTACTTATCTGCAAGACTGAGTTGGGTGTGGGTAGGGGTGAGGAACGGTAGGCTGTGGGTCAGGTGTGGGTCAGAGAGCAGACTGGGTGGAAGCAGAATCAATGGCAGTGATCCCAGGGGGATTTGTTTGCACTGTGCCTTGAGTAGCATGGGTTAAGAGAAAGAAAAATAAGACGAGTTTATCTATGTGCTTTGGTATTTGAAGTGAAAGATACCTCTGGTTGTCATTTACTCATCAAAATCTGAAATTCCTTTCTTCCTAAGGTGGCTTTGGACCTTCTGGCCCACCTCTTTTTTTACCTACAGAGCTGGGTGTTCTGGCTAACCCCCCCTAAAAGGCTCGTGGCAGTGACTTGAATAAGGAGGCAAAATATCTCTAGGGAGTTCCTGTGAAACCTGAAGAGGATTTGAGGTTTTTCAGATATCCAGGTGGAGGTGAAATATATTAATATCTGTGTAACTTCATGGGTACATAAACTGGTAAACCTTGGACCTTTGTGTTACAGTTGTGGGGTAGGAGAGAAGGATAGAGAGAATTAAGAAAGAACAAAAGATTATGTAAGATAACTAAGTTTTTACTTCTAAAATTTTATTATGTTTCAAATACATAGAAAATGATGGAGAATGGTATAATGACTGTCTACCCACAACCCAGCTTAAGCAAATAACTTTTTGCTTTATTTACTTCAGATGTGTATAAAGAAAAAACATTATGGATACAGACAAGGCTTCCCTCTCTGTCCCCGTTTCCAATCCCGTTTCCCTTGTTCCCTCTTTCCCTTGTGGTGTAAACTTTACCTCGATTTTGGTTTTTGTTAACCCCATGAATGTTTCCATATTTTTACTACGTGTGTGTGTGCCCATAAATAGAATATAGTCCTGATTTGCACACTTTTGACATGTACAAAAATGATATATTTATACATATTCTGCAAGTTGCTTTTTTGGCCAAACATGTTTTTAAGATTTATCCATGCTGACCATTAATCTCTAATCTTCTTTCTAACTATTATAACTTTTATACATTTCATTTCATGAAGAGTCCATAATTCTCTGTTGATAGACATTTTAGGTTGTTTTGAATTCTTGATAAGTCTTGCTAGAGAGTTATGAATTTGTTAGTTGCTGTTGTTGTTTTGAGAAAACCAGGTTTTTTTTGGTTTGGTTGATTTACTTTTTCTTAATTTTCTATTTTATTAATTGCTGTTATTTGCTTTACCTTCTACTCTCTTCAGGTTTACTCTGTTCTTTTTCTAATCTCTTGAGTTGATTTGTCAACTTATTTACTTTCAACCCTTCTTTCTTTATTTTTTTAAAATAAATATATCTACAGGCTCTGAATCCCCTTCTAAGATCCACTCTGACTTCGCCACACACGTTTTGATACATAACAGTTATCATTTGGTTCTAAATATTTTGTAAATTCTATTGTGTGTCCCTTTTTAACTGATGACTTATTAGGAATGTATTTAAAACTTTTTAAATATCTGGGGGCTTTTTTTCAGTTATTGCTTTCTAACTTTGTTGCTTGGTAGTGAGGAAATGTGTTTTGTAGATAATTCTTCAAAATATATTGGACTTCTTTTATGACTCATTTGTGAGCAATTTATGTAAATGTTTCATGTGTACTTGAAAATACGTTTGAAAAAATATATATGTATTTCTCTTTGTTCAGTGCTGAGTGTTAGACCCATCCATTTGTACAAGCTTGTTAATTTTACTGTTGAAATAGTCTCTATTCTACTTGATATGTCTGTTTCAGATGGAGAATTGTTAAAACTGCCTACTATCATAGTGGATTTGTCAATTTCTACCTGCCACTGCATTGGTTTGGTTTGGTTTGGTTGTTAGGCTCATAAAAGTTTATGATTGTCATATCTTTTTAGTGGCTTGTTCCTTTTTCTATTGTGTTGCCATCTTTATCTCTATTTGCCTTACTCTCTCTATTTTCTCTGATATTTTTATCCTACACCAGCTTTCTTTTGGGTGGTATTTGCCTAATATATTTTTTCCATTACTTTTATTTACATATTTCTGTGTCATTATGTTTTAGGGATGTCTCTTAAAAGAATGTATAGCTGGATTTTCAAAAAATACAATCCGGTCTGAGAAACAGGAGAGCTGTCATATCATGGAAAAGTGCCAGGTCTCCTTAAGCCATTCCAATTTGTTTATTGCCTTAATCTCCTTTGTCTCTTTGGTGTAAAATTTCTCAGTGAGAAATACAAGATGCCTATGTCCAACAGTTCCAAGGAAACAGAGACTTAAGTTTAGTCTGTAGTCTGTCAAGTAGTCTGGTAGTCTGTCAAGATGCCCAAAGCAGGCAATAAATCCAACATAATTTGGTTTTCTTGTGTACCTGCAGAAACTACGATAGAAATGATTCTACAGGTACTCTAAAAGAACAATTTAATAAATTCTACTTTGCTTTCTATTATCTTCCTTCTAAATTTTCATGGAAGATAAATCTTCAGAAGGAATTTTACCGTAATCTCTACAGAGATATAATTTCATACCCTAACTAAATTGTAAACTCTTCAAAGGCAGATGTATCTTGTGCAAATTATATATTCAGTGCATACAGTTGAAGCTCAGAAGTTGACCTGGACTGAAATCTTGATTTTGTGGAGGGAAGAAGGAAAAGACAAACAAACCAATAATGGAAATTTACAAATTTTCCTCTTGTGACATAAATTATTTTGAAAAAAATGGCAACAGTGCTAGAATTTCTATTGTACTTTACTACTGATCTGAGTTATGGCCTCAATTACCATTTTTACACATATGCCTAAGTACTATTAATAGTTTTTATAAAAATGACAGGAAATTTCAGAGTAAAAATGCAAAGTATCCCTCTGTATCAATCACTACTGTGAGCTCCTTGAAGGAAAAACCATGTCTTCTCATTTTTGTACCCTAGCATGTTGTAACAGTGCCTGGCACATAGTAGGCTTTCAGTAAATGTTTGAGTGAATAGATGGATGAATCTCATGCAGATTAATATTATATAACCTTGCCTGCACTCGAAACTTTCCAAATTCTTATCATTTCTTTCCTTACATTCAAATATAGATTGAAATTCTCCCATTTCTGCAAACGATTTCTGACATCCTAAAGAAAGAATTAACCATTCCTTTCTTTGTGTTCCCACTTTGTCCTTTCTGTTAAGATAGCACTTTTTATAACACATTGTAGGTAGCTATTTACACATCTGTCCCCATTCTAGCTTATGGAGTGTTGTTTCCTAATCACTTTTTAAATCTGCTTTGCAGTTGCTGCATAATATATAATATAAGCTCAGCAAATCTTTCTTGAATTGGATTTTAAAAGAGTAAAAATTAAATGCCAATACTTGTTGAAAATCTACTGTTTTATTATTTATTTATTTATTTATTTTTGCGGTATGTGGGCCTCTCACTGTTGTGGCCTCTCCCGTTGCGGAGCATAGGCTCCGGATGCACAGGCCCAGCGGCCATGGCTCACGGGCCCAGCCGCTCCGCGGCATGTGGGATCCTCCCAGACCGGGGCACGAACCCGTTTCCCCTGCATCGGCAGGCGGACTCCCAACCACTGCGCCACCAGGGAAGCCCATCTACTATGTTTTAGATCATTGCAAGGAAATTTAAAGTTTTCCATTTGGTTTTCATAATAATCCTATAAAGTATGTATTATTAATCCCTTTTAATGTTTGAGAAAACTAAGGGCAGAGAGGTTAAGCCAGTCATCCTAGGCCAGGCAATCGGTACGTGAAGAATTTGGGACTAACTCAAGTGCCCCTTTCACCCAACCATGCTATCCCCATTCACCCCCAGAACCAAAGTGAACTCATAATGAAGTCTATATATGTTCTGCGTCACTTACCAACAGCCTCTGAAAGCACAACATGTTGAAATTAGGATATTACTTATTGGTTACTGGAGTCTTTTTAGGATCATACTGTTTACCTCAGAATGTACACCATTGTTTTTACTTGAGACATGTTCACCACTGGGAATGAGTATTCCTCCTAGTATCCAAACACCTAGAAAGCAAGGATTATGCCGCATTATACTAAATGATCCTCCCATCAGTTGTCCAGAGCATTCGGTGATGTTGATACTTGGGCTATAAATCTCTCTCTAGATGCTTACAGTCTAAGAGAGAATTGAAGGCAAATTCAAGGTTAGTAGAGAACGTGGATGTACATGACGATGATGATGAAGAATTTTTTTCACGTGTATTGTCTTTGTGGCCTGATATGCCTGAACTTGAGTCTTTGCTCTATTTCCTTACTAGCTGAATGACCTTGGGCAGGTTAGTTAATTTCCCCAGGCCACAGTTTCCTCAACTGTGAACAAAGAGTGAAGATACCTGCGTTAGAGGTTAAATAAGATAGTGCCCATCTTATAAATGATAGCCATTATTGTTATTACTACCCCAGAAAAGCATGTTATACAACCACCATAAGTAAGTTAGGTTCGTGTATATGGGTTAAATGCCCTAGCTGATAACATATTTATTTAGTACCACCTATTGGTCTCGGTACTACTCCCAAACCAATACAGAGACAAATGGGTAGAGACGTTCCGCTGGCAGAGGTTAATGCCCCAGACAGAGATTAAATAGAACACAAATGTCATTTCCTTCTATTCCTGTGCAGCAGTTTATAGGAGCATTAGAGTAGGATGTGACATAAATTTCATAAAGATATTGTACATTAAGTATACATAAAATTGCGCCCCGTCTAGAATTACAGTAACATCAATTATGAGCACTACCTGTCAGTCACTATTACTGGCGTTCTCTCTATAAACAAAATCAAAAGTTCTGTGGTGATCTATTAGAGGTTTTCTATATCCTTCCCCCCACCCCTTCTGATCCTTTTAGGCTCTTATGAGCAAACCGTTGATCGTGACTAAAAGCAGTTAAGTGCTTTCTTTCTTGGTTCTTAGCAGTTTCTCTGGAAGTTAGCAGACAACAACGCAGCCCTTAATACAGACTCAGACCAAATTTAGTGAGTGGGGGAAAGAGCATGATATAAAGTTAAGAAAACATGGCCTTTCAAGGAAACTAATGAAGACAAATATTGCTGGGGTAACCTTTAAGTCACATGGCTGGGAATGTTTTCCTTTGCAAATTACTTCTGAACCTTCAGTCCTGTAGGGAAAAGTACCGAAAAAAAAAAAATGGCATGAGCTAATTGCTTAAAGACAGCAATAAAAATTTGTAAGTTACACATACTAGATACCAGCTTGCAAGATGATAGAAAAATTCATCTAAATCTTGGGATTAAAATGAGTGAATTCTGAATTAGCCCCTTCACTGTTCATTGCAGAAGAAAGATCCTTTCAGTAGAGAGGAGCCCTGCCTTTTGTGGGTACCCCATCAGACAGGGACTGCTTGGGCAGTGTTCTTGACTTTTCTCTTGATGATCATCCCTTTTGCATCATAGTCACCATTGAAGTTTGGGGCAAGCTCTAAAGAAACACATTAGTTCTCCTCCTGGGTCAGCCAGCCATTTTTTCCCCTGCTGCCTAGTAAAATGGTATTGCCCTTTCTACCAATAATTCAACTTTGGAGTATAGAATTATATATTAGGAACACAAAAGAAATAACTCACTGATGTTAATGTTTTTAAAATAAACATTATGCAGCTGATTTGTTTTATTAATTATATTTATTGGGGGAATTCCCTGGCAGTCTAGTGGTTAGGACTCCGTGCTTCCAGTGCAGGGGGGCATGGGTGTAATCCCTGGTTGGGGTACTAAGATCCCACATGCTGTTTGGTGTGGCCAAAAAAAAAAAAATATATATATATATATATATATATATATATATATACACACATATATATATATACATACACATATATATATTAGGCAAAGGAATATTATAGTAACTCCTCAATTGATTAATTTATTTTATTCTTTAAAAATATTTGAAAATTGCTTGTTTATTACTGCTTGCATTTTCAAATAGAAACCTGATGTGGTAAAGGCCCTTGGTCTATTATATATTGAATGGATATATAACCTGCTTATCCTGGGGCTCACTACATTTTGGGTACAGATTATGGTGCATCTAATCTGACAACTCCTATATCATGTTCTTGCCTTCACCAGCTCAGACAGGATATTCAGCTTACTAAAGACACTTCCTCAAAAGTTATTTCTGGAAGTACTCAAGGTATACTTTAAATGTGTCCATGAAAAGTTGATGTTGCTATTCCCATTCTTGTGATGCATATCATGGGAAAACTCAGATACATATGCTGGCTTATTTTAATTACTTGTATTTTTGGCATGGGAAAAAGGAAATACAGAAGATCAAAGAGGTTAAATAAAAACCCTATAGTCCTGATTTTGCTAGGAAGCATCAATATGAACTTAAAAAAATACATTTTTTCTAACTCTGTCCTCTGAAAATGCTGAGAAACAATAATAATCACAATAGCAATCAGTACCCTTAGCACTTAGATTATGGTCTTAAAGCACAACTTTCCACAGGAAGGAGTCATAACTTAAAGAAATGAGTGATGACAGGTCTGGGGCAGGAATTTTACAATATGAGCCTGGAACATCTTGTCATATCAGAAAGCAAGGAAGCAATCCAAGGCTAATAGGGATGTTTCAGAAGGACTCAGGAGCCAACCTGGTAGGCTCTCACTGGCCAGTTTGAGCATCAGTATCTGAAATGGATTGAAATACATCAAGTAAGTTCATGAACAAACTCATTGGTGACCATTAGAAGGTACCAGAGAGCCAATTTAAAGTTTTTAAAATTGGTAAATAAAGCGAAAAAAGTCAGGCATTATACTGCCTATTCTTTTATACAAAGTGCATCTTAGAGTAATCAAATAGTTGATGAAGTAAAGTATCGTTAATAGAGATATTCCAATTAGCCAATGGACAGAGACTTACAATATTACTACTTTTCTCCACTCAAGGCAGCCCTCTACATGACTCTTCCTGGGTTCCAGGAACTATACTCTCTCCCTGCTTCCTTTTGGGCCCAGAGCTTGTATTAGTTTTGTGGCAACGTTCTATTATCCCTTGTAGTTTTCTTCCATCTTGCCCACACCTTCATGTATTGTTTCTTTATTAAATTCTCCTAGAATTATCCTGATTTGTGTCTGCCACCTGTTTCCTGCTTGGACTTTGACTGATACAGTAATTTGTTCCTTAATTGACCCAAGAAACCAGACCTTCAAAATAGGATTCTGGGAGTGGTTTCTCAAAAATTTGAGTGCAGAAATAAACACTTTTCCAGGGAGAAATGGAATATGGGTAAACAATAGCATGTGGTGTCTTGATTATATTTAAATTATTACAGGTAGTGACAGAGGATGAAGAGCAGGGGAAGGCAAAGGTTGTAGGATAGCAAATGGCTGTTACACGCAGTTGCTGTAGCAACAGTAATGCTCATAAAGGTTGTGGAGTCACTTGGCTTCTTCTGGCCCTAGAGAGCATACATAGGGAAAAAGAAGAGTTAAAAGCTTTGAAAATTCAATAAAGAATATGTATGGAGAAACAGAAACTCCCCATGGCATCTTTAGGGCAGTCTTCCTTGTAGTTACATGATAGATATTGTTGAGGACCAAGCCTAGGTTACAATTATAATAAGGTAACTGTTGGGTAAGAAACAAGACTTGGAAACAAAGAGTATGACGTATTAGCATCATGGTTGGGTCTGGGAACTTTGATCCCTAAAATTACCCTGAAACTTAAAAATTAATGTCAATTTTTCTCATTTCTTCTAAGCCCATAATGAGAGTAAGATTCCAGTATAACATGGAGGGAGAGGCAAAATGCCATTCAAAGAAGATACACTGAAAGAGTCGCAAAAACTTTCTAATCAGCAGAAGCTTGAGGAAAATATACAGAAGTGCTAGACCAAGAGAGATGGATTTATCTACCCAGGAATTTTGACTTAATGTGTCTTGAGCACCTGGAAGTGGCATAATCATTGTCTAGGTTGGTTAATTAAAGTTTGTACTGAACCATACCCGATAGCTAATGAAGTCAAAATGTCAGAACTTCTCTAGAATACTATTGAGGAAGGAGTGAGTCTAAAACCTCGTGGAACTGGGAATGTTGGCATAGAGCTCATCAACCACTCCCTAACTATATCCCCTGGGTGATCGTTCCCTTCACTGGGTCATTATGAAATGCATTGTTGAAGAGGATCACTATCTTTGAATTGCTCCACGGATGCTGTTCTGTCAGGCCAGAGAAGATAGTGAAGGGTTACACAGATTGAGTTCTCTGATATCACTAGGAACAATGGGATTCTGGGTTAGTAGAGGCCAGATGGTCAAGCTTAAATCTCAGAGATAAGGTAGGCACAATTATCACAATAAAATAAAGGGACAGAATAATATTTAGAGTGTTTTGAGCTGCAAGGATTTGTTACAATGACTAATTGTTCAGGAAGTGTCCTTAGAAATGAAATAAATAGGCAGATGCTACTTGACATATTTAGGTAGAAAATTCTAAGACCACTAGTCAGAAATCTACTTTGAGTCACTCTTGTAGGTCTTTGCAGACAGCTACCAATTTCCTATACATAAGATAGTTCATACACCCAGAACTCATTGTCTGAGAGGAGCCCAGTTTCCTTTAAAAGAAGAACCGTGCTATGTGGCCACACATATATATCATGAATCTTCTCCTGAGACTTACCCAGAGAGACCTGCAGTCGTGATGACAGAATTTGCTCTCAAATTTTATAGTAGGGAAGAAATGAGATCTTCAGACAAGAAATGGGAATATTTGGTCAGACACAGGTGATCCTGAGAAATTTTTACTTAATCACTAATCCCTGGAGACCCAAAATGCAACCATGACCCACAAGTGAGATGGAAACTAATGGATTTTAAATGATAGATGGAGTTTTGGCTAAAATTTGTCTAATAGTGGGACTGTAGACCCATCATATGGTTTCCCCCCAATCTTAGAGGATATAGCAGCAATAGATATACTTAATAAATGACAGAAGCCCCACATTGATTCCCTGACCCATGGAATGAGGGCCTTGATGTTAAGAATAGAGGAAGACCTTGGAACTGACCTTTCAAGATAGTAAACTTAAAGCAATATTGCATCTTGAGAAAATATTGCATCCAGATATTAGTGCCATCAAAAAGACTCGAAAGATGCAGAGGTTGTGATTCCTACTATATATCATATATCTCACCTGTTAGCTGGGGCAGAGACAAGGTAGGTATGGAGAGTGACAGCAAATTGTTGTCAACTCAATTACATGGTGGTATCTAGCATAGCTATGGTTTCAGGTAAAGTATCTTTCTTGGAGCAAATCAACAGATGTCCTAGCACCTGGTATGAAAATACCTTCTTTTCTATTTTCTTCAGTATGTGAAATCAGAAACAGCTTGCGTTTACATAGCAAGGACAACAGTACGCCATTTCAATCTTGCTCTAGAACGTCACAAGTTGAGCTCTCCAGGAAGCACGCTCTGAGGAGTTTGGTGTTCAGGATGTTTATTAGAGATCAACACCTATGGAAGGGATAAGATATATGCTTGCCAAAGAGTGAGAGAAAAACTCTCTGAACATTCAAGACCCTACAATATCAGTGATGTTTATAGGAAACCCATGGTCTGAGCATATTGGGACATCCCTTCTGAAGTGAGAGAGAAGCTGTTGTACATTTTATCACTCATGTTTTGTGGTCCTATTTGGGTGTTTTGAGACAATATGTACCACAATTAGGCGTGCTGTACCAACTCATTTACCGGGTAACTCCATAAACTGACAGTTTTTAGTGGGACCTGAAATAGCAAAGAGCTCTGAAACAGTTCAGACTGCAGTTCAATCCTGCCACAGGGCCCCTGTGACCAAGCAAAATCAATGGTCTGCTCTTCCTGTCAGTGGCAGATAGAGATGCTATACAGCATCTGCCAAGCCCCAGTAGAATGACAACAGACACCCTAGAGCTTTGGAATAAGGCTATGTCTTATTCTGCCAACAACTATTCATTAGAAAGGAAGATCCTAACTGACTGCTGGTCTTGGGACAGATTGAATTCTTGACCATAGGATATCCAAATTACCAAACTTGTGCTTTCTGATTCACTGAACCATAAAATTGGATGTGCACAGTGCATTCTACTATAAAATGGAAGTCAGCAAATTTTACCTATAAAGGGCCAGGTAGTATTTCAGACTTTACAAGCTGTATGGTTTCATTCAACTCTACTGCTATAGCTCAAAAGTGGTCAGAAGCAATATGTAAGTGTGGTTATGTTCGAATAAAACTTTATCAACGCTGAAATTTGAATTTCATATCACTTTATGTGTATATATTATTTTGATTTTGATTTTTTCCAATCTTTAAAAAATGTAGGGAGGGATAACTTGGAAGATTGGGATTGACACATACACACTACTATATACAAAATAGATAACTAATATGAACCCACTGTATAGCACAGGGAACTCTATTCAATACTCTATAATGGCCTATATGGGAAAAGAATCTAAAAAAGAGTGGATATATATATATGTGTAACTGATTCACTTTGCTGTACACCTGAAACTAACACAACATTGTACATCAACTATACCCCAATAAAAATTTTTTAAGAAAAGAAAAAAAAAGTGAAAACCATTCTCAGCTTACAAAGAATGCAAGCTACAAAACAGGTGGTGGGTTGGATTTGGCTCATGGGCTGTGGTTTGCCAACCCCTGGTGTATATGTAACCAGACCCAAGTAGGTCCAAAAGGCACAGCAAACTGTCCAAACAGAGCCAGTGGCTCAGGCTCCCATGGGGCCAGCTCCTGCTGCTTTCCCTTCTCTCCTTCAATTCTTTCTATGATGAGTTAACAGAAGAGAAAAAGATGTGGGCTCAGACTGTGCATGATGTGCTGGCATTGTGTCCATATATATCCTTAGTTTGGCCACTTCTCTCTCTACCCAAAGCTCTACCCACCAGGAGGACTTTTTTTCACTGTTTTGTAGGATCCCCCCCTGGTGTGGCTGTATATAATAGCAGTCTATTTTTAGCTCATACCAAAACATTGAGCCATCTGATCAGTAAACCAGCAGTGGGATTTTCCTCCTTCATCAGCTGTTCTAGGGAACTCCCTTGAAGGCATAGGAATAAGCTGAGAGCAAGGTGTAGGTGGAATGATCATGGGCCATATTTGTGCAGCTTACTTGTGTCCTCTGGATCTGCCTCGGCTTGATACATGATGTATTATTTCCAATGTGAGATGGATTGGTGGTGGGCCTACTCAGTCTTATGACTTGGTGGATCCGACAGCACCTAGTTCAAAATGGGTACTTCTAGTCATACAGCCCCTTGGTGACCTGTGGTCACAGCTTGGTTTGTGTCAGGACACAGTATCATGTCAGGAGTTATTATATGAATGGTATATAGTTTTATGCTGCAAGTGCATAGTTTTGATTCAGAACCCTAGAGGGCTGTGCGGCAACTTCCTATTTTGTCCTGAGAAATACTCCTTATGGTTTCTTTAGCTATCTCATATACTCTAGTACCACGAGATCTGCTGTGTCATGTGGTGTATGCAACAGAATTATTTGCATGGCAACCTGGATTGTACTTGTACTGCAATCCTACCAGACAATCTCAAAACTGGCAACCTTCTGCATCACGTGACAAATGAATAGGAACTGTATGCCTAAGTGTAGTATGTTGCCTCCCAAAAATGAAAAGGCCTATCGTGCAGTGCTTCATAGTGTTGGAAGGTGCTAAGTGCAGTAACTTGCCCTTTACCTTGGAGGCGATGTCATGGCATGCCCCAGACTATTGGACCCCTGAAAAGCTCACTTATGCGACAGCCTATATATTTTTGGAGCATCAGTGTTTTACCATGGGTATTAGTCAGGTTCTCCAGAGTAACAGAACCTATATACTTATTTTATCTATCTATCTATGTATCTGTCTATCTATCTATTAATTATAGAAATTAGCTCACGTGGGTATGGAGGCTGAAAAGTCCGCAATCTGCCACCTGCAAACTAGAGATCGAGAAAAGCCAGTGTTGTAATTCAGTCTGAGTCTGAAGGGCTGAGAACCAGGAGCTCCGATGTCCTCTTCCAGGACTGGAGAAGATGGAGGTCTCAGCTCGAGCCCTGAGAGCAAATTTGCCCTTCCTCTGCCTTTTTGTTCTATTCAAGCTCTCAGCTGATTGGATGATGCCCACCAACACTGGGGATGGCCATCAACTTTACTTTGTTCATCAATTTAAATACTGATATCTTACAGAAACAACCTCACACACACACACAGAAATAATGTATAACAGCTTTCTGGACATACCTTATCCCAGTTAACTTGACACATAAAATTAACCACCACACCAAGCCATCCGAGTTTCTTTCTCATCAGGTTTGGTTAACATGATATCAACAGTATAGTGTACCTCACACCAGTCAGAATGGCCATCATCAAAAAGTCTACAAACAATAAATGCTGGAGAGGGTGTGGAGAAAAGGGAACCCTCCTACACTGTTGGTGGGAGTGTAAATTGGTGTAGCCACTGTGGAGAACAGTATGGAGGTTCCTTAAAAAACTAAAAATGGAGTTACCATATGATCCAGCAATCCCACTCCTGGGAATATATCTGGAGAAAACTCTAATTTGAAAAAATACATGCATCCCAATGTTTATAGCAGCAATATTTACAATAACCAAGGCATGGAAGCAACCTAAATGTCCATTGACAGATGAATGGATAAAGAAGATGCGGTGTGTGAGTAATATTCCATTATATATATATAATGGAATATTACTATATATATATATATATATATATATATATAATGGAATATTACTCAGTTATAAAAAGAATGAAATAATGCCATTTGCAGCAACATGGATGAACTTAGAGATTATCATACTAACTGAAGTTAGACAAAGACAAATATCATATGATATCACTTATATGTGGAATCTAAAAAAAATGATACAAATGAACTTATTTACAAAACAGAAATAGACTGACTGACATAGAAAACAAACTTACAGTTACCAAAGGGGAAGCCGGGGAGGATTAAATTAGGAGTTTAGAATTAACAGATACACACTACTATCATATAAAATAGATAAACAACAAGGACATACTACTGTATAGCAGAGGGAACTATATTCAATATCTTGTAGTAACCTATAATGGAAAAGAATCTGTACACCTGAAACTAATACAACATGGTAAATCAACTATACTTCAATCTAAAAAAAACAGTATAGTGGGCCAATGTGACATTCTCTGAAATGTTCAGATGGTCCAGGTCCACTTGAATCATATCATGATAAAGGACAGGAGAGCTGTAGGACAAGATCATGAATATAATCTACTGTCCATCCCAGTTCAGTTTGAACTGCTTTGGATTCTCCTTTCTTATGGATATTAAAAGGAATGTATTCTCTAATATACTCAATATCAGGAGCTAAGACTGGAGTTTCCCCTTGGTTAAGTGTGTGTTAGTCCACTATTATTTGCCATGATCTATACATTTTTTCCAACAGCCAAGCTGGTAAAATAAATGGGAGTATAACAATTGGACTAATCTCTCCCATTCTACCCAGGATATGTCATGATTTTTAGTTTATTCTCTTGGCAGAGGTTAGGAGATTAATTGGAAGCAGAGACCATCTCCTGATCTTTTTAGCCTCCAGATGTCATAGAAATGATGTTCTTTCCCTTCATCCTTCAGCCTAGGGGTGGTAAGAGCTACATCGTTACTAGCCCTTGGGTGCTGAGTTATCCATTCTATTTTCCTAGGCGCTGCCCATGACTTTGTAAATAGTCCTTTTGCTGAACCTGCCTTGAATTATCCTAATTAGCATGCTTCTTCTGTTTCATGTTGTAGCTCTAATTTATAAAATCCAGTGCCCCCCACCCTCACCCCCTCTCTCTTTTAAAAAAGTATTCTGAGCCTGGTTTTCTCAAGTTTGAAAACTTTGGAGTTATTCCTTAATAGTGAGCAGTTAATAGTGAATATTCCAAGTTGATATCGTTTATGACTATTGTGTATCATTTACTAAGATGGTTCCTGACTCACCCCCTTTAATCAAGCCGCCATGGTACTCCAGGTGATATTTCTGAAAGGTGAATTGTAGCAAATCTCTTCTTTCCCTGAAATCCTTAATGGCCCTCTGTCACCTACAGAATGACATTCACATTCCTTGGTATGCTGCCTAAGGACCGCACTCCAGCCCATTCTGTTTTTAAAAATTATTTTCCATTATGGTTTATTGCAGGATATTGAATATATTTCCCCGTGCTACACAGTAAGACCTTGTTGTTTGTCCATTCTGTATATAACAGCTTGCGTCCGTCCAGCCTATTCTGACAGCACTTTCCCCTACACACTCCACCTTCCAGCCACACTGAAGGTACAGTTTCCCTCTAGGAGATTCTTAACTACAAATAGATGATTCTTTCTCTGCTTTGTGAACTATCTTTCCTTGTTCAAGACCAAGCTCAAGCGTCACCTCCTCTGCAAACTTCCACTTCCAGCACACAGCTCTTTGTTTTCACAGCATTTTATACAAATTCTATTTTAAAATTAACACATCATTTTAAGACTATTTATTTGATGTCTCTCAATAGAGTTACTAGTCTTTAAGAGACAGGACTTTGTAACTGTTGGTTTAAATCCTTTAATATTAAAAAAATGTGCTATGAGTTCTTCAGTGTCTATGAGTGGCTTCTTTCTTGGGTTTCCAGAGCAGCTGGTCTTTTTCTAAATCATCTTCATTTTGAAGTAAAGTGTTCCCTTCTCCCCTCTGCTGCAGTCATTTTCTTTGAGTATTAATTCTTACTTATTTTCCCCGTAGAAAATTTCCCTCATGAGAGGGAGCAAATCTTCCTCTGAATTTTCAATCGTCATTATACCCTAGAGAACTGTAGTAACTTAATTATTCCGCAGATTCCAGCCAAACCAAGAAATCTCTGAGTAGATAAATTACCAGACTGGCGTTTCCAGCCATACATTTATTGTAATATGTAACAAATTAATTAAAAATTAACTTTTATCCAATTCCAGAATCTACACATGCTAAACAAATAGAGTTTTGCATACCGTCACATATTTCCTATGAATTAAGCTAGTCTGCTGCTTTTAAAACCTTAAAACTGGGTAGAAAATTATAACTGACTTAGGCCCCCAAAAATTAGGTAGTCAGTTTAGTTTGGTAATCTCTTAAGTTATAACACATAATATACTTATAGAAACAGCCATAAATCGTTTTAATTATTAGTTCACATTTTAGTAGCCAATGGAGCTGGAATTAAAGGTTAAATGCTGCTCTGTGGCCTTAGGCTCTGAACAGAAATTTTAAAAATTATAAGATGTATGTCTGGACGCAAAGAGAATTAGTGTATTTTCTATATCTCTGTTTTACGCATAAGAAGTAAACAGGACCAAAAAAAAAAAAAAAGGCACTGTGCATAAGAGCTCTTTTTAATAATTATTTTTCAATTTTATCTTTGAACAAGCTTCTGAGTACCTCCGTTGTATTTCCATGGACAAGATGAGAAAAGAAGCAAAACATATGATTCATTATATGTGACTTAGAGTTTGTAGGCGTCACCATAATATTAGTCTCAATATTTAGTCTCAATACCTAATTCAAGGGCAAACCTAAATAGGGAAATATACTTACATTAGCATCTTTTTCTCTCATTTCCATGTGATTTAGAAAAAGTAAAGGAGACTGAATTACTTGCTGGAATTCAGGGGGAAAAATGTCAATTTAACTCAGTGCAATCATTCAACACAAATTTTGTACTGAGAGAACAACATTTCCTACTCTGCCACTCTATTCCAAGTAATATTTAATAGCTTTCTGAACCTCTTCCAACTTCAGTTAGTGTTAATTTACTGTGTAACTAAATACATTACCCTAAAATAATTAGGAATACAGTGTCTTCCATAACATATGCGATTGGTATTAGCAGCCTTGGTTTGGAAGAGTCTTAAAAAAGAAAATAGACACAGAACCTAGTTTCTTAATATGATCTGTTCTAAACCACTCAACAGATTCCTTTTGTCATTGGGGAGCACGGGCTGTTGTTGGTTATGAAGAATATGGCCTAAATGACTTGGCATGATATACTAGGCCCTCCATGATCAGACTTCTACTTCATTTCCCGCCTTGCATCTCAACACTTCAATTCCCTTAATGTGACATGTTTCTTTCAGTTTTCACACCTCTGTGTTTTTGTTTTTGTTGTGCCTAAGAGAGCACTTAAGCAGAGTCATACCTGCTCACATTTCTTGGCTCATATCAAGTGACAGTGTGCTGGACAGTCTCCATTTGCCCTTCCAGCTCTACTCATCACCCTTTCCCTCCCGGCTCTGTGCCTCATGGGCTCATGGTGGAGGTCTCCTCATCATGCTCCCTTGAGTGCTGGCTTGCAGTTGAGGCTGGCCAATGGGAGGCACCAGCAAAGACTGGAGGGCAGGAGGAGAGAGGAGTCTAGGTATTTATCCCCTCCACTTCCCCATGCTTTCATCCCTGCTGGACTATGGTTTGGCAGTGGCTTTGTTCCTCCAAACAGCATCGTAGCACACATGGCTACAGCTCTCACTTGATACAGGAGACAAACATTCCCATCCTTTCCAGTCTATGAGTGTTAACTTCTTCCCACTCTTGTTCATTCTCAAGGGCTTCATTATTCCTTTCGGTTCCCTTAACCCTACTCACAGCTCTGTAAATAATCCTTCCAGTACACTCTTGTCATTTATGCCTTTGAGTGCGCCATCTCTCTTGCTGGGACACTGACTAATTGTCTCTTTATGACATTTCCTCCTGGGGTAGAATCAAAGTTTGGTGCCCTCAATGAACCCATTACAGACTTACACAACCTGGCATACTTAATTGCACCATTTACTTAAAAGTTTATTTCCTTCTAGGGACTTCCCTGGCAGTCCAGTGGTTAGGACTCTGCACTTCCACTGCAGGGGGCATGGGTTCCATCCTTGGTTGAGGAACTAAGATCCTGCAAGCTGCACGGTGCAGCACCCCCCCAAAAAAATGTTTATTTTCTTCCAGAGTCAGAGGATACCCCCTCAGTATCACTAGGGTGGAGCACAGTACCTGGCACATATCTGGTCCTACTTAAATATTTTTTGAATATATTGATGAGTGTCATGAGGGGTTGGTATTATTATTAATAATATGTTTTACAAACATACATTTTTTCATTTAACCATCACAATAATTCTATAAGGTGGGATTAACATCTTCCTTTTACAAATGAATAGACTAAAACTTAGAAAGCATAAATAATTGGTCCAAGTCACAGTAAATGAAAGAGTAAACCCAGGTCTTTTTTGATTCCAAAGCCTGTCCTTTTAACCATTCTGCTATAAGCCCGAGTAGTGATGGGTTTCTACAGGAAAACACAGGGTTTAGCCAAAGCATTAGAAATCTTTTTGAATGGTTTCCTGATGTTTTTAAACTGCTCCAATCCCCGTCTCGACCCTTGCACAGGGGCAAACATCTGAGTGTCAACTACATTAACATGATTGTTCAGACAATTGTGAAATGTTAATTTTGTTGTATTATATGTGAATTTTGAAAGATTCAGTAGAAGCTCCATACAGTTTACATGTTTGATCTCTGATTTGTCAAACTAGTTATTTAACTTTTACTTGGAAATGAATAATTCCTCTGGCACAGTGGGTGGGTGAATCGGGATCCATTAAAGACTAGGAGGGATCAGGGGAATAGTCATAATCCAGTTGGAACATATTTTAGTCATGGAGTAACAGTAGAAAACCACACATCTTAGATCCAAGCCAGGATCTACCAAGACATCAATGCACTTAAAAATGTTACTCCTTGACCATTTGATACTTGACACATGGTTTTTAGGTTTCAGATTATATACTAATCTCTTCTGATACTATTTAAATAAAAACTCTCAAGTCTTCTTAGTATGGGCCAGTTCTGTACCTGGTTTGTGTCCTATAATGTTTGCATTCCCTACCAAATAAATCATCCCAGTGTTTAAGATGGCAAGAATAGAAAAGTGTCATGTATACCCTATTAGGAGATCATTTCTGGTGCAGAATTTTAAGAAGTAAGAAAAAGAAAAATTAGACATGCTTCCCAACTTTGGGGACTTTTTTTGAATGTCCTGTTTATGACAAAGAAGGCCTTCATTTAGGATTGAAAGAAATTATCATGATATAATCACCCTAAATACATCTATTTGTTCTTCAAACTGTGAGGCACTTGGACACTTCCATTCATTTATTTAATACATATTTATTGAGCATCTACTATAGGCTAGCTGTTCCTAATGCTTGGGAATAATTAGTGAACAAATAAAAGATCCCTGCCATTGTGGATCTTGTGCATTTTCATGAAAATGTGTTTTGGACATATGGACAACTGAAGGAAGGAGTTTTCAGAATAATAGCCCATGCTCAATTTTTTTCTCTATTTCCTCAGTTTTATTCTCTATTTCCAAAGAATTTAAAAGGACACAGAAGAAATCCATACAAAATTACTAAATATTTATAGCTAATACATAAAAGCATGTAAGTTGTCAGGCATACTTTACATATATTAACTAATCTAATCTTCTCAAAACCACTATGACTCTATTTTCATTCCCATTTTATAGATGAGGAAACCGAGGCAGTGAGAGCTTCAAAAATCTCACCCAACATAACATAAAATTGTCTCTGGCAGAGCTGGGACTTGAACCCAGTTTGCTCATTCTCACTGTCTTTGTTCTAACCTGCCACAAGGTTCTGTTTTGCTATAATCAGCCTTCAGCCAAAGGCTCACAGAAGTCTTGATATGGGTACAGATTTATAAACTCATTTGATAAAATATTGTATTCATTTCAGGAATCCTCCAAGTAAAGTATTTCTAGGAGGGAATAATTCACTGCCTCTTAGAAATACCTTTCTGTATAACATTCTATCAGGTCCTGGTTCTATCTGGAAAGCTCTATAGAAAAATATCATTCTTCCTTCACATGACAGAATCCTTCAACTATTACAAAACAGATATCATTGCCCTCTCCTTACCCCAACACTTTGGAAGATTTCTTCCTTTTTTTAGGTTAAACAACTTCTTATTCCACAATAAACTAGAAGTAAAAGATAAAATAAATCGAATGATGAAAACTTTAGGTCATTCCTTTCAAAGTCATTTCCAGCACTGCATTAAAAAAAGCAAAAAAAGCAATCCACAACCATAACAATAAATGAGTTATGCGATTTAATTCTGACTATTACAGGGAGGCTTAATGAAACACAGAAGTGGCTTTCCGGAGAAGAGATTAAAGTCTGGAAAAGAAGTATACCTGTCTGGGGATTAAAAAACAAACAACTTTGAAAGGTCAGGGAACCCAGAAAGGAATCTCATAAAGGTAAGATTTGGACTTCTAAAGTCACTTAAGGTGAGAGAATTTGGCCAAGAAAGGAATTATTCAAATGAAATCATTTGCATTGAAAAAATAATTTTTATCCTGAGGAACCAAGGGCCAATTATCCGGGAAGTTGTAGCAGAACTGGGTCTGGTTTGCATTTTAGATTCTGTAGACAGTAGTTACTTTTAATAAAATAATAGATGTGAAAGCATTAAAAAGTTAAAAATAACTATATAGCACTTTGTTTCAAGCCCAATTTAATAAGGGTTTGAAAGTTACTTAGATAAACCTGAAATTATGGGTTAAAATGGGGTCTAACTGTGTGTCTAAATATTTTTTGAATATTAAAAAATTCAATAACACAAGAAACCCCAAGGAAAAGATGAAACACTCTAATGTCCATCTTGTTCCTCCAAACCTCATTTTGAAAAGTATGTTGTGGCTGAAATAAACTATGGTTCCATATGATAAGGTTTTAATCTTTGGTTAAATATCTAAAAATGATTAAAATTTATTAAATAATCACTATACTGGATCATATTTGTTCACTAGTCTAGAGGTGAAAAGCAGTGGAAGAAAGATAATCCTTTAGGTCCAGTTTGTTTTGCTACCACGTGTGTTTCTGAAATGGGAATTAGCAAAATTAGCGCATATGGGATGGGTAAATAGGGAAATGGTGTCAGTAAAATACTGAGGTCTCCACAGTTTAAGGATATTCTGAGCATATTAATGCTCTGTATTCCCAATTAACAGCAGCTAAACATAAAATAACAGGCTTGAAAGCAGCAAGCCATAGGGGAGCCCAGTTTTGCATTTCACACCAGCTTTTCCTCTTGCTCAGTTGGTTCTGTGCTTTCTTGGCAGTGCTTATTGGGAGTGACCCTCTCTTCTCCTTGTACAGCTTACCCTGGTCTCTACAATTTATAGCAGCCTCGACCCTTCCTTATACCCACGTCCATCAAACTACTAAAACTTTTTCTTAAGGTAATGTCCTGTAGCATTATTTTGCTTATTAAAAATTTAGTACGTCTTTTCAACTGTGTAATTTTTTAAAAGATTGTTATTGATCCCATTAGTTCTCTGACTACCAAGTTCTGAGTTTTTTGCTCCTAATCCCACTTTTTTCACATATACCTTGTTATATTTAGTGCACAGTTTTAGAGGATGTGAGGTTTTTCAGGAAAAGCCTGTTTCTTCTATTCTGACCTGTCCATGAATCTACAACCCTATTCAATTATGCATTTCCTATCTATACAGCATATCTTCCTGAGAAGTTTCAAGTACACAGTAACAAATTAGTAACTGTTAGATACCAAATTTCCAGAAAGACAAATCTGGCCATAAATATAGAGTTTCAGACAAATATAAACCAGATCACCAGAATGCAAATATAGCTTCTCATTGATACAGGGAGAATCATTGTTTTGAGATCCATATCCGTGGTATGAATACTATTTGGTTGATAAATGTATTGAAGATACAATTAAATAACTACTTCAAGTTTGTATAACTCCATAACCTAAATCAGAAAGAGCATGTTCATTTGTTTCAAACTAATCATGTCTTTGTGCCAGCAGAAACTTTTAAGATACACACAGATACCCACTAATTAAAGCATTAAATGATGACATTGTATTTAATAGGAGAACTGAACTAATGCTTATATATATATATATATATATATATATATATATATATATTTAAACATCTTTATTGGAGTATAATTGCTTTACAGTGGTGTGTTAGTTTCTGCTGTATAACAAAGTCAATCAGCTATACATATACATATATCCCCATATCTCCTCCCTCTTGTGTCTCCCTCCCACCCTCCCTAAACCACCCCTCTAGGTGGTCACGAAGCACTGAGCTGATCTCCCTGTGCTATGTGGCTTCTTCCCACTAGCTATGTATTTTACATTTGGTAGTGTATATATAAGTCCATGCCACTCTCTTACTTTGTCCCAGCTTACCCTACCCCCTCCCCGCGTCCTCAAGTCCATTTTCTCTACGTCTGCGTCTTTATTCCTGTCCTGCCCCTAGGTTCTTCTTAACCAATTTTTTTTTAGATTCCATATATATGTGTTAGCATACAGTATTTGTTTTTCTCTTTCTGACTTACTTCACTCTGTATGACAGACTCTATGTCCATCCACCTCACTACAAATAACTCAGTTTCGTTTCTTTTTATTGCTGAGTAATATTCCATTGTGTATATGTGCCACTGAATTGATAGTTCTTGACTAACTTTTACTTTTTAATGGAAAAATTCTAACTGGTTTTTTCAAGGAAGAGTAGTAATTTAATAAAAATGTGTAAAATATATCAAAGTAGCAAACTTAGATAATTTAAGATATTTTAATTTCTTAGAGAAAAAAATAATATAGTTAAGGTTTTAGGCTTTATGATACCATGAAAGAATGCATTAATAAACTGTAATTAACTAATTATTTCACAATTAACTTCTGTAAGCCTGTTTCCTCATCTGTAAAATGAGGATAATAATAATAGCTACCTAAAGCACTGTTGGGAGAATAAATGAGATAATACTGTGCATGTAAATTACTTAACACTGTGACTGGTCCATAGTAACTAGTCTTAATTAAGTACTGGTAATTCTTTTAATTGGCAATCAAAAATTCCACTGTTTAGAACAAAGGTGCATTAACTGGCTCCAACATTTTAATGTTTGAGTCATATAACATCCATTTTTTTGCTACTATAGGTCACTCTTTTAAATTCTCTCCCTGAAAATGATGACTATTGTATAAGGCAAAATCAACAACAGTACACCGAGTGCCCTTTTCAGGTGAGACTGTGGGCCGAGTGTGAAGGTGGATACAAAGCAATGTAAGATGATAGCCCTTCAATCAAAAGTTTACAGTCTAATCTGATAAAGAAGACAGAAAGTAATGGTTCAGTTTTCCCATAATGTAATAGTTACTTATGAAACTTTAACTCACAGAACAGGTTTTATCCTTTACCCACATACAAATTAACCCTCTTAAAAGAAAGTGCTCTTTATCAAGTTTAATTCAATTGGGTATCATTGTATATGTTTTACCTATTGCAGAGGCCCCTAAGTCTTAATGATTTGGCAACTATTAGATGAGTAGAAGAAAGTTCAGAACATATGGTCTTTCATTACAACATAGTGAATGTCAAAGACAAAAAGATATAAAAGCAAGCAAGAGTTTTTAGGTGTTCTGATTATTTTTCATCTGCATTATTGCAAAATTCTATGAGTTAGTCTGACTAATTTTAATGTCTTCTGACTCCAATTCATCTTACTTATAGTTTCTTAGAATATAGGTAGTTTTCCCCTTTGCAAGAACGTGAAGCAACTTTCTGGTTAGAATTGTATCAGATTTAAGGTCTTTAGGTTTATAATCATGGTGTTTTATTAAATGGTAAACTACTCCTACATCTCACCTATCTTTCCCTATATTTGAATAAATCTAAGCTCTGTGAATTTCCTACTGATTAAAAAAAAGCTATTAAAGAAAGGGCCGGGGCTTCCCTGGTGGCGCAGTGGTTGAGAGTCCGCCTGCCGATGCAGGGGACACGGGTTCGTGCCCCGGTCCGGGAATATCCCACATGCCGCGGAGTGGCTAGGCCCGTGAGCCATGGCCGCTGAGCCGGTGCGTCCAGAACCTGTGCTCCGCAACGGGAGATGCCACAACAGTGAGAGGCCCGCGTACGGCAAAAAAAAAAAGAAAGGGCGGAAGGAAGGAAGGAAGGAAGGAAGGAAGGAAAGAGGGAGGGAGGAAGGGAGGAGGGAAGAATCTCAGCAGCCCCACAGCGAAGTTCTATGTATGAAGAACTGCATGTATGAAGGACAAGACAACTTTCATCCATAATTTTCGGAGATAGATTTCATGATTCTATGTGAAACAGGGCCTAGACCCACTTCTAAGAAAGATCACAAGTAGTTTGTTTGGGCAGGGATGGTGGGAGAGGACTGAGATGATTTATCATTTGCCCAAATAACATCCTCTGTGGAAGAATAAAATAAATAGTGTAACTTTGAATTGTTTCCTACTCAGCTATCTCTGCCACATACCTAGACACCAGAAAGAAGCCTTTTCTTCTGTAGAAATAGGAGATTAAAGATTTTTGCTGTGGTTTTCAGGGATAGAATAATAACAAATATATGGAAGAGGGACCCTCTCTTCCCTTCTCAAGATTCCCTTAGATTGTCTTTTTAATACAGAAAGACAAAATTAAACATTTCGTAATTTCACTCTTATTTTGCACTGGGTACTGTCAATTTTTTAAAATATAAAGATGGAGGCTATGATTCTCATCATAAATACTAATTTAATTTTTGAATCCCCGAATGAAACTTTAAGCCCCTTCATGTCCTCTGATTCTACCCTCAAAGGAAGGTGTTTGTCCTGGGACACTCATTTTTTTTTCTAATCTGACTAAGAAGTAGGCTTCAGTCTTATCTTCCAGAACAACCAACTTTATAAATAACAAAATAACAACCAACTTTATAAATAACAAAATGACAAAATAACAAATGCTCTTATTCAGATGATTCTGAATAAGAGCATTTGGACAAGTCCATTTTAGGTACTGAGATCATATTTATACTTACCAAAGATATATGCAGTGGTAAGACTTCTGTGGTCTTGGCCTATTTGAAGGCTACAATTTGACAAAGGACTCTTTTTCCATTATTTAAAAAGATAATTTTTTCTTTGTAAGAAGATATTTATATGTGGTTTTAAAATGCTGCATTTCCAATCTTGTAACTAGGGCCCAAGTAGAAAAACTAGTTTGCCAATCTTCACTTGACCTCTACAATGTAGAATGTCTCCACTTTATTGTACGAGTTGGTTCTTTTTATTTCTTTGCAATCCATGTATGGCCCATCTTCTCTCTCCTGTTACAGTTCCTGCTTTTCATTAGGCTAGGGCATGCTAATGCACAGCTGATTGTAGGGGAATATTTTAAGTTTTATTTTAACTGCAATAAAAAAGTCTTGTGCTAAATATTTGCAAAGGTCAAATTTTTACATGAAAAAGGCACTTCTATGGAGAATGAAGGGATCTATAGGGTAACTTTTCACATACCTAGTACTTGGTAGGTAATTGATAAATGTGTATCGAGCAGTTGAAACAGTGAACATTATGTTCAGATTCTCTTACAATAATGTTGCCAGTTAATTCAGTTGAACATTCATTGTGTGCATTCCTGTGGCAGGAGAAGTGTAAGGGATATAAAATTAATAGGATGTTTGCCCGTGAATACCTCAGAGTCCAGAAGAGGAGACCTACTTCTTCTAAACAGATATTTTCAATTTAATATGATGGTAAGAATAATAGTGGCATACATAAAGACTCCAAGAAAAAAAATTGGGGTCTACCCAGCTCAGATTTAGGGGATCAGGAGTGGCTTAAAAAATGAATTTTCTCTACCTGAGTAACAAGGGAGTTCATGTCGATTGATGAAGAGAATGGTATTTGTTTGCTAGGGATACTTTAACAAAGTATCACAAACTGAGTGGCTTAAACAAAGAAGCTTACTGTGTCACAGTTTTGGAGGCTTGAAGTCCAAGATCAAGGTGTCAGGAGGGTTGGTTCCTTCTGAGGGCTGTGAGAAAGAATCTGTATTGTGGTTCTCCTTTAGCTTCTAGGGAATCACTGGCAATCTTTGGTGTTCCTTGGCTTGTATCATTCTGATCTCTGCCTTAATCTTCACATGGTGTTCTCCCTGTGTGTGTAAATGTGTGTGTGCGTCCCCATCCAAATTTCCCCGTTTTATAAGGATACCAGTCAAATTGGATTAGTGCTCACCCTAATGACCTCATCTTAACTAATTATATCTGTAATGACTATATTTCTGAATAAGGTCACATTCTGAGGTACTGGGGTTAGGATTGCAACATATATTTTTTGGGTGACACAGTTCAATCATAAAACTATCTTGATTTTGAAAATCCTGATTTTATTTTATGTATTAAAAAACTTAACCATGACAGCAAAAATACTGTCATTAGCAATTGTTAGAACTAATGACATTCTTTTTTTCAGAGACACGACCAATAAACTCAGATTATTTAAAAGCCTCCTTGCAGGTTGAACTAGCATCATTCATCCATATTCCAACCCCCTACCCATCCACCTTTGCCTTTAGCCATGTATTTTCCCCACCTACTATGTAATCTTGGGAAAAATAAGATATGGCTCACATTCCTAAGAAATTCACAATTGCAAGAGGGAAACAGATATGTAAATAGTCACAGAATCACATGTGATAAGTACTGTAACAGGCTTTATTTCTCATCTTTTAAGAAACTGGTTAAATCTTCAGTGTGAAACTGATAGATGGAAGTTGCAGCTCAATTACAGCAGAAGCCATGGAGGCATTTCTATAAGGCTGGTCAAATTCTGTATAACTAAATTTTCCTCTGTGTTATTTTAAAATTGGAGAGTCTGCTGAAAGAGAACATTCATTGTGCCTGAGTGAGTGGCTATTTTTTTTAGCTAAGATAGTTCAGATTCAGATATGATGATTATAGGCTGTCATGAACACATGTACACCCAGGGTTTCTCAACCTTGGCACCGTTGATACTTTGGGCTGGATACTTTTTAAAAAAATTGTAGGTGGTTATTCTCTGCATCTGTAGGATATTTTAGCAGCATCCCTGGCCTCTATGCACTAGATGCCAGTAGTATCTCCCCCAACCCCATTTGTGACAATAGACAACCCTGCTGTAGTTGAGAACCACTAATATATATTTTTTTCTTTAAAAATTTTTTTTATTGAAGTATAGTTGATTTACAAAGTTGTGGCAATCTCTGCTGTACAGCATAGTGACTCAGTTATACACATATAGACATTCGTTTTTTAATATTCTTTTCCATTATGGTTTATCACAGGATATTGAATATAGTTCCCTGTGCTATACAGTAGGACCTTGTTGTTTATCCATCCTATATATAATAGTTTACATTTGCTAATCTCAAACTCCCAGTCCTTCCCTCCCTTAACCCCCTCCCCCTTGGCAACCAAAAGTCTGTTTGCCATGTCAGTGAGTCTGTTTTGTAGATAGGTTCACTTGTGCCATATTTTAGATTCCACATATAAGTGATATCATATGGTATTTGTCTTTCTCTTTCTGACTTACTTCACTTAGTATGATAATCTCTAGCTGCATCCTTGTTGTTGCAAATGGCATTATTTTGTTCTTTTTTATGGCTGAGTAGTATTCCATTGTATATATGTACAACATCTTCTTTATCCATTCATCTGTTGATGGACATTTAGGTTGTTTCCATGTTTTGGCTATTGTGAATAGTGCTGCTATGAACATAGGGGTGCATGTATCTTTTTGAATTATAGTTTTGTCTGGGTATATGCCAAGGAGTGGGATTGCTGGATCATATGGTAATTCTATTTTTAGTTTTCTGAGGAACCTCCACACTCTTTTCCATAGTGGCTGTACCAACTTACATTCCCACCAACAGTGTAGGAGGGGAGAACCACTAATATATGTTTGAATGTCACAGGCCTATTACATCTTATCCAACCATTGATCTGGTTTCCTAGTCAATCCTTCCTTTCATTTTAATTGAAGCAAGTAAATCTACTTTAGCTGTGTGTTAGTGCTTTGGAGAGGGGGATGTGGGTGGTTAACATCTGCCTGTAAGAGCTTAAGAAATTGTATTAATACTTAGCAACCTGGACTAGTAACTCTAAGCTCTCTAAATATCTGTATCATGGACTAGTATTTTAATACAAGGAATGGAATCAATGAAGGAAATCGAGAAAGGAAAGAGACGAATTAGACCAGAATGGTTTTAGTGCTCATCATCTTAATTTTATGGATGAATGTTGGAATTTGTAGAGGATGAATTGGGGAACAAGAGCTCAGTCCTTTGGCCAGTGCCTCTTCAGGGGCCGTTTTCCTTCTCCCTGCACCACTTCTAATATTCTATCAACTTTATCTCCAGTTCTTAAAGACATGTTCTGGTTCTCCCGAGGCCTCAGGTCATCCCTGCTTCTCACCATGTATTATTATGGTCAGGGATATGAATATTAGGCTATAGGCCCTGCCCGAGCTGACTTGTGCTGTCCTATATAGATGCTAGGCATTTCTAGCTTTCAGAATTGAGAAGATCTTGCTTGACTATCAGAACTTGACTGATTTGCTGACAACAGCCCTGGCAAAAATAGTTTTCAACAGCAGTTATTTTACTGAGCTGAACTTTCTGAACATATCAGATCATTACTCTTAAGTACAAATATGTAGTCTTAGTGAAGTAACAGGGCATAGCCTGTATTGGATTTTGATAGTTCTGGCATTTGGTTCAGCAGTTGCTTGACCCTGAGTTAATTAGTCTGACAATTCCTGCTCGCTGTTTAATCAAACTACTGCAACTTTCAACTTCATCAGTAATTTAGTTCATTTGTCTTTATTATGATTCCATGCTTATTTCTGGCTGAAAACTAGTATTTTTGATAATTGTAATATTAGTGATGAATGGCAATAATAATATCGTGTAAAGAATATGCATTAGTATATCTATAACAACATCATGGGCCTTAAAAATAATTTTTTTAAAGGAAAGAAGATTGTAACTGTTTAACACACAAACTATCTTTCTTATATCTTGATAATTTAAATCATCATCAATGACAAGAAAACATACAATCCAAGAGGAGAAAAAACAATTTCTTCCCTAAGATAATTTTAATAATTTTGAAAATTGTACAAATAATGTTATAAAAAGTATAGAATTTTTAAAAAGACACTCTTCCAATATACTTTTCCTTAACAAATCAGTCACTTATATTCTCTATGTTTTTTCCCCAGCCTTGTTTGCATGCATAATGAATTTAATATAGTTGCAATTACAGTGTAGATTCAATTTTGTATTCTGCTTTTTTCATTTAGCCTTATTCTTCCATGATAATTTAAAGAGAGTTTTATTTAGGGTTATTTCAAATGTAGAGAACATAATTTTCTAAACTGTACTTAAGCACTCAATTTAAATATTATAATGGCCAGCCCAAATCATCAAATGTATTCTATAAAGGGGTGGATTATAGTTAATGCTTAACATTGCAGGAAGCAGCTTGCATATACATTAGATTATAGTCAAATGTCATATACAAATGGAAATGAGGACATTACAGGCTGGTCATCTTTATGTATTTGGAAATTTTTCTACAGTGAGATGTACTTCTAGAATTGGTCGGTCTGGCTGCTAAATTTTCATGCCCTGAATTAATTCAGTTAGTTGTTAAACTGTACCTTTCTGCAGATGACTTAACATGTGCACTTCATTTACACTTGAACTTGCTATGATTCAGATAGCATTATCCTAAATGATGTTAAGAAACTGTTCATTTTCTGTGTCAGCGAAAAATGAGGAAAGGCCAACTACATTTCGTCTGAAGAGAGTCATGTCAGAACTGACATCTTGGCGGATACTAAAATGCAAGTAAGATATTTTAAGAGGGCATACTAAAACTAATGAACTGAGGACCAATATACACTTCTCCATTGTATCAAGCGGCATCTACTGAATTTACAAATGTTAAAAGATATGCTTTATTAGTTGCTGTAGGAGTCCTGTTTCATTTTAGTTTATTAGTTAAAAAAGAAATTTGCTTTCCTTTTGTGTAATTTTTAACCCTTATTTTATTTTATTTTAAAGTTATTTATTTATTTTATATTTTATTTTTGGCTGCGTTGCGTCTTCGTTGCTGTGCGCAGGCTTTCTCTAGTTGCGGTGGGCAGGGGCTACTCTTTGTTGTGGTGCATGGGCTTCTCATTGCAGTGGCTTCTCTTGTTGTGGAGCACGGGCTCTAGGCGTGCGGGCTTCAGTAGTTGTGGCACATGGGCTCAGTAGTTATGGCTCCGGCTCTAGAACGCAGACTCAGTAGTTGTGGTGCATGGGCTTAGTTGCTCCGCGGCATGTGGGATCTTCTCGGACCAGGGTTCGAACCCATGTCCCCTGCATTGGCAGGCGGATTCTTAACCACTGCGCCACCAGGGAAGTCCTAACCCTTACTTTAAAATGTGGTTTGAGAAGATGGATTTTAAAAAGTAATTGTTCTGATATAAAATATTAAAGGAAAATTGACTATTTACTTATCTCTATGTTTATTAAAGAAACAGAATCTGAACAATGAATGCTTTTTGCTTGACAAAGCAAGTAGTCTACTGAGGTCTTTCATAAGCAATAATGTGCTTAATCTAAAAAGCTAATATGCTACTTGGATATTTAAAAATTATTGGGTTATATGCAAGAGCTGGGAAAGATTATTTCCACTTAATTCACTGTCTATTAGGCCCTTATTAACATATGGTGTCCATTTTAATTTCTATATTTTCAGGGTAAATTTTTTTTTTTTAACCCAGAGAATTTAGAAAAGGGCAGTGGAATTGATGGAAGGGATGTCAATTGAAAGATTAAATTGGATTGGGTTATTTTTCCTGGAGGAGAAACTAAGATGTTTATTTATTATTCTCTTCAGGTGTACTGGTTATTATTATGGTCAACAGGAGTCATTTCAATCAGTCACCTCTATTTTATTTAGAACAGACATTCTCAAAATATGGTCCCCTGGGGCTTCCCTGGTGGCGCAGTGGTTGAGAATCTGCCTGCTAATGCAGGGGACACAGGTTCGAGCCCTGGTCTGGGAGGATCCCACATGCCGCGGAGCAACTAGGCCCGTGAGCCACAACTACTGAGCCTGCGCGTCTGGAGCCTGTGCTCCTGCAACGAGAGAGGCCACAATAGTGAGAGGCCTGTGCACCGCGATGAAGAGTGGCCCCCACTTGCCACAACTAGAGAAAGCCCTCGCACAGAAACGAAGACCCAACACAGCAAAAAAAAAAAAAAAAAAAAATGGTCCCCTGACCAGCGGCATCAGCATCAGTATCACCTGGGTATCTGTGAGAAATGCAAATTCCTAGGGCCCACCCCTGAACTATTGCATCAGAAACAATATAGATGGAGCACAGAAACTGGTTTAACTAACCTTCCAGGTGATTCTGATGCACACTAAAGTTTGAGAACTAATATTTTGTGTTTTAGGGAAAAGAACAGATACTAAAAATAGCGATACATTTTAAAAAAAGAAAATGATGAACGAGTTTATTTTGATCTCAAGAAGAATCTTTCTAAGTAATGTGGTTATATTGTAGCAGTATATTAAAGGAAGTTGTGTATTTCTAATCATGTAGATACTTAGAAGAGAAGCAAAGAATTGCTTTATTGAGCCAGACTTGTGCAAAAAATACCACCCTGTGCTCTGTATCTAGTCATGTGTGCAGATAGACACGTTAGTTCTTGAGGCTGCCTCAGTGAAAGGGGCATGTCTCCCAAACGGCTTAATTAGTTCCATCATTACTTTATTGACACATTTTAAAATCTGTATATCACTTTGTATATTCTTCTCAACTCCCTCTCCTCAATATGCCCCCAGGATAATTTCCATCCACTTGTTTTGAAATAATAAGTAGTATTGAATCTGGAGCTGTAAAAATGAATCAGTCTTTAAATTCCTCTCCCTCTTTTTGATCCTGTAGAATAACATTTGTATAGAAAAGCTTTGAAAATGAAAAGGACACTCTTAGTCAAACGTAAAGTGAAAATGTAAGAAACATCTTTCTCTCTCAAATTTTTTTCAAGCTTGGGAGGTATTAGCCCAAAGATGAGAAAAGAGATGACTTTTCCTCCACTGGCTTTCCCAGGGCCCCTGGGTTTATTCTTGAAAAATGGTTTAAGTGCTATGGGCAGCTACTTTAGGTTCTTTTTTTTCTTTTTTTAAATTTATTTTTGTTTGTGTTGGGTCTTCGTTGCTGTGCACGGGCTTTCTCTAGCTGCGGCGAGCCGGGGCTACTCTTCATCATGGTGCACGGGCTTCTCATTGCAGTGGCTTCTCTTGTTGCAGAGCATGGGCTCTAGGCATGCGGGCTCCAGTAGTTGTGGTGCGGGGGCTCTAGAGCGCAGGCTCAGTAGTCGTGGCACATGGGCTTAGTTGCCCTGTGGCATGTGGGATCTTCCCGGACCAGGGCTCGAACCCATGTCCCCTGCATTGGCAGGCGGATTCTTAGCCACTGCACCACCAGGGAAGTCCCAACTTTAGGTTCTTGATGATTGGTAGATAGTCACAACAGGGTGAGCATTAGGGATCTCCATCTTTATCTTGGTCCTACTGGATACAAACTCTTGGAGGACAAGACTACATGTTCCCTCTCGTTATTTGCTATATCTTGGTACCCAGCTTGAAGTGCTACAGCCAGGAACTCAGCGAATGTATTGTTTGTGAGTGAGTTTAATAGGGCTTGATGAGCGTCAGGCAAGGTTTGGTCTGTCCACACTATTTAAATTTACAGGCTGCTCACCAACCCTGATTCTCCTCCCTGCTTTATTTTTCCCCACAGCAATGATCACTTTCAACATTCTTTATCATTTACTTAGTTTACTTTTATTTCCCTCAGTCCACCACGAGGAGAGAGATTTTTGTTTGGTTGGTTCACTGCTGTATCTTCCCAAAAGACCACATAAAACAGCGTGGACTGGGCTTCCCTGGTGGAGCAGTGGTTGAGAGTCCACCTGCTGATGCAGGGGACACGGGTTTGTGCTCCAGTCCGGGAGGATCACACATGCCGTGGAGCGGCTGGGCCCGTGAGCCATGGCTCCTGAGCCTGCGCGTCCGGAGCCTGTGCTCTGCAACGGGAGAGGCCACAACAGTGAGAGGCCCGCGTACCACACACACAAAAAAACAAAAAAACCCCAAAACAAACAAACAAAAAATGTGGACAAAGGAATGAGTGAGGCAGTCAATAAATAGTAATTGAATGAATAAATGAAGAACGGTCTCGACATTCATTTAAGAGCTTATTCATTATGTTGTACACCTAAAATAAATATAATATGTCAATTATCTCTCAATAATAAAAAAGAACTATTTATTGAGCACTCTTTACTGCGCCTAGTGCTAAGGTAGATATTGAATAACATGCTTTGTCCCCGTTCTCAGAGTTAACAGTTTAGTGTCATCCCTACCCATTCTAGATCCTATTGCATTTTATTCACCTATAGGGTCAATGTGTCTATTACAGTTGTAGTTCTCTCCTGTAACAAAGCATTCCCCAGCAAAGACTAAAACAGTACTTCTCAAAGTGTGGTCCCCTGGCCAGCAGCATGAGCATTACCTGGCCAGTTGTTAGAAATACACATCTCAGATCCCATCCTAGAAGAGTGAAATCAGAAATTCTGAGGTGGGACACAACAATCTGTATTTTGTTGTTTTTTTTTTTTGCGGTACACGGGCCTCTCACTGTTGTGGCCTCTCTTGTTGCAGAGCACAGGCTCCGGACGTGCAGGCTCAGCGGCCATGGCTCATGGGCCCAGCTGCTCCACGGCATGTGGGATCTTCCCGAACCAGGGCACGAACCCGTGTCCCCTGCATCAGCAGGCGGACTCTCAACCACTGCGCCACCAGGGAAGTCCCAATCTGTTTTAACAAGCCCTCCAGGTGATTCTAGTACCTGCTCAAGTTTGAGAACCTGAATTCTAGGGTGCAAATAAGGGAAAAAGTTGGAGGATGAAATATGACTATACATTTCTGACTTGCAAATGTTTCGACCTGAAAATATTGGTTAATGTGGGTGAGAATAAAAGAAGCTTAGAAATCAGAAAAAAAAAAGAAAGCTATAGAGGACTTTAAAGGTGGACTGAATTCTAAAACTATCAGGTGAGTGCTTTGGACAAAGAAACTGGGGACAGATGATATACTGGTAATACAACGGTTCAGTCATTTTATGTGGTACATAGCATTTCCAATAACAAGGTATCAAGAACAGAAAAGAATAAAAGAATGTTTCCTATTGCTGTTGTATCAAATTCCCACAAACTTAACACAAATTTGTTATCTTACAGTTCTCAAGGTCAAAGTTCTGAAATATGCTTCCCTGGGTTAAAAATCAAGATGTCGGCAGGGTAGCGTTCCTTCAGGAGGCTTGAGGGAACCTTAACTGTTCTCTCTCTCTTTTTTTTTTTTTTTTTTTTTTGCGGTACACGGGCTTCTCGCTGTTGTGGCCTCTCCCGTTGTGGAGCACAGGCTCCGGACGTGCAGGCTCAGCGGCCGTGGCTCATGGGCCCAGCTGCTCCACGGCATGTAGGATCTTCCCGAACCAGGGCACGAACCCGTGTCCCCTGCATCGGCAGGCGGACTCTCAACCACTGCGCCACCAGGGAAGCCCTGACTGGTCTCTTTTGCTATGCGTGGTACCGTATTCACAGGTTCTAGGAATTAGGGCATGAACATCTTTGGAGGACCATTATTCTGTCTACCACAGTGTTCATTAGGTAGAATAAAATGCTGAGCAGATCATGTCTTAAGAATGGATGACTTTAGAATGTCAAAGCAATTGTTTAAAGAGTAACAAAAAGCAACAATTATTGAGAACTAGACACAAGGAAGGTCTTTTCAATCTATTAAAAGTCCATTAGAAATGAGACATTTTATGTGGTCAGTAATGAAAAATATAGACACTTGTATCTATTATATTTATGGCCACTGAAACTAAGGGTCAGTTCTATGGGCAGGTGGGATGGGTGACTTCTGGGTGAGCTGGGATTATTTGAGGGGTGCTGGAAAGATACCCTAATGTAAAATGCCTCTACTGACAGCATCAGTGAACCCCTTATCTGAATATGTTTATCTTTAAAGAGGAGAAACCTCCAAAGAGGGCCATTTCTAATTAAGGCCAAACCAATTCTTTGCTTCAAACATAATTTATATGTGAAATTCAGTTAAAGTGAACTTGACTGATTGCCTGGAAGAAGTATAGCCACAAACAGGAAAGTCTGAGGCACTATTTACTAACAGTATGAGGCTTCGTTTTCTTTTCTGTGAAATCCAGTTAATTATTCTTATATCATCGAATTATTGTGCTAATTAAAAGATATAATGCATCTAAGACATATCACAAAGCTTGGGACACAGTTAATTGTTCAATAAGTGCTAGGTGCACTTATTAGTGTATTATATTCATTATTATTACTTTTTAGTCTAATCCTTTTTGAGGAAGATAAATGTCTCTTGAATGAATACTCTTCCGAACTCACTGGCTAATATTTTCCTTTACATACCTAAATCTCAACACACTATCTTAACATCACCCCATATTTCCAGTTTCCTATGTCAATTCCATGTTACTCTCACTTGGAGAGCTAGCTCACTTTTATCTCAAGTTGAAAACAATTTTGCAGATTCATCTCAAACACCGTATTCTCTAAAGGCTTTATCAATTATCCCCATAGAGAAGTAATTTTCTCCTGCTCTCCCTTATTTCACTTCCTTATAAAAAAGATAGAAAACAGGCATATCTGTTTTTCCATCTTTCTTACATGCTGTCTGGCTTATGTTATTCTTACTCTGTTCACATCTTGCTTCAATTGTTATCTCCAAACCCAGAAACTCCAGACTACACTTGCCTTAGGGAAAAAGGAGTCTAAATCTTTTATTCTCTAATTACCATTTACATAATGGTACCCAGTAAGTGTTCCTAAAACAAATGAATCAGTGAACGTGAGTGAATGAGTCAAGGCAAAAACTTTGTGGGAAGAGATAGGACCTCAGCTTCCCTTCTTGAATTCTCATATGTGGGATAGCTCAGGGGCACATGTAACCATCATAGTATCTTCCAGACTCTAAGTAAGTCAGTGGAGGACTGGGCAATTTAGATAGGAAGAGGGAGTGACAAGTTTTGTCGGTGATGGGGAGGATTTTGCTGTTTGGTATTTAAGATGTGAAGATGGAGCAAGTGTGTCGTAGTGTCACACCTCTGTCCTATTGGTTGTTCCTCTTCCGACTCAGGAGATAAAATCATCCTGAATCATCTTGACACCAGTTTTCATGAAAATACTCCATGGGAATGTAAAAATGAGTGTTCCAGAGGATGATTAAGTCTTTTAATCTGCAATCATCTAACTGAAGGTCAGGGAACTTGGGAGTCTCCTGAATAAACTGATTTTGTTCCTTGGGATATAGTGTCCCAGGTTCCAGAATGAGATATCCACAAGCTAAATATAAATTTAATCTCAGAGCACAACAGCATACATATTGTATATAAATCAAGAGTATGCTTTTAAATTAATACTATCAAACCTGACTTTTGTTTTGCTTTATAAATAAAAGATGGATGGTCCAAACTTTAAAAAAAGAAAAATGGTCTACCACTGGTTTATTTCATGACTGCGTTTGTGAAAAATAGGCTACAGTTTGCCCATTTGAGACTTAAATATGCATAGTTGTTGATATCTGGGCAACATGAGGTATTGTTTGCTTCAGCAGATAAAGAAGAGTTTTCTTGCACTCTTTTTTACGTTATTAATTTGCCTGCCATTTTCAAAAAATAAATGAAAGGGAAATTTTCTCAAGTTGAGATTTATCACAACTTCTGAATTAGTGGGATCTAACTTAAAAGTTTTTCCACATTCATTCTTCATCTGCCTTTTCCAGTTTGGTTTTCCATGCTCACATCACTAACCAGATGAACTAGATGAGACTGGATCTGTTACGCAGATAATGTAACTTACAAACATCTAACAGGACTCCTTTGCCTTTGTCTCCAGAGATGGCATTCAAGGAAAAATGGTGAGTGGGTAAATAATCAGATCATTTTATTTTTCTTTGAGATGGAAAAGTGTCTTCACGCTCTCCATTAGGACCAAAAAGAAAAAAAGAAGTTGAGTCATAGCCATCAAGACTGGCCAATGTTTTGAAAAATACATCTATCCAAACATTAGGGCTTCCCTGGTGGCGCAGTGGTTGAGAGTCCGCCTGCTGATGCAGGGGACACGGGTTCGTGCCCCAGTCCGGGAAGATCCTACATGCTGCGGAGTGGCTAGGCCCGTGAGCCATGGCCGCTGAGCCTGCGCGTCCGGAGCCTACGCTCCGCAACGGGAGAGGCCACAACAGTGAGAGGCCCGCGTACCGCAAAACAAACAAACAAACAAACACAAAACAAACAAACAAAAAACATTAAACTGAGCAGGGTTCAAAGCGTTGAGAAATGCTGAAGAGGCAGGCAGGCAGGAGGCTGGCTGGCTGGCAAGAGGGTGGGGAGTTCCGCTGCGTTAAACCAAACAGGGTACTTGGGGCAGAGCTTGCTCCGAGAGGGTTATTTTAGGATTCCAGGTAAGTCGATCTTTGCTACTCCTCTCCCCCCAGCTCTCCACATCCTCTTCTCCAATTGCCCTTAATTTTTACGACGTGCTGTGTAATAAACCGTCGCGATAAGGGTCTGCGCGGGTCTCTTGGCACACGCGTGCTGGCGGGTGTGTTTACTCACTGCATTCTTTCCTGCATCCCTCTCTCCTTTCCACCCACCACTTCCTGCCCTCACTTCTCTTCGCAGACAATCTCAGTCCTTCCAGCTCGTTCCCACCCACTTGTCATCCCGCTCAGCCTGGATCTGCTCCTCCCTGGGGCCTCGTGAATGGGTGAAACGTAGCAATTCATAGAGGCGACAGGTGCTGCTGTGGGCGTGACATCCGACCTCATGTGTTCCTTCTCAATATGGCACACTCCTCCCCACGCCCCAGTCCACCACATCACCTCGAAGAACTGTTCTTTCAAAGGGTTTGGACATTTAAAAACATATCAATAAAATGCTGCTGTCACCGGCAAGGGAAAATTGCCATCTTAATTCTGATACCATTGTAGGAGTATGTTTATCAGAAAGAAAAACACGTCTGTTTTTTTCATCTATCAAGTCGTTGATCTCTTCCTTACTCTTCTCACCCCACCCCCGACATCTCCAGTCGCCCTTTCTGGATGTTTGTGGAAGTCTTTTACCCACTTCCTCCAAACTTTGTGATTTGACTTTCAAAGTCTAGTTTTCCATGACGGAAATAAATAAATAAATAGCTTGTTTATTATTCTGTCATTATTGCTCTATCATCATGGCATGAAATACTGAATAATGAGGATGCAAACACCCATTTTATGGGCCTACTGCAATCTTCCCTGTATAATTAATATCTATCATTAGATGAAAGTCATATCATTTGCAATTTGATGCCGCTTTCTTTAGAATTTCCTGATGACTCCGAGGTAGTTTATATGCTGGTGCACCTGTTGCTTGTTATCAGGTTTTATTAGATAAAGAGGCATCGAGCCCTTTGCCCGCTCCCCTTCACTACTTGTCTTCTCGAAGGGCCACTTGCAGTGGGGAAAGGCAGCCTTTATTGTAGCTCCTTTGCATAGTAAGGCTGCTCTCCCTGCTTCTTCCTCCTTTGCCTCCCACCAGGAGGAAATAGTGCCTCTGTCTCTCTGTGAGGGCATTCAGGCTGGATGGCCTTGTAATAAAGCACAGAAGTTGGAGGCATATAAATCCAACACATAAAAAAAAAATTTTGTCTCAGACTAGGCTCAGGACACTCTGCTTGGGCTCTCTGTTTTATTCCATTCCTGGAAACAAGAGCTGCTGCTGACATTAAAAACACAGCTTACAACAGTTTCTTATCTTGTCCCTTAATTGTCCAGACAACCCCAGAGAGAAATAAGGTCACACATGCACCGGGTTTAAGTTTACATGGGAATCTGCTCATTTCTTTTGTCTTAGGCTCCGAGGTAGCTAAGGATGTTGCTAATGTCATATGTCATGACAATGGCACCCCTTGAATCCCGGTGCCCTCAGAGGTCCTTGTCATGGCTCACAAAGAGCCAGGGGAGCCTGTGAATGCACACAGAGATATGTGCAAATCCATCACCACTACTGAAATGGTAATTCCAATGTCATGCCCTCCTGATGGAGGGTCAATGGCCCTGGCCTCGAGCCATGAAGGATGGCTCATTCCTTCATTTGACAGAGCTCTCCCCTGACCCAGAACACTGAGGATGAGTAAGCTCATCTCAAGACTCAGAAAGCCTGGCTGCTAAAAGCCTTACCACCACCCACACGGTTCATTGCACAGTTTCCTGATTTATACAGCTCCAGAACCCTCCTCCTTTTCCTCTGAAGCTGCAAGGTTTCACTAGTGCCACAGTGAAGAGGAATCAGACATTCCCATCATGTGCTAATGGACATTAGCTGCAAGGTTTCTGAAGCTGCAAGGTTTCACTAGTGCCACAGTGAAGAGGAATCAGACATTCCCGTCATGTGCTAATGGACACTTCTGCGAATATCAATGAATAATTTGTACCATGCATTTGTGGAGGAGAGAAATTCCTAGTGACCAATCCTAGTTTAGCAGAGAGTTTATTTTTATTTTCTCTCTCTTTTTAAAATCACATTTGGTGCCTTGCATGCCTAAGGAAATTTCTCCCTTGTCTTCATTAGAATAGAGAGTCTCTAAAAGTGTTTCTGGGGAGATAGCCCAATAAGTGACTAACAGTGCCAAAGTCAGACTGTCTGGGTCTTAATCTCTTCTTTTGCACACTTAATGGACTTGTGGACAAGTTCCTTAACTTCTCTAAGCTGGATTTTTCGCTATAAAATGGGAATGATCATGGTACCTAGCTCATAGAGCTCTCCTGGTGAGTGATTCCACATAAAACACTACCTATGATGAGATAGAAAGCGAGCTTTGGAGATAGACTTGGCGTTAAATCCTGGATCTGTTCTCAGCAAACCATGTGACGTTAGGCAACTATTTAACCTCTCTGAGCCTTTTTTTTTTTTCCATAAAAATGAGGATAGCTATTCCCATTGGAATATGTTTTGGAAAGGTTATATGAGTTAATCTCTGTAGCACATCTGGCATATCATAGATGCTCAATGAATGTTAGTTTTCTCTTGTATTAAATTGTCAGAAACAACATGGTAGAACAAAAAAGCATGAACTTTGGATAGAAATTGACTTGAAAAACACACTATATTTATATAAAGCTCAGGGCTCACAGTCAATATAATTTCTCCCCTCATCCTCTCTTGGGCTACTAGAAGTCAAATATTTTTTTTAAAAAAAGCAAAGCCAAACCAACAGCAATGACAACATTTTGAACTCTGATAATAAGAGGAGAAAGTTAGATGAAAGGGACTAGCACTTCTTATATGAGATAAAGGAACATCAACCAAACCATATACACATAGATCTTCAGGTCTACTATGTAGAGGGGATTATTTATAAAATGAGTTGGTGAGTATCAAAGGATGTGATATTAGGGGTTCACAGTCCCATTTTGATAAGCTTTCAAGAAGAAATGAGGGAGAGCTGCTGCTTCAACTCATGCAGATTTCAAAGTTAGAAAACAACTAGCATCTCTCCTCTTGGGTGTGTGACAGTTTCAGAGAAACCTGACTTGCAGGGATGAGAGGACCTCTTTCGGGGTTACAAAGGGTCAAAGGCAGTCGAGCGGCCCCACCCCTCCTTGGCATGCCTTGGTACTGAAAATTTTCCATTTTATGTGGAACTTGAGACCTTATCATGAAACCCTGCATTTGAAGCCCTATTGTTTTAAAAAAAAGTTACAAGAAATTATAGAGGGAGCTTGCACAGCTGGTGACTGTCAGCAAACAAACCAAACCAAGAAAAGCAGGCCAACATAAATTCTCACCAGAAAACAGAGGGTGTGAGTGTCTTCTGGCCAAAAGAGATTCCGGAAATCCAAAGCAAGGGATTTGAGAGACTGAGATAAATTTTGTTAAACTCTTATGGTTTCTCACTTCAACTTTGTGAAGAAAATTTAAGCAACAAAGTCCCTCTACAATGTGTCCCGGGTTCTCACACTGAGGTTCTAAATACTTTCAATGAATATTATATAATATCTCCCAGATTCACAGGCCAAACAATTAATTGATATTTACTTCCCCATACTGTATTCCTTAGGAAGATAATGGAATCTTCAAGTTGTCCTACTGCAGAGAGAAGGAAAGGCTCCAAACTTGATGGGCTTCTCAGAATTAAGACACACAGGCTTTGAAAATGAGTTTAGAACTAGACATATCTATACTCTGTACTACTATCTGTGATGGTGGTATTTTGGGAGGATAAACTGTGGGGTAGTGATAGATGTAGCTGAAAAAAAAGTGTGATTATTTACATGATAAAAGTCATGCTGGGGACATCCCTGGTAGTCCAGTGGTTAAGAATCCACCGTCCAATGCAGGGGACGTGGGTTTGAGCCCTGGTTGGGGAACTAAATCCCACACGCTGTGGGACAACTAAGCCCGCATGCCACAACTACCAAGCCCGCGCGCCACATCTAGAGAGAAGCCCGTGTGCCGCAATGAAAGATCCTTCATGCTGCAACGATGATCCCGCGTGCCACAGCTAAGACCAAAGCAGCCAAATAAATAAATAAATATTTTAAAAAAAGTAATTCTACATTTTCGAAAATGTAGAATGTAAAAAAATGAAAACTCTAACGTCTCATCATCTAGTCTATCGTTGTTAATATTTTCATTTACTTTTCCCTAGTATCCTTGTTGGAGGCTTTTTGGAGGCCATTTATTTCTTTTTTCTAGTTATGGTCATGCTAACTATATGTCTTTGACTTCTGTATTTTTTATAATGTATATATTTCACCATATTGTGAATTCTCCATGAACATAATTTTGATGGCTGCTTTTTATTTGGGTTAAGTTCTTAATCTTCCATTCCCTATCTCCTCCTGTGCATTTGTTTCCACCTTTCCATCTCTGTGATCTCCAGACAGTTGTTTTATATGGAATGCCAAGTATAAGGGAAAACAGAGAGCTCTGAAAAGAAAGGCCTGTTTCAAATCAAACACAGTGGACTGTCATGAAACAAGAATCAATGTTAAGGATGAGTCTACCATTACCATCCTGTTTTGGAGCAGATAAAATTTTAAAAAAATTTTTTCTTTCTTAAATTTTTTCTCGTTAATCATACATACTCATTATAAGTAGTAGTCAAACTAAATGGAAATATATCCTATAGAGAGAATAAAAGTTCCTTTCTCCTAAATTTCCCTCCCTAGGGGTAACCACTTTTAGTGATTTGCACAGCCTTCCAGACTTTAAAAAATGAATATACAAACACATATGTGAACATTTTGTTTTTAAATAATATGAGATCATTCTAGACATAGTTCTGCAACTTATTGTTTTTACTTTCTATATCATTGACTTCTCTCCATTAGTTTATATGATTTACGCTCTTTTGACAAGTACTTTTATACTACTCTGTCATATTGCTGAGCCACAATTTATTTAACCATTCTCTGATTAATGGACGTTTGGGTTTTCTATTTCTTTTTGTTGTATTAAATAGTGCTGCAATTGACATCCTTAAGGATATATCTTTGCCCACTTGCATTTCTAAAAGAATGTTCCAGAAGTATAATAGCTTGGTCAAAAGTTTCGAACAATTTTTTGTTGGAAGATGGCAGATCACTCTCTGAAAACGTCCCATGAGTGGACCTCCCACTAGCAATGGATGAGCGTCTCCATTTTCGCACACCCTCGACTTCTCAAAAGGTGGGGATTGCTGAGTCCGATGCAAACCATCTCCAGATACAATTTCCTATTATCTGACATATCTCTACATGTATACCCTTTCTCTGTTACACTCCAAGTCAAAAATTATTTTGGGAAAGGCAGGACAAAAGGAGAGGCAGAGAATGAATAGAGGAGAAAAAGAATCTGGTCACCATCCGCCTGGTTTCACAGTTTTCCATCACTGGCTTGTGGGTAAGTAGTTAGAACCTTGAAGGCAGCTAAGGGAGGTTGTAATGTCTTGCCATCTGGATGCTTTTTTTTTTTCCCAATTTTTTTTATTGTGGTAAAATACAGTAATATAAAATTTACTATCTTAACCATTTAAAAATGTACAGTTCAGAAGTATTAACTACATTTATATTTTTGTACAACGATTACCATCATCCATCTCCAGAACTCTTAATCTTTCAAAATTAGGTTTTATATACATTAAACAATAACTCCTTATTCTTCCTCCTCACAGCCCCTGGCAATCACCATTTTAAAAAAATTTATTTTATTTAATTTATTTATTTTTGGCTGCATTGGGTCTTCGTTGCTGCACATGGGCTTTCTCTAGTTGCGGCGAGTGGGGGCTACTCTTTGTTGCGGTGTGCGGACTTCTCATTGCGGTGGCTTCTCTTGTTGCGGAACATGAGCTCTAGGCACGTGGGCTTCAGTAGTTGTGGCATGCGGGCTCAGTAATTGTGGCTCATGGGCTTAGTTGCTCCGTGGCATGTAGGATCCTCCAGGACCAGGGATCGAACCCATGTCCCCTGAATTGGTAGGGGGATTCTTAACCACTGTGCCGCCAGGGAAGTCCCACCATTCTTTTTGACTCTACGAATTTGACTATTCTAGGTACCTTATATAAATAGGATCATACAGTATTTGTCTTTTTGTGACTGGCTTATTTCACTTAGCATAATGTCTTCCTCAGAATTTCCTTCCTTTTTAAGGTTGAATAATACTCCATTGTATGTATATACCATATTTTGCTTATCTATTCACCCATTGATGGATACTTGGATTGCTTTCATGTTTTAGTTATTCTGAATAATGCTGCTATGAACATGGGTGTACACATATTTCTTTGAGACCTGTTTTCAATCCTTTCAGGAGTATACCCAGAAGTGGAATAGTTGGATCATATGGTAACTATATTTTTATTTGTTTGAGAAACTGCCATACTATTTTCCATAGCACTGAATCATTTTGCATTCCCACCAACAGTACACAGGGGTTCTAATTTCTCCACATTCTTGCTAACACTTGTACTTTTCTATTTTTTTGATACTAGCCAACCTAACAGGTATGAGGTGATTCTGGATGCTTTTGGAGCTGCAGCACTCCTTTTTTGGAGAGGCCCAGCTGAGGGCAGCACATGTGTCACAGCAGTAACTCTTCTGCTATCTGGATCTTAAAGGCCACAACTGAGAATAGGTGGAGGAAGGGGTGAGGGACTGACACTGCTGTACTAACTCAACTACTTAACTGCACTAACTGTCAACTACTCAGCATGTCGGTGTTGAAGGAGGCACATGAATATTTGCCAAGGGAAGAGAAGCAGCCCTTTCCAGCTGCCCCCCAAGGAAACACTCTCCTAGCACCTTCTTTGTGTTTACCGTGAAATTAAGTGCTTAGTTAAGTGGCTTAGTTTAATTTACTTCCTTTTCTTTCAACTGCAGGATTCCTGAGGGCAGGAGCTGGGTCTGTAGAGTCACCCATGCTCCCATAACACAGTTACCAGCACAAGGTAAGTGCCTAATAATGGTCAGATAATCACAAGAGCACACCCCCTGTTCCCTTTTTTTGTGGAGGCGATAAGGACCTACATTACAGGGTAAAAATGGTCATAGCAGTGACACTTAAAAAAAAAAAGACTGATTTTTAGAGCAGTTTTAGGTTAACAGCAAAATTGAGTGGAAAATATAGAGATTTCCCATATACCCCTCCCCCCCAACCTCTCTCTCTATCATCATCCCTCACCAAAGTGGTACATCTGTTACACTTAATGAACCTACATTGACACGTCATTATCCCCCAAAGGCCATAGTTTACTTTAGGGTTCACTCTTGGTGTTTTACATGTTATGGGTTGGACCAATGTAAAATAACATGTATGTACCACTGTAGTATCTCACAGAGTAGTTTCACTGCCCTTAGAACAATGATGGTGCTAAAATTTGTTTTAAACATTCTTTGTTTTTAGCCTTCAAAATTGTGTAAAAGTTGAGAAGACAAACAAGACATGTCTGACATCTATAAGCAGAGGGCTTCAGCAGGCACAGGGTCCCAGGAGCTGCAGCACACAGAGCATCCCAAACCGGACCCTGTGTGAGCAGCCAGGAGAAAGCAGAGTGGCCTTGCCCAGTGGCATTGGTGGCAAACGCAGAGTCAGGGAGCCTGCTCAGGGGCCGGGGTAACCCTGGTAACCGGGTTTTGATTAGAAATCAAGGGCCATGGGGCTTGGAGAACCCAGTGAACATTTTCTATTTCAATGTGGACAAAGACAGGCAGCAGGAAGAGGGCCAAGCTCTGAAATGGCATCTAGAGGCCAGATTTTCTTCTAAGTACTGGCTGAAGTGGCTTGCCTAAGCCTCTTAATGAGGGGATTTAATCCCCCAGCAGGTGAAAAGGACCGAGGGCTTTTTCCATGGAGTGCTTTGCCAAATTCTATGGTTAAGCAGAGTCCAGAGGCCATTAGCCTTCTGCCCACATAAGAATGAATTGAAATTAATGTGAGGGAATTAAAACCAAGGTTAGCTTAAGTTTAAGAAATCATTAAAAACAGTTTAAGGGAGTCAGGAAGTTACGTGATGTGTACTGCAGTAGCTGCTTTTCATTAAGTCTTTTCTCAAATAATATATAAAATTTTTTTACTGTTAAATGCTCACATTCGTGTTTAGTCTGTAGAGACTGCTATTTTAGTAAGGTTATAATGCTATGGAAAGAAGCATACTGGAAACAGAACTTGGTGCTTACTTAGCACTGGGAAGTTTATTGACCCTGATGGTAAGAACCCCCGACCTAGGGTCCCTTAAGAGGCACCAACACCACCTGGTGGCTCCTGATAATGTTGCAGGTCCACTGGACTCAGAGGAAGCCTTGAACTTCCGGGGAGCACTTCTTGCAAACGTATGTTCTTACAATGAAAATGATTGTCAAGGTTGCAAATACTGCCAAAGATTTAATATTTCCCGAGCATCTCTTTTGTGAGAGCAACAACTGCAGGGGCTCTGGGTACGTCATCCTTGCAGCAGTCCTATACCGTACAGAGTATCATAATCACCATTTTGCAGATGAGGAAACTGAGGCACAGCAAGATTAAATGACTTGCCCAAGGTCAGAGAGCTAGGCCTGCTGGACCTGTGGGTTGAAGTCAGATTTGCCTGACCCAAGGGAATATGCTCTTTCCAAAACTTACTGTCTGAATTTTGCATAACAAAGGGCAGTGAGATGCTTTGTGATTTTTTTAGGGGGCGACGTAGGATGTAGACCCACAGTTAATGTGTTCATTTGAGGAGCATTTAAGAATAAGTATTTCAACATGACTGGATCAATTTACTGTTGGCCTTCTGTTTTGGAAAACTGGATGAGATCTTTTCCCAAGGTGGGCTGTGTACCCAAGAGAGATAAGAGAAAGTTAAATGTATTAGAACATCAAAGTCTACAAATTAAGATTTATTTACCAAGTATTTGCTGAGGAAGGGGCTGTTCTATTCCAGGCACAGTGATATACAAAGGAATTGGATATAATTTCTGCCTGCAGAGAACAGGGCTAGTTACAGACATGTAATGCCACGCTTTTTTTTTTTTTTGCATTACGCGGGCCTCTCACTGTTGTGGCTTCTCCTGTTGCGGAGCACAGGCTCCGGACGCGCAGGCCCAGCAGCTATGGTTCACGGGCCCAGCCGCTCCGCGGCATGTGGGATCTTCCCGGACCGGGGCACGAACCCGCGTCCCCTGCATCAGCAGGCGGACTCTCAACCACTGCGCCACCAGGGAAGCCCAATGCCACGCTTTTTTACCCCTATTCTAGCACAAGACTCTGATCTCCTCAACACAAAGGAAAACATTAAATAATTTTAAATGTGAAAACACTCTTATTTGGCCTTCCTCCAGCCTTAGAGACCCCTCATCCCCAATTTTTCTTCCTCTTGTTCAACATTCAGGTTCTGATTTTAGTTCCTTTCTCCTTCTCCCATTCTTTCCTGAGGACTCTACTTATTCCAATTCAACCATCTACATTCAGACTTTCCTCCCGAGTTCCAGACCTTATATTTCCAATGGTCCATTATATTTCTTACTCAGCATGCTCAAAATTGTTCTTTTCCCAATTTCACTTAAGGTCGCTATCAATCCCCCAGTTCTCTAAGCCAGAAACCTGGGCATCATTTTAGATTTATCTTGCTCTTTTCCTTTCAGCTGGTCACCGAGCCTTGAAAGGATGCTTGCTAAGCACCTCTTAAGTCTCTCTTTTCAAAGTTCTCACTGTTTAGTCTCAGCACATGTATTTTAGCTGAAATCCGGCAAAAGCATCCTTCCTCCAATGTCACCCCCTCCAATCCAGCTCTTCACTCCTACCAGAGGACAGTTCTAAAATGCCAATTTGATGTCATTATTTCCAGGTGAAAATCCTTTCATTGGCTCACGTCTCCTACAGCAACTGTACGTTCCTACAGTTAAGAGCAGGAACTTGGGAGCCAGAGCATCTTAGTGGGAACCCCAGAAGCATCCCTGACAGGCTTAGACTAATGTAAGGGCTATTAAGTTACTTAATCTCTGTGTCTGTTACTCGTTGTAAAATGGGGGGGCAGAGAGTGAGACATTTACCGCATAGGACTTTTGCAAGAATTAAATGACAACATTTGTAATGCACTTCAAACAGTACCTAGTACAGAGCAATTCCTCAGGAAGTGTTTGTTAATTAAACAAGGTTCAAACATATCACTGTAATAAATAAGACCTGCAGTGACTTCTCCGGTCCTTGTCCACTTTTCCAGTTGCATTTATTTCCCTCCAGACAACTTATATTCTGCCATATTGAACCGAAAACTCAGTGCTCTCATGTACCTCTAGACCTTTGCGCATTCTATATCTTCTGCATAAGATTCCTTTCCTCACGATCTCTTGAAGATTCCTACTTATGGTGTAAAATTCATTCAAGATTGCCCTCCTTCATGAAGCCTGGAAAACAGTTAGCTTCTTCTCTGTGCTCCCATAGCTGTGTGTCTATCCATTATAGCACTCTCCATATTGCTGTGACTGCTAGTTTATAAGTATGTCCAACTTGCTAGGGTTGTTGGCCCCATGAGTACAGACTCTAAATTTGTTCTATTCCTTTTCTGTATCTCCAGCACCTACTGAAATATCAGGTCCAGATATGTGCTGTGTACATGTTTTTATTATTATTTTCTTTTATTATATTAGTTGGAAGGGATTTAAACACCTAGCCCAACTTCCTTATATTAAATGTGTGGAGGGCTTCCCTGGTGGCGTAGTGGTTAAGAATCTGCCTGCCAATGCAGGGGACATGGGTTTGAGCCCTGGTCCAGGAAGATCCCACATGCCATGGAGCAACTAAGCCCGTGCACCACAACTACCGAGCCTGCGTGCCTAGAGCCCGTGCTCCGCAACAAGAGAAGCCACTGCAATGAGAGGCCCGCACACCGCAACAAAGAGTAGCCCCCACCTGCCGCAACTAGAGAAAGCCCGCATGCAGCAACGAAGACCCAACACAGCCAAATATAAAATAAATTAAAAAAAAAAAAAGAGACCATGAGTTATCATAAAAAACAAAATGTGTGGAAACTGAAGACAGGGAGATAAAGATTTGCCTAAGGTCTTCTTGCTAGAGAGTCATAAAGGTGGGGATAGAACCTTGTTTCCTTTTTTCTCTTTCAATGCTTTCGTCTCTACATTATACAGTGGAACTCCTGTTCCTCCACTGTCTACAGGTTTGCCAAAAGCTGTGAACCAAATGACCTATATAAATGCTAACCTATGTTTGCCCTGCTTTAACACTTGCAGGAATTTCAAATGCTGAGACCACACTCCACCTGGTGGCAATTTACCTAAATTGCAAGTGCCTCTTGGCATCAGTGACCTCTGCTCTCCTTGGTGTTCCTCTGTTTTTATTGGTTCCTCTTTCTCCTTTTCTTTTGTGGGTTTCTCTTCTTTTGCCTATTCTGTAAATATCAGTGTTTCTTTGTGTCCTTGGGCTTCTTCTTCTACACACTTTCTTTGGTGTTGGTGGAATTCATCTACTCTTGAGCTTCAAACACTGTTTATATGCTGATGACCCTCAAGTCTTCATCTCCAACAACAGTCTCTCTCTTGAGCCCCAACCAGGGCCACCATACACATTTGGACAGTGTGGGCCCTGCTCTTCCATGGGAGGTCAATCTCATTGTAGTCCATGCGATTGGCACCCACTGGTATGCAGGAGACCTTCTTTAGGAATCGCAAACATGACATGGTCCAAACAGAACTTATCACTGCCCCTCTGAAAACGATTTTTTCTCTTGCCTTCTCATATCAAAGGGTGATTCTTTTATTCCTTCCTCACTGTTGGTTCTTCTCTTCCTGACCACCATCCAGTCTGCTCAATTACCAAGTCCTATGGATTCTACCACCATTTGCTCATCTCCACCTCAGCTTCTCACCTGAGCTCAGGCCCTCAGTATCACTGACCTGCATCACAGCTACATCCTTCAAAATGGCCTCCCTGACTCCAGTTTTGTCCATCTTTAATCTAATCTCCACACTGTTGCCAGTATGGACTTTCTAGAATATGTATTTGTTCATGTCATTTTTCTGTTGAAAACCCTACGATTGTTTCCCATTGCCTCAGGTTAAGTTTAAATTCCTCAGAGTGGCTTACACAGTCCTCTAAGACCTGGGCCTTGATGTCTCCTGCAGTTCCCTTCTCCTTTTGCTCCCCTGCCTGTTCACTCTCTGTTTTGGAAATAGTTCTCCCAGTGAAACATGATTACTTTCAACGTTATAGCCTTTGCTCACCCACTTTTTTCGGTATGTTCTCCTTTCTCCTTTTTGCCTGGCTAACCCTAATTGGTCTCAGCTGAGCCTAATGAGACTAATGGTCTCAGCTGAGCCATCACCTCCTTTAGGAAGCCCTCCTTGACCTCCCAAAGGTGGGTTAGGTACTCTTCTGTGCTTCCCAAGGATAATACTGACCCCTCTACAAAGCCTTTATCTTATTGTATTATAATTTAGCTGTTCATTTCCCTACCTTCCACATTAGATTTATCTTCTTTAAGGCCCAGGACTACTTCTTATTCACTGTTGTATTCATAGTACTTAGTATCCATTCAGGCACATGGTAGGCAGTTAGTAAATTTGGTGGCGGGGGGAGAGTGAACAAATAAGTGACAACAAGAAAAGAAAACTCATGAATAGTTCCTTTGAGATTCCAAGTCTTCAAGTGTTGGCAAACGCCAGCAATTTTATCAGAAGGCACAAGGTATGCAGGCTGGGATCTTCCAGAGAAGTGGTAGGATCCTGTGCAGTGTGGACCAGCCTGCCCAATGGCTAATGGCCTAGAAAATGTAGGTTGACTTTAAGAATGGAAAAGTCCTCTACACTGAAACATCTTTTCTCACGTGCACACCTGAAATTCTTATGTAGAAAACTCAGTCTTTCAGCTTAAAGATTAACTTTCAGTTCAACTGGAACAGCCTTTGCCCCCAAGCCTATACCTTGAAAACAATCAATTATACTCTAATATGGACTGGTCTCAAATATTCTTCCAAGAGGCAGTTATAACAGGGAATGAGCATGAAGTTAGTGGGAACTTACAGGGGAAGGAGGGATCTTTTTAAAGTTAGAAGAAATGTTCAAAAACATTTAAAACGAAGAGGCTAAAGCAATAGAGATAAAGTTTGAATATTTCATGATTTTGCGTGGATTGGCCTTTGTGTGTGCATCATTGAAAATCCATCCTCTGTACTGAATGTCCTTGGCTTCTAGACAAATCAATTCTCCTGATCCCCAAAGAGAAACAAATAGAATGAGTTAGCAAGAGTGTTTAAGATGGTACGATTCTTAGTGTAAAAAACAGTACAGAAATACAGAATAAATTTAACCTCAAAAATTGTTACAGTTAAAATGACATATTAGAATAACATGTTAAAAAGCAAATTTAAAATTGTAAAGTTAAAATTAATTTTAAAGATATTTGAAATGTAGTGTAAATTAAAAGGCCAAAGATACTTTTTTCTTTGCCAAAAGCTAAATTCAGATGATCATTTTCAATAATCTCCATGAAAATTACTTCCGAAGTCATGGTTTTTAAAAAACAATATTTAGGTCAGCCATGTATATGAACAATGGTGACTCAGGCAGCTTGATTGCTTCTATGTTCCTAAAATTCTGAAAACTCAAGAAACCATTTTGTAATATTGGCAAGGCCATGAAAAGCTTTATTCTTTATATATAATAAGACTTCAGCCTACCCTTGATCTGTGAAAGATGGACTTGCTTAGGGTAAAGTAATAATTTTTAATATTACCTTTCTATTAGTTCTGGTCTAATGCACAGGAAGGCATAACTCACTTCTGTAACAATAAGAAAGAGAAAAGCATGTGTATAGATGGATGTCATCAGTAAATGCCTTTGGCTAAATAAAGCACAATTGATTTGAGGGGCATACATCAGAATGGGGCTTTGAGTGGCCCAAGGATGGAGAGGAATGCATAACTGTCAATGTTCATTGTAGATGGTCTTTTTCCTTCTCCTTGTTCCTTTCCTCCCCTCCCCCTCCCCCTTTCTCTCCTTCTCTCCTTGATGAAGATCAGTAATTGATACATGAAAATATATGCGGTAATTGGAGAGGAATGAAGTTACACTAGATGTTAGAAGAAATAGACATGGAGGTGCTATTAAATGAATTAATTAAATGGAATAAAGATTCCAAAGCATAGCATGGTCAAAGGGAATGTTAAAGAAAACTGAGACATGTGAGACAATTATAACAAAGAATGATATATATATTTTTGAATTTGAAATAAAAAAGGAGCAAAATGATCTTTCTTTCTAGTGGCTGTGTGCTTAAAGAACTGTAAGATGTGGAGCTTGGTAGAGGCAGAGGTTAGCACAATTTCGTAGGTCAGCATCAAGTGTTTCCTATAATAAAGTCAGTAAATAATTATGGCTAGAACCTTAACCTATTGTCAAGCTGACAGATGTATGAAATAGAACTTGCAACATGGAAAAGTTGGCTATTAAAAGCAGATGAGAACAGTCCCTCCCATCAGGAAGCTTGCACAAGCCTCTTAGATAGCCTCATCCACCAGAGGGCAGACTGCAGGAGCAAGAAGAACTACGATTCTGCAGCCTGTGGAAGGAAAATCACATTCACAGAAAGATAGACAAAATGAAAAGGCAGAGGACTTTGTACCAGATGAAGGAACAAGAGAAAACCCCAGAAAAACAACCAAATGAAGTGGAGATAGGCAGCCTTCCAGAAAAAGAATTTAGAATAATGATAGTGAAGATGATCCAGGACCTCGGAAAAAGAATGGGGCAAAGATCGAGAAGATAAAGGAAATGTTTAACAAAGACCTAGAAGAACTAAAGAACAAAGACCTAGCAGAATTAAAGAACAAACAAACAGAGATGAACAATACAATAACTGAAATGAAAAATACACTAGAAAGAATCAATAGATGAATAACTGAGGCAGAAGAACGGATGAGTGACCTGGAAGACATAATGGTGGAATTCATGGCTGTGGAGCAGAATAAAGGAAAAAGAAAGAAAAGAAATGAAGGCAGCCTAAGAGACTCTGGGACAACATTTAATGCAACAATATTCACATTATAGGGGTCCCAGAAGCAGAAGAGAGAGTGAAAGGACCAGAGAAGATATTTGAAGAGATTATAGTCGAAAATTTCCCTAACATGAGAAAGGAAATAGCCACCCAAGTCCAGGAAGCACAGAGAGTCCCAGGCAGGATAAATCCAAGGAGAAACACGCTGAGCCACATAGTAACCAAATTGGCAAAAATTAAAGACAAAGAAAAATTATTGAAAGCAGCAAGGGAAAATGACAAATAACATACAAGGGAACTCCCATAAGGTTAACAGCTGATTTCTCAGCGGAAACTCTACAAGCCAGAAGGGAGTGGCATGATATATTTAAAGTGACAAAAGGGAAGAACCTACAACCAAGATTACTCTGCCCAGCAAGGACCTCATTCAGATTTGACGGAGAAATCAAAAGCTTAACAGACAAGCAAAAGCTAAGAGAATTCAGCACCACCAAACCAGCTCTACAACAAATGCTAAAGGAACTTCTCTAAGTGGGAAACACAAGAGAAGAAAAGGACCTACAAAAGTAGAACCATAACAATTAAGAAAATGGTCATAGGAACATACATATCGATTATTACCTTAAACGTGAATGGATTAAATGCTCCAACCAAAAGACACAGGCTTGCTGAATGGATACAAAAAAGGACCCATATATATGCTGTCTACAAGAGACCCACTTCAGACCTAGGGACACATACAGACTGAAAGTGAGGGGATGGAAAAAGATATTCCATGCAAATGGAAATCAAAAGAAAGCTGGAGTAGCTATACTCATATCAGATAAAATAGACTTTAAAATAAAGAATGTTACAAGACACAAGGAAGGACACTACATAATGATCAAGGGATCAATCTAAGAAGAAGATACAACAATTATAAATATATATGCACCCAACATAGGAGCACCTCAATACATAAGGCAACTGTAACAGCTCTAAAAGAGGAAATCGATAGTAACACAATAATAGTGGGAGACTTGAACACCTCACTTACACCAATGGACAGATCATCCAGACAGAAAATTAATAAGGAAACACAAGCTTTAAAGGACAGAGTAGACCAGATAGATTTGATTGGTATTTATAGGACATTCCATACAAGAACAGCAGATTACAGTTTCTTCTCAAGTGCACACAGAACATTCTCCAGGATAAATCATATCTTGGGTTACAAATCAAGCCTCAGTAAATTTAAGAAAACTGAAATCATATCAAACATCTTTTCCAACCACAATGCTCTGAGGTTAGAAATCAATTATAGGGGAAAAAACATAAAAAACACAAACACATGGAGGCTAAACAATACATTACTAAATAACCAAGAGATCACTGAAGAAATCAAAGAGGAAATCAAAAAATACCTAGAGACAAAGGACAATGAAAACACGATGATCCCAAACCTATGGGACGCAGCGAAAGCAGTTCTAAGAGGGAAGTTTATAGCAATACAAGCCTACCTCAAGAAACAAGAAAAATCTCAAATAAACAACCTAGTCTTACACCTAAAAGAACTAGAAAAGAAGAACAAAGCAAACCCAAAGTTAGCAGAAGGAAAGAAATCATAAAGATCAGAGCAGAAATAAATGAAATCGAAACAAAGAAAACAATAACAAAAATCAATAAAACTAAAAGCTGGTTCTTTGAGAAGACAAACAAAATTGAGAAACCTTTAGCCAGACTCATCAAGAAAAAGAGGGAGAGGACTCAAATCAATAAAATTAGAAATGAAAAAGGAGAAGTTACAAAGGACACCGCAGAAATACAAAGCATCATAAGAGACTACTAGAAGCAAATCTATGCCAATAAAATGGGCAACCTGGAAGAAATGGACAAATTCTTAGAAAGGTATAACCTTCCAAGACTGAACCAGGAAAAATAGAAAATATGAACAGACCAATCACAAGTAACAAAATTGAAACTGTGATTTAAAATCTTCCAACAAACAAAAGTCCAGGACCCGATGGCTTCACAGGTGAATTCTATCAAACATTTAGAGAAGAGTTAACACCCCTCCTTCCCAAACTCTTCCAAAAAATTGCAGAGGGAGGAACACTCCCAAAGTCATTCTATGAGGCCACCATCACCCTGATACCAAAACCAGACAAAGATACTACAAAAAAAGAAAATTACAGACCAATAGCACTGGTGAATATAGATGCAAAAATCCTCAACAAAATACTAGCAAACAGAATCCAACAACACATTAAAAGGATCATACACCATGATCAAGTGGGATTTATCCCAGGAATGCAAAGATTCTTCAATATATGCAAATCAATCATGTGATATACCATATTAACAAACTGAAGGAGAAAAACTATATGATCATCTCAATAGATGCAGAAAAAGCTTTTGACAACATTCAACACCCATTTATGATAAAAACTCTCTAGAATGTGGGCATAGAGGGAACCTACCTCAACATAATAAAGGCTATATACGACAAACCCACAGCAAACATCATTCTCAATGGTGAAAGACTGAAAGCATTTCCTCTAAGATCAGGAACAAGACAAGGAGGTCCACTCTCGCCACTATTATTCAACATAGTTTTGGAAGTCCTAGCCACGGCAATCAGAGAAGAAAAAGAAATAAAGGAATACAAAAAGAAATAAAAGGAATACAAATTGGAAAAGAAGAAGTAAAATGGTCACTGTTTGCAGATGACATGATGCTATACATAGAGAATCCTAAAGATGCCACCAGAAAACTACTAGAACTAATCAATGAATTTGAAAGTTTCAGGATACAAAATTAATGCACAGAAATCTCTTGCATTCCTATACACTAACAATGAAATATCAGAAAGAGAAATTAAGGAAACAATCCCATTCACCATTGCAACAAAAAGAATAAAATACCTAAAAATGAACCTAAGGAGGTGAAAGACCTGTACTCAGAAAACTATAAGACACTGATGAAAGAAATCAAGGATGACACAAACAGATGGAGAGCTATACCATGTTCTTGGATTGGAAGAATCCATATTGTGAAGGTGACTATACTTCCCAAAGCAATCTACAGATTCAATTCAATCCTTATCAAATTACCAGTGGCATTTTTTTACAGAACTAGAACAAAAAATCTTAAAATTGTATGGAGACACAAAGGACCCCAAATAGCCAAAGCAGTCTTGAGAGAAAAAAATGGAGCTGGAGGAATCAGACTCCCTGACTTCAGACTATACTACAAAGCTACAGTAATCAGGACAATATGGTACTGGCACAAAAACAGAAATATAAATCAATGGAAAAGGATAGAAAGCCCAGAGATAAATCCACACACCTATGGTCAACTAATCTGTGACAAAGGAGGCAATGATATACAATGGAGAAAAGACAGTCTCTTCAATAAGTGGTGCTGGGAAAACTGGACAGCTACATGTAAAAGAATGAAATTAGAACACTCCCTAAATAAATAAGAATAAACTCAAAATGGATTAGAGACCTAAATGTAAGAACAGACACTATAAAATTCTTAGAGGAAAACATAGGAAGAACATTTTTTGACATAAATCACAGCAAGATCTTTTTTGATCCACCTCCTAGAGTAATGGAAATAAAACCAAAAATAAACAAATGAGGCCTAATGAAACTTAAAGACTTTTGCAAAGCAAAGGAATCTAACTACAAATAAGATGAAAAGACAACCCTCAGACTGGGAGAAAATATTTGCAAATGAGTCAATAGACAAAGGATTAATCTCCAAAATATATAAACAGCTCATGCAGCTCAATATTAAAAAAACAAACAACCCAATCTAAAAATGGGCAGAAAACCTAAATAGACATTTCTCCAAAGAAGACATACAGATGGCCAAGAAGCACATGAAAAGCTGCTCAAATCACTAATTATTAGATAAATGCAAATCAAAACTACACTGAGGTATCACCTCACACCAATTAGAATGGGCATCATCAGAAAATCTACAAGCAACAAATGCTGGAGAGGGTGTGGAGAAAAGGGAACCCTCTTGCACTGTTGGTGGGAATGTAAATTTATACATGGATTTCTACATGGATTTTTTTAGCAAAATTTTGTAGAAAAATTTCTCCATAGTGGAGAACAGTATGGAGGCTCCTTAAAAAACTAAAAATAGAATTACCATATGACCCAGCCATCCCACTACTGGGCATATACCCAGAGAAAACCATAATTCAAAAAGACACATGCACCCCAAAGTTCATTGCAGCACTATTTACCATAGCCAGGTCATGGAAGCAACCTAAATGCCCAATGCCAGAAAGATGGATAAAGAAGAAGTGGTACATATATACTATGGAATATTACTCAGCCATAAAAAGGAACGAAATTGGGTCATTTGTAGAGATGTGATGGAACTAGAGACTGTCATACAGAGTGAAGTAAGTCAGAAAGAGAAATACAAATGTCGTATATTAACGCATACATGTGGAATCTACAAAATTGTACAGATGAACCGGTTTGCAAGGCAGAAATAGAGACACAGATGTAGAGAAGAAACATATGGACACCAAAGGGGGAAAGTGATGGGGGATGGGGGATGGGGTGGTGGTGGTGGGATGAATTGGGCAATTGGGATTGACATGTGTACACTAATATGTATAAAATAGATAACTAACAAGAGCCTGCTGTATAAAAAATAAATAAAAGAAAATTCAAAAAAAAAGCAGATGAAAATATGGACCATTACGTGTTTTATGAGATACAGTTTTCTTAAAAGTAACAAAGACAACAACAACAAAAACATCAAACTATAGCAGCTGAAGTGTCAAAGTTGTACCAGCCCATCTTAGTATGTTAATTTTAACATAGTTTTTCAAAGTGAAATTAAAATGCTCTTGTGTCACTCAAAATAAATGTTTGACAGTAAAACAATGTTTAGAAGTTGGTTATAAGCAGATGTCACTGGGGAGAAGCAAAAAATGCATCACAAACTTGAGTCATGTGGTATACCATTACCCAGAGAAATGTATGCATCTAGTGAAAAATACATTTAAAAGCATTACATTTTGCAAAAAGCCTCGACTTCTCAGGTCTGGAGTTGAAGAATGAGTCACTTCTAAAAGCAGAGAAGTGGGTGTGACTTAGCATTTTAACTCTTGGGGAAGGGCTTTACTCAAACTAGCAGATTTAGCAAAACTGGCACCTTTCCTTTAGAACAGTGAAGCTGCAGGATTCCTGAGAAAACTGGGCACAGTTGCTGCTTAAACTTTTAGTCAATGAGTATTTTGAAAGGCAGGAATAAAATCATAATGATCTTTCAAATTAAAATGATGTCAAAAGCCATTAATAAAGCCAATGTAGAGATGACTATTATGTGTAGACGGAGCCTAGTTGCTAGGCCGGTTCAAGATTATTTAACTGCTTGGAGAAAGAACATAATAGCAGGTGATTTGAAGCTCAGCCATGCCCTGCTTTACCTCCTTGAATGCCAGTGCCCAGTGAAACCGAGTGGGGCTCTGTGGGGCTCCCAGACACAAAGGACTTTTTCTGTCCCCCGTTTCTCTTAGGCAAGATTCCAGTCTCCATGACCTGCCCTGAGTTCCAAAGGGCAGATTTGAACAGTTGCTAATCAAGGGAGGAGCAGCCAAGAAACTACCTGAGGCCAGATTAAAGGAAACAGAGAAACTCATCAAGATTCAGGAGAGCCTGCACACACCCTAATCTTGTCAGCAACCCGACCCTTGAACCATTGCCATAAAACTCCTCACCAAACTTCCCTGGTTGGGACATATCGTTTTCGAAGGCAGGAGCCCACTGTGTCCCCCTTGGCCTGGCAAAGCAATAAAGCTATTCTTTTCTACTTCACCCAAAACTCTATCTCTGAAATTCGATTTGGCACTGGTGTACAGAGAGGCTGAGCTTTCGTCATCACCTCCTGTTACAACTCCAACTTTAAGCAGGTGTGGAACACTCACTACTCTTTGACCTTCCTTACAGGATTAGCTTCATAAAAGCAATGGCCTAAGCATAATCTCGCCACCACCATTCCTATTCTTACAGATAACTGGACTCAAAGTTTCTGAGTCTTCTTTGATTCTTTCCTCGATCTCATTTCTCATGTCTTGTAAGTCATTGTACTTTCAGGTTCTTTTTGGAGAAGTCTGAGCTTTGTCCTTTTTTTTCTAAGATTAAAACTACAACAGTCTGAGAGCTAATTATCTCCTACCTGGAACTTTAAAATTGCTTCCTGGAGGCACTCTGCTATGACCATTTAAGTATGCCTATACATTTAAATTAAAGCGTTTTCATTATCCTTGTTGGTAAGTCTGTAAATGCTAACAATTTTTTATGCATTAAATTATCTATAAAATTATTAGTTATGTTAAATTGATCAGAAGAATATAAATATATTATAAAATTTGGTAATTATTAAATATAAAATGTAAAGTCTCTTGAAAAGACATCTGTTATTGAGGGATAAAGCTGGCTTTTTTCCCAGTTTATGAATCTACAGATGACCATTATTTACCACTAGAATGTGACAGAGTTCAAGTTTCTCTCCCTCCTGTCCTCTCCCCTCTCTTCCCCTCCCCCACCCTCTTTCTCCCTCCACAGCCCCCTTCTTTCTTTCTTAATCTAGATGTAGGTACCAAGAAAACTTGCTCACAAAAGTTGGTAGTAATGGAAGGAATTTTGATATAAGAATATCATTTAGTTATTTGAAGTTCTTCCAAGTTGCACGCCAAAAGAATGTAGTAATCTACAATAAAAGATATTTTAAATTATTTAGCAGCTGGTGACTTCATAATGGCCATTTAATTTTGTAAAAGGCATGAATTGGAACCATCTGATTTACAAAAGGATTTACTACCCAGTCATTAAAATCATTTAATTTCTCAATATCTGGGAAGTATATTAAAAAGAAATGTATCAGCTCTGATTCCTATTAATCTTTAACTTAGAGGTCCCTTGTTTATGGAGCTAAAATTACATGAGACTGGGTTTAAAAATAACCCTGAATAATTAGATTTATGTATTTTAGGAATTTACTCATTATTTCTGAACACAGATCTATATATTAATGCCAAATTTAAACTGTCTAGGAAGTCATCACAAAGTCTTTAAAAGTTATGATACTTGAGAATTATTATATATAAATAAATTCTAATTTTATTTTATGACAAAACGATGTTTTTATAACTAATATATTTGACAGAATTGGAAGAGATTTGAATTTGCAAAAGAGGAAGCAATTCAAATTAAATGAAGCTGGTTTTCTAAGGTTTAAGATATTATATCCAAAAATGCATTTTAGAAACATTTTGTCTCACATTTGCATATAAGAGGATGTTCTGTTTTTAAGCCTACAGATTTGCATTTTTATAAAAATTGACAAAAAAAACTATATGGCCACTGTTAATTTTAGGGCATATAAATATGTATTAAATTAAAAGACGCATCAAAAGAGAGATGAATTGGGACTTCCCAGGTGGTCCAGTGGGTAAGACTTTGCACTCCCAATGCAGGGGGGCCCGGGTTCAATCCCATGTTGGGGAACTAGATACCGTATGCATGCCGCAACTAAGAGTCTGGATGCCACAACTAAGAGTCCGGAAGTTGCAACTAAGAGTCTGCATGCTGCAACAAAGATCCCGCATGCCACAACTAAGACCCGGCACAGCCAAAACAAACAAACAAACAAATAAATAGATCAATAAATAAATATATTTTAAAAAGAGAGATGAATTAACTATTATTGCTAAGTGCATGATTTAGGGTAAAAATCTATAACATAATCTCTTTATTTTAATCTTCAGCCCCAAAATACATGTAACAAATGAACATAGGCAAATGCAGGCAAGTGGGAGATTTGTGCCGAAGTTAAAAATGAATTTTTTTTCTTTTTTTTTTTGCGGTACGCGGGCCTCTCACTGCTGTAGCCTCTCCCATTGCGGAGCACAGGCTCTGGAAGCGCAGGCTCAGTGGCCATGGCTCATGGGCCTAGCCGCTCTGCGGCATGTGGGGTCTTCCCGGACTGGGGCACGAACCCGTGTCCCCTGCATCGGCAGGCGGACTCCCAACCACTGAGCCACCAGGGAAGCCCTAAAAATGAATTTGTATTTACAGTATTTAACGGTTGGGCAACAGTTAATGAAAATGTTTCTTCTACCTGGGTGAATAATATAAGAAAATATGACATTAACTTACCTATTACCCATAGATCTCTTTTACTCGAGGATATACTATCATTTTACTGAAATAATCATGAAAAATTTTACCTCTTCTGGAATCATGCAAAATAGGCAAAACCTGAGACATTCTGACCCAGGCTTTCTCCATCAGTAGAGCCTGCATGCAGGAGGCTTATTTTGAGAAGTGATCCCGAGGAATGGAAGTGGGAGAGAGGAAGGATTGAGAGACAGAAGGCAGAAACGCCAATCCAAGGGTAGCTGGGTCACCACTGGGGGCAGTTGCAGCTCATTCCCACTAAGGACCCTTCAAGGAGTCGTGTGAAATGCGCCTCAACATTGTCCACCCAAGGGATATGTTAGAGGAGTTTTCATCCTCCGGTTCTTGTTCCCATGGGGCAAATGTCACCTCATGGGACATTAACTACCTCCCTTTCCAGTCTGTGCATGTGTCAAACATGGGTGTCCCACCTGACGGCAGCAGCAGAGAGACTTGGGGGTAGAAAGTAAAAGAGATGTAGTGCTGCTGGTGTTCCACAGATGTGTGCAGCTGGTTGGCTACAGGGCACGGGTGGGCCTGGAGGACAGAGATGGGGCACAAGTGTCTGATCTGATTGACATCTTGACATCAAACGCTGTTACTACTAAGAATGGTGAACATACAGAGAGGCTGGATTTGCAGCAGATTAGCGTCTTCAAGCATACTTTTTGTTTTGTTTTACAAATACTAATCTAAGAAGCTAAGACCTGAGAATCTTGCCACGTGTTGTTAACTAGGAGAAATAAAGTGACACTTTTTCAGTTTTAACCGACGTGCTTTGCCTTTACTTTCCCACCCACCCTCCTTCAGAAGTACTGCATCCTTTGCCACTAGTTAGGGGGCAAAGAGGTGAGACTGTTAAAGGAAAATTGTCTTCACTTCAGCTTCCGCATACTACTGTCTGATGAGTATGATGATCAAAGGAGACCGCACCTACAGCAATGTTTGAAATTTTCTTGTTCTTTGGTGTCCTGGAGGTTTTTATACTACAGTTCAATTCACAGTGGGTGAGAGGGAGAACATTTATTCCTGAAGAGGGAACCCTGGTCATTGTGAAAGGGGAGAACCAAGATAATCCTTCCTCAGTTCTCAGGCAGATCAGCTTTAGGGAAAAACACAAATGGAAGTTGAGGATATAGAAATTAATTTCCTTACATCTGTCTATATTTGTGCACACTTCACAAAGTCTGTCTTTTCAAGGATTCTCTCACCTTAGTTGGATATTGGAAGTATGTGATGTCATTTGCTGTTGCTTCCTGCCACCTGGATAAAACCCTATGGCCAATCCCTAGATGGATGTCATCCATCGCCAAGAGTGAGCTTTCATGGGGAGCTGGGCTGGGGAGAAGACTTCTGAAGTGTGGAGGTTATTTTCTTTGCAAATCTTAGTGCTCTGGAATTGGTGAGTGAATGAGAGCAGATATCCTTGTCTTCATGCTCAACAGGATGGCATTTGGATACTTGTTCAGATTCTTTCTTGGAACTTGTTTCTTAAACAGTCACAGGGGGCTATTCACGAAAAGTCAATGAAACTGAAATGTTCTTTGCCAGCAGGAGAATATAACTCGATGTGCTCTCATTATATCCATTGGAAGCATTTCCCCTGATCTTCAAAATATATTATTACATTTCAGATGACATTAAGAGATAAGTCTTTAGTCACGGAATTCTAGTAGGAGGGAAAAAAGACGCAGTTTGGGTTATTTTCTTTATTATTGTTGTTAAAATGTGAATCATGCCCTTGAGTTGATGAATTCTCACTGATGCTTCAATGGAAGGGGAAGATGAAATAACACAAATGATAGCTATAATTAATTTCATACTAAGCTTCCTTGATGAAATTAATATTGTCAGATGGAAATGTAATCTAAGCAAAATATGCTTATATGCTCATGTAAGCTGAGTTACACATTTGGACTTTAAGAAAAAAATCACTCTTGCATTTCATAGAACTGCTTACAGAATGATTTAGCTTAATTGTTTGTACAACTTTCTAGACATTATAGCTCTTTAAAGGAAATAAGGGCATATGAGATGAAAGGGTGAAAGACAAAGGGTCATTTTAAATATGCTTCTATTATTTTGGAAAAAAATGCAGGACACTTCTTTTTTTTTTTTTTTTTTTTTTTTGCGGGACCTGGGCCTCTCACTGTTGTGGCCTCTCCCGTTGCGGAGCACAGGCTCCGGACGCGCAGGCTCAGCAGCCATGGCTCATGAGCCCAGCCGCTCCACGGCATGTGGGAACTTCCCGGACCGGGGCACAAACCCGTGTCCCCTGCATTGGCAGGCGGACTCTCAACCACTGCACCACCAGGGAAGCCCGCAGGACACTTCTAATTCCCAAAGAAACTAGTTTTTAACACGTACGTTAATGAACTCTGGAAGTAGTTTTGAATTCATAAAAAAGGGAAAACTCTGGCAATTTAAAACAATTTAGATCTAAACTGAAATAAATTATATTGGTTTGTTAAGTAAATTTCAAAACATATTGACCTAAAATGTCAGCAAATGTTAGTGAAAGATCTACAAGTCAATATCCATCACATGCTTGAATTCTTTGTCTTTATGTGACATTTCAAGCAATTTTCATAACTGGTCAGGAAAGAGTACAAAATAACAAACACCAAGACAGTTCACTGATTTCAGATAAAATCTTCCATGTTCTCAAAAAAAAAAACAAACAAACAAACCCATAAAGGTCATAAACTGACATTGATTACTTTTCTGAAAAAAAGCAACATCTGCAACTTGTTTCTTAATATGAAACCAAACATTATGTAACATATGAAAATTTGAAATATAAATCATTATTTCTTCCTTAAAGAATCTACTCCCAGTAGACAGTCAATATAGCACTTGTTAAATCAGCTGATTACGAGAGTTAAAGGGCTCATACACAGGAATACAGAAACTCCAGTTGATATGCTGGAAGAGAGGTGGCTTACTGGTGAAGTCAGCATTCTTCTCGACATTCACGTAGTGGAATATGCTATAGTGATCTACCTTTTTTCCTCCAGAATACATTGAAGCTATCCATCTCTGTTAAAGATATGGCATATTTATGAGAATGTAAAGACCTCATTGGTGAGGTTGCCTTCATCTTCGTGATTAATGTCTGGGCTGTCAGTCTTGCTTTGACCACTGCACTGTGCTTAACTCCCAGATAGAGAGTAGACATGTCAAGCAACACTTGGTCCATATCCTCCCCCTGTGGCTATATAGTTTGGCTGTAAAATCTCAGGCAGCTGGAAACAGTAGGAGGAGGGAAAGAAACTTGCATTTATTAAGGGTCTCCCTTGTGTAGCAAACACTTTGTGCCTACTTTCCATGTGTAGCCTCACACTGTTCTTTCAACTACCCCAAGAAGTGGGTATTATTTCCATTTTACACATGAGGAAAATAAAACTCAGACAGATTGCACTATGAAAATGTAGTGAAATTAAAATTTTTAACCCAGGTTTTGTGTTATCTCAGTGATTATTTCTTGCATCTGTGGTTGTGAGGCTTCATATTCTTTCCTGTTTACCGATCCTTGTCTTCTAGCCTTGCAAGATCTCTAACACCTCTAATTCATGGTGTCCCAAACCACATTCATTACTTTCCTTTCCGTTTTTTATTTTATTTTAAAAAATTTATTTATTTTTTATGTATTTAGTTTTTGGCTGAGTTGGGTCTCTGTAGCTGCGTGCGGGCTTTCTTTAGTTTCAGTGAGCAGGGGCTACTCTTTGTTACGGTGTGTGGGTTTCTCATTACGGTGGCTTCTCTTGTTGCAGAGCACAGGCTCTAGGTGTGTGGGCTTCAGAAGTTGTGGCTTGCAGGCTCTAGAGTGCAGGCTCAGTAGTTTTGGTGCACAGGCTTATTTGTTCCGCGGCATGTGGGATCTTCCTGGACCAGGGCTCTAACCCGTGTCCCCTGAATTGGCAGGCGGGTTCCCAACCACTGCGCCACCAGGGAAGTCCTAACAAATGATTTTAAGTAAGTTTGTGTTGATATCTATCGCATAAACTAAATGAGCTCTAATGTAGCTAAGTAGAGGCCCTGTTACCCAGTAGGGACATCTTTGTTGCCAAGCCTCTGGGTGGCACCCCAAATCTTCAGGCATTTAGAAAAAGACAACCCAGCTTTATTATAGATACTATTTAGGTGGCCTCAGGCAAACACTCACTTCCTAAAGCATTGCTTCTCAACATCGAATTTGTCTGAAACACATTTGAGGCTCTTCTGGTGTACAGATTTCTGGGTCTCTACACCAATTCTACGATTCTTACCTAGTAAGTTAAGGAAATAGAAACCTCTCTGCATATTTGAAACATAAAGAAATTTAAAATAAGGATTCAAGTGCTTACAAAATCGTTGAAAGAGATATAGGACTAGGCTATAGTCTGGGACTCCAGAATGAGATAGAACTGACCCAGTAGGGAAGCTGCTGCCTTTGAGACTGCCACGGGAGATATGAGTTTGACAATTCATCACTGTAGGTGTCACCCAAGTTCAAGAAGTTGCTGTTGCTGCCATGGTCCCTGCTGTAATGGCCTCTTGATACCTAAGAAGCTGGAAAGTAGATACCTGTAGCTGTAAGCCATGGATGGGAAGGCCAGACTCAAGGATCTACTTCTGCACCAGCTGCCACCATGACTGTATGTCAGCACCAGGAAGCTGGAATATTTCTGCAGAAAAGCTGTTTCCACAGACTCTCTTCCAAAAGAAACAGGCAAGATGGGCAGGGAATTGCCTTTGCTTCACTTACACTCCCAAATCTTGTGTAAGTCCTTCTAATAGGCCAAACCTCATTCATATCCAGAGCCCTAGTGGGTTTTAGCTTCCAATCCCTCCACCTAGAAGGAGGCAGGAAGGGCACCCAAGAAGGCAATCTACAGTACCCTCCACACTGCGGTAAACAGCTTCACAAGGTATCTTTATACAGCTTTGCCTATATAACATATGCAGAGTATAATTTGTGTATAAAAGTATGTTTAAACATATTATATTTGGACTTGTCTTTGTAATGTTTTTCCTTGGAGATCATTCTTCATCAGTGTGTGTGGATATAAACCATTATTTTTTTTAAACAGTGCCTGGCATGTGCATATAGATTGTACCTAATTTTTGCTGGAACTAAAACAGCTGCAATGATATATGTGCACCTATGATTTGGTGCACATGTGTGAGTGATTTTATAGTATAGATTCCTAAAATTCAAAAGGTCTTCATATTTAAAATTTTGTTAGATATTGTCATATTGAAAGAGCAAAACTATGGTACCAAAATATCTTCCTGTGATTAGTTTAGGAGGTCCTTGGTTTGATCATACCTTTGCCAATACTGAATATTTATTTTTTGTGACTCTGAAGAGTGAAAAATAATATTTCATTGTTCAATTTGCATTTTTGGATTATGAGTGAGGTTGTCTTTTTTGTGTTTTCTGGATATTTGTAGTTCTGTAAATTGCCTGTTCATTTGCTTTACTCATTAAAAAAATCTAGTTGTCATCTTTCTATTCATTTAAGAAAACTTTGTGTATTATAAATAATATTTCTTTGTCTAATATTGATTTCAAATATTTCTCGTTATCTGTCACTTATCTTGTAACTTTGTTTTATGGTATCTTTTCTTAAATTTCATACAGAAAGTTTACATTTTTATATCATCACATCGATCCATCTTTTTCCTTACAGTTTCTGTATTTTGAATTGTATTATTTGAACTGTATTATCCTTCCCAATACAATTGCATACCCCAAGATCATTAAAATACCCTTCCCTATTTTTTTTGGTGTGTTGCAATAAGCCTGTCAAACTCAGGGTTAAGGGCACAGCTCTCCACAAAACTGCCCTCACTTCAAGTGCCAGGTGCAAATTTGGGGGTCTCTAGGGCCACCCTCACTTCTGACCAACCAACCACAAATTCAGGGGTTCCCATGACGACCCTCAGGTTTGATAACTCAGTAGAAAGACTCACATAACTTACTGAAAGGGCTATCCTTATGATTACAGTTTTATTAGAGCAAAAAGCTACAAATCAGAACATGCCCAAACAAGAGATGCACAGGTGAAGTCTGGAAGGGGTCCAAATGCAAATCTTCCAGTCGTCTTCTCCCTGTGGAGTCCTGGATGGCGTTACCTCCTTTAGGCTATGGTGTATGATAACACTCAGCATACTGTCAACCAGGGAAGTTCACCCAAGCCTTGGTATCCACAGTTTTTATTGGGGTTTCATTATGTAGGCATGATTGGTTAAACACTGGCCATGTGGTTGCACTCAATTTCTAACCCCTTCTCCCTTGGGGAGATCAGGCTGTTATCATGGGGCTTAACGCCCCAACCCTTTAATCACTTGGTTGGTCTTTCTGGTGTGGCCAGTCCCCAACTTGAGTTATCGCCTTAGCATGAACTATCCACCATGAGTCACCTTGTTAGCATAAATTATCAGGTACGTCTGAGGGGCCCACCATGAATAACAAGGACACTCCAGTCACTGAGAAAATTCTAAGGGTTTAGAGATTACCTCCTGGGAGCTGGGACAAAGACCAGACCTCTCTGGGTAAAGTTTATTCTTTACTACACAGATGTTTTCTAATTAAAAGAATTTTTTTAGATTTTTAATGTTTTTGGAATTATACTTTTATGACTGGTGTGATATATACATTCAACTTTTCCAAATGAGCAGCTAGTTGTCTCAACATCACTTGAGTATTATAACCTTCCCATTATTTTGAAATACCATATTTATCATATCCTAAATTTTTATATATATATGGCTCTGTTTCTGTATCTCTATTCTGGTTCATTTATATTTTTCTAAATCTGCTCCAGTATTACACTATTCAAATTACTATAACTTTACAGTATTTTTTTCATAGTAAGCTTTGGTAACTAGTAGGTTAATTGTTTAATTTAATTGTTCTTTTTCCAAAGTATCTTTGTTCTTCTTGTATGTTTTCTTTTCCAGAAAAATTTTAAAATTTTGTCAGATGCCATGAATAAATCTTAATGGGATTTTTAACAGGGATTTTATTGACTTTATGAATTGCTTTAAGGAAGTTGGTATCATTAGAATATGGAAATTTCTCACTCAGGATGCTAGCATGCTACTCTATTTATAAAGTTCCTTTAAAAAATGTCCTCCAGGTGGGATAGGGAGGATGGGAGGGAGACGCAAGAGGGAGGGGATATATGTATACATATAGCTGATTCACTTTGTTGTACAGCAGAAACTAACACAACATTGTAAAGCAATTAAACTCCAATAAAGATGTTAAAAAAATGTCAAGAATTAAATTTGCCTGCAGAACATTTAAAAAACAAACAAAAAAATAGAAAACAAATGTTCTAAGGAGTCTTACATAAAAGCTCATCTCTAATCTATTTAATGTTACTTGACTGGATTCTAGTCTTTTTAGGGTTACACAAATATTTGCAAATATTTTTATGTATGTTCATATACCCATTATCTGACTTAAATCGTCATTTTGGGAAAGAATTTAATGTTTTTGGTCATTTCATATATATATCTGCTTTACCTTTCTCATCTACATTAGTGAGATATCACCAATATTCACCTACATTGGACCAAATAAATTTGGTTCAGTCTTGCTCATACATGCAATTTTTTTTTTTTTTTTTTTTTGCGGTACGCGGGCCTCTTACTTTTGTGGCCTCTCCTGTTGCGGAGCACAGGCTTCGGACGTGCAGGCTCAGCGGCTATGGATCACCGGCCCAGCCGCTCCATGGCATGTGGGATCTTCCAGGACCGGGGCTCGAACCCATGTCCCCTGCATCGGCAGGCAGACTCTCAACCACTGCACCACCAGGGAAGCCCCATACATGCAATTTTTATCTTTTATTTATTCAAAAAATATTTCTAAAAAAAGAAAATGCATACAGATATACACAGGAGCTGAAATCAAGGCAAAAATGTAAGGCAGGCATAATAAGCTAATATAGGTCTGTTTTCCCTTAGAACTTCTGTTTTAATGTATTCTAAAATTCCTTAGGAGATATCATTGACAGGTGAAATGAACCAAGAAGGACTACTCAATTTTACTATTAAGATAAGAAAACGTATCAGAATGTGCATAATTTAATCTTACATTTAATTTTCTCTACAGGAAAACCTAAAGAGTATTTTTTCTATCTGGAGATTTTTAGAAAAAAATAAACCAAACAAAGAAAAAGGAGAGGAAAATTCCTTGATTTAATCTGCTAATATTTACAAATGGTTCATCAGAAAACTTAAAGGTATATTACATTTATTTGTATCTTATCCTTACCTGAGAATATATACAAGCACTTATTTTTCTGTTTTTGATTTTTGGGGCTAGTGTGGAGAAAAAAATAAAGCATCTACTATTCCTGGTAACTTAGACATGTGTGCTTATTCCATGAGAATTGTCTATTCTGCAAAGAAGACTTCCGTTTTGGGTATTAGGGGATGATAAAGGGGTAATTTTATTCTAATGCTTTAATCAAGCAAATTGTATATAATTGAATTTGAAAATGTGGCTAAACATGTACATGCAAACCTAATAAAATTTCATATTACATTCTCGTTTAGTGAAATATAGATTTTTAAAGACCCCACAAGCACCTTGCAACAACTAAATGTGAAAATCCCCTATTAGAAGTAATACAATAGGGGCTTCCCCAGTGGCGCAGTGGTTAAGAATCTGCCTGCGAATGCAGGTGACACAGGTTCAGGGACACAGGTTCGAGCCCTGGTCCGGGAAGATCCCACATGCCACAGAGCAACTAAGCCCGTGCTCCACAACTGCTGAGCCTGCGCTCTAGAGCCCTTGAGCCACAACTACTGAAGCATGCACGGCTAGAGCCCGTGCTCCGCAACAAGAGAAGCCACTGCAATGAGAAGCCCGTGCACCGCAACGAAGAATAGCCCCCACTCACTGCAACTAGAGAAAACTGCAATGAAGATGCAATGCGGCCAAAGATAAATAATAAATAAATAAATTTATTTTAAAAAAGTAATACAATAATTACATCCATAAATTATTAAACAGGCACACACACATTTCCTGAGTTCCTTAGCTATTTGAGTAAACCTTTTGTTTTTAATTCAGTTTTCCAAATCATTCCTATTTAGTATTTTTTTTTTTGTGTGTGGTACGCGGGCCTCTCACTCTTGTGGCCTCTCCCCCGTTGCAGAGCACAGGCTCCGGACGTGCAGGCCCAGCGGCCATGGCCCATGGGCCCAGCCGCTCTGCGGCATGTGGGATCTTCCCGGACCGGGGCATGAACCCCCGTCCCCTGCATCGGCAGGCGGACTCTCAACCACTGTGCCACCAGAGAAGCCCCCCTATTTAGTCTTAGTCTGGTCTGCTGCTATACTTAATCAGTGGTTCCCTCCAAAATTCACATTAACCTAGGCTTAAAAGGAGTTTTACTGCTGTCACAGAATAGTATCTCTGGTTTTGCCTCTAATCCTCCATGTAAACCAGCTTTACCTTTAAAGGGACCATCTCCTACATTTTGGTCCATTACCTATACTTCCTTTGTAAGTCTAATTCTTCTTAATCAGTCTTTCTCTGAAGATAATTCCTATCTCTTTGGGTATTAAAAAACAAAGCAAATACCAAAAACAATGTACATCATAAGATTTCATCAATAAAATTGATTCTAGCTTCTGTTAAAAAAAAAAAGTCCTCCAGTAAAGTATTAATTCCTGTCTATATTTCTTGCATGCTTTAAAGACAATTTCTAGGCATTTTGCTTCTTTGTATACAATTGTGAATGAATTTTTTTTCTGTTCCTGTTTCTGATTATTGCCTTCATAGAGAAAAACTGGGTTTATATCTTAAATCTAGTACATCATTAAATTACGTTATATTTATTAGTTCTAATAGCTGCTCAGTTAATTATTTTAGATATTTTTAGATGGATAATTATATAATCTGTGTAATGATACTATTGTCTCCTTTTGTTTGTTTGTTTTTGCATGGTGTAAAAGTTTATTAATGGTATGAAATCCCCAACACACATACATTAAGATTATATGATGCTGATCAGGGAGCAAAACATATTCCTCCTTAGTCTCATTTCCTCTTCCCTGTCACAAGTAAAAGGAAAGCAACTGGAGAGGCATATATAACATGGTAGAGCTCTCCATATTATTATGGTATTTGTGGCATTTTAAAAAATGTTGGTTGTGATGAAATTGTATGCACTATTGATTCAAGCTTTAGAAGAAAAGAAATCCTCCTGTGGGATGTTAGGACATTAAATTGGGGGTGTCTGAGAGGGAAGGACAATATTATCTGAGGTCGGGCATGGTCATGTGTCATGAACAGTTGTCTTATATCTGGCAGTCACTCAACAAAGAGTGGTTGAGAGTGTGAGTTCTGAAGTAGTATTCTGTACTATCTATTGTCTCCTTTTGAATAAATATTGGAATATGGGTGTGCAGCAAATAATGTGGAATAGAAGTATTATTAGCTGGCATTATCATTCAGCTCATAATTTTAATGTGAATGCTTCCAATATTTCACTTTTAAGTAATACGTTTGTGATATATTTCTGTATTATAGCCTTTGTCAATTTTAGTAAGTTGCTTCTATTTCTAGTACTCTGTAAGTTTCAATCAGAATAAGTGCTTAATTTACAAAGTGCTTTTGGAATTTAGCAAGATCATTTTATGTAATTTCATTTGTAATATGTTATTATAGTGAATGACCTGAAAACATTTCCTTATATTAAATCATTTTTCTATTCTGTGGTTAAACATAGTTGAATCATAAATAGTACTTTTTAATAAATTGTGGAAGTTAATTTGCTACAGTTTTAGTTAGGATTTTCATAAGTTATTTTGATAAATAGGATATTTTTGGTATTCTCATTCACCTGGAATTGGAATCAGAATTATACTATTCTCAGGGAATGAGGTAGGAAAGCTTCCATAGTTTTCTATGTTTTGGAACAATTTAAATAATATAAGGATTATGTTTTTTTAATTGATAGAAATTACCTGTAACTGAACCCAAGACTTATGCATTTTACAGGAATAGAAATTTGACCAACTTTTACATTTCTTCTCTGATTGTTGATCTGTTGAGTTTTATGGTTCTTTTTGAGTTGTTAATAGTTTGTATTTTCTTTAAAAATGGTGTCTTCTACATAAATTTTCAACTGGGGGGTATATTTCTGCATGCTTCCCTTTTTTATTTCAAGCATTTCTCTATATTTGTATTTATTTACCCTTTCACATTCTTATTGTTTTTTCTAATTTGTATTTTCTTCCTTCTTTTCCTAATAATGTGAATATATTTGTAAAAGGCATACATAATTGATCTTTTATTTATTTTATTTTTTAAAATTAATTTTTATTGGAGTGTGGTTGCTTTACAATGTTGTGTTAGCTTCCACTGCACAACAAAATGAATCAGTCATACACATACAGACATCCCCTCCTTTTTGGACTTCCCTCCCATTTAGGTTACAGTGCATTAAGTAGAGTTCCCTGTGCTATACAGTATGTTCCCATCAGCTGTCTATTTTATACGTAGTATTAATAATGTATATGTGTCAATCCCAGTCTCCCAATTCCTCTCACCCCACCCTTTCCCTCCTTGGTATCCATACATTTGTTCTCTACCTCTGTGTCTTTATTTCTTCTTTGCAAATAAGACCATCTATACCATTTTTCTAGATTCCATATATATGCATTATTATACAATATTTGCTTTTCTCTTTCTGACTTACTTCACTCTGTATGACACATAATTGATCTTTTAAAAGAACCAGCTTTTTGTTTTTCTGATCAAGTTTACTTAAAAAAGTTTCCTGTATCATTAAATTATCTCTTTACTATGAATTCCTTCATTTACTTTCTTTAGGGTTATAGGTTATTCTCTTTTTATCTTCTTGGACTGAATATTTAACTTCTTTATTTTCAAAGTCTTTTATTTTCTAACAAATTTAGATCACATTTTTCTCTTTGTCCACATCGTACATGTTTGGATCTGTGTGCTTTTATTTATTTTTTAAAATTTCTAAATAAATTGCAGTTCAGTCTTGATTTCCTCTTTAAGAATTCTTTAGGTATTGTTTGAAATATTACTAGTGACTGAATTTGTTAATTTTTAATTTTACTGCAAATGTGGCTTACATGACTCCTGTAATTTTTACTTGAGTGGAATTTATTTACATTTTATTTGTGGGCTAATAACGTTTTTTTTTACTACAGTAAAAACATTGAATGTGCTATCTACCCTTTTAACAATTTTTTAAGTGTACAATATCATATTGTTAAATATATGTACAATGTTGTAAAGCGGATTTCTAGAATGTACTCATATTGTATAACTGAAGCTTTATTCCCATTGAATAACAACTCTCTATCTCCTTTCCCCCATCCTCTGGTAACCACCATTCGACTCTCTGCTTTTATGAGTTTGACTATTTTAGGCACTTCACATCAGTGGAATCATGCAGTATTTGTCCTTCTGTGACTGGATTATGTCACTTGGCATAATGTCCTCCAGGTTCAACCAAGTTGTATCATAATTCAGGATTTCCTTCTTTCTAAGGCTGAATAATATTCCATTGTATATATATATCACATTTTCTTTACACATTCAGTGGATATTTAGGTTGCTTCCATTTCCTTGTTATTGTGAATAATGCTGCAATGAACATGGGAGTGCAAATATCTCTTGGAGATCCTGATTTCAGACTAACAGATTTTTGAGTTTTGTAAATTTTATGGGTCTTTTGAAGAGCACCTGGAAGATGGAGAATGGAGATGGGGAAACTATGTAGAGAAAGTTTTGGGGGAGATAAGGAGCTCAGTTTTGGACATTAGTGTTTGAGATATCTCTTAAACATTCAAATGGAGCTGCAAAGTAAGCAGTTAGACATACAAGTCTGGAGCATGGTTTTGAAATCTGGCCTGGAAATACAGATTTGGGAGTCACCATCCTATGGATGACATTTAAAGCTACAAGATTAAATGAGCTCACCAAGGATGTGGGTGAAAACAGAGAGGGAAAGAAGATCAAGGACTGAGCCTTGGGTTTCTGCGACATTAAGAGATTGGAGGGAAGATGGGGAAGCCAACCAGAGAGACTGAAAAGTAGCTACCATTGAGGGAAAAGGAAAACTAAGAAACTGTGATGTTTAGAAGATTAATGTAGAAAGATTACCAAGAGGGAAGGAGAAATCAATAGTTCCAAACGCTGCTGATGGGTCAGGTAAGAAGAGAACTGATTATGGACCACTGGCTTTAGCAGTGAAGGAGTCACTGGTGACTTGACAAGCATATGCCTTGCTTCACACTTTGAGCCTGCCTAGGTGCTTTGCTATTTACCTCTGTAGCTAAATTACATTTAGCCAGCAGTTGGTAAATGTCTTAGTCTGCTCTGGCTGTTGTAACGAAATACCACAGACTGGGTAGCTTAAACAATAGACATTTGTTTTCTCACAGTTCTGGAGGCTTAAAGTTCAAGATCAGGGTTCAGCCAATTTGTTTTCTGATGAGGGCTCTCTTCCTGGCTTGCAGATGGCTGCCTTCTTGCTATGTCCTCACATGGCCTTTTTCAGTGTGTCTGGGGGTGAATGTGGCGCACTCTCTGGTGTCTCTTCTTATAAGGATACTAATTGTTTTGGATCAGGACCTCACCCTTTACGACCTCATTTAACCTTAATTATTTCCTTGGAGTTCCCATTCCCAAATACAGCTGCATTGGAAGTTGGAACTTCAACATATGAATTGTGGGGGGACACAAACTTTCAATCCATAACAGTAATCTATGGTCATGGGTCAAATCTGATTCACTGATTGTTTTTGTAAATAAAGTTTTATTGGAACACAGGAATGCTCATTTGTTTATGTGTTGTTTTGGCTACTTTCACACTACAATGGAAGAATTGAGTAATTGCAACAGAGACCTTACAACCCACAAAGCCTAAAGCATATATTTACTATCTGGTCCTTTACAGAAAAAATTTGCTGACCCCTGCATTTAGCTTGGCACATGCCTTACTTCCTCTGAGACTAGACTGATTACTCTTCTGAACTCCTGTGGTATTTATTTTCTGGTACAGTCATCTGATTCTTCTAATTCATTATCACATATTGTTATTTTTTAGGTGATGCTATCTTGCTTCCCAATTAGATTAAAATCTCTTCAAATGAAGAAATTCTGTGCTATTTTTTTTGTTTGTTTCCACCACAATGTTATACGCATGCACACAAAAAGATATAAAATAAATATCATTGATTTATTTATGTTATATATTTGCAGATTTCATTGCTTGATGTGCCCACAAATGAGAGATATTTTCCGAAGCTTGGCAGAACACACTCATCAGGATTCTAGATCCCTGGGGAGCAGGATCAGAATCTATAGTGACCTTGTTCATTTGGAGGAGAGATTGGAAACACAGACTTGAAGGATAGTGTTAATCTGCAGGAGAAATAAAAACAACCTTTTAAAACAACAAGAAGCCAAAAGCCAGGCTATGTGAAATATGCCAGAAAAGGCAATAATGGTGGAACAGAGGCTGGATCTGAGCCAGCCAAAAAGTGAGGTGGTTGAAAAGTAAAATTAATTCAAAGACAAACACAAGCAGAGCATACTGACACTGGAGAAAAGGTTTCCTTTGTACTTAACATAGTCAAATTCAAACCAATAAAATGTAGTCAGTGCGTATTTGCTTATGGCACCCTTCTAAAAAAATATGATTTCTGTTTTCCAGGCTTATAGGCTAAAAGAGGCAACATTCAGATTAGCTTCTACATAAAGAAGACTTGAAGTGTTTAATACAGAAGCTTAAGTACAAATAAAACGTTGTAATACTTTAGAAAAACTGTTCTGTTAATTTTTAAAAGTAACTTCAGTTCTCTCTTGTTTTTAATGACAGCCAAGCAGACTCTGGAGATGGAGGTGGGTTCAGAATCTGGCTGTTCTCACGGGCTGGAAGCCTGTGGATGAGCTATTTAGCAACTCTGATTCTTGGTTTCTTGATTTGAAAAATCAGGGGTGATCGCCACCCTGCAAAGCTGCCACTTTCAGACCAGGCTTGAGAGATTACATTTGCCAAAGTTACACTGCTCCTTATTCAGTGGCTCAGTTTCCTCATGTCTAGGAGCCTCTTTGCTCTTTAGAGTTTGTGATCACCTGGGTAGAGGCTGTTGCTTACAAGAGAACTTCAGAGTTTATTTGTGGTTGAAAAATACACAATGAAATGTTAAGGGAACCAGGAGGAAAATACGCGGTGAGGTAGTAAAACTTGATTAGCTCAAGTTCCTTCAATTCCTTTGTACTTTAAGTTGGGGGTATTGGGGACAGTGGGCTGCAAAGGGGACAGTAGTTGTTTATTTTTTAATTTTTTTGAGATGGTTTCTAACATTACTTCCAGCTCTAACATTTGATGATTCTCTAAGACCTGGAGCAAATTTAATTTTTCCTTGACACTGAGGGTTCTTGCACAAAAGACAGTGGCCAGCTTTAATACATCTTTCTTGAGCATTGAATTAGGGGAACCAGATTGTACAAAACCACTCATGATTTAGGTTAGAGATAAGGAAAACTTTCCAGACTGTGGGAATTGTTTACTGTTGTGAATTAACAAGGGAGGATGGGACATTCTAGCAGGATGGATTTCTTTCTTTCTTTTTTTTTTTTTTGCTTAGTACATACTCATTTGAATACATTTTCACAGAACAGGACGATACTGTGCATAATGTTTTGTGAACCAATTTATATTAACAAAGTCTGAACAATTTCCATGTCAATACATATATTTTGTAGCTGACATAACATTTAATTCTTTTATGTTTTTATCTAAGTGGTGTACATAATAAGAAAACAAACACACATAAGTCTTCCAACCAACATAAAAAAACATGTTTGGGGCATTATCAATATTACTGACATTAGCTCTGTATTCATACACAATTCCTATCCTAAATTTTTCTAGCAGGATGGATTTCTATCTCTCCCTGGACAGTGTAAGATTCTGCACGTGAAGACGAGGTTTCCAGTGGGCCACAGAGGGTGGGAGGAATGTGAGGTGGGGAAGCAGATGAAGAAATTAATGGCCTTTCTCTGCCAGCTGACTTGTAGTCCCGGGTTTCATGGAGTTAATGTTCCCTGGAGTGCAGGCCAAGCTTGGTGATGATCAGTGAGCAAACACAACTATCAATGTGCTTTGCATTGGGGCCCAACTAAACGGTTAAGGAAGGGATTAATTAGCACACAGAACAGACAGGCCTAAGTGTCAAAATTCCTGGTTCTTTTTTACCACTCTGGTTGAGAGGACAGTGAAATTCTGGAGGATGGTAATGTTCTAAAAGTGGTCAATCTGGAGGCTAACAAAACAAAACAGCCAATCCTCTCCCCCTCCACGCTCCCAAATAAAGCAAGCAGAGCATGTGGTGTGGTGACACCACAGGTGGAACACCGTCGCGCTGAGAGGGAGGACCTGGACATGCTGTGAGCGTCAGCATCGCAGGCTGTGCTGCCAGCCCTTTGAGAAAGGCCCCCCGCCCCGAATCCCCTCATGATGACGGCGGTTTTCTCAGATATATTTAGACCCGATAACCACTTTCATGTTTCTCTTCTAATCTTTATTTATTATTTTATTTTATTTAAATTTTATTTCCTACTGTCTCCAAGTTCAGTTTCTCTGTATTCAGCCTCATTGGCTGAGCTTCAATTTTTTGTTGTCGTTTGTATATTTTTTGCATGATGGGATTTTTTTATAGAAAAGATTGCATTATATCTCAAGGCATTCTTGTGGTGTATTATTTTGTTTGCATTTGTTCTCAGCCAATCTGATTTCTACTCGAAACTACTGTCGCCCCACTAGGGGGCCACAAGTGCCGTAGTCTGAGCCAGCCGTTGGCTGCTTTCCCAGCAGAGTGCTAGAAAGTTAAGACTGACACACACTTTAGGAAAGACAAAGTATCACTGTGACCATAGTGAGATGCAGATCCCTTTGTCCTGATACTGAAGCAATTGTATGGTCAGAAAAAGAGAAGACATTAAAAAAAACCCCAAAAGCTAAGCTTGCTATTTTAAATGTTGTTGGATACTTGAGAGCATTGTTTTCTTTCAGAAACAGAGAGGAAATTTTAGGAAAAGACTATTTGTCTAGGCAACGTGGTGTGGCCTTGTGAGATGCTTGAGAAAAGTTGCTCAAGGCTTTTAGGATTGGCTCATATGAAACTCTCCTGCGTCTATTCTCTCTCCATTTCGATTCGTCTGATCCACTACTGACAGATGAATCTTGCATAAAACTATGCTGTCATCACATCACTGCCTGTCTCAGGAATCACCAACCATTCCACATTATCTAGACACAAACTTCCAATCTTTCAGAGTAATAAGGACTCCTTTTAATATATAAATATAAGGAACAGTCACATGATATTTTTAAATTAATTCACTGTACTTTTTTTTTTTTTTTTTTTTTTTTTTTTTTTTTTTTTTTTTTTTTTGCTGTACGCGGGCCTCTCACTGCTGTGGCCTCTCCCGTTGCAGAGCACAGGCTCCGGACACACAGGCTCCGCGGCCATGGCTCGCGGGCCCAGCCGCTCCGCGGCATGTATTCACTGTACTTTTAAGTGAATTTGTATTTAAGTATTCACAACAATATCTACGTACTTTAAAAAAATGGTACAGGTGGGAGAAGGTATTTATTCCATCAGCTTATAATGATTGGCTCACCTCTGGATTCCTGAACCCTTTGAAATAACTCCAGGGTGCTATGAGCCTTGGGTCGGAAGTGTTAGCCTGGAGGACCACACTCTTAAGCAGTGCCAGGATGTTCTCTGATTCTGTCCATTCTCCTAGGGGGGAAGGCTTTCTGGGTATATCCTCCCTCCTGTAACCCCCTGGACCATTCTCCCTCACTTCTGTATTTCTAATCACTCCCCCCACCCCCTTTTTTTTTAAGAAGATGTTGGGGGTAGGAGTTTATTAATTAATTTATTTTTATTTTTGCTGTGTTGGGTCTTTGTTTCTGTGCGGGGGCTTTCTCTAGTTGTGGCAAGCAGGGGCCACTCCTCATCGCGGTGCGCGGGCCTCTCACTATCGCGGCCTCTCTTTTTGCGGAGCACAGGCTCCAGACGCGCAGGCTCAGTAGTTGTGGCTCTCAGGCCTAGTTGCTCCGCGGCATGTGGGATCCTCCCAGACCAGGGCTCGAACCCATGTCCCCTGAATTAGCAGGCAGATTCTCAACCACTGCGCCACCAGGGAAGCCCCTCTAATCACTCCCTTTTAATCGACACTTGCCTTGCAGCTCCCATATATGCTCAAGTATCAAGTTATTTAAAATATCCTCCCTAATTCGTAGCTCTGTCTCCTTCCCTTCATAACCACGGCTCCTCTCTGGGCCAGTAAACGCTCATTTGTTGAATTCCTATCCACACTTCAGTCTTACAGTCCCTGCTTTATTTCAGTCATTCATCATTTCACACTTGTCTCCAATTATACAAGATTTCGATATTATAAGTAACCTTACAATATTTTTATAATAGATATAACACATAAAAACTGTGTTAATGATAGAACCTGAGGATAGAGTCTTAAGCAAATAAACAAAAAGCTTTCATGGTGATATAATTTGTAAGAGTAAAAAAATAAACTGAAATTGAGCTCACTTGGTTTGTGGCTCCCTCCTGTTCTCTACCTGATGTCTGTGGGTAGCCTTGCCTGCATGGGGCTCCTATACCTTATTTTAATCTATGCTTTTCAAACCCACTTTGTCTTTAGCGCTCCAAAGAGGACCATCTTGGGAAAATGGAAGCTGCTTATAATCTACCAACTAGTAAAGAACAGCCTTTTCAATGATCAAAGTATATTTCTTATAATGCCGTTTCATTTTGGTAAAAGAAAAACAACAAAAAAGTTGTCATCTTTGTCCTTTAAATAGTAAATTCAACCTTGTCATTGTTCCTGGAATATAGTAGGTACTCTATATGTATGTATACCTTGTGGTATGGCAATCAATCAACAATTATTCTTTCAGTTCCTATCTCTTTCTTCATTTATTTGGTTATTCAACCAGTGATTATCAAGTGCTCACTGTGTGATGTGGACCAAGCACTTAGGGGATGATAATAAACAGGCTAAACATGGTTATGACCCTCAGGGGTGAACATTCTGGTGGGTGAGACAGATGAGTGATAGACAGTTATCATACAGTGAGGTGAGAGCTATGATAGAGGAAGGGCAGAGACTATGTGAGCACTTGGCAAAGTCCCTTAACTGAGGGGGGTGGAAGGGAGCTCAAGGAAGGCTTCCTGGAAGAGGTGACATCTAAACTCAAACATGAAGAAGGAGTAGGAAATTTAATTTAATTTAATTTGGAATGGCAGTCTCCGAAGAGTTAGTATGGCTTTGAGTCATAAGGCCACCTATTGAAAGCTTTAGAGATGTTGCTTGTGGTAGGAAAAAAAGATGGTGCTAGAAATGACTCAAGATTGCATGTGATGAGGAATATTGATTCTGATATTGATACCTTGGAAACAAGTAAACTTAATGAACTTTAATTTAAAAGTTCTTTTTAAAAATAAGTTTATTTATTTATTTTTGGCTGCATTGGGTTTTAGTTGTGGAGAAGGGGGGCTACTCTTCGTTGTGGTGTGGGGACTTATTGCGGTGGCTTCTCTTGTTGCGGAGCAGGGGCTCTAGGCGTGCGGGCTTCATTAGGGCACATGGGTTCAGTAGTTGTGGCTTGTGGGCTCTAGAGCACAGGCTCAGTAGTTGTGGCACACAGGCTTAGTTGCTCCGCGGCATGTGGGATCTTCCCGGACCAGGGATCGAACCCGTGTCCCCTGAAATGCCAGGCAGATTCTTAACAACTGCGCCACCAGGGAAGTCCCTGTAATTTAAAAGTTTAATTTCCGGGAATAGTGAGAAAAAATTCACTTTATTACAAACATCCCTGAAAAAGATTACCTTCTCTCTTCCTTATTCATGTAATTTGTGAATTAAAAGCAGTTTCGTCATTTTAATTTTAAAAGTTCAATAAATATTTGTTGAATGAGCAAGTCTTTTCTGTCTCCTTAGTATTTCTCAGATCTATAAATCTTGCTTCTCTCTATGTCATCCTTTAAAATTTTTTTTTAGAGCCCTTCAGGGTCTATCAGAAGACACTCTCAAGTGGTCACTCATGAAAGGGGCACAAAGGCTCATCAGGACACGGCCCCGCCAGCTTTCTGTCTCACCCCTCTGAGGTCCCCTCCAGCACACTTGCAGGCCTCCTAAGGTTCCCAGCTTTCTTGTCTCAGGATGTTGCATGTCCCCCCTCTGTCTGTAATGCCCATTTCCCCTTCCACCCCAGCCTTCAGAGCTCTTTTACTGTGCACCGACCTTGTCTCATCAAGGCCAGGTTAACTGTCCATGTATACAACTGCCCCTTAGAATCCCATCCAATTCCCTCCCAACAGCTCTCATTCCACTGCACTGTCCTTTGTTGCTTTCCTTTGTTAGACTGGAAGCTCATTAAAGGAGGGACTGTGTCCTGTTCATCACAGAACCCCCCGTGCCTAGCACAGTGCCTGGCAGATAGTAGACACTCAGTATATATTTGTTGAATTTCAGTAATTGGGCAACAAACTACATTTTCATGGGACTTTATTTACATCTATTATCACTTTGGCTTCTCAGTCCAGGCATACCTTGGAGATATTGCAGGTTCAGTTCCAGACCACCTCAATAAATTGAGTCACATGAATTCTTTTTGGTTTCCCAGTGCATATAAAAGTTATGTTTACACTAGTCTATTAAGTGTGCACTATGTCTAAAATAACAATGTACATACCTTAATTTAAAAATACCTTCTTGCTAAAAAAATGCTAAGAATCATCTGACAATGCAGAGTTGCTACAAACCTTCAGTTTGTGAAAAACACAAAATCTGTGAAGCACAATAAAGTGAGGTGTGCCAGTACCACTCTAGTACCTAAGTATCATTATCCCTATTTCACAGTGGGAACCTGGGCACAAACAGCCAGACTTCCATAGCTACTTTGTCCATAGCTTCACTCCCAAGTAAGAAGTTTTCATGGGTAATTCAGGAAGTGGTTACTTTCAAATATCTGGATGTCTTGATTGTGGCATCTTACAGAAATCAACTGTCACTTTCCCCCCTGATTATTCTAAAAATGCCAAACATATTATGATGTTAATTCTCTTGGGAATAGTCTGAAGCTGTGTCTACTGTCAGAGGGGGAAGGGTAGGAAACTCTTCTAAGGTGAAAGGATCCTCCACAAGCCTGTTCAAGCCAAACAGTCCAGGCCAAGTAAAATGAAATGGTGGTGAGATTTTGCCAGAATTTGAATATTACCTTATCTGTGAGCCACAAGCTCTGAGCAATTTGAAAGATAAAGCAACTACCTACCCACTAAAATAAATATGTGGTCTAAATAGTAATGAAATTGAAAAAAATCTAGAAAAAGATACAGTTAGTCAATCTGGCATTAGGCTCTTGATATATCTAACTAAAGCAGAAAAAGTTGCCATGCCCGGGGCTTCCCTGGTGGTGCAGTGGTTGAAAATCTGCCTGCCAATGCAGGGGACATGGATTCGAGCCCTGGTCTGGGAAGATCCCACATGCCGCGGAGCAGCTAGCCCCATGAGCCACAATTATTGAGCCTGCGCGTCTCGAGCCTGTGCTCCGCAACAGGAGAGGCCGCGATAATGAGAGGCCCGCGCACCGCGATGAGGAGTGGCCCCCACTTGCCGCCAACTAGAGAAAGCCCTCGCACAGAAACGAAGACCCAACACAGCCATAAATAAATAAATAAAATTAAAAAAAAAAAAAAAGCAAAAGAAATCTGAATGAAGTATGGTCTAAAAAAAAAAAAAAAAAAAAGTTGTCATGCCCGAGCTAACATATTTTGCGCTGGGGAGAGATCTATAGGTGATGATAATTTACATAAAGAAAACTGATTTAAAATTTCCCTTCAGAATTTGCCATTTTCCCTTCATATTCCCTTTGCTCCCTTTTTTTTTTTCCTTGCTGCGCTACCGCTTGTGGAATCTTTGTTCCCCTACTAGAGATCAAACCCACGCCCTCAGTGGTGAAAGCACAGAGCTCTAAACACTGGACTGCCAGGCCGTTCCCCCTTTCCTCCTCTTTATTATCCTTCCTCCCCCAACTCCTCTTTTTAAGTACTATGGACACCTCATATTCTCGGGCAGCTCCAGGACATGTCCGGTTTCTAAAGATGGTGCTGTGGCTCATTGTTTATTCTAGGGATAAATGACCCAATCTCTAATCTTCTGAGATATTTTAAAGATGATTGCTTAGAAAGGCCAATGCTTAACCCAAAGGAAGAAATCCCCTCAAAGTAGAAAGTAGATTACCAGGCACTTTGTTTTGACAGGCAAGGATGTTTTGGGGTCAGGAGACTTTCTTCTGCCCTTTCGCTTATACCATGTAAATAACAGGCTGTCCTGAGTATACATAAGGCAAGCTTTTTCTAGGGATATGAACACCCTCTACCAAAATTAAGACTAATCCAAGGTGGGTCACAATCTGGAGAGCTTCCTGAAAGCTGGAATACTACATAGAATTGACTACATTCAGGTTGATTCCAGTGTGGTTTAGGAAGTCTTGGATTAAATTAGTCAAGATGGAATCATTTAGATGGCCATTGAAATGATAAACTTTCCAGCTTCTCAAATCAGCTTCAATGGTAAGGAGTAGGGATTACATTAGCCTTTCATTTCAATACTGTTGAGTTCCTATGTGCTAAGATTTATTAGTGAGCAAATAAATGGTTAGGCAGCAAGTCTGTAATCCATCCTCTCAAAATAAGAGGGAGATGGCCCTGGGGAAAAAATAAGGTGACTTGGTCTAGTAATGGTAGAATTCTTCCAAACAAAATAATGGTATTTGCTAGCAGGAGAGTCCTTAACTGTGAAATGCTTTTAGCAGAATGAACCTGGTTGTCTGGGATTCCTTATGGTAAACCAATCTAGAATCTATGGATTATGGGAATGGCTTCTGGAAAATGTCACGTAAATAATGTAACTAACTGAGGGCAACATAGAAGTGCTTCATGACCAAAATGGCCCCTTCTGTGCAAGTGACTGGATCAAATACCTCACTTAGTGATATCACCTGGTAGATCTGGGCCCAGAGTGCATTCAACGTGGCAAAAACTATAACCTGGGGAGCTGAACTGATAGGGCTGAACCTGCTTTACTTCAGTCTTACTTATATCCTTATTATTAGTAAAGTTTGATACTGTGGGTTAGATATTTCTTTTGTGTGAGTCTGATGTGATAGTCTGACCTTTTGTGTTATCCCACCTAATCACTTTTGCTGGGATGTAATCAGTTGGTAGTGTTTTGGATTAGCTTTAGCTCCATTAACTGATTAGGCTTTTTACATCACTTTAGTGTACAACTTAACTCTATCACAGCTTCTCTTTTTGTGAAATGAGATTGATAAATACCCGTACCAGATTTATCCCACTTCCGGAGGGAAAACCTGTGAAAGTTCATCAAATAATTATTACAATGATGTTTGTTGTTTGGGGGTGGATCCTTAAAGGAAGGAGTAATGTAACATGAATTGAGTCATATTTTACTAGTGTTTAAGATCCCCAAGAGGAGGTTGGGCCCTGTGACCTAAATCTGACTCCATTTCATCTTTACTCTTCCATGCCAGGGCTCATTTTGGGAAATTTATAAAAACTGCCTCTTATAGAATAATTTATTTCTAAGAATTAAATGTCCTTCAACACACCCTATACTAGTCATTTTCCTAGAAAAGTAGGGCAGTAGAATTAAAGAACTCTAATGGTACCATGGTAAAAGAGGTAATTTAGTCCAATACTCATCCTTTTTGGATGTTGGAGCTAAAATTCAGGAAGGTTCTGGTACTTTCCAAAGCTTCTTACACAGCTATTGAAGTTACAGCTGGGTCTTGAACCTTCCTTCTGATTACAGAATTCGCCATCCTTTATCCTTTTGGGAATGCCTCCCTTCCCCTATTCTCACTTAATGTGGTTCTGAGGGGCTCCAAAGGTGGGTATGTGGCTAAAACCTAGTCAGTCAGAGTATTCCATCTACCTAAGGGTTCAGGGATGGATTGGAGACCCAAGTTGGGCCAATGAGAGTCACACTGGGACTTTTGCTGGAGCCAGTGGTGAAGAGGAGTTCTGTTCATGCTGACACTGCTCAATGGGGATAGCAGTGGATGTTCCTGGCGTCAGTGAGGGGGAGAACAGGCCTGACAATCAAGCACACACAGAATAAAGAGAGAGGGAAATGGGGAGAGAGAGAGAGAGAGAGAGAGAGAGAGAGAGAGAGAAACTGACCTTGTTAAGCCAGCTGAACTCTGATTTCTCCATTACATGAGGCAATGAATTCTCTTTTTGTTTAAGTGAATTTGATTTGAATTGCATTTCTAATATAGTAAGAACAGTTCTAACTTATACATTGTGTCTTATGATTTCAACTCCTATTACAGACATTTCTAACGTTTTTATTGGTATGAAAAATGTTCAGTTTTTCAAGAAGACACAATGTAACAGTACCTTTTTAACTGTGGATTCAAATATAACTTTTCAAGAACAAAGTAGATTCAGTCTCTCCAGCTGATCCTGGCAAGAGAATTCACCTCTACTCCGTTCCTGTATGGCTTTCTATTGTAAGAATTATGTGATTGATTTTCTCTGTTCCCATAACCACCCCACACTAGATTGGAAGCTTCCTGAGGACAGAGGCTGTGAATTTTCATCTTTGCATCTCTAGTAACCACTAAAAATAATATTGATAATGCCTAACACTTGTTGAGTGTTTACTGTGCGTGCCAGAAACAGATTAATATGTTTTATTTATTTAAGCCTCACAATAAACCTAGGAGGTGGGTACCATTTTATAGATGAGAAATGTACTCATGCTTGCAACTCATCAGTGGTGGAGCTGGGATTCAAGCCTACACAGTCTCTTAAACAGTGCCCTGCACTGCTTTTCCTGATGTGTAGTTTTGCTCTGTAAATACATGTTAAGTGAAAGAATAAATAGCTCTGACATTGCGATGGGAAACTTCTATGGTCCCAGTTTTACATTTGGGGAAACTGAGTCAGAATTGAGTGTAACTAAAGCCTGCACCTCTTAACTCCTACTGGGGCACTCGTTCCATTATCCAGTGCATACCTTTGGGTCAGAAATATAGGTAAGTATTTTAATTTGAAGTTCCAGGTAAGATTTTGTGTTTATCAGTATAACTAACATTTTTGCAATAGACTATCATCGTCTACAGTAAAACATTCAAAACAGTATCTTCTTATTTAATAAATAAAATATAAGAATAATAATGAGAAAACCACTTAAAATACAAAAATATTTCTAAGTATGTTCCCAAAGAATGAAGTAAAGAATTAATATGGTTGAGCAGTTCTCCATAAATAAAACAGGTGGTGGCATTACTTATGTTGCTATACATCATGTTAATAACTTGAAAATAAGCTAAACTGAATATAAACTATTTCTTTTATTTGTAATTTAGAAAGCCTAGAATAAGGGGCTCTGAGACAAAGATAGGCCATGTTCTACATGAAAGATTCCTGGAAACTGAAAAATAAGGTCTTTTAACATTTTGTGATATAACTGTTTTTCTTGGCTTAAGCGTAGGTTTTAAAAAATGGTGCTCATTGTTTTGCTTCTCGTTCTTTTATGCATGGACAACCATGCTGATGATGCATTCAGTTTCGGAGAATTTTCCAATTGAAAAAGTGCTCTGGAGAAGTTTAAGCGCCATGAATCACCCAAACCTCATCTAAGTCTCGTGAAGGCAGAGGCTGTGAAAGGCAGTCACAGAGGGAAGACGTATTGTAGTTGTGCTGCTTGATTCAACTAAATAGAAAAATATTTTGTAAAGACATGAGAATTTCAGGCATCTGACAGACTGGTAAGGATAAATGTCACATTCTGTCAGAAAGGCAAAAATGAGTGACCTGCCACTCACCCTCCCTCCTCCTCTTTTCTCTCTCACGAGGGGCAGACTTGGAATCCCAGTCTCAATTCTACATAAAACACAAACCAAAAGTCTCTTATTTACATTTAGGAAAGCACTGGAAATGCGAGGTGGCATTTTCCACCCTTAATTATTTCCTAATGGCTTTTGGACATTCAAACGGTTTGATCAGGTGAATAAATCAATACATTTTTCCAGGGTGAAGGAAATAGGTTGTTAATAATAATAATAATAATAATAATAATAATAATAGCAGCATCAGCAGCAAATGTTTTCTATTTAGCAGGTTGGCTGTCTCCATCCTCATCTGCCCAGGGAAGACCAAGAGAATAGAGTGGTAGAGCTTTTTCCCATTTGCCTGCCCTGTAAACTAGTATTTAATTCTGAATAGAGTACATATGTTACTCTTTCTCAATTATTAGGACATGGTAAATGTGTTGGATGCCTGGGTCCTCTTCTTCTCAACTTTACTAACCCTTAATATTTCTTTTAAAAATATTATCATGGGGCTTTGAAGTCTTTCTCTTCTCATGTCTCTGAGTCCTAGCTCCATTGAATGAGAATTCTCAGTCCGGGAAAATATCTAAATGGTGTGGGTGCTCTGATGGCCTCGTGAATCTCTCAATGGGAAGTTATATAGTGAGAGGTTTTACTTGTCTGTCCAACTTTCTCTGTATCCACTCTGTTCCCAGAAAAAAGGAAAATGTGGACAATGTGATCTGTTATGCATGTGACTTGAGGACAGATTTGCAGTCTTTTTTTTTTTTTTTTTTAGCATTTTCCTTCCTCCTCTACCCACCTAGGTAAGCAAAAACAGTGTCCAGGAGGATACTTTTGCGAAGCACCCAGTGCATTCTCCAGAATTTGGAAGGTACTTCTCTGAAGGGGTGTGTGTGTGTGTGTGTGTGTGTGTGTGTGTGTGTGTGTGTACAGGGCTATTCTGAGCACCAGATCACTGGGCAGGCTGAACTTTAGCCCTTTAAAACTCTAGTCCAGTATAGCCTTATCTCTTTAGAGCCACTCACTTTGGGGCTGAGTAGCCAATGGAGCAGCTAGTGAGCAGAGGCTGTCATACTTTGTCTTCCTCAGTCTGACAAGTACTAGCTCATTTTTTTGTTTTGTTTATTCCACAGGGGTTCTCTTGTTTGCCATTAACAGCTATTTCTTATTATCATCCCTTAATTCCTAGCAAGTGATCTTTTTTTTTTTTTTTTTGCGGTACGCGGGCCTCTCACTGTTGTGGCCTCTCCTGTCGCGGAGCACAGGCTCCAGATGCGCAGGCTCAGCGGCAATGGCTCACGGGCCCAGGCCCTCCACGGCATGTGGGATCTTCCCGGACCGGGTCACGAACCCGTGTCCCCTGCATCGGCAGGCGGACTCTCAACCACTGCGCCACCAGGGAAGCCGTATAGCAAGTAATTTGATTGTTTCCAAAGGACAAATAAAAATGGCATTACTTTAAAGGGTAAAGTAGGGACTGGAAGTTCAAATCCAAATTTTACTGGTTGTAGGCAATCATTGACCAGGTCAACGTGGCCTCGAGTCTACTTAGGTACCTTGACACCCTAAGCCTACCTAGATTCACCATTCGAATAAGTCTAAGTCCTACAGAGATATCTAAACATGAGCCAATAAACCCCTGGTTGAGGACCGATTACGTGCTGTGGGTACAGGCAATAAAAACGATGTTGGGACTGTTCCTCTGTAAGTTCTCCGCTGATTCTCTTGACCTTTCCTTTTTCTGACATGTATCTTCAGCACTAAATGGTGGTATGGCTGTACTACATACTGATGTGCAGATGTACTCCAAACTGCAAGCTTAATTTTCCTTTGCTAATGAACAAGTCACATCTCTTTCTAGAGTGTGCTACCGGTATGCCCCAACTGTGAAATGATTTAAGCAGTGATGGTTTGTTTACACAGCATCAATGTTACTCAGTTTCATGTATGTCAACTTTGTTTCCCCAGATAAAACTTCCTCTACTTTCCTGTTCCTGCTGTCCAGAGTTGGGAATACAACCTGCCTTTGCTAGATGCTTACTGAACAATGGGATTCTTCTAAATTGTTGTTTGTGCAACAAAGACACACATATCTTCCTTTGAGGATTTGGTTTTTAATAGTAATCGAACTTAGTGGATTATGAAATTGAGGGTCAAGATTGATGTACTAATAAAGGGGAGGGGCAAAAAGAGGTAGGAGAACCACAACTTACCTGAAAAGCCATAATGTGATAGGAAGAGCAAGCTGCATCAAGGGTCTGGTTCAACTTGAAGTGATGCCATTGATAGGCTATGAAGCCTCATCAAGTTGCTTCCTTTTTAAAGCTCTAAATTCCTCATTTGGGAATAGATATGATACCAGTCCTTATCTCACAGTGTGAGTTGTAAATGCAAAGCAAATGAAATAATGCCCCTGGAAATACTTCATAAAATGTAAAGTACACCACAAGTGAGGTGATTGTTATGACAGTTATTTTTGGAATGCTCTTAGTCTAATTGTTCTTTGACTCTCCTCTGCCTGAGAGAGATCCTTTGTATTTCTAATAAGAACTTGGGAGAATTCAAAGACGACTTCCAACTATAATTTTCCCCAATCCTCCTCACTAATATCTATTCCTTTCCCCTTCTATCTTATCTCTAAAAAAGTGAAACTCACATGAGCCTGTTTGTTTTCTTTCATTAAAGGTGAACTATGTGTTAGCATCAATAAGTGCAGTTGATTCCTTTTATTCACAATAATTATAATATGTTTTATAAAGTTGCCAAGAACACTAAATTAATGAATACTCTGTTGCTCCTAGGGGAAATAAGGGGTTAGGTTCCTGTGAGCCTCTGGTCACATTTTTGCTAACCCATTAATACATAACCTTGTTTTATATGTGTCTTTTTTTAGACACCTTATTTATTTAATATATAGTTGGTTCATTACCATTGAACTCATGGCCAATACCATTATAATTCATTCCTGAACAAAGCTTCTGTAACACATGTAATCTCTCTGTAAGGCATATCATAGCCTTCTTGTGTTTAGGAATACTAGACAGCACTATGATTCGGGGTTATTTTAAATAGTGAAATCATCAACAAAACACAAAAATGCAAAAAAAAAAAAATGTGGCCTTAGTAGACCACAAAAGGACACTTGTATATAACACGAGAGCTGGAACAAGAAGGCAGAGCATCTCCTTGTTTGGTCTCAACTGGGAATGTGCATGTTTTGACTCAGATTTTGTGCCACTGTGTACATGTCCACAAATGACCACAGAACTGTTGGGGCTACTGATTTTGAGGTGAATTTGCAGATACAAATCCACAAACCATAAGACTCAGCTGTATCTCTGGAGGGCAGAGTTAGGACTGACTGATGGAAATTACAGAAGAGCAGTTTTCAGATCACTTCCAAAAAAGTGTTCCCTGATAATTAGACAATTATAATTGCTCAGCAAGAGAACAAACTTGCCAGCGAACACCTAGCATTGTGCAGGTTCTAGAAGAAAGGGAGTGATTTAGACTGACCTGGGAAGAGAATATAGGTCCTGAGAGGAGGCCACATAGGCTGTAAGATGAGCCATGATTGAAGAAAGAATAGAAAAAAGCCAAATACAGTTACCATCGTGATTGATCGCTCCCTGAAATCCATCTACATTCTTTCATACCCAAAATGGAATTTCAATCAGGCCAATATATAGTGCTTAAAAAAAAAAAAACCAAGAAGCAGTGCTCTTTTAAATGGGAATATGTGCATAAGTGTCCTTTATTCTTGTAAGCTGTCAGATGTTAGAAGCCACAAGCAGCACTTAGTAGATTATAGAGCAGTGAGAGGAAAATGCTTAGAGTTAAGGAAAGGTTTTTGAACTGGAGGAATAACTTCTTCCGTAAATCATCAGAAGAGAAGACAGAGAGATCTCTGGTAAGAAGTCACTTTTAAAAATTCCTAACCAAAGCAGGAGGAGAGAGTGCATCTCCACGAAGGATTGAAGTATCCAGAGATCTCCATTAATGGGAAACAACTCATGTCCTTTTACTTACAAATAAATAACAAAATGATATCACCTCCTCCAAATAAAACTAACCATTTAATAATCAGACAATTTAAGAAAAATGCAGAAAAACCTGATGCTTAGGCTTAAAAAATATTTTTAAAGGTTAAGTTAGGGAGGAGAGGCTATAACCACCTTTAAGTGTTTTCTCCCCTCCAGTTCCTACAAAGAGGCTAGGGAAATTCCAGGGACATTCAGCTGAGAGCTGAGAATTTTTTTTTAAGCAGAGCCAAATAAAGTAGCAGTAAATCCCCTCATTTGTGCCCCAGTCTGGCTTGTCTTCTTGTGTCGGATGGTGGAGGTGCTCCTGTGGGCCTCATTCCCAGGCCCTTTTGCTGGGATTTTATGGATTCTGGGCTGGTGGGGACCGAGCTTATGTCCACTCATATGGCTGGGCTGGGTTTCTGATTTCTCCCCCTTCCTCCACTCACATCTCAGAGCAGACAGCTGGCAACTGTGCTGATTCTGTGAGGTTGAGGTCGTTTTGTTTTGTTTCATTTCCACATATGGAGAGTCTTTCTTGGGTCCCAGAAGGTAAATCCAGCTGCCCCATTTGCGGGGGTCTAGGACTCACCCCCTCCAGCCCCCAACATCTATTCCTGGTTTGGATGTCCCTGAGCTGTTCAGTTCAGTTTCTATTTATAACACTTTGCCTTTAAGTTCTGTTATTTCTGGAAGATGAGCTTTCTTTTTCTTGCTTTCAAGAGTAGCCAGGTATTAAGGAAAAGAATTTTTTATCTAGAAATTTTACATGTTCAGAAAAGGGACACGACGGCTTCCTGTTCCTGCCCCATCTGCCATAACGAACAGAAGTCAGAAAATGGTACTCCCAACCCAAACTGTTAATTTTGAAAAATGTCAAGCTTTCCCAACAATTGAACAAGTGGTTCAATGGCTACCCATGTACCCTTCACCTAGATTTATCCAATTGTTAACATGTTACCACTTTCCCTCTCTCTCTATGTATATTGATATTTTGCTGAAATATTTAAAAGTAAGTTGTAGATATCACACCACAAGTCATAAATACCTCAGCATACATTTCCTGAGAAGGACATTCTCCTTCATAACCACAGTACCGTTATCACAAAATTGACAATAATTCTTTGTATTCTACTATACAGCCCATTTTTTAACGTCCCTGATTATCAACCAATTATCCTTCATAGCTTTTTAAAAGGAAATCTAGATTCAATGCAAGTTCACCCATGGATTTAGTTGTTGTGACACTAATCTAGCTAAGTCTCTAGAGCAATCCCTCCAGCTTTTTATGTTTTTCGTGACACTGCTCTTTTGTAATAATCCAGGCCCACTGTCTTGCAAAATTTTTTTTTCTGATTATTTCTTCATGTTGAGATCTTTTTTATTGTCTTAAAATATACATAACATAAAATTGACCATTGTAACCATTTGTGAGTTTACCATTGTGAGTTCAGTGCATTAAGTACATTTATGCTGTTGTGCAACCATCACCACTAGCTATCTCCAGAACTTTTACCCCATTCTAAACTGAAATGCTAGACCCATTAAACACTAATTCCTCATTTTGTCCCAACCCAGCCCCTGAAAACCACTATTTTACTTTCTGTAAATTTGACTATGAATTTGACTATGACTGTAAATTTTTCTATGAATTTGACTATTCTAACCACTTCTTATAAGTGGAAACCAATAATCTAGTTCCCAGTTTAAGAACTTAGAAAAGAAAAGCAAAATAAATTCAAAGAAGATAGAAAGAAGGAAGTAACAAACATAGGAGCAAAAAAATCAGTGAATTGAAAACAGAAGACAATAGAGAAAATCAATGAAACAAAATTCTCATTCTCTGAAAGATCAATAAAAGAAATATCTCTAGCAAGTTTGAAAAAAAAAAAGCAGAAAGAAAACTCAAATTACTAATATCAGGAATGAAACAGTGGGTATCACTACAGACTCTGAAAGTTATCAAAAAGATAACAAGAGAATACCACAAAGAAACACGACACATATAAACTTAACAACTTACATGAAGTGGACTAATTGCTTGAAAGTGCAAATTACCATAATACCTAATATGAAATAGATAATTTGAATAACCCTATAACTATTGAAGAAATTGGATTTATAATTCAAAAACTCCTGAAAAAAGAATCTATAAGTCCAGGGACTTCCCCAGTTGTTAAGAAATGGGTAGAGCTGAGAGTGGAGGGAAAGGGAGAGGAGGGGAGTGGGTGTGGCCATGTGGGATCCTGGAAGTGATGTAAACATTCTAAACAATTTTTACTGTATCAATGTCAATGTCCTGGTTGTGATAATGTACTACAGTTTTGCAAAATGTTACCATTGAGGGAAACTGGATAAAGGGTACATGGGATCTCTATTATTTCTTACAACTGCATGTGAATGTACAATTGTCTCAATATAAAATATTTAATTAAAAGTTTATATTTGTAGATCCTACTCCCAGAGGTTCTGATTAAGTAAGTCTGTCAAGGGACCTAGGAGTCTGTACTTCCAGAATACCACATATGATTGGTGTATGTAGGGAGGCCATGGAGCTCACTCTGTGAAACACTATTCTATGCCATTTCAGTGGAAGTAGGTAAAAAATGTCCTTCTGATATTTCCAATTCAAATGTAACACCACAGTATCATTTTCTTTACCATCCTTTAGTTTATATTTTTATGTTTTTTTCCCTTACAGTGAAAATCTATATTCCTAATAACATTAATGAATTTCCTTATTTATTTTATCCTAAAATATACATAAAGCAATTAGAAAAATTATAATACCAATAGTACTCTAACAATGAGTCCACTAAGTAAAGCATAGGTTACTTTGTAGTTCTTTGTGTTTAGAGTATATTGTATAAAAGTTTATGGTCAGAATACTATGCTCAAAATTTACTTGAATTGATTCTTTCCTCTGTGAGCTTATTTTATTTTATTATTTAAACTCAATTTGATATAAATTTAGTCTCCTTTGTTTTTGTTTCTATCTAGAATAGCATGTACTTTTTTCATCCTTTTTGATTGAATTTATTTTTTAAATGTATAAAATGTTTACTTAATTAAAAATTCAAAATAATATAAAAAGGTATATTTAGTGAAGTCTCACTCCCATCCCCTTTTCTGACACCTCCTGTCTTCCACCCTCATTACAGGTCTTCAAAAGTATTAGTTTCTGGTTTATATTTCCTGTATTTCTCTTTGGCAAAAATTTAATGTATTCTCATCATATATATTCTTTATTTTAAATATTTTTATTACACAAAAAGTAACATGCTCTATACATTCGTTTGCATCTTGCTTTTTAAATTTAAAAATATATCATGAAGTATATCAGTTTATAGAAAAGATACATTCTTAATAAATATTTGATGATTGAAATCTGATGAATATTCTCTCAGGGACTTATGAAAAAAATACAGAAGGGTGAAATCCAAACATGTTGCATTGGAACTCTGAAGTATATTAGTTTATTCTCTGCTCTATTCCATAAAAATTTTAATACAGCTAACATACTATGGGATAAATTTTAAGAACAAGATAGTGTCCCTAAGCTATCGGGTATCCTTTGCTGGTAAAAGGTTTCATTTTAAAGCAAATGAATTTTACACAGTTTGCATTTCATTATTTTGCAAATATTCTAGGTTTTTTCTTCAAAATCTTCAAGCAAATCCTTCAAAATAATTTGTAGCCTACTATGTATAGGTTTGGGCTTGTGTTTAACTTGCGCCTTTGGGAGCATCTATCCCTGAGCAGTGAAATCTTTCCTCTTGTCATGAACTCCAGGGCAATCTCAAAATGCTTTTCATGGCTGACTTGTGTACTCTGGGGTCTCTACAGGCAGGATTGCTTCACAAGAGCCTTTTCAAGTAGCAGATCTCCTGGGAAAGCTTGATACCACTCACAGTTGGGGTGGTTAGAAAAGTAGTGGTAAAACCTGTAGAGAATCAGTTTTGGATATGCTTGCTTTGTTTCAGTTTTCAAAGCAAAAGAACCAGATCTTACCAGTTGGATGCAAAATGTGTGTCAATTAACAGGAATATACAACTGATCACTGTTACTTTAAAAAACCTTTGTACAGAGCAGGGAAAATATCAAAATGTCTATAAATTGCATCTTAGTTAAATTTACAGAGAGGAAACATAAAGAATGAAAAAAGACAGTGAAAATCAGGGATGTTACCCCACCTTGAACATCATTGTTCAATCATAGGACCTTGCTACTCATGTAACATGAGGATTCCATGATGCTTGCAGAGCCCACATGCAATGCTGAATATTTTCTGAGTAGACGTTCATAAACAAATACAGTAGTTTAACAATTATAATCGGGTAAAATAATGCTAGTGGCTGTTTTATATTGATGATCAATACAAATTTCTTTTTATCTCTTATTTTTTCTCTAGGATTTTACACTTCAGTCCTTTCCTACACTAGTATATTTTGGCTTCACATACATACATTTTGCAGCTAAAATCCATAGCACTACATTTAAGTTGTGCAAATGTGTTCAACTGCAGTCAGAATAAAGATATTTATTTGATAGGCATTTAAGTTAACCTATAAAGCAGTAGTGTGTGTGTGTGTGTGTTTAGCCAAGTGCTTTACATGCATCTCATTTACTCTCAAGTTTATCCTCAGATGAATAAACAGGCTTAGAGAGGTGAAATAACTTTTCCAAGAAGTTGGACACATATTAACACAGCTCATAAGAGGCTGTATGGAGATTCCAAATGCCTGAAGACAGCATCCTGAAAGCCCCAGGCAGGTCAAGCTGTCATATTCTTTAGAATATCAATTTTCTATTCTTTGCATGCTCATTATCATTATACAGGTCAAAGGGTAATTGTTTTTCAAATGTGTATATATAAATATAGCTAGTTCCAAGGGGCAAGCTGTGGGAGACTCAATCTCAATCAGTAGATCATGCAGCTCAATTTCCTTGGCCAAGCATGAAAGAAGAGGCCAGTGAAATAGCCTAGTTGATGGGAAAGCCAATGGACAAGAAATAGAAGTGATTCTCCTCCATCTTTCCTTACTAGAAAACTGTTCTAAAGTGCAGGATATATATATTCCAGGCAGGATGGCATCTTTTCCCCTATTCCAGTTACACTTGTTTCTGTTATAATTACAGATAACCACAAGTTATCGTGGTAGTTGTTCAAGCCATCAGCTCTCTCTCTTTTGTTGTGACATTATTTGCTGGAGATAATGAGTGGATAAGGACTAGAAACTAGCATATAGTACAATGTCTGAGACACACACCTAAAAAGCTATCTTCATGAGGCTGGAGCATGTGCTTGGGGGAATGGAAAGATGGATTCAACAGTTGGTAGCAGGAAATCCAGCCAGACAGATAAAGTTATTCAAGGTGTATAATGACAGGCAGCAGGTAGCAATCCTGGAAGTTGGTCTCTGCCAGGATGGTGCAGAAAAGGGTCATAAGTAAACTGAACAGAGCATCATGCCACAAGTTTTGAAGCAAGAGGTGTCAGACCTAGAGTCGTTTATTTCCTTACATGCTCATTAAGCATTAATTAAGTACCTTCTATGGGACAGCCACTATACTAAGTGTTATGAATATAAGATGAATAAAACATGGCCTCTTCCTCACAATCCAGTGATGGAAACAAAATCTAACAATTGCAATACAATGTGTTGTGTTAGAATATAGGTAAACGTGCAAACTTTTATGAGCCCGGGAGAAGGAACTGACAAAATCATACTGGAAAGACTTCACAAATGAGGCAAATAAGGTAAAAGTTGCCTGTTCCTTAAAAGGTTCATAGGATTTGGTTGGAAGAAGGAGAAACATTACAGATATAGGAACAGCTTATAAAAGGGTATTAAGAGAAAAAAATGTTTCTTGATTTGTAGAATGAAAACTACTTTTAGGGGATCAGCGTACAGATATGTCAGGGGAAGTGAAAAGGTATGTGACTGCAGTGATAACCATATAGGTGTTCATAAAATACTTTGAATATCATCATCCCCCAGCTGGTGGGGAGCCACTGAATGTTTTCATCACAGGATTAGCATTTGCTAGACATACGTTAACCATGAAACTGGTGATGTTAAAGCTCCAGGGTCCCTCTTACTTCACTCAGTCTGACAATCTCTAGGTCCATCTATGTTGCTGCAATTGGCATTATTTCATTCTTTTAATGGCTAATATTCCATTGTATATGTGTACCACATCTTCTTTATTCATTCTTCTGTAGATGGACATTTAGGTTGCTTCCATGTCTTGGCTATTGTAAACAGTGCTTCAGTGAACATTGGGGTACATGTATCCTTTTGGACTATGTGATATCACTTATATGCAGAATCTAAAAAGAAATGATACAAATGAACTTATTTACAAAACAGAAACAGACTCACAGACTTAGAGAAAGAACTTATGGTTACCAGGGGGGATGGGTGGAGGGAAGGGATAGTTAGGGAGTTTGGGACCGACATGTACACACTGCTATATTTAAAACGGATAACCAACAAGGACCTACTATATAGCAGAGGGAACTCTGCTCAATGTTATGTGGCAGCCTGGATGGGAGGGGAGTTTTGGGGAGAATGGATACATGTATATGTATGGCTTTGCTGTGCACCTGAAACTATCACACCATTGTTAATTGGCTATACTCCAATATAAAATAAAAAGTTAAAAAAAAAAGCCCCAGGGCCCCTCATTTGCATAGGTCTTTCCAGGACCTTGGGAAGATCCCAAGCAATGTGTCAATGGACATAGGTTTTTGCAAAATTTGAAGAATAAATCTTTTATTTTATAGAGTATTTTATAGAGGACCTTCTAAATGGGATCACCTTCAGGATCCACAAAGCCTGGATCTGCCCCTGGCATGACCTGTGACTCAGAAAGCTCTCCCTGACAATGAGTTGGAAGATGGAGTGGCGAAGAAGAGTCTGGAAGGAGGCTCTTGCAAAGGCCTGAGAGTTGTTGAGAACTGAACTAAGGCAATGTGGAGATGGTTGAGAGAAGGGGCAGGTTCTTAGGATGTAGAATCAACAGGATTTGTGACAGATGAATATGGGGATAAAGTGGATGGAAAGAATTCTTGGAAGATTCAGATTTTTTATGGGTGCCTAAAAGGATGGTGTTGCTGTAATTGCAAAATGGAAAATATATTTGAGGGCTGGAAAGATGCTGAATCGACTTCGGTAGGGGAGAGGATTCTGAAAGAGGGGTGTTCTGCAGTGATAAATACTGGAAAAAAAGATGGAGTAAAGTGAGAATTAAGGATTGTCTATTGAATTTTGTAATTAAGAAGTCTGTGGTTACCTTAAGAAAAAACGAGGAACAGATTCACTGGGTGCTGTGGGTGGAACCAGATGGGAGCAGGAAGCAGATTATCATCTTTCTTGTACCATTTACCAATTTCATGAGTTCAGCGGTAGGACTGTAGTTTCTTTGGGGGAGTGGGTGAGAGATGACCTATCAAATGAAAGACAGGTTCCAGTTCAAGAGGAGTGGAGGAGGTGGGCAGGCTGTGGGAAAGGGATTCAGCCACAGGAGAAACAAGCAGAGGCTCAGTAGTGGAGCTTGGGACTTTTGGAAGCAGAAGCCCAGTTACTGGCAGACAAGGTCCTAGAAAGACTAGAAGTTAGGCTGCGTTAACGCTGAAGGAGTCCAGTACTGCCATAAAATGCCCCAAGTCCCCCTGGATAAAGGTAACGTTGTCCGCAGAGTCCAGGGCATATCTAAGCCTGCAATTTTGGGGCAAGATTGCTCAGCGATATAGCAAGTGAGATGAAAGGATCAGGGAATCAGGAAGAGATAACCAGAAAGAATAATTTATGGTTGGGGAAGGGATGCAAGGCGGCCCCTCTTGCCTCCAGGTTCAGGAATCTGAAGTCAGCACTTTCTGAACTCAGAGGAGAGATTCAGGCCCATTGCCCTTTGTATTTCTACCAACAGTACCACAGTCTTTTGAATTTATCATGTGATCATTCTAACATTTCAGAGACAAAAAACTGAAGATTTTGCTATAAAGATTCCTAAGGGGAATCAAGAAAGACATAGTATTGGTTTGTGGACAATTCACTAAAGTACTCCTGGCAGCAAAAACCCAAAGAAACACAGCTGGAATCATTTTATGAATTGCAGGCAAATTGTAAGATTGAATTCAGTCAAGATAATTGGTTTATAAGTATGTCCTTTTCTCTTTCTCCTATTTGATATTATTAACATGAGGTCTTTTGAAATGTCAATAATTGAGATGTAATTTGATTTCTTTAATGAAATTGTTTAATATTTTGAGAATGTAAGAATAGCTTTTGAGCAGCAGCAGAGGATGACAGAAGTGAGGTCGGGGTGCTCAGCCTCCGAGGGCAAGGAAGGTATCTTCCATCTCTCCAGGATGACCCTGACGCCAGGGGACTCCCTTTGAAAGTCCTCTGTTTTAAGTTCCCCCGGCTGAATGTAAGAGGACTGCATGCCAAGGGCCATTCAGGAAACGTAAAGGGTATTAAAATAGGCAGCGATCCAATAGTATTGGATACCGTTCCCCTGCCCAGAGAATGCTAGGATTTAAGCAAAGCTGGAATCTGGAAAACAGATTGGACTGTCATAGCCCCGTAGCCTGGTATTTAAAGACCTCCACAATTTACTTTTTGCAAAAACACTGAATCAGATTCAACTCTGAATCATTTTCAACTTTTTTTTTTTTTAAAAAAAACACAAGTCTGAGTTTCTCTATCATGTAATTTATGAAGTTAAACTTTTGGAACCTGGAACCAAGTAGAGGATTTTATATTTATCCCTATTTAATGTGATCTTGTGATTTTGAACAGCACCGAGTTTCCAGGCTGTTCAGAACTTTTCGAATACTAATCCAACCATCTACTGACAGTGTGTTACCTGTTTCTCCCAGCTTTGTGCCATTTGCAAATACAATAATTATGCCATTGACACCTTCGTCCAGAAAACTGATTGAAAGTGTGGAGAGGACAGGGTTTGAGGACAAAGCTCTCTAAGCCCTAATTTCCTGTGGTTGACAACAATTAATTAATGGGGGAAATGGGAGGAAAACAACTTCTACGGAATATCTATCATGTATGTGATACTACCAATGATTTCTTGCATATATTAACACATTTAACCTTGAATCATGGTAACACAGTTAGCAAGTCCTGAACTTGATTTTTGATTCTACATCTCTCTAACTCCATGCTGTTACTAGTAAACCATATTGCCTCTAATTTATCAAAGTTCTTTACTTGGTTGTTCGGTCTCCTACCAATCCACCAAACTGTGTTTTCTTCCAGCCCAAATTTTGCATCTTGTCCATGAGGACACCAAGACAGGCTTTATTAAACATGTGGCTGAAATTCAAATACACTACTTGAATTTCTCTCAATCATGTTGAGACTAAGACAGTATTGGTTGCAGTTGTAAAGGAGATGAAAGAGGACAGCCTGAAGTGATAAGGTTTGATTTTTACACAAGATGGTACTTATATTTGGTTGGTTCCTTTTTTGATAAGAAATATATTGTATATGACACTTAAATATTAGAATAAATAGAAATGTGGTTTTTCATAATATGTGTAGTATCATGTAGCATGTTCTATAATTTTTCTACAGTTGCTTTTTTTTTAGAGTTTGGAAATTTGAGGATCCTGTTATAATGGGAATTCTGTGACATCTGAGGATATTCTCCTCAATACTTCCAGCTGTGGTGATAACAGGAAAAATAATAATAACATTTAAATGCTTATTCTGTATCAGACATTGTGTAAAATACTTTACGTGTTAGGTATCATATCACTTATATGCAATCCTTTGAAGTGCTTCCTATTATTATTTTCCTATTATTATTATTATAGATTGGGAAACAGACTGAGATGTTAAGTAATGTACCCAAGAGTTGTGGTTTGAACCCAGAAAGATGGGCTCCTTCAGTGCCCCTGGCTTTAGTCACTGCTGGGAGAGAATTGTCTAAAGATTTCTTGCATTTCTGTTTGTCTTGGGAGCAGAGGGACTGAATGTCTTGTTCTGAATTATCTTTTCAAGGAGTTTAAGTAATGAATAGCCTTAGGAGACACAGTGTCCCCCCCACAAAATAAAGGGCAGTTTTGTTTACTGGCCAGTATAATAAGATAATGTCTCTCTCTGGCCCAAAGTTTAAGCAGGCTTACTGTCCGCTATAAAAGATGCAGGTTCCCTAAGCTCAGAATTCCTCTCCTGTAATGCAACTCACTGTGTGTGCAGACGTCACCTGGCCCTCATAGCATCACCTTGTGGGAATGAGGGTAGGGTAACTGGTACAAATGCTGATCTTCTGGCTATTGCTATTACTGAGAGTAATAAAATCCTTTATCTCTGACCCAAGATTCTCATGTTTTATTCTACAAAACTGTAGCAAGCTCACCTGTTAGCTTGCTAGTAAGGTAAAAATTTCAGACCCTTCATGGTTCTTGACTGCCTCTATCTCAAGAGTATATGATTATCTCATCTATAGCCCAGCAACACTATCCAAAAAAATGTGACATTATAAGAGAGAGCTAGTTGCCTTCCAATGATCCAAACATCTTTGATGAGGTATTTCCCGGTAATAAAACCCTGGTCGTGGCCTCTCTTCTCCCTCTCTAAGATTAAAAATAAAACATATGAGAATCTGACTCTCCTTAGGTAGCCTAAAAGTGTAGTTCTGATTAAGAATATTTTGAAGCAGAGCTTCTAATTTAAGATTGCAGACTAGAAGGGCACTTTGCTGGGCTGCCTTTATTGGTTCCCTTAAGGGATGTGGACTCATTTTGATGGAAAAAATAAACACAGAGAAAAATCATCCAATCTGGTTTCATTATAACTGTAGAGCTTGACATGCATCTATCAACAGCAGACTGATCTAGTGTCAAGAGGGAGAGTATTTCTGGAAAAGAGCCATTCTGAAATAAATAACACTTGTTTGAGAAAATCTTAGATGTTTCTTGGAGAAACTACACTTTTGGTTACTCCTCAGCAAGAGAGGCCGCGATAGTGAGAGGCCCGTGCACCGCGATGAAGAGTGGCCCCCACTTGCCGCAACTAGAGAAAGCCCTCACACAGAAACGAAGACCCAACACAGCCAAAAATAAATAAATTAATTAATAAACTCCTACCCCCAACATCTTCTTAAAAAAAAAAAAAGCACTCTGTGTCTGAGAGATCCTGGTGATTTGACCTTGGACAAATAACTTAAAAAAAAAAAAAAGAGTAGTAGGTGCTTTGCTTACCCAAGGGCTCAAGCGTTAAAGACACCCAGTTTAAGCAGTCTAAGGTTGACAGTACTAACAAGAGGACATTCTGAAAAAGCACATCAGGACATGGCAATTGAGTCTGGCAGCCCTAGGAAGAAGCGCATTACTGTGGCTGGAGGTTTCTGGTACAGTGATCAGCAGTGAAATGATTAACAGTGTTGGCATTTAAGTGATCATAATTAGGTTTCAAAGTTAACAGGCCATTGAGATAAATAGTGGAAGTTCACACCTCTCTCAGTGCTATTGTTTATCAGACTGTCAAGCTGCAGATTCAGGAAGACAACATTAATGTGGCTTTGGACACTAATTGCCCAAAGCCAAGTTCCATCCACCTGCGAGGGTCCTTTGGGTATTTGTTCAACTAAAATGTCAGGGAATATGCAGTGCTGGGGTTCTGCATTGCCTATCAGCATACAGCATAGCACTGATATTTTGATGCATAGAAGGCAAATGATACAAGAATATGCTGTAATGTTTGGGAGGAATCTTCTGGTTTCATGGTATATTTTTGCCTCAGTTTCTCCTCTCAGATGGTAGTGAAACTGCTCACTTGGACAAAATGGTTTCTGAGAGAAATTTAATGATTTCAACAACAACAACAAAACCCTTTGCTCACATGAATTAGATTTCATAACCCATATTATTGTCCTAAAGGAGTTACAAGCACATTCCATCAATAGAAGAACATGGTGAGCATAATTAAATTAATTTTCATAGAATTCTGGACTGTTTGTTCACAGTTAAGTTTACACGCATGATTGTATGCTGCCTGAGCCTCAATAAGGGTGGAGACTGTACAGTTTACGTTTGCAAGGTATTAATTTTCTTTTTCAAAGGACATTCAGGGCTTCCCTGGTGGTGCAGTGGTTAAGAATCTGCCTGCCAATGCAGGGGACATGGGTTCGAGCCGTGGTCCTGGAAGATCCCACATGCCACGGAGCAACTAAGCCGTGTACCACAATTACTGAAGCCCACGCACCTAGAGCCCGAGCTCCGCAACACGAGAAGCCACCACAGTGAGAAGCCCGCGCACCGCAACAAAGAGTAGCCCCCTCTCGCTGCAACTAGAGAAAGCTGCACACAGCAACAAAGACCCAGTGCAGCCAAAAAAAACAAAAACAAAAACAAAAAACACCAAGACATTCAATAATTAAAGGCAGAAAAACTGGGGAAAAAGCACTCCCAAGCTTTAAAAAAAATAGTAGTGGTTGTCTTTTAATGAAACAAAATTTCATAAAAGACCAAATCATTGGTAGTTCATTATTGTTGTCAACATGAAATAATTTTTGAACATGGTTGAAAAAACTACACCATCAAATAAACTTAAGGAAAACTGAAGTTTAGAACTTCCCACTTCTTACCATTTCACCTTGAACAGAATTTTTCTTGTCTTTGTTTTTTTTTCTCCATCCCTCTACTGACAGGTTAGAAAATGGATCATGGCATTCCCTTTAACCGAGTGCTACCACTGGACTTAACAAAGAGATGAGGAGGGGACCCAAAGCATGAAAAGGCAGGAGAAAAGGAAAAGAAGAGAGGAAAAGAGAGGTAGAAAGGCAGAGTAGAAAAGAAGCACAGGAGCAAGAATGCATAATAGAAGAAGGGATTAAAATCAGATACACTGGAGAATAGGGAGGGATCATCAGTTACCTCAGGTGCTGGGACCATTGTTTTCTTACATCTCAATTAGAAACAGACATCTAGCTTCTGCTGCTTTGAAGGAGCACCGCCTGGGGAAACTTCATGAAAAGAATTACACCAGAAAGAAATGGCTGTAATCTTTCTGAAAGACTAGGAGATGTTTTCATTTCTTACTATTTTCCAACTGGTAAACCCTGAGGTTCTGAAGCCGGTCAGTAGAGGCTATTTCCACAGTCAACTGAAACAGGGTGGGCTGTAGGGGAGACCCAGACAGTCAGTGATGTCTCTCACTGTACCCTGGGGAAGAATCGTGTTTTCTTGTTGTGTAAATAGGAGTACACTAGGAACTCCCTGAGGCCAGGTGTTGTGCCTTATTAATTTTAACATCCTGCATCTAAACTCAAGGCCTAGTACATAGACTTTTTTTTAAGGGTAAAAGCAGAATTTATGACAGATGCTTTAAAATACATACATTAATCCTCATCTTTCTTTAGGAGAGATGAAAAGCCACTGGGTAACTATTATACTCATAATTTTCATATCACACATTCAAAAGTAATTTACATTTTTCAAAATGCTTCCACAGTACTTTTGGACCCCATTGGCTATCTTGCAATCTTAATACATGTCGGTGTCAAGGACAGGAAGAAAATGCACTCCGTAACATAAACCGTGATGTCACGGACAATTTTGTGTGTCAACTTGGCTAGGGTACAGCCAGTTATCCAATCAAACACTAATCTGTGTTGCTGTGAAGGTATTTTGTAGCTGTGACTAAAATTTATCATCAGTTACTTCAAGTATGGAAGTTTATTTTATATAATTTGGGTGGACCTGATCCAATCAGGCTTTACATGTAAAACAGGCTTCCCTGAGGAAGAAGAAATTCTCCTTGTGGATGGCAGCTCCAGCTCCTACCTGAGAGTTCCAGCCTGCCCTTCCCAATGGCCTGCCCTACAGATTTCCAACTTGCCTAGTCAGCCTCCATAAGTGCGTAAGCCAGTTACCTTCAATACAGTTCTTTCTTTAAAAAAAAAAAAAAGCTTTATTGAGATATCATTTACATACCATTTAAAATATACAGTTCAATGGTTTTGATTATTACATTATTAACTTTTAAAAATTGTGGTAAAATAGATATAACATGAAATTTGCTGTTTTAACCATTTTAAAGTGAACAATTTAGTGGCATTAATTACATTCACAGTACTGTGCAACCATCATCACTATTTCCAAAACTTTTTCATAACCCCCAAAACAGAAACTCTAGACATTAAGCAGTAACTTCCCATTCCCTCCTCCTCCCCAGCCCCTGGTAACCTCTAATCTACTTTCTGTCTATGGGAATTTGCCTATTCTAGATATTTCATATAGTAGAATCATACAAAATTTGTCATTTTGTGCCTGGCTTACTTTACTTTGCATAAATTTTCAAAGTTCATCCATGTTGCAGCATGTATCAGTACTTCATTCTTTTTTATGGCTGAACAATATTCCATTGTATGTATATACTGCATTTTGTTTATCTATTCGTCAGTTGATGGACACTTGGGTTGTTTTCATCTTTTGGCTCTTGTGAATAATGCTCCAATGAATATTGACACACAAATATCTGTTCAAATCCCTACTTTCAATTCCTTTTGGTAAATTCTGAGGGTCATATGGTAATTCTATACAATAAGTCTATATATCTATATCTATCCCATCTATCTGTTTATCTCTTCTACTGGTTCTCCTTCTTTGGTTGAACCTTCGCTGATACAAAGTCATGAGATGGGGGAAAGTGAGAGAAAGAGAGAACATGACACATTTGCAGAACTGAAAGTAATCTATGGCCATGTTTGCTATATTTGCTTCAGTTAAAATATGTTTTTAGATATAACAGACATAGTTAAAGCTCTTACAATCCCATTCTTCACTCCCTGTCTCCACCTCACCTCTCTAGGTAAAGAACATTCTACATCTGGTGTGTACCCTTCTGATCCATGTTTACACATTTTCAGATATGTGTAAATGAACATAAACTGCTGAGTATTATATTTTGAGTTTTAGAAATTTACATAAATTCTATAATACTTTATCTTTTTGTAACTTACTTTTTTCACTACTGTAATGTATAAGACATTCATACAAATTTATACACATAAATCTAATTCATTTATTTTAACTTCCGAATAGAATTCCATTGTAAAAATGCACCATTATTTTTCGTACCCTTCCTTATTCGTTCTAATTTTTCACTATTTCAAACAGTGCTAAATGGACCCTTTTGCTTTTTTTCCTTCTTGTGCAAAAATTTAACATATAATGAAAAATGGAATCTTTCTCTTTTATCTGTGTCTAACCTGATGTTTATGACATCCACTGAGTTTTTAATTCCAAAACTACTTTTTTTTTGAGAAGTTTTACTTGGCTCTTTTTTCAAATTCACCTTTCTTTTTTTATAAATTTAGTTATTTGTTTTTTTAATTTATTTTTGGCTCCATTGGGTCTTCTTTGCTGCACATAGGCTTTCTCTAGTTGTGGTGAGCGGGGACTACTCTTTGTTGCGGTGCGCGGGCTTCTCATTGCAGTGGCTTCTCTTGTTGCGGAGCATGGGCTCTAGGCACGCGGGCTTCCGTAGTTGTGGCTCACGGGCTCAGAGCGCAGGCTCAGTACTTGTGGCGCATGGGCTTAGTTGCTCCATGGCATGTGGGATCTTCCAGGACCAGGGCTCAAACCCGTGTCCCCTGCATTGGCAGGCGGATTCTTAACCATTGCGCCACCAGGGAAGCCCCCTCACCTTTCTTTATTTTACATATTTTCCTATCCTATCATTAGGCTATTTCCTTCACTCCATGTAAAGGCAATGGTATGAAAAAGAGAGAAGATATTTTAAAAAAGAAAGAAAGTAGTATTGGAAGGACTTGGTAACTGATTAAAGATAGGAAGTAAAGAAGAAAGAATACAAGATGAAACAATGAACATTTACTGAGCACTTAGCATGTGTTGGGCACTGGGCTAAATATATTACATGCATGAACTCATTCACGTTCCATGAAGTAAAAGATTTGGCCCTTGACAGCTTTGGGGCTGTTAAGAGTATCTTTGTTTACTGGGAGACCTTGGACTATGCCAGGTAGTCTGTGCTAACATGTGACTTATGGTGAGAGCTTTGGGCTACGTAGTATCAGTCTGACCCCTGGAGGGACTGGAGAGTAAGGTCAGCCATGCAGGTGGTTGGCCATGTCTATGTGACCAAACCTCATGAAAACCTCTGGACACCAAGGCTCAGGTGAGCTGCCCTGGTGGGCAATAGTTCATGGTTGTTACTACACATTGTTCCTGAGGGAAGTTAGGTGCTGTCTGTGTGACTTCTGGGAGAGGACAGCTAGAAGCTTCCTGCCTGGTCTTCCCTGGACTCTGCCCTATGTGCCTTTCCCTTTTGTTGATTTTAGTCGGTATCTTCCACTGTAATAAACTGTGATTGTGAATATCATGGCTTTTCTGAGTTCTGAGAGTTTCTCTAGCCAACTATTGAACCTGAGGGTGTTCTGGGGGGACTCTGGAATTGCATCCTCACAAAAACCTCTTCAGGTGGATATTATTATTTTCATTTTTATGGATGAGGACAAAGAAGTTCAAAGAAATTAAGACATGATGAAACTTCAATGCAAATAAAGACCTCCCTGATTCCTGTAGTTCCAATCCTAAACTTCCTAAGCTAAAGAATCCTATACTTCTGGCTTGGGTAACTGGGTACAATTCACCAAGAATGGGACTTGAGAAGGAATAGATTTGGGAGGAAGATGCTGAGTTTGTTTTTGTGGCAGTTGGATATATGAGCCTAGAGCTCAGAAACCAGGTTTGGGCTGGATATAGATTGAGGAGCATTAGGTGGATGTTGACATTACAGGAATGAATGTCGTCACCAAGCTTGAGTATATAAGGAGAAAAGAGAGAGACTGAGAACAGAATCCATGATCTACCAGTGTGGAAAGATGAGATTAAAAAAAGGAGACAGTAAAGGATACCAAAAAAGAACAGTCAGCAGGAAAGGAGGAAAACCAGGCAATTATGCCAAGAACACCAAGGGAGAAGAATGTAAAGAGGAAGGCACGGACAGTGGTGTCAAACTTATATAAGATAACAAGTAAATAGTGTCCATTGGGTTTGGAAACCAAGAAGCTGTGGCAGGAGCAATTTTACGTGAACAGTGGCGACAGAAGCAAGGCTTCAGTGGACGGAGTAGAAGGGAGTGTGGGCATGGCAATGGGAAGGTAGACAGCTTTCTTTTTCATCTGTATTGTCATGTGTCATTCCCTTGATTCTTGGGAATGTGACTTTTCATCTGCTGTGGGACTGTGGGCTCCTTCAGGGCACATAGCCTGTCTCTGATGCCTGGGTCTGGCCCAGTAATGAGTCCACTGCAGATGCAAGTTCCTATTTCATAAGAGTTGGTACGCTGAAGAGGGGAATCATGGGGGTGGTGGGCAAAGGGGATCATTCCTGGTGGGGTTCAGAGCACACCAGGGTGGGCAAGGTTCATGGGGTGCAGTCATGCTTGGGAGTTAAGCTCTGGGTCAGACAGACCTTGTCTCAGATCCTGGCTCTGGTACTTTCTGTGTAACTTTGAGCAACTCTTCTAAGCCTCCACTTCCTTATCTGTCCAAAAGGTATATTAGTTTGGCGGGTTGTCAGAACAAAATACCCGCAGACTGGGTGGCTTAAACAATAAGAATTTATTTTCCCACAGTTCTAGAGACTAGAGGTCCAGGATCAACATGCCGGCAGGTCTGATTTCTCCTGAGGCCTCTGCCCCTCTGCTTGCAGATGGCCGCCTTCTTGCTGTGTCCTCACATGGTCATCCCTCTGTCTGTGTTGCCTATGTTCTAATCACCTCTTCTTTTTTTTTTTTTTTGCGGTACGGGGGCCTCTCACTGTTGTGGCCTCTCCCGTTGTGGAGCACAGGCTCCGGACGCGCAGGCTCAGCAGCCATGGCTCACGGGCCCAGCCGCTCCACGGCATGTGGGATCTTCCCGGACCGGGTCACGAACCCGTGTCCCCTGCATCGGCAGGCGGACTCTCAACCACTGCGCCACCAGGGAAGCCCCTCTAATCACCTCTTCTTATACGGACACCAGAAACACTGGATTAGGGCCTACCCTAATGACCCCACTTTAACTTAATTACCTCTTTAAAGTCCCTGTCTCTAAAAATAGTCACATTCTGAGGTATTGGGGATTATGACTTCAATATATGAATTTGATGGGGACACAGTTCATAACAAAGAGGATAATCTTAAAAGCTATTGCATATGGGCTTCCCTGGTGGCGCAGTGGTTGAGAGTCCGCCTGCCGATGCAGGGGACACGGGTTCGTGCCCCGGTCTGGGAGGATCCCACGTGCCGCGGAGCGGCTGGGCCCGTGAGCCATGGCCACTGAGCCTGTGCTCCGGAGCCTGTGCTCCGCAAGGGGAGAGGCCACAACAGTGAGAGGCCCGCCTACCGCAAAAAAAAAAAAAAAAAAAAAAAAAAAAAAAGCTATTGCATATACTTTGGGGAAGAAGAATTGAGAAAATATATAGAACACATTTAGCACAGTACCTTAGTGACTACTAAATAAATGACCTAGAGAGAAGAAAACATGCAGACTGATCAAGGATATGCTTGCCTAGCTCTAGACGGAAGTAGAGAGGAAAACCCAAAGTTCATTTTCTGAGGCATTTCTCCTGGAACACAATCCCTGACCAAGCCCCTCACCTACAGGTGTGTCTCCTCTCAGCTCTGGTCCTGCCTACTTCCATTATGTCCCTCCTCTCATGACTGTTTTCCCCCATGATGATGAATTCTCCAAAGGCAGAGATTATGTCTATCTTGTCTGTATCATCAGTATAGAAACAGGACAACCTGCACAAACATATTTATTGAATAAATAAATGACTCTCAACATTTTTCTGAGATAATGCAGTGATTCCTCCCACCAGCCCATTTTTACAGCACTGGTGTACATAAAATAGCGAGGATTTAAGAAGACTAGAAACATTGCTTTGATTCATGGGTATTTTGAATCTGCTTTTATTCAATGAAGTTGCTGTTTAAGTTTCCCCCTTTGAGTAAAGGAAAACCTGATACATTTTCAGGGCACGCAATCCGTGTGCCGTTATGCTTTCTTAATATTTAGCTAGCTTTCTCTCTCTTTCTCCCCACTGCCCTGGAGCAAATGCTGAATTTTAATTTTGTCATTTTGTGTCTAAATTTTAGCTATAGCCTTTACACAGTTATGAATATGTCGACCCCCTCCCCCCAAAAAGAGAAACATCAAAACTCAAAACACGCTTTATGTAAATTTGCCTTCTCAACTTATGCACCTGAGTTCAATGAGGCTCAGAAGAACGGCTGCAATTTGGTTAATGTTTTCCTTCTGACACAGAATTTCAATTTGGAATTGTGTTTCTGCAAAGGCAGTACAATTTAGGAGGCTGACAATTTAGGAGGCCATTTAAGATGAGGCCTTCTCTATTAAGGGTGGTAGGAGGGCTTCTGCTGGAGGGATTAACTGGGCCAAAAGTTCACCAAGGTCAGAGGGCAACAAATGTCCTTGACACTGTAAAGGTCTGTTTGGAAATCTGAGAAGTATTCAGAGCCCCAGTTGTTTTTTTAATGCTGTTAATGGGAGACAGAGTGCTAATTAGTCAGATTCACTAAGTGGCTGAGTCATGCTGTAACCCTTCTTATAAAAGAAGTGCCCATTTTAAGATGCTAAATGAGGCCATAAAGGCAGCCAACCATGCCATTCCTGAAACATAAGAAAGAGGGTACCAATGAGGCTGTTAATGTAGCCAGTGAATTGAGTTTTGTGTGTGTATCTAAATCTATATGCATATCTGTCTATTTATCTATCTATCGATTGAGGAGTCACATCTAGGGCCTACTCTAATAAGCACTTAAATAAATCCTGTAATAAACTTAGGTTTCCAAGACATTTAATCAGATCAATTTATTCTTAAGGAAAATCCATGCACAATTTTTATTTGGAAAACAAAATCCTAAGGCTTAAGATTTAAACAATTTTCCTGAAAATTGTGGTTTTGGGATTATCAGTAGAGGGGCCAGAATGGTAGAGGCAGGTTCTGAGGCACATACAGGAATAAGACATGGGAATTTCAGGGTTTGGCCACACCCTCTTGGGAAGGTTATCTTAGCTGGGCTTTCTTAAGCTTTCTTCAGGGGAATTAAATTTCCAAGCTACCTATTTGCTTATTTTACAGCCTTTTGCCCCCTTCTCTCGGTTGGTTCAACGGTTACCCAAATAAAAGATTTTAACTAGAATTCCTTCCAGAGGTGTTGGTGGACAGCCCTGAATGGTGTTTGTTCTTCACAACTGGGACTGTGTTTCAGTTTCTCCTATTCCTGGCACAGTAGGATTGTTAACAGGAAAACCAATGCAGGGTTACTGGTGCCTACGGACTGGAAACAAAATACACAGGAGAACTTGAGAGAGCGTACCTCTGAGAGGATGAGCAAATCATCAGGTGTTGTCAATTCTCCCAGCACACTGACTAGTGACTGAGAAACCAATGGTTTTTGCTTGGGATGATCTAGGCTAAGGGTATGATTAAGAAATATTTTTCCTTCTTTCTCCCGCCGTATCTTTAACTCCCTCTTGGGAAAGGAAGTACTTTCATTTTGTCAAAAGCAAGAGAAGAAAAAAAGCATGGAGCTGGGACACGCTAGTTTTGGTGACAGTAGATGGTGGTGTGTGCCGTGGGAAGGTGTCTTCACGAAGGTGAACCCAGGAGACAGCCTGTGGTTGGTATCACTGCATCGACCTCCCGCACTGACCATGACTTGGCGTGGACCTGACCCTGCTTCAAGTTTCCTCTGATGGGAAAAGAATGCCTGGAGAGAAGATGAGCCTGAACTGGCACAACGGGGGGTGAAAACAAAACAAAACAGCAAAACACATTTGGCAAATTATATACTATGTCCTTGTATAAACCATTTGGATTCTATTTAGGGGTAAGTGAGGTTCTCAGTCAACATTATTTTGAGTAAAGGAATGATATACTCAAGTTTGAGAAAGATCATTTTAGCAGCCAGCAGAGCAAAGAGCTTGAAGCAGGGAACACAGAGGGAGGGAAACCAGTGGGGAGGTGGGGAGGTGTCCCTGGCCAGGGACTCTGACCAGGTGCCTGCTGTTACTTAAAGGGTGATGGCCTCCCCCCACAGCAGTACAGACATCACCTGGGAGCTTGTCAGAAATGCAGATCCATAGGCTCTGCCTGATGAGCATATCCAGATCTCTGGGGATGGGGTCCAGGAAACTCTTCACACACTCTCTAGTAGATTCTTTTTTTTTTTTTTTAAGTTTTCTATTATATTTATTTTAAATTGATACATACATCACACAGAAAGATGAAAATTATCCTCCAGTGCCATCTTTTCTATATATTCAGAATACAAAGGAAAGCACTACTTCAAAATAAAACAAAAAAAGATTTAAGTAAATTGCTATGTCTCTTTTAGCGTTTAAGAGGCCAACATTTCCTCTCTAGCTTAGAAAGTTCATGGTTAAGCTTGGGCATGGAGTTATTCAACAATGGATCAGTGGTTCTTAATAAGTCCTCCACCACACCCTGATGGGTGGCAACCCTCCATGGCCATATCAGCAATCTGTGATCCAAGAGTGAAATGTGTCTGGGTTAAAATCTCTAGTAGCTTCCTAATGCACGTTCAAGTTTGAGGATGCTTCTGGACAAGATACCATGGGGAAACGCCAAGTTCTTTGGTCACCTGCTTGTGTACCTGGACCCACCCCTGCATTCCTGCCCTGCAGACGCGTACTCTGCAGGGTTAACTTTCTATCTTTTTTTTTTTTTTTTTTAAATCAGTGTTGTTTTATTTATTTATGGCTGTGTTGGCTCTTCATTTCTGTGCGAGGGCTTTCTCTAGTTGCGGCAAGTGGGGGCCACTCCTCATCGTGGTGTGCAGGCCTCTGACTATCGCGGCCTTTCTTGTTGCAGAGCACAGGCTCCAGACGCGCAGGCTCAGTAATTGTGGCTCACGGGGCTAGTTGCTCCGCGGCATGTGGGATCTTCCCAGACCAGGGCTCGAACCCGTGTCCCCTGCATTGGCAGGCAGATTCTCAACCACTGCGCCACCAGGGAAGCCCTAACTTTCTATCTTGATGCGACAAGGGAATGCCTTTCAGCCTTCAGGGTTCCACTTGGAAAACCACAACTTCCAGGGAATAAATCAGGCCACCTGGGAATAGTTTAGTCCCTTTACTTGAGTGTTTCATCAGCTTTGATTCATCAGAGGATCTGGCCTGTATTGTAATAATAATCATTTTGATGACAACCAGCACTTGTTTAAGGGGGGATGGATGATGGCAGGGTATGGAGGACTTCAGTGTTGAGCAGCAATAAATCCTCTCTCTTTGTCTTCGTGGGCTAGGATAGTACTAATCATTTTCTTCCTTCCTTCCTCTCAGGGCTCAGCCTGGGCAGAAAAAAGCAGGCAGCAGCTTAGTGGGGGTGATCTCAGGGATACCACAAAGACCTCCAGGAAGGCCTAAAATCCTTCCTGTCTGCCAGTGTTCCCCATGTACTGGTCACTCTGATATTCTATTGCTTTCTTTTCCTATTGAAACCTTAGTTATTTAAACTATGAATTCCCTCTGAGTGGGTTGTAATTGAACAGTACCCTTTAAAAGACTTGGAGGAGGACCCCAAAAATCTTTATCTTAAAATATACATGTACTATAGTACCAACATTATATATATTATACTAATGCAAACATAACAATGAAAATATAAATGTATATAAATGATATTTTTCCCGACCCCCGATGGATTGGATGGCAAACCCTGCTTCACAGATTCCTGCTCTAAAATTGAAGGTCTGGGGACTTCCCTGGTGGCGCAGTGGTTGAGAATCTGCCTGCCAATGCAGGGGACATGGCTTCAAGCCCTTGTCCGGGAAGATCCCACATGCTGCGGAGCAACTAAGCCCGTGCACCACAACTACTGAGCCCGCGTGCTGCAAATACTGAGACTGTGCACCTAGAGCCCATGCTCCGCAACAAGAGAAGCCACCGCAGTGGGAAACCCGTGTACCTCAACGAAGAGTAGCCCCTGCTCACTGCAACTAGAGAAAGCCCGCCCACAGCAACGAAGACCCAGTGCAGCCAAAGATAAAAATAAAAATAAAATTGAAGGTCTTAATCTGGGGAAATCCATGAATGGGCTCCAAATGGTCAATCATCTCCCTGACGTGTACGCAAAATCGATAAGCATTTTTCTAGAGAGAAGGTAAACCTGTAGCTTTCTTAGAGGGGTTTTTAAACTCAAAGAGTATTATATAATCACAGGTAAAAGAAAGAAGAATCTACAAATAGGATTCTGCATGGGGTGGGGGAGAAAGACATGAATGGAAGAAATGGAGTTATTTAATGAGCAGCTGCTATAAATTAGATACTGTCTCTGAAACCCTGACTTACCTTCCCTCACTTGATTTTCACAAGTCTTGCTGAAGGAGCCATTGCTATGTCTGTTTTATAAATAGGCAAACTGGGACTCAGGGAAATTACATGATTTCCTCAGGTCTTAGCGGGAATGGGATGGATCTGGGATTCAAGGAGGTAGAACAATGGACACCTGGATTTAAAGGGCTTCAAACAGGGAGATTAGGGACCTCAAAGAGACACTTCCCTTCTGGTCTCTGAGAAAGGTGGAGTGCTCCCCTTACCCAAGGCCAACCCCTCCAGCTATGCCGTGGGTTCTTCCTTCTCCTGGCTCTTCTGGGCCTATCTCTATCAAGTATTCTCTCTCCTTTTTACACCTTCAGTCTCTCCTGCTGTCTTTCTTTTTTTTTTTTTTTGCGGTACGTGGGCCTCTCACTGTTGTGGCCTCTCCCGTTGCGGAGCACAGGCTCCGGATGCGCAGTCTCAGCTGCCATGGCTCACGGGCCCAGATGCTCCGCGGCATGTGGGATCTTCCCGGACTGGGGCACGAACCCGCGTCCCCTGCATCGGCAGATGGACTCCCAACCACTGTGCCACCAGGGAAGCCCCCCCTAGTACTTTTAAAGCACAACTCTGTTCCTATAGCTTTGGTGCAGCAACACCTTTGGTTAAAGTACAGATAATGAGATTTGTTGTCTACCTATCTTTCTCCTTCAATAGACCATGAAGGTCTGGAGTAGTATGTTATCTTGGTTCCCTGGGCCTGACAGAGAGCTGGGAACAAAGCACGGTAATGCACGTATGGTGAAGGAATGACTGGATTCCACTGTTGAAAATCACAAATCAAATTCCATGCTTTACAGGGTGAACAACTATCGTGGTATTCCCAGGGCTAATGGGTTTCTCAGAATGCAGAACTTTTAGCACTAAAGCTGGGCTGAATTCGTTGCCTTACGTCTTGACCTAATGGTCCAGACTCAGTATGATCTGGCCCCAAGAAGCTTTTCCAAGTCAACTGGCATTCGTTCCTTACAGACATCCTATGTTTCCAAGGAGAAAGAACAAAGCATGTCCTTGAAGTCCCCTGAAGATGGATCATTTGCTAAACCTGTGATGTGAATGCAGGGCCTCAAGCCAGGTATCATGAAAGGGGGGGTGGTTTGCTATTTTGGTTGCACTTGGTTCAGTTTGCCACTGGAGGTCGTGTGAGTGGAACTGACCCAGATGGTAAGGAACAGGGCTATTTGGATGGGGGTGGGGTGTAGGGAGTGGGATGGTTAGGAAGGAGTCTGGTGTGGTGCAGGAGTTCTCCCAGTGTGGTCCTTGGACCCGCAGCATCGGCCTCCCCTGGAAAGCTGTTAGAAATGCAAATTCTCAGGCCCTACCCCAGCCCTACGGAATCAGACATTCTGGGGGTGTGCCCAGAATTCAACAAGCCACCCAGGGCACTGTGATGCACACACAAATTTGAGGGCCACTGTCAGGTGAAATGAACACTTTAGAAGGATTCAGAAACCTGGATAGTTGGGCCAGTTGTCACAGATTATCCGTGAGATTGTGGGGCCTCCAAATCTCTAGGTATTAACTGAGGGGGGTGGAAGGGATGATCTCTGAAGTGTGAAGGAAAGTCCTTTCCCCCCAGTATCTCTAACTTCCTCTTACTATCCTATGAGCAACTATAATCCTGTAATCTCAGCCTGTGTCAAAACCTTGATTTAATTCATGTTTGCCCACTGCTCCTTGGATGGCTGTTGCTGTGCTGGGTGCTATCCTGGAGGGATGCTGTGAACTGACCTAAGCTGATTCGATCAGCCCTATAAAGGTCTTTGGGGACCATATTGGTAGCCTGGTCAGGGTGCTAGATCTCTTGGATTGGGACAACCGTGACACCAAGTTTTATTTTTCTTTCTTTCTTTTTTTTTGGCCAGCACACCCCACAGCTTTCAGGATCTTTGTTCCCCGACCAGGGATTGAACCCTGGCAGTGAAAGCCAGAGAATTCCCTAACACTGGACTGCCAGGGAATTCCTGACACCAAGTTTTAATGATAGCAAGGCTCAGACCAAATTCTGCCACCCATATAAACATTTTAAGTCAGGAGACACAAAGGAGTCATATAAGCTGTTCTATGAGCTTGAGAAAGTCCTAGCTCTGGGTCCCTTTGAGCAGCGGTCCCCAAACTTTTTGGTACCAGGGACCGGTTTCGTGGAAGACAGTTTTTCCATGGACGGGGGTGGGAGGGGGTTGGTTCAGGCGGTAATGTGAGCGATGGGGAGCGGCAGGTGAAGCTTCGCTCACTCCTACCCACTCACCTCCTGCTGGGCTACCCGGTTCCTAACGGGCTGCGGACCGATACTGGTCTGCAGTCCGGGTGTTGGGGACCCCTGCCTTTGAGTGTTCCGACAGCAACTTGCCCGGAGGGTTCACTAGAGGCAAAGAGGCAGTCATGGAGCAGCAGGACTCAACTAACATTCCAGCCAGATTCAGACGAGGAGCATCCTCAGAGCCAGCAGCTGCACCCAGGACAATTTCCGCATCAAGGCTCAGGCACAGCTCCTAATTGCACAGGCTCTCGGGCTCAATGGATTCTTAGCCCTGTTCACGCATGAGTGGGATGCCTGTGCAATATTTCAGTCAATACACACATCTTGATCACCACTCGTTTCACCAATGAAAAATCATTTCTCATATCCATTACTCTACAAAGAAAGCCTCTGGGGTTGATCATCCCTGAAGAGAGCTGAAGTGTTGCTAGAGCCTCATGTGGAGGGCAAAGTTTCCATTAGAGTCTTTCAAATTCTAACCACCCCCAGAGAGAGTCAATGAGGGTGCTGACCTTCCTCCCTCCAGCTAGATGAAAACTACCCAACAAATATTGTCTATGGGGGACTACACAGAGAAACATAATATTACAGATTTCATACCATATGAAAATGCTGTATTTTAAGGTCAGAAATTTCTGGTTGAGGTTGGTAATTTTATATGATTCAACCTAAAGACATAGTCCTTGAGCATCTCTGAATACCTAGTGCTATCTGTTTTTCTTACCCCATCTTTGCTGGTCTCCTTGAGTGCCCCACTGCATCTCCCCGCCAGACATTGACCTTGGTTCTCCACCTGAGATGGTTCCGTCTCAATCTTTTTTCTGCAAATGCCAATCTTATCTGAGATATCACCTTATACAAGGGGCTCTAGGCTCCTCACAAAAACCAGTGCCCTCCTAGGACATTTTAAATATGCTGTGCTAACTGCCTTCTGAGCACCATATTGTAAATCCTTTGTTAATTCCTTTGTCCTGGCCTGTAGGTTGTGAGCTCCCCGACAGCTGGGGCTGGACCTACCTAATTGCCAGGACGGAGCAGAAGGCAGCCAACAGTGCCTTATGCTCCACAGCATGTCTCCTTGAGAAGTTTTCTTGGGAGGGCAAATGAGCTTAACCTACATGACAATAATGTCCTCAGCGGACAATACAAGGCAGATTACAATTAGGTGCTAAATGTGGAGATATGGTCTGTAAGTGCCATAAGCAGTTAGGGATAGAAGACTGAAGGTGAAGCTGATGGAAAGCCAATCGAAGACATTTAGGAGATGGAGATTTGAGCACTTGTCTTAAGTTTCCTGGTCATAAGGGACTACGGAGGAGAACCCAGGCCACTCTGATTCACCCACGGGGCTCACCCTGGACCATTCTCTGTGGGACAATGAGGCTCCCATGAACCTGAGAGAGAACTCTCGGCATGACCAGATCTGTGCAAGGGTGACAAACAGAGGGATGGGGAAGGAATAACAATGGCAGTTACACCAATTAAAACAGAACTGATATCATCTGGGATCACTCAACCAATTAGCATACAATTTAGTGTAATAAGAAATCAGAGAGAAGAAGAGAGAGGGAGAGAATGAGAACACAAACATATGCACCTACCAAGAATAAGTGAGGAAGCAAAAGACCAAACCTGCTGGGTTTCAACGTTGGGTAGATCTCTCATTTGCCAGCAAGAATTCCACCCAAGAAGGAAGATGACTGTGTCCTAGCCATCTTGGAGTCCAGCATATTATCTATTGCAGATTTTGACATCTTACTTAGGCTCTTGCCAGTCTGATTTTAGGAAGAGTGTACATTATTTACATGAAAACAAATATGAGCTTTAGGAGGCATTTTTCCCCTGCGTGCAATTCCTACTAAAGAATTTACATTCTTCTAATTTGCTGCTTTACTGCATCACTTAGTATCCGCCTGAGATGAGCACAATGTCCTCAGCTGGGACGGTGCAGAAGAAATTTACCCTTTTTGCACTGAATCACTTGCTCTCCTCCTTGAAGCCACCAAATTCTTGCTCACTCGTAATGCCCTTTTCTAAGCACATGTATTGTTCTGCAGGTATCAGCTGATCCCCAAATCACGATGCAGGCTTGGGAAGACGTTTGATTTTAACATTTCATCCTGAGTGTCCTGTTGCTGTATTTTTCCTCCGATTGAAAGTGGCCTTTTTAATAACCAATGCAGAGGCATGTGTTTTATCGACGTTGCCACTGATGGATTCGTCTTTGGAATGGGGATTCTGAGTGAATTTTAGCAACACACAAATGTGAACACCATCTGGTGAGCTGTTTCCTGCAGAGTTAGGATAAACATCATGAATAGCATTAATGTAAACCACACGTATTAGTGGTACCCACCCTACCAGCTCAATGGACGTACAGACTGAAACTGAACCAGAAATGGTCTTAGGAAACCAAACATTGAACTCCTGTGTTCCTCTAGGAAAAGGAAGACAGATTTAGAAGCTTGGTTTAAACACATAGGATTTCTAACACCCACGCTTTTGCTTGTTGCATTTAGATATTTAGGACTAACAGCAGTCCAAGAGGCCAACTCTGAAGGCAGCTTTTCATGTGATTGTGGATGTCTGTCACTTGCCAGTTCTATTAAAACTGAAAGAAATACAAACAAATCATTGAAGGTCTTTGAGGCATTGTGGCCCCGTACATTTGCAGCTATGCCCATTGCACTTAACCTGAAAGAATATTGGCTCATGAAGAGTTTTTGTGTTTATCAAAGACAAATTGCAGAGGTGATGCTGATCTTCACTGGGACAGGGCAAAGGGCAATGGAGAGCCTTCTGGAATCACGTTAATGGAGACTGATCTTTGTAGCTGTGTTTTATTTTCAAATATCAGTAGGGAGCAAACTTCTTGGCTGTGTGGCTTTTGCTCAACAGTTTCTTGATATAATATGGTTTGGCTGGATTATTATAATTATAATCTATGGGGGCTGTATCCATGACGGCAACCTAGATTTTGAAGTCTTTTCCAAAGGGTTTTTTCTATCATTGGGTCTGTATCCTGCTGTTTAAATCCCTCACAGATGTAGGGAGATGGGAATAGGATATTCTTTGCTCTCCACTGTCTATCCCTGTCTGCCTTCTTATTTATTGTCTTTACTACGTGCCAGTTGTTGTGCTACTTGCTTTCCATTGTCCCTTCATTAGCACTGCTCCTATTTTGAATTCCACATCTCCTATTTAGTTGCCACTGTTGACCATGGCAAAGGGGACCTCCCATCCCTTTCTTGGTTTTACCACCTTCTCCCATTTTCCTTCTTCACACTAAGACCTCCCAATGTCTTGGTGACAAAATCCATGTTGATAAGATTGACCATGAGTTACTAATTGTTGATGCTGGATTAAAGGTATAAAGGGGTTCATTATACTATTTTTCTACTTTTATGTAAGCTTGAAATGAAAAGTTAAAACACTTCATGTTGATGACCCTTCCAAAATCCTAGACTTAGGGTTCTTGAATATGGTCTTTGCTTCCATTTCAGCTACCATGGGCAAGACCACATGCTGGACTTCAATATCACTTAGACTGTTTCTCCCCCAAGATCTCCAACCATGAAATTTCCTTATTTGGATTCACTTTCCACCTTGCCCACTACTACCCCATCTTTCCTACGAAGTTCATTATTGACCAACACCCAGATCTCAAATCCCCTTACTACTCTCAGTTCTTAGAATTCATTTGTTTTCATTTTGGCTTCAGTTAAGCTCCTGCCTAGCCTAGGTCCCTTGGATTGGACAATGAGATGATTCTCATACCACCACCCTAATTCAATACTCACTTGTCTTTATATGACACCTGTTCTTCCAATCTTCATCCATAGAAGCCCCACTACACATATTTTCTCCTGCTTACTTGCTAGCAAATATACTCCAGACCCCATTACCTGGGTACAGTCCATATGCCAGAAAGTAGCAAATATTATGGAATATATTATTATTATGGAATATTCCTTTATGGAATATCTTATGAGTTTCCATCATCCATTTATTTTTAACTCACATCTTAGCCATCCAGAGCAGCACTGTCTACTAGAACTATCTCTGAAGATTGAAATGTTTTCTGAATCACTACTGTTCAAAATGGCAGCCACAAACCACATGTCCTATCTATCAAGCACTTGAAATGTGACTAGTGAGATTGAGAAACTGAAATTTAACTGTATGAAGTTTCCATTGATTTAAATTTAAATAGCCACATGTAGCTAGTGGCTACCATGTTGGACAGCACGACTCCAGAGCTTTAGGGCATTTTTCTAATTTCAGCACCATTGTTGCTACCTGGAGAATCTTCCTACCAAGGTGGTATGTTCCCTTCTCACCGCAAGGGCAGCTCTTCTGTACTGTGGATACTTTCTCTCTTTCTGGTGCTTTTGTTGTTGTCCCTGGGGTAGCCTGACTTGATGCTGGGTACAGAGATCGAAAACTCTGGGTTGTTGGCCCCTGCCTAACTCTCTCCTTCTGCGAGGCCATCTTTCATGCTTTATTTCAGCACCAAATGCCTGGAATTCCATTGTCTGTTTCCTGAACCCCTGTAATGAAATGGCCTCTGGCTAGTTTCCTTGCCACCATCTAGGGTCCATTCTTCACCCAGAAGATAGAATGAATGTATTAAAATGAAATTCATACTTCCTTTTCTCCTCTTTTGCCACTTCAGGGGTGTTATGTATGCCTTAGCCTAAAATTCTCCCTTCTGCTTTTTGCAGAGCTGGCTCCCATCCTTAGAATCTCAGCTTAATTGACACCTTCTCAGAGAGGTCTTCTCTGACCTGTCTAAAAAACATCCTCATCTTACTGCCTGTCTCAGGCCCTGTTTTGTCCTTTGTAGCATTTATTGCAATTTGTTCCTCTTTTATTTGTTTGTTTAATTGTTTTCTCCTATACTATGAACAGTCTACATAGATAGGGATCACGGTAGTTTTTCCTTCCTCCCCATTGGATCTCTACTACTTAACATGGGATAGAGACTCAATAAAGAATTGTTGGATGAATTATTGAGTAATGTCCATTTTCTTCCTAAGGGAGCATGATAGGCTATCCTCTTCCTTCTTAAAGTCTGGTCCATGGACTGGCAGCATGGCACCACCTGGACTTTTGTTAGAAATGCAGAATTTCAGGCCCCACCCCAGACCCACTGTATCAGAGTTTGAGATGGAGCAGCGCTGTTCTACCAGACTGACTGGGAGAAGAGAGTGGGGCGCTTCCTGTCACTGTCCCCTGCGTTCCACCACTGGCCCCAGACCCATCTGTGGCCCTAGTAGTGGTTTTCTTTCTCTTCAAGGGGAATAAGAATGTCTCTCCAACAACAGAAATGTACAAAGTCTCCTGACTATTCCCGGAAGTGGGGATTTACATTTTTCACGTCTGTTTGTCAGCTGCGTGGGCTCATTTGAGGCTGGACTGCAGGGCTGTACTGAGGACAGAATTGCTGGTTGAAGTCCTGACGTGTTGCTCACTGGCTGTGTGAGATTGGGCGTATTACATAACCTCTCTGTGTCTACTCAGTACCTGCGTTAAAAACATAGCCAGGTGGTACACCAGACAATGGAATATTATTCAGCACTAAAAAAAAAAAAGAGCTATCAATACATTAAAAGACATGGAGAGGGCTTCCCTGGTGGCGCAGTGGTTGAGAGTCTGCCTGCCGATGCAGGGGTCGCGGGTTCCTGCCCCGGTCCGGGAGGATCCCACATGCTGGGCCCGTGAGCCATGGCCGCTGAGCCTGCACGTCTGGACCCTGTGCTCCGCAACAGGAGAGGCCACAATAGTGAGAGGCCCGCGTACCATCCCCCAAAAAAGAAAAAAGACATGGAGAACCTTAAATGCATATCCCGAAGTGAAAAAAGCCAATCTGAAAAGGCTACATAAGGTAGGATGCCAACTATATGCCATTCTGGAAAAGGCAAGACTAAGGGAGACAGTAAAATGATTGTTGGTTACCAGGGGATGGTGGGGAGGAGAGGGGTGAATGGGTGGAGAATTTTTAGGGCAGTTAAAATACTCTCTTTGATACTAAGATGAGCACATGTCATTTGTCCAAACCCATAGAATATGCACCAAGAATGGACCTTAATGTCAGTGTAAGTTCATGAGTTGTAGCACAGGTAGCACTCTGGTGGGGGATGTTGATAATGGAGGAGGCAGTGTGTATGTGTGTGGAGGTGGGGATATATAGGAAATTTCTGTATCTTCCTCTGGATTTTGCTGTGAACCTAAAACTCTTTTAAAAAAATTGCCTTAGTAAAAAACAAACAAACAAACATAGCCAGCATTTATAGAGTGCTTACAATGAGCCAGGCCCTGCACTAAGTGCTTTACTTCACTTCATACTTAACACTCACAAAACCCTATTAGATGCCTTTTTTTGATCACTGTAGTGTAGATGGAGATTTGGGGCTCCGAGAGATGGAGTACTTTGCACAAGGTTACATAGCTGGTAAATGGCTAAGCTGGAATTCAAACCCAGGGCTGCCTATCTCCAGACTCTGATCCTCTGGGACTGTGCAGCTCTGGGATGACAGTGCTTGGGGTTCTTGTGACATCCCAGTGAAAGAATAGTGTTGATAGACTGTGATTAAGTCTTGTGTAAATGCTAGTTATAATCTGGAGTGGAGACAAATGGCCATGTCCCTCAACACATGACCAGCTTGTACATATGGTCCTGGCTGGGAGTGTCTCAGCCAGCTACACCATCTCTGCTAGTGTCCAGACTTCTGGCTCTTCCCTGGGAGGTGCAAGACGTGGACTGCTGGGATGTACCCCTCTCCCTGGACTAGGGAGATGATCTAAATGAGAAGCAAAGGGAGGATTGCTCTTCTTCAGGTACTGCACACAAACCCAAGACCTGGACCCCTGCAGGATTCTAGCTGCTCTGTCGATCTGTTCCTTATAAGTAAGAGGAGAAGAACCAGAAAGTGCTCAGACCCCCAGAACCAAGATCACAAAATGCTCACTAGGTATCCTATTCTATGCACTTCCGTCATCTCTGCAAGCAACACAGAACAGAAAACTCATCCCCTTATTACACCTGGGGAACAGAACAGAAGTAGAAAGAGATGAAATCATTTGCCTAAGGTCATAGACTTCATCATGCTTAAGAGCAAGGACCAGGAACTTAAACATTTCTTTACTCCAAATTCAGAGCTTTCTCTAGCAGATGTGTCTGCCGAAAAAGCTGGCGTTTCAGTTCTTTTATGCTCAGTTCCATTTCAGCATTTCTTCTGATGTATGGTCCAAATTCTGCTTCAGTGCATCTTGCTCAAAACTCATTTCTTTGGTAAACCATCTTCTAATCTTATATGACCACAGGCTCTCCTTATATGGAAGTTCCTAAACAAGGTCTTTGAAAAATGACATCATAATCCTAAAAAGAAAGGAAGGAAATTGAAACCAATCTTTGTGACATACTGTTTTTATTTGGGTGCTTGTGCTATTTAGATGAAGGGGCTGCAGATAGGAACTATATCTTTTCCATGTTTTATACCATGCTTAATAAGTTCACAGAATATAATAAATGTTTCACAGGCCAATGAAAACTTCCAAAACACATAACCTAGTGGGGAGGTTGTAAAATTATTCGTGACTGACACTGATGAGAGGATCAGAGTTTTTACCCTACAGGGAGATGACACCTTGACACCCAGAGAATCTAGGAGTTATTCTTAGGAAAACCAGATACAGAGTATTTCAATAAAACCTATTTCCAGCATGAATGTTATTAAGATATGTACAAATGTGCATAATAATAAGGTGCTAATTTATGCCACTCTATGATATAACTAATAGTTGGTGCTTGTTACTTATCATATGATGCACTCATTTTTTTTTTTTTTTTTTGCGGTACATGGTCGTCTCACTGTTGTGGCCTCTCCCATTGTGGAGCATAGGCTCCGGACGCGCAGGCTCAGCAGCCATGGCTCACGGGCCCAGCCGCTCCGCGGCATGTGGGATCTTTCCGGACCGGGGCACAAACCCGTGTCCCCTGCATCGGCAGGCAGACTCTCAACCACTGCACCACCAGGGAAGCCCTGATGCACTCATTTTAATATGATTCTTCAAAGAGGATCAATAGTGCTGATAGAATGAGATAATATATGTGTAGGAGAGCATATGTATAGTAAATATCATATATGTGTAAATGATTATCTTAATAATGGAATCATTTCAGATGTCTGAACAACTGAATGAGCATTGTGGAATTATTGGAAAATGAAAGTTCAAAGATGCTGGACAAATAAAATTTGAAATTGAACCATCCACACTGTATGACAGTTATGTGGAGTGTCAGAGAAAAGATTATCTAGAGTGAGAGGAAGGAAAAAAGATTATCTGGAATAGGAGGGAGGAGAAAGTCCTTTAGCAGTTTTTGAACATTTGCTTCCTCAGTTTATCTGTTGCAATGTCCTGATAACAATTTTTATTGCAAATGAAACCATTTCCTAATGTGTGTATGTGTTACTGAAAGGCTTAGTGCTTATGTATCCTGTAATAGTCCAAGCATAGCTATAGAAGAGGGTGAATGAATACAGAGAAATTTGGGGTCAATAAAGGAGTGGGTACATAGCACCCTTGGGAAGTAGAGGCTGTGAGGGGCTCAAGTCCAGGTCAATGGTCAAGGCTGGTATGAGTGGGTGGGAGCAGACTGACCTGGAGGAAGGTGTCCTCAAGTAAGAGCGAGGCAGGGGGATGGCCTCTCATAGTCTTGTGAGAAAGACTTTTAAATTAATAAATGCAGGGCTTCCCTGGTGGCTCAGTGGTTGAGAGTCCATCTGCCGATGCAGGGGACATGGGTTTGTGCCCCGGTCCGGGAAGATCCCACATGCCGTGGAGCGGCTGGGCCCGTGAGCCATGGCCGCTGAGCCTGCGTGTCCGGAGCCTGTGCTCTGCAACGGGAGAGGCCACAACAGTGAGAGGCCCGCGTACCGCAAAAAAAAAAAAAAAAAAAAAAAAAAAAAAAAAAAAAAAAAAAAAAAAAAAAAAAGTTAATAAATGCAAAGTGCTAGGTGCTGTGATGATGATGATGAGGATGACTTTTTTGATCATTTATTGGGTATCAAGTGTATATTTTACCTGCATTTCTATGTATCGAAACACTTTATGTGAACACTCTGACAGATAGGAGTAATTACAGGATGCTTTGAAATCCCATAAGAGGGATTTCTAACCTAGTCTAGGAGGATTAGTTTAGGTTTGCAGGAGAAGATGAACATCTTAAATCAGAGTGGAGAGGAGATGGAAGTACAAGAGGGGAGAAGGGTGGAGAGAGGAGGGAATTCACGTGGCACATCAGAATGGCAAAAAGTTAAGCTCATTCCCTCTCTGCCAGACTTTAGTCCTTCTCGTCAGGGTTATCTATGAAGTAATCGCTGGCGAGAAAGTCATCCCGTATATAATCAGAAAAACTGAGTTCCCCCTCCAAAGCTGCACTTACTGTTTATGGTAGATATTGTTCTTGTTCACCAATATATCTGGTCTCCTCTCCAGTTGCATAGAAGATTAAATTTCCCTTATCCCCAAAGACATAGCCACGGATTTGCTTTGGCCAATGACTTGTGTACAGAATTGAATTGGGTGGAGGCACATAAACGTTGGTGTGCTGTTCGCCATACTCCTCTTTGTTTTATTGAACCAGATCATGTACAGCTGTAAGCAGGTGGAGCCTCTGTCAGTTTGGATCCTCACTCAGGGTCTGAGAAGGACTCCTGAGGGTCACCTTGACTCACAGCAAGTTTCGAGTGAGAAATAAATTTCTGTTCTGCTAAGTCGCTAAATTTTTGGGAGTGTTCATGAGTGCAACATAACATTTTCTGTACTGTTTGTCTTTTTTGCTGTTGAAAACATTTTTGTTTTTAGATTTGCATTTTGTTTTTGTGTCCTTTGACTCACTTTTACCATAAAGTATTGTCTATGGGCTCTTAATGGCATCTATATTTTTTGCTGGAATGAAATGACCTTTGAAAATAACATACTATTATTTAAAAATCTTATGGTGAATTTAAGATGGGGGTTTGAGTTAAGAATATAAGAAATGCTTCTATTAACGAAGTGAGAGAGTGGCATGGACTTATATATACTACCAAATGTAAAACAGATAGCTAGTGGGAAGCAGCCGCATAGCACAGGGAGATCAGCTCAGTGCTTTGTGACCACCTAGAGGGGTGGGATAGGGAGGGTGGGAGGGAGGAAGACACAAGAGGGAGGAGATATGGGGATATATGTATATGTATAGCTGATTCACTTTGTTATAAAGCAGAGACTAACACATGATTGTAAAGCAATTATACTCCAATAAAGATGCTAAAAAAATCCTATATGGGTAATATTCTGCGAAACATACTCAATACTGTACTATTACTGTCAATGTTTTGATGCTTGTTTTTTCTTTCTACTGGTGTAATACATTCTACATTTTCCCTATCATCACTAATTAAAGAGAACTTAATTTTCAGGTAGCATGACGTTCGTATATTTATTAGGAAACCAACTCCTTAAAAATGGTAGTTGTGGGTTAAATCCATATATCCTTCTGGAACTATTTTTCTTTTTACAGAGAATGTTTCCAGTACATTGCTAGACCTCACGGTTTGCGTTAATTAAAATATGCATTAATACACCTCACTGAAGCCAGAATTTCAATGTTAGACACTTTCGGATGGTATGAGAAAGTTGGACCCAAACTTACAAGTTTGGCCTAGTTTATTGCTTAGAGTCTGCTATCAGTTTTGTTTCCCAAAGTAATTCAAAGGCAAAGGTAAAACAGGTTAATAAAAATTCAGGTGCAACTACATTGGTAGACTAGATGATTAAGATGAGAGGCTGACCTGAAACAAGGGCAAAATTTCCAGTGAAATTCTGTTTATTATGTAATTTGCAAAGGATAAGGGGATCATAGTCTTTTCTGGGGTGTTTTAATTTGGAGACTCAGAAAAAAAGGGTAGGAGATTATAAGATTTCTTCCTGTAGAAGAGCTTGCTTCCCACCGAACAGAAAAGATTGCTCATTAGAGTTTTTTTTTTTCTTTCTTCCTTCTCTTCTTTTAAAGAAAAACAAAACAGTATTTTTATTGTAATATTTCATAGTATCTTATTGTAATTTGAAACATACCATGGGATTTATAGAGTGAGCTGCCACCCACTGATAACTTTTCAGAACCTAAAGGATTTTAATGAGATGTCTTAAAACCTTACTGTGACAGCATTTACATAAGAGCAGTATTATAATATGGTTATCCTCCTGGACCCAGAGAGTTTAGTTACTAAAGAGATAAAGTGATTTGTTTGCTTTATTGATGAGACTCATCTTACCTATAAGACAGTGTTCTATGACGATTCAAGGACAGTATTCAGAAAAATTTCCAATATATGTGTACATTCTTTTTTTTGTACCTGTTTGTGCCTTTTTGTACCATTTATTTGACTTCATTTTCTAATTTTTAAAATCTATTCCCCCCTTCCTTCCTTCATAGGCTGAAAGAATGGTCTTTGTTCTGAGTCTGTCTACACCTTTTTCTTCCAGATTCTGTTACGTTTCTGCACATAGTTCTTTATGTTTCTCTCACACCCCCTTCCCTGCCCTTTCCCCCCATTTCTTCTCCCCCCTGATGCGGTCCTGCCTGACGTCCACTATCATGCTTGTTCTGCCTCTTAGCTTCTTGGGGGAAATAGGATGAGATGTTTTAAACTTCCTTTGGCAGAAAGAGACATACTTTCTGATAATCCTTTCCCGACCCTTTGACTTAGCAGGTATTGGGACTTGTTTTAATATTTCCACAACCATTGTCATGCAGGTTACATCATCCAATCACCTCACCAAGTTGGGCTCTGAACAAAGAGATATAAAAAATGGGAATGATAAGACCTACCATGGCAAAACAATTTAACACCAGACTATTTCACATAGTGCATAACTTACTGCTATACACAAAGGTTAAATTACGTGGTAAGATAATTATAGGTTAAAAATTGTGCCTTAGAGATAATATGTGCAAAATAAAGTAGAATAAAGAGTGATTCACTTGAGAGCAGAATTACACCATTACCAGAAAAATTAAATTCTACACCTTGAGATTCAGCTTTCCCTTGTGGGATTCATCCTGAGTGCACTTGTTTCTCTTTCATTTGGTTTCTCTTTCCTGTTCAGTGTCCTCTGATAAATCACTGTCTTATTCAGGTAGTTTGCTAGCGGCGTCTTTGGCGCTCTGAGCAGGAAGTCACAGTCAAGGGCAGAAATTGGATCATCAAAGATGGAGAATTGGTGGTCTCCCCATTTCTCCTCCAGTGTTCATTTCCAGTACACTAGGTGGTCTGTAATAGCTACTTGGTGGAGTAGAATCAAAGGTTTTAGGCTTCTCCACAGGTTGGAGTGTGCACACACACACGTGGACAGCAATCTTTTACATGCAAATGCACGTATTCAATTACTTCAGGGTCTACGCATGTTTACCTTTCTGATTCATATATATATGAGCACACACATGATATCCTGTTACCAGACTTCTCTGTACAGGTAGAACACCTTGTATGTTTTCTTTTGTTTTCACCTTTGTAGATGACTTGTTTCATTAATGAACTGTCTCCATCAGCTTAATATGCACCAGGACAACAGAGCCAAGAATCCTCTCAAACAACTTCTATTAGGGTGTAGAATGTACTATAAAAGTGATGGTGAAAATTCGTTTATATTTCCTGAGCATAATACCAGCTGAAGTTGAAGGAAGGTGGTCTAGGATTGTATTGAGTGCAAAGGGAAAATGAGGTGGAGAAAAACTTGCCTTGGATAGGAATTTCCTTTTTTGTGTGGTGGTAGAAAGGGGATTAAGGAGGACTATGAGCACATTGATAGCTTACTTTTTTATTACAAAAATTTACCCACCTGATTTTTTATTATAGGAACATTCACAACTTATTTTTTTATTAGAAAAGTAGGGACTTCCTTGGTGGTGCAGTGGTTAAGAATCCACCTACCAATGCAGGTGACATGGGTTCCAGCCCTGGTCCGGGAAGATCCCACATGCCATGGAGAAGCTAAGCCCGTGCGCCACAACTACTGAGCATGCACTCTAGAGCCCGCGAGCCACAACTACTGAGCCCACGTGCCACAACTACTGAAGCCCACGGGCCTAGAGCCCGTGCTCCACAACAAGAGAAGCCACCGTGGTGAGAAGCCTGCGCAGCGCAACGAAGAGTAACCTCCTCTCGCCGCAACTAGAGAAAGCCCGCGCACAGCAACGAAGACCCAATGCAGCCAAAAATAAATAAAATTAAAAAAAAAAGAATAGTAAAACATACTTTATAGGAAAAAGAAATGCAAATCAGCACACCCAAAAATTCACCTCAGTTTAAAAATACATTGGGATTAGATCTGCACTGAAGGATCTGTGCCACCTATTAAGAGTAGTTATCCTTGGGGAGGGATTGCTAGTTCAGTAATTTCATTTTTATGGTTCCTTTGGAGAGAACCAGAGAGTTGCTTTAAAAATGCTGTTAAATTAGACCTGTGTGAGAGACAACTGTAAACTACTTGAAAAAGAAGAAAAACAACAAAAAATCTGTGAAAACCTAGAAATGTGAAAACCTAGAAATTAGAGAGAATGCTAATCATGTCCCAAGTTCTATAAGTTTTTTTTTCCCTTTAAAGAGCCAGACTGAAATGGTAGACAGCACTACATAGTGCTACTGGCATTTGATACTCAGAGAAGAGCCCATGGCTTTATAGCAGCAGATTATCAAATAAATGTGCATTTGTATATTTTACATTGTGATAAAATCTTTAAGGTACTTTGTATCTTTTTTTTAAACTTTAATTGACTGTTGGACCACTTGTCCTACTCTTTCTTTCCACCTTTCATTCTATAGAATAGTACAAAACATAATCTAATCAACCCGAGCAAACTTCATCACTTCTGGTTTTCTTAGACTTTCAGATTTTTTTTTAAGACTTTCAAATTTTTTAAAATTAGATTTTTTAAGGTAAGGTAACTGTAGATTTACATGCAGTTGTAAGAAATAATGCAGGTAAGCCCTGTGTCCTCTTTACCCAGTTTCCTGCCACGGCAACATCTCGGAAAACTATAGTAAAATATCACACAGGGTACTCATGATGATATAGTCAAGAAACAGAACATTTCACCCCCACAAGATCCCTTCTGTTCCTTCTTTTCTCCCACCCCATCTCCTCCTTAATTCCTGACAACCACTAATCTGTTCTCCATTCTTTTATTTTGTCATTTTAAGAATGTTATATAAATGGATTCATATAGTGTGTAACCTTTGGGGATTGGAATTTTTTCACTCAGCCTAATTCTCTGGAGAACCATTCAGGTTGGTGCATGTATCAAGAGTTCCTTCCTTCTTATTCCTGGGTAGTATTCCACGGTATGGATGTACTGCACTTTGTTTATCGTTCACCTATTGAGAGATATTTTGGCTATTTCCAGTACTGAGTTATTATGAATAAAGCTGCTGTAAGCATCAAATACAGATGTTTGTGTGAACATAATTTTTCATTTTTCTGGGATAAATGTCCAGGAGTATACTTGTTGTATTGTATGGCAGTTGATCACTTAGTTTTTCAGAAAGTGCTAAATTGTTTTCTAGAGTGGCTGTGCCTTTTCCCATTCCCACCAGGAAGGTATGAGTAATCCACACCCTTGCTAGCATTTGGTGATGCTGCTATTTTTAAATTTTAGCTATTCTGATACACGTGTAATGCTATCATTGTGGTTTTAATTTGTGTTTCTTTCATCGTTAATGATGTTGAGCATCTTTTCATGTGCTTATTTGCTATCCGTATGTCTGTTTGTGCCTTTTGCCCATTTTCTAATTGGGTTGTTTACATTTTTACTGTTGAGTTTTGAGAGTTTTTTATCCTGGATACTAGTCCTTTGTCAGATATGTGCTTTGTAAATATTTTTTCCCAACCTATACATTGTCTTATCATTCTCTGAACAAGGTCTCTTATGAAGAAAAGTTTTAAATTTTGATGAAGTCCAACTTAGCAATTTTTCTGTTTATATGTCATGCTTTTGGTGTCACATCTATGAACTCTTTACTTAATCCTGCATCCAAATATTTTCTCTTGTTTTTTTCCTAAAAGTTTTATTTTCTATTTAAGACCAGGATTCATTTTGGGTTAATTTTTATAGAAACTGTAAAACTTAGGTTGAGTTTCTTTCTTTCTTTCTTTTTTTCTGTGGATGTCCAATTGCTCCAGCACCATTTGTTGAAAAGGTGGTTTCTCCTCTATTTTTGCTTTTGTCCCTTTGTCAAGAATCAGTTGGGTGTATCTGTGTGAGTCACTTCTGGTCTCTCTGCTCTGTTCCACTCACCTATGTGTCTATACCTCAGCCAATACCACACAGTTTTCATTACTGTAGCTATATAATACATCTTGAAATTGGGTACATTCTTGCCTCCCTAAAATGGAAAAACTCAGTATTTTTTTCCTATGTAGGAAAAAATCCCAATTCTTCCCTGTGAGTCTTCTTTACTACTTACATAAAACCCTTTACTTGTGGTCATCGAATGTGTATTTCCCCACACCAAGCAATTCTCTGCAACACCAGCTGGTATCCTACAACTTAATTCAATTCTGACACAATCTACCTGGAGTTAGCATCAGATCCCACAGGTGAAGGGCTCAGACACCCAAGACGACCCCCACCACAGCCAGATGTCAGTCGCAAGCCTAGGTTTCTACCTGTGCTTCTGAGCAACCCGCTATAGATTGGAGGTGCCAATGATCCCCTCCTTGGGTTTGATTAATTTGCTAGAGCAGCTCACAGTACTCAGAGAAACACTTACTTATGTTTACCTGTTTATTAAAGGGTATGATAAAGAATACAGATGAATAGCTAGATGAAGAGATACATAGGGTGAGGTCTGGGAGTGTCCTGAGTACAGGAGCTTCTGTCCCTGTGGAGCTGGGGTGGGTCACCCGCCCAGTGTGGATGTGTTCACCAACCTGGAAACTCTCAGAACCTTTTATTATTGGGGTTTTATGGAGGTGTCATCATGTAGGCATGATGGATCATTTACTCCATTTTCAGCCCTTCTCCCTTCTCAAGAGAATGGGGGGCCAGGGCTGAAAATTTCAAGATTCTGGTCATGCTTGGTCTTTCTGGTGACTAGTTGCCAATTCAGGAGCCACCTAGGAGTCACCCAGAGTCTCCTCATTCAAAAAAAGATACTCTGGGCTTCCCTGGTGGCGCAGTGGTTGAGAGTCTGCCTGCCAATTCAGGGGACACGGGTTCATGTCCCGGTCCGGGAAGATCCCACATGCCGCGGAGCGGCTGGGCCTGTGAGCCATGGCCGCTGAGCCTGCGCATCCAGAGCCTGTGCTCCACAACGGGAGAGTCCACAACAGTGAGAGACCCTAGTACCGCAAAAAAAAAAAAAAAAAAAAAAAAAATAAGATGCTCCTAGTACTCTTACCACTTAGGAACTTCCAAGGATTTTAGGGGCCCTCTGTCAGGTACGGGGTCAAGGACAAGTATTAGAACAAGGGTTGCTCCAAGTGTTCTCATAACTTGGAAATTACAAAGGTTTTATGAGCTCCATGCCAAGAACCGGGGGCAGAGAACAATATATGTATTTTCTATTATCTCACACTCTCACTTTATTTTTCTTTTCAAAATAGTTTTGGCTATTTTAGCTATTTTGTCTTTTAATATAAACTTTAGAATAATCTTGTCTATATCTATAAATCATCTTGGAATTTTGATGGGAGTTGCATTGAACTGGTATGTCAATTTGGGGTAAGTGACATCTTTACTATGCTGAATCTTCTGATCCATGAACACACTATGTCTCGCCATTTATTTAGAACTTTGTTATCTTTCAACAGTGTTTTATAGTTTTCAGGCCTGTGTATGTTTTGTTAGATTTACACCTAGTATTTTATCTTTTTTGAGTGACTGCAAATGTATTTTTTTCTGTGTCCATGTGCTTACTGATGTTATAATATATAGAAAAAAAGTGTTTTTTTGTGTGTTTCTGTTGTGTCTTGTGACCTTGCAGAACACATTTATATATTCCAAAATTTTTTTCTTGTAGATTTTTGGAATTTTATATGTAGACAATCATGTTTGGTACAAATAAGACAATTGTATTTCTTCCATTCAGATCTATATGCCTTTCCGCCCCCTTTCTTGTCTTACTGCATTAGTTACAAATTTCAGCACTATGTTGAATAAGAGTGGTGAGAGTTGAAATCCTTGCATTGTTCTCAGTCTTAGGAGGGAAGCATTCAGTTTTTCACCATTAGTGGGTTTTTTGTTTTTGGTGTATTTTTTTTTTTTTCTGGTAGCTGTTCTTTCTTAAATTGAAGTTCTACTATGTCTATTTTTCTGAGAGTTTTTATTATTAATGATTGTTAAATTTTGTCAAATTCCTTTTCAGTTTCAGTTGATATGATCATATGTAGGATTACTGGTTGTTCTTTACCCTCCACTACTGAGAAGGAATTCATTCTTTAGGACCATGACATATATGGCTACTGCTATCTGCCCTGAAGCCAACGGTCCTGCAATATTGTCTGGTTATCAGGTCCTTGCAGGTCATTCTACATCTTTCTCAGGACACTTGCTATTCAGTTCTAACAGTGTTCTTTCAACTCCTTTTGCTTTTTAAGCTCTCTTGGGAGTATAGAAAAATCTAGAGGCTCTTCTACACAACTATGGGGCTAGGACTCTTTGGTGTTTATTGGGGTAGCATGGTAAGGGTGGAGAAACCAAAATTCTATTAAGAAGTCTCAATTCAGGCCTGTCCTTGATATGTGTGGGATATGAAGGCCTCATATTATAAGTCCAACTATACAAAAGCTATTAAAGCAACTATCAAATTCTTAAAGATATGTCCAACCTTCTTACCTTAATAAAATAACTCTATAATGACAAAAAATAAAAATATGCATAAAAATATGGTTTGTATATGACTGAAAGTCAACAAAATATCTAAGGTGGCTGAATTTAATTATTATTTTGCATATATGTGCATTTTATTGATGGACCAATGAGGTTTACATAAGTAATAAGATAAAGGCACACATAATTCATATATTAGTATATCTTTATTTCATAAAACTTGTTTTTTTGTATACTCATTTCAGCAAAATCACTAGTTAAGTTGTTATTACCAAGGTTTTCACATAATTTGTATTCTATTGATACCAAGGCTAAATTTTACAGTCTTTTCAAATGCATAGTGCTTCTCATGTAGTTTTTCATTAATTTCAATATGGATAAACTTTCTTCTGCTGAGACAATAGTAAATGAAATTATCAATAAAAAATTTTAAGGATATATTTATATGTCCACATTTCAGTGGAACCCTACCTTATATGCCGACAAAATAATAATTTGTAATATGCAATATTATTGCCATGTTTAAAGGTGATATATAAAATTTGTGTTTACTGCCTAATTGGATTGTTTTGCCCCTTGAAGTTTTGCCCCTTGAAGATACATATATATGCCTTCAAGGGGCAAAACTTCAAGAATTGAGTGCCAATCCTCTTTACTCAAAGGGGGAAAAATATATATATATGTATATGTTTTATACACATAAAATATAAAATCTCGAAGGATTGTTTCTGAAATTGTGGGAGTTGCTAGGCAAGTCTGAAATCCATATAGTAGGCTGTCAAGAAGAGCAGGCTGGAACTCTCCTGCACCAGCTGAAGATGAAATCCACAGGTGGAATCTCTTATTTTTCTTCTTCCTCCTTCTTTTCTTAGGGCATTTCAGCTGACTGAATCAAGTCCAGTCCAATATCTAGAATAATATTTCTTACTTAAAATAAATTGATTATAGACTTTAATTACATCTACAAGATACCTTCACAACAACACGTAGATTAGTGGTGGGATAACTGGGGTCTTCTTGTCCTCCATAATTTCATGAGCCAATTTCTATAATAAGTCTTCTCATATATATATTTCTCATCTTCGCTCTGTTTCTCTGGAGGACTCCAACTAGTACAGCACTTTTAAGAACGTATACATATTACATTTACTCTATAAAGTTTCTATGGAGTTATAGAGTACATTGCATCAAAACCCAACTTTGGGAGTAAATTCTATTAGTCCCATTCATCCATTTTCTCTGCCAATCTTGGAGCTCTACAAGGGAGACTCTGAGTTTTATTCATTTTTGTATTCCAAAGCTCATCACAGTCTTGCTGATAAAGGACAAATTCAAATTTCAATAAAAGAAAATGACCATAGTTAACATTTACTGAATGCCTAAAATATTCGAGGCAAAGTTCTAGGAACTTCATATATAGCCGACCCAGTGTCTTGGTTTGCTGGGACTGAGGGGTTTCTGAGATATGACACTTTGAGTGGTAAAACTGTAAAGATCCTAGGCAAATTGGGATGGTTCATCATCCTGTCACATGTAATAACTCCAAGCAAACTGTAGAGTAATTTACAGTCTTTAAACAATAAAACATTGCGGACTTATTATTGTCCTCAAATTACAAGAATACTGAGAAAAGCTCATTAGCTGTCCTTAGTCCCACTGAGTCTTCAGGTTTTCAGTAAATTCCTTACAGGCAGCAAGTTCTTTAAAAGTGCTTTTTTAAAAAAAAACCCCAAACTTTATTTTATATTGGAGTAGAGTTGATTAACAATGTTGTATTAGTTTCAGTTGTACAACAAAGTGATTCAGTTGTACATATACATATATCTATTCTTCTTCAAATTCTTTTCCCAATTAGGTTGTTACATGATATTGAGCAGAGTTCCCTGTGCTACGATAGAAATATGATATCGCTTATGTGCGGAATCTAAAAAAAAAATGATAGAAATGAACTTATTTACAAAACAGTAACAGACTCACAAACTTAGAGAACGAACTTATGGTTACGGGGGGTGGGGGAGAGTGGGGGAGGGCAGGCGGGAAAGATAGTTAGGGAGTTTGGGATTGACATGTACACACTGCTATATTTAAAACCAACTCAGTGCTTTGTGATGACCTAGATGGGTGGGATGGAGAGGGTGGGTGGGAGGGAGTTTCAAGAGGGAGGAGATATATGTATACATATAGCTTATTCAGTATGTTGTACAGCAGAAACTGACACAACATTGGAAAGCAACTATACTCCAACAAAAAAAATTTTTTTTAAAGGATAACCAACAAAGACCTACTGTAAAAGTACTTTTTAAAAAAAATTACAAAATCTGTGTTTTCCTCAAAACGTACAATAGGACAGGATTACAGAGCATTCTATTTCTATACTTGGGAATATAGTTACTATTGGTAGAGGTTTTTTGGGTTGTTTCATACATTATCTCATTTAACTCTGACAACAAATTTTGGGGGTAGAAATTACTATTCTCTTTTATAGATGAGGAAATGGAGGCTCAGAAGAGTAAAATAATCTACTTCAAGTCACAGACAAGTGGCAAGGAAATGAACAGTGCAATTGCAGCTCTTGCCCTTTCTAAGGCTGCACAAACTGTCTCTCAAATAATAGAGAAATCTGATGTGAAGAGGGAATGTCCAAACTGTATATGCCAGTGGTTCTCTAACCAGAATCCCACCTCCAGGCTTCACCAGGATAAAGAAAGGCACTGCTCTCTGGTCCCTAATCCAGTGGGGACACATATTAGGTTTTCCAAGGATGCTCTGGCTTTTTGCTCTGGAAGCAGGACAGGGCAGGCTCGGTGTTCTATAGAATGCACATACCTTTGGGTAGAAAGTAGAGATCTCAGCTTCCATTCAATCAACTGGCTCCAATTTCCATGAGTGTTTGGGGAGAAGTAAAGTGCCTCAGCGCTCTCTACTACAAATTCCCTTTCAAGGTCTCCCCCTAATTAATTCATAGTCTTTGCTTTCAGAAGTGTTTGAAGGTTATAAGTCACTGGACCCTTTTGCCTCCTCAGCAAGACCTCTGGGAATATGACCCTCACATAGAGAAGACGTGGTGTAACTTTCATGAAAACGTGCCACTCTGAGCTCCTGCTGCAGGGAGCTCACTTGACTGACAGCACCAGAGGCTGTGCTCTGAATCTGTCCCTGTTTGTGCCTAAGTCACGGCTCTCATGGACTACTCCCAGCCAACGACCATGTGTGTCAAGGGTACTGAGACAGGCCTGTTCCTATCAGGTGGGGAACTTTTCTGAAGAGTGGTGTTGGCTCCAGAACTTTCGACTGGCCTTCTTCAAACCTCAGAGGTTAGGTGGAGGCTGAGAATCTTCCTACCCAGCTTTCCTTTTTCCCTCCCCCCTTTACCACGGTCAGCCATGAAATCATTCTTAAGATTCCTCCTGTCTCCCCTGCTGCCTTCCCCTTTTCCCTAATAGGGCTTTTCCTCAATACATCTCTTTCACGTCTACACCTGTCTTGGTGGTGTTTGCTTCTCAGAGAACCTAAACTAACACATACAGGTACTGAATACCCACTGTCTTCAGTTTTGAGGACTTTTAGGCAAAATTCTAATCTGAGACAATAGGAAAAAATTGCATTTAATATCCTGCTACACATGCCATGGGTTCAAATTTTAGAGTATTTGATTTAATACCAGATATCTGAAAGCAAAGCATTTTTGGCGGTGGGGGGAGGTGAGTGGGATGGAGAGTATATTTGTATCAATAGAACATTTGAGGAAAAATCATTTAGTCTGGACAATTCCCCAGTTTTCTAGCTCGGTTTACTTGTATAAATGGAAACCATATGGGCCTAAAGAAAACCAAACAATAATAGAAGAGGGTTGTTTTGGGACTATGAAGGCAATTATGTGGCTTCTGAATTTATCTCTTTCTCTTACTAATGATGGTTTTGAATACAACCCTTCATCTCTCTGCATTATGCTGTCTTCATCTGAAAAGTATAAAATTTTTTCATTATACCCAAGAGAAAAATATTATCACTCCCATTTTGCAGATAATGAAACTAAGGCTGAGAGAGAAGAATTGAACTTGCCCAAGTTAACTCAGCTAGGAAATAATAGAATCAAGATTTGGATAGAAGTGTTGGTGGCTATAGTCTTTGCTCTTTTCATCCATTTAAAACCCTATTCAGTAATCTTTAATGTGTTTCCAATTATTTATTTATGGATTTATACACTTGAAATTAAAAGATAACACTTTGCCTAAAAGTACATTTTAACTGTGCATGGATTTTCTGTCAGTGAAAGGAACTACCTTATTGGACAATTGTAGTTTATTTTTCATTGGCTGCTTTACTGAGCCTCATCAAATGTATTTGCTTTGCAGAGCTGCAGTGGATTAATCCTGAATAAGTAATTTGGAAATGTTTTTATTCATTTCTATGGAAACCATCTATTTGGATTTTCATATATCAAGATCATAGAGATTTGTCCCAGTCCAATTGCAATCTTAGTTACAGCAGTGTCGGCTTACATATGAAGGGTATAGTTTTGCTCTGATGGCCCTTCAGAAATCTGTAATTGGTGTGGAACACTGACACTAACAGAATGTGTCTTATGAGGTCCTGTGAGTTAGGCTGCTGCAGATTAGTGGAATCTTTCTTGATGGAACAAGTCCTTTGGAATTTATTAACACTCTCTGCTTCGTCCATTAACTACTCACTTCTCACACACTCCATCTGGTCTTCCTTTGCTAGCGTTTCAAACCTGAATCTGAGACTTAATTGACATCCATGGTGATATATACCAGACATATTCCTTGGCTTTTTATCCCCAAACAGGACTTTTTTTTTTCACTTTGGGATAACAGTACTACTTTTATATATTTTACTTCTACAGAGTAAGCTTCTATCTCTTTATTCTCAGAATACTTTATCTTGCTTCCAGTGTTACTTTACTCCCTACCCACTCACCCCGCCAATGGTCTTAGGGCTTTTGGAGCCACAGTGTCTCTTTTCTTCTGCAGATTGCTGAGAGAGTTGTGTGTTTGTGTGGGGGTGGAGACTGGGGCTGTGCACGTGCAGACCACCTGGAGATTATGAACTGTATTTTAAGAAACAATACTGTGAGGGAGGACCTATAGGTCTAAGAATTACATTAGAATTTTAAGCCACAGATATGAATCCTGGGAGAGTGTAAAATGAATATGCAAGAAGACATGTCTATTATCTATTTATCTATCTATCTATTTTTTTTATCTATCATCTATCATGTCCATTTGCCTATTTATCATCTCTCTTTTTCTCTTTTTTCCTTTATTCTTTCATGTGCAATAATTTCTTAAATTTCTTAAAAACATTGATTAGCTACAACTGATTTATAATTTGTAAAACAGCATCTAATATGCCAAAATATTATCAACCCAGAAATACTAGGCTTTTAATGTAGAAAGAACTCATGCCCATTTACATGAGAACTTCGTTTATTCTGTTTTTTTTTTTTTAATTTTTATTACACCTACTGGTAGTATAGCTACATCACCTTTCTTCTGGTATATCCTTATATTTAAATTTTGTCTCCTGTTAGGATCATCAAATGAGTTATTTTTAAACCAGTCTGACAACCTTATTGTTTTACTTGGTGTATTTAGTCCATTTATCTTTAATGAAATTACTGATGTATTTGGTTTTATATCTCTCATCTTACTATTTGCTTCTAATTTGGTCTGCTTTATATTTTCTTTTCCCTCCTTTCTTGCTTTTTATAGAATTGATTAAATATTTTCAGTATTCCATTTTCCTCCTATTCATTTGTTAATTTTACAGTTATTATTATTATCATTAGTAGTTGTATAATGGTTAACCTAGAGACCACAACATGCCTTGACTTATTAAAATTATATTTTATCTCTTTCCTAATACTGCTGGAAACTTAGAACATTGAACTCTATTTACCACTCCCTCCTGTCTTTTGAATTATTCTTGTTATACATTTTAATTATCTATATATTTTAAATTTCACAATAATTCACAATTATTTTTTGTATGGTTAATACTCATTTATATTTACCCACATATGTATCCTTTTCTGGATTCTTAATTCTTGTTTTTTTCCATGTTTCCATCTGTGATCATTTTTTTTTCCTGAAAATCTCTCTTTGGTATTTTTTTTTAGCACAGACCCATGGTTAATAAACATCCTCAGTTTTTATTTGTCTGAAATTATCTATTGTTATTTTCAATTTTGAGGGAATTTTTTTTTAAGAGAGATAGAAATCTGAGTTGGCTTTTATTTTCTTTCAGCACTTTAAAAATGTTATTATAGGGGCTTCCCTGGTGGTGCAGGGGTTAAGAATCTGCCTGCCAATGCAGGGGACATGGGTTCAAGCCCTGGTCCGGAAATATCCCACATGATGCATAGCAACTAAGCCCATGTGCCACAACTAATGAGCCTGTGCTCTAGGGCCCGTGAGCCAAAACTACTGAGCCCATGTGCCACAACTACTGAGGCCTGCATGCCTATAGCCTGTGTTCTGCAACAAGAGAAGCCACCACAATCAGAAGCCCACACACTGCAACAAAGAGTAGCCCCTGCTCGCCACGACTAGAGAAAGCCCGTGTGCAGGAAAGAAGACCCAACACAGCCAAAAATAAATAAATAAATTTATTTTTTAAAAATGTTACTATAAAATATTTTGGTTTCCATCATTTCTGTTGAGAACTAAGGTGAAAGTCTCACCATCGATCCTTTGAAAACAATATAACTCTCTTCTCTAGCTGTTTTTAAGATACTTTGTCTTGGAGAACTTCAAGATAGTGGAGGAATAATATGTGGAGATCACCTTCCTCCCCACAAATACATCAGAAATACATCTACATGTGGAACAACTCCTACAGAACACCTACTGAACGCTGGCAGAAGACATCAGACTTCCCAAAGGGAAAGAAACTCCCCACGTACCTGGGTAGGGCAAAAGAAAAAGGAAAAAACAGAGACAAAAGAATAGGGATGGGAACTGCACCTCTGGGAGGGAGCTGTGAAGGAGGAAAAGTTCCCACACACTAGGAAGCCCCTTCACAGGCGGAGGCGGCAGGTGGGCAGGGGGGAAGCTTTGGAGCCATGGAGGAGAGTGCAGCAACAGGGGAGCAGAGGGCAAAGGGGAGAGATTCCCGCACAGTGGATCGGTGCCGACCAGCACTCACCAGCCTGAGAGGCTTGTCTGCTCACCCGCTGGGGTGGGTAGGGGCTGGGAGCTGAGGCTCAAGCTTTGGAGGTCAGATGCCAGGGAGAGGACTGGGGTTGGCTGCATGAAGACAGCCTGAAGGGGGCTAGTGTGCCACAACTAGCCAGGAGGGAGTCCAGAAAAGAGTGTGGAACTGCCGAAGAGGCAAGAGACCATTGTTTCAGAGCATCGCCTAAATGAGCTCCAGAGATGGGAGTGAGCCACGGCTATCAGCGTGGACACCAGAGACAGTCATGAGAAGCTAAGGCTGCTGGTGCAGCCACCATGAAGCCTGTGTGCAAGGTCACTATCCACACGTCCCCTCCCGGGAGCCTGTGCAGCCCGCCACTTCCAGGGTCCCGGTATCCAGGGTCCCGGGATCTGACTTCCAGGGTACCCCGGGAGAACACACAGTGCGCCTCAGGCTGGTGCAACATCACGCCGGCCTCTGCTGCCCGCAGGCTCACCCCGCACTCTGTACTCCTCCCTCCCCCCCGCCTGAGTGAGCCAGAGCCCCCTAATCAGCTGCTACTTTAACCCCATCCTGTCTGGGCGGGGAACACATGCCCACAGGCAAACTACATGTAAAGGCGGGACCAAATCCAAAGCTGAAGCCCAGGAGCTGTGCAAGGAAAGAAGAGAAAGGGAAATCTCTCCCAGAAGCCTTAGGAGCAGCGGATTAAATCTCCACAGTCAACTTGATGTACCCTGCATCTGTGGAATACATGAACACAATGAATCATCCCAAAATTGAGGCAGTGGACTTTGGGAGCAACTGTAGACTTGGGGTTTGCTTTCTGCATCTAATTTGTTTCTGGTATTATATTTATCTTAGTTTAGTATTTAGAGTTTATTATCATTGGTAGATCTGTTTATTCATTTGGTTGCTCTCTTCCTCCATTTTCTATATATAGGTATATATATATTTTTTCCTTTATCTCTTTTTCTGAGTGTGTATGTGTATGCTTCTTTGTGTGATTTTGTCTGTATAGCTTTGCTTTTACCATATGTCCTGTCTGTCTGTTTTTTGTTTTTGTTTGTTTGTATTGTTCTTAGTATAGCTTTTAGCACTTGTTATCATTGCTGGATTTGTTTTTTGGTTTGGTTGCTCTCTTATTTCTTTTCTTCTTTTATTACTTTTTAATTTTTAATAATTATTTTTTATTTAAAAATTTTTATTTTACTTTTTTCTTTCTTTCTTTCTTTCTTTTTCTCATTTTCTTCTGAGCCATGTGGCTGACAAGGTTTTAGTGCTCTGGGCGGGTGTCAGGCCTATGCCTCTGTGGTGGGAGATCCAAGTTCAGGACATTGGTCCACCAGAGACCTCCCAGCTCCACGTCATATCAAATGGTGAAAGGTCTCCCAGAGATCTCCATCTCAACGCTAAGACCCAGCTCCACTCAATGACCAGCAAGCTACAGTGCTGGACACCCTATGCCAAACAACTAGCAAGACAGGAACACAACCCCACCCATTAGCAGAGAGACTGCCTAAAATCATAATAAGGTCACAGACACCCCCAAAACACACTACCGGAAGCAGTCCTGCTCACCAGAAAGACAAGATCCAGACTCATCCACCAAACACAGGCACCAGTCCCCTCCACCAGGAAGGCTACACAACCCACCGAACCAACCTTAGCCACTGGGGGCAGACACCAAAAACAACGGGAACTACGAACCTGCAGACTGTAAAAAGGAGACCCAAAATACAGTAAGTTAAGCAAAATGAGAAGACAGAGAAACACAGAGCAGATGAAGGAACAAGGTAAAACCCCACCAGACCAAAAAATGAAGAGGAAATAGGCAGTCTACCTGAAAAAGAATTCAGAGTAACGATAGTAAAGGTGATCCAAAATCTTGGAAATAGAATGGAGAAAACACAAGAAACGTTCACATGACCTAGAAAAATTGAAGAGCAAACAATGATGAACAACCCTATAAAAGAAAAAAAAATTCTCTAGAAGGAATCAACAGCAGAATAACTGAGGCAGAAGAACGGAGAAGTGACCTGGAAGATAAAGTAGTGGGAATAATAACTGAAGAGCAGAATAAAGAAAAAAGAATGAAAAGAATTGTGGACAGTCTTAGAGACCTCTGGGACAACATTAAATGCACCAACATTCGAATTATAGGGGCCCCAGAAGAAGAAGAGAAGAAGAAAGGGACTGAGAACATATTTAAAGAGATTATAGTTGTAAACTTCCCTAATATGGGACAGGAAATAGTCAATCAAGTCCAGGAAGCACAGAGAGTCCTATACAGGACAGGAGAAATCCAAGGAGAAACACACCAAGACACATATTAATCAAACTATCAAAAATTAAATACAAAGAAAAAATATTAAGAGCAGCAAGGGAAAACAACAAATAACATACAAGGGAATCCCCATAAGGTTAACAGCTGATCTTTCAGCAGAAACTCTAAAAGCCAGAAGGGAGTGGCAGGACATATTTAAAGTGATGAAAGCGAAAAATCTACAACCAAGATTACTGTACCCAGCAAGGATATCATTCAGATTCAACGGATAAATTAAAACCTTTACAGACAAGGAGAAGATAATAGAATTCAGCACCACCAAACCAGCTTTACAACAAATGCAAAAGGAACTTCTCTAGGCAAGAAATACAAGAGAAGGAAAAGACCTACACTAACAAACACAAAACAATTAAGAAAAGGGTCATAGAAACATACATATCGATAAATACCTTAAATGTAAATGGATTAAATGCTCCAACCAAAGGTATAGACTGGCTGAATGGACACAAAAACAGGACCCGTATATATGCTGTCTCCAAGAGACCCACTTCAGACCTAGGGACACATACAGACTGAAAGTGAGGGGATCGAAAAAGATATTCCATGCAAATGGAAATCAAAAGAAAGCTGGAGTAGCAATTCTCATATCAGACAAAATAGACTTTAAAATAAAGAATGTTACAAGAGACAAAGAAGGACACTGCATACTGATCAAGGGATCGATCCAAGAAGAAGATACAACAATTGTAAATATTTATGCACCCAACATAGGAGCACCTCAATACATAAGGCAAATGCTAACAGCCATAAAAGGGGAAATCGACAGTAACACAATCATAGTAGGGGACTTTACCACTCTGCTTGCTCCAACGGACAGATCATCCAAAATGAAAATAAATAAGGAAACACAAGCTTTAAATGATACATTAACCAAGATGGACTTAATTGATATTTATAGGACATTCCATCCAAAAACAACAGAATACACTTTCTTCTCAAGGGCTCATGGAGCATTTTACAGGATAGATCATATCTTGGGTCACAAAGTCAAGCCTTGGTAAATTTAAGAAAATTGAAATCATATCAAGTATCTTTTCTGACCACAACGCTATGAGACCAGATATCAATTACGGGAAAAAATCTGTAAACAATACAAACACATAGAGGCCAAACAATACACTACTAAATAACCAAGAGATCACTGAAGAAATCAAAAAGGAAATTAAAAAATACTTAGAAACAAATGACAATGAAAACACTATGACACAAAGCCTATGGGATACAGCAAAAACAGTTCTAAGAGGGAAGTTTATAGCAATAAAATCCTACCTCAAGAAACAAGAAACATCACAAATAAACAACCTAACCTTACAGCTAAAGCAATTAGAGAAAGAAGAACAAAAAGCCCCAAAGTTAGCAGAAGGAAACAAGTCAGAAAGATCAGATCAGAAATAAATGAAAAAGAAATGAAGGAAACAATAGCAAAGATCAATAAAACTAAAAGCTGGTTCTTGGAGAAGATAAAAAAATTGATAAACCATTAGCCAGACTCATCAAGAAAAAATGGGAGAAGACTCAAATCAATAGAATTAGAAATGAAAAAGGAGAAGTAACAACTGACACTGCAGAAATACAAAGCATCATGAGAGATTACTACAAGCAACTATATGCCAATAAAATGGACAACCTGGAAGAAATGGACAAATTCTTAGAAAAGCACAGCTTTCCAAGACTGAACCAGGAAGAAATAGAAAATATAAACAGACCAATGAGAAGCACTGAAATTGAGACTGTGATTAAAAATCTTCCAACAAAAGCCCAGGACCAGATGGCTTCACAGGCAAATTGTATCAAACATTTAGTGAAGAGCTAACAGCTATCCTTCTCAAACTCTTCCAAAGTATAGCAGAGGGAGGAACACTCCCAAACTCATTCTACGAGGTCACCATCACCCTGATACCAAGACCAGACAAAGATGTCACAAAGAAAGAAAATTACAGACCAATATCACTGATGAACATAGATGCAAAAATCCTCAACAAAATACTAGCAAATGGAATCCAACAGCACATTAAAAGGATCATACACCATGATCAAGTGGGGTTTATCCCAGGAATGCAAGGATTCTTCAATATATGCAAATCAGTCAATGTGATAAACCGTATTAACAGATTGAAGGAGAAAAACCATATGATCATCTCAATAGATGCAGAAAAAGCTTTCAACAAAATTCAACACCATTTATGATAAAAAGCCTCCAGAAAGTAGGCATAGAGGGAACTTACCTCAACATAATAAAGGACATATATGACAAACCCACAGCCAACATCATTCTCAATGGTGATAAACTGAAACCATTTCCACTAAGATCAGGAAGAAGAAAAGGTTGTCCACTCTCACCACTATTATTCAACATAGTATTGGAAGTTTTAGCCACAGCATCCAGAGAAGAAAAAGAAATAAAAGGAATCCAAATCAGAAAAAAAGAAGTAAAGCTGTCACTGTTTGCAGATCACATGATACTATACACAGAATCTTAAAGATGCCACCAGAGCTAATCAATGACTTTGGTAAAGTTTCAGAATACAAAATTAATGCACAGAAATCTCTTGCATTCCTATACACTAATGATGAAAAATCTGAAAGAGAAATTAAGGAAACACTCCCATTTACCACTGCAACAAAAAGAATGAAATACCTAGGAATAAACCTACCTAAGGAGACAAAAGACCTGTATGCAGAAAACTAGAAGACACTGATGAAAGAAATTAAAGATGATACAAACAGATGGAGAGATATACCGTGTTCGTGGATTGCAAGGATCAACATTGTGAAAATAACTATATTACCCAAAGCAATCTACAGATTCAATGCAATCCCCATCAGTGGCATTGCAATTGGCATCAATGGCTTCCCTGGTGGCATAGTGGTAAAAGTACACTTGCCAATGCAGGGAACACAGGTTTGAGCCCTGGTCCGGAAACATGCCACATGCTACGGAGCAACTAAGCCTGTGCACCACAACTACTGAGCCTGCTCTCTAAAGTCTTCAATGCGCAACTACTGAGCCCGTGGGCCACAACTACCGAAGCCTGCATGCCTAGATCCCATGCTCGGCAACAAGAGAAGCCACTGCAATGAGAAGCCCGTGCACTGCAATGAAGAGTAGCCCCCGCCCTCCACAACTAGAGAAATCCCGCATACAGCAACAAAGACCCAGCACAGCCAAAAATAAATAAATTTATAAAAAAGAAAACAAAAACTACCAATGGCATTTTTCACAGAGCTAGAACAAAAAATTTCACAATTTGTATGGAAACACAAAAGACCCCGAATAGCCAAAGCAATCTTGAGAAAGGAAAATGGAGCTGGAGGAATCAGGCTCCCGGACTTCAGACTCTACTACAAAGTTACAGTAATCAAATCAGTATGGTACTGGCACAAAAACAGAAATATAGATCAATGGAACAGGATAGAAAGCCCAGAGATAAACCCACGTACATATGGGTACCTTATTTTTGATAAAGGAGACAAGAATATACAATGGAGAAAAGACAGCCTCTTCAATAAGTGGTGCTGGGAAAACTGGACAGCTACATGTAAAAGAATGAAATTAGAACACTCCCTAACACCATACACAAAAATAAGCTCAAAATCGATCAAAGAGCTAAATGTAAGGCCAGACACTATAAAACTCTTAGAGGAAAACATAGGCAGAACACTCTATGACATAAATCACAGCAATATCCTTTTGGACCCACCTCCTAGAGAAATGGAAATAAAAACAAAAATAAACAAATGGGACCTAATGAAACTTAAAGGATTTTGCACAGCAAAGGAAAACATAAAGAAGACAAAAAGACAACCCTCAGAATGGGAGAAAATATTTGCCAATGAAACAACTGGCAAAGGATTAATCTCCAAAATTTACAAGTAGCTCATGCAGCTCAATATCAAAAAAACAAACAACCCAATCCAAAAATGGACACAAGACCTAAACAGACATTTCTCCACAGAAGATATACAGATTGCCAACAAACACATGAAAGGATGCTCAACATCACTAATTGTTGGAGAAATGCAAATCAAAACTACAATGAGGTATCACCTCACACCAGTCACAATGGCCATCATCAAAAAATCTGCAAACAATAAATGCTGGAGAGGGTGTGGAGAAAAGGGAACCCTCTTGCACTGTTGGTGGGAATGTAAATTGATACAGCCACTATGGAGAACAGTATGGAGGTTCCTTAAGAAACTACAAATAGAACTACCATACGACCCAGCAATCCCACTACTGGACATATACCCTGAGAAAACCATAATTCAAAAAGAGTCATGTACCACAATGTTCATTGCAGCTCTATTTACAATAGTGAGGACAATGAAGCCACCTAAGTGTCCATCGATAGTTGAACGGATAAGGAAGATGTGGCACATATATACAATGAATATTATTCAGCCATAAAAAGAAATGAAACTGAGTTATTTGTGGTGAGGTGGATGGACCTAGAGTTTGTCATACAGAGTGAAGTAAGTCAGAAAGAGAAAAACAAATACCGCATGCTAACACGTATATGGAATCTAAAAAAAAAAAGAATTCTGAAGAACCTAGGGGCAGGACAGGAATAAAGATGCAGACGTAGAGAATGGACTTGAGGACATGGGGGCATGGAAGGGTAAGCTGGGATGAAGTGAGAGAGTGACATGCACCTATGTATACTACCAAGTGTAAAATAGATAGCTAATGGGAAGCAGCTGCATAGCACAGGGAGATCCACTTGGTGCTTTGTGATCACCTAAAGAGGTGGGATAGGGAGGGTGGGAGGGAGACGCGAGAGGGAGGAGATATGGGGATATATGTATATGTATAGCTGATTCACTTTGTTATAAAGCAGAAACTAACACACCATTGTAAAGCAATTATACTCCAATAAAAATGTTTAAAAAAAATAGAATGTGAAAACACTTTGCACCTTGTAAACCCTGAAGGAAAATACACATTCAGCTATTACGATGAAATGAGTAAATCCAACATCTAGCCTGGCAAAGATACATTAAAATCTGGCCTCAGCCTCACTTTCGAGTCACATTTTTCTTTGCTACTCTGTTCATTGAGCAATGTGAATCTTTGCTTTTCCACAAAAACAGCTATGCTTTTCCATCTTTGCCCTTTTGCTTGCACAATTTCTCCACAGAGAATGCCATTTCATGCTCCACACAATCTATTAAAATCCTGTCCTTCAAGGTCGCATTCAAACTTCACTGCCTTCATTAAGCCTTCATGATCACGACAGTCCTACGTGATGTTTTTCATCTGACTTCCTGTGGCTCTCCTACTTTATGTATTCCACACTACTTGTAAGATTTTATGTCTTACTCCCTTACTAGATTCAGTGTTCTTTGAAGGTAGAGATAATAAACAATGTCTGAAAAATCCATGAAGTCATGAAATATTTATTGAATAAAGGTACTATGTTTTTAAATTACTAAAATAATATCATCAAGTTATGGACATTTTAGGAAATACAAGGGGATGAAAGAAAATTACCTTTACTCCATCATGCAGCACAATAACTTTCCAAACTCTTCCCAGTCTTTTTCACTTGCACTTTTGCATTCTGTACAGCTGAACTTATATCTTTATCTCTTAAATTTTTAGCATTTCATGAACATGTTTCCATGTGACTAGGTAGTCTCTATGGTAATTTTTAATAACTTCATAGTATGCTAAACAAACATTCAAATATTGGCAAATTTTGATTTATGTACTTGTGTCACCTACAATCCTCAGACAGCATTCTTCTGTGTTCTTTCTGATTCCCTCCCACTAATTTCACTCCATAGTTCGTGCTCTACTCAACTATTAATATGGTTTCACCATAGCAAACTCTCTGAAATACATGAAAGCTCCTGGCTCTCCAGAGATATTGTTTATTCAGTCATCTCTGTTCCTTTTCCTCATTTAACATTTCTAGTGAGATTTCTGCAACTCCCCCCCACCGACCTCCAAGCTCTGCCAGAATAGTTGTGGTACATTGTACTCTCCTTGTGAAAGGACTTAGACCACCACCAAGATCTCACTTCAGGCCAGATGGCATTCATATAGTTTGGCAGGAAGTTCTTTACTTGTTCTTACAAGTTTGTCTTAAAAGCAATTCAGACTATTAAAACCAGCTGGGGTTGGATGCAATATTAAATTTATTCATTTATTTTCCAACATGATTGGCCATGTTAAACCAACTCTTAGGAATGAAAGAAAAGGAAAGAAAGAACTTTAAAGCCAAAGGCCCTTGAGGTTATGTGTCTGATGAGAAAATGTAAACCAAGTCTCCCTAGACCATCCCTAGGGTGGTCATCTCTTTTCTAAATCCTTAGAATTTTTACTATCTATACTGTTCACATAGCACCTATCACATATTTTATTATATTGATGATGTTGTATAATATTTATTATATTGATGATGTTGTATAATATATTTATGGATAGTTTAAAGTAATCCCCTTGGTGTAGAATAGACAATGCCTGAAATGGGATGTTTTCCCACAATGCTTTGCCCACTGTGGAGCTCAGTAAATGAGTAGTGGTTGATTTTAGAAGTATTAGAATCCCTGGAGTAGCAGAGTCATTTCTGACTCCGGAATTTTATGCTCATAATCTTGAAAATGTAAGTTGTACATGGATTTTCTCAAAGACTACTCTGACGGCTGCCAATAGGACAGACCCTGCAAATAGCCTTTGACTGTGTGTGCAAGCTAGTTGCCTTTGTCATGTTAACCATGTTTCCCTTATTTAATGACTGTGAAAGCAAGAATTTGTATGCAGAATTCTTTGTATAAAGACCTCACTATTATGAAATTCTTTGCCCCAGTACACAAATGGGATAGTACTGGTGTAATTTTGGCCCCCAGCTCAGAAAACATACACAAATATTGCTTCCTGAGTGATCTCTTCACAAGCAGCAAGGATGAGTATGTAGGAACTCTCTTGGTATCCCCAGAGCGTCATTACGTTTTATACTGTCAGTCTTTTGTTCATTTATTCCTTCCACTGTGGACAAAGCTCTGTGATGTTCCCTGGAAGAATATAAATATATGTAAGTAACTATAATGCAAGGTAGAAGTATGATAATGACATACAAATAAGGTGATGTGGGAACTCCAGAAAGGAAGAATTTATGTCCAACTAGGGGAATCAGGGAGTCAGACTGCGGCAGAGGAAGTATATAAAGTCAGTCCTGAAGAATAAGTAGAAAATAAACGGATTTGTTTTCAATTAATGTTTGTAAGATAATCCTTGAAAATGCAGTAAATAACAACTAAGCCAATTTCATATGGAAAACTACTAGATAAAAGATTTTATAATCATCTCTAGATTAGTGTATTGAATGGTGGTATAATTGATGAAGAAAATGAAAATGTGTGAGGGCAAGGACTTTACATGTTTAGAGAGAATGACTTAATCCACAGCAGGCCAAGACTTCCATATTTTTCAAGGCGTTAGAGAGCTATAAAAGCAATTAGGACTAGGTGAACTAAAGATCTAGAGAGGGAAGCAGCATTCTAAGGTGAGCTGATGAAGGCCAGTATTTTTTTTCTCTGGGGACATTTTCAAGTCCTGGCTATGCATTGATCAGCTTTGGCCCAGGCAGAGGACCAATCCTGTGTGAAAGAGAAGCCAGCTAACTTTAGCTGTCACACAGAACTGGTGTGATACAATGAAAACTTGAGGAGCCCTAAACACAGAGCCAACTTTCCCTGGAGGGAAATTTCTGGAGTTCTGGTGTGGTACAGGAGGATTAGGAACTAGGTCAAAACTTCTAGAAAGCAGGAAATTGTTCCCACAATCTCACAGCGCTTAGGAATTCAAGACTTGCCAGGTAAAGAGAACTGCTTCAAATACATGACTGCCCACCCCCTTAAGACATTTGCAAATTTTAAAGTTGTATGAGTTGGGAGGATAAAAAATTAAGTTGAAAAGTGCTAAAGGGAAGAGCTGAATTTTCCCTGGACTTCAGGGCCGAGGAGACAAAGAGCAGAGTCTCAGCCAAAAGCCTAGGAAGACCTGCACTAGGAAGATGGACCCCAGCCAAGCTTGGTCCATATTGAATTGAGATAGTCACCTCCGCATTCTATCTGCATAACAGAAAAAGAGGAAACCTGCTCTAATGGAAGATAAAATTATATCCAGTCACTACAGTACATTATTTAATACACAAAACAGTGTATTCAGTCAAAAATTCCTAGACTTGAGAAAAATAGAGCACCATATGCTTTATAACCAATAGAATAAAATACAATAGAAATAGACCTTCTATTGATCCAGATTTTTGAGTTAGCAAACAAATTACTATGATCAATATGTTAAATAAAATATAGGAAGGGTGAACAAAGTAAATGAAAGAATGGAGAATTTCACCAAAGTACTAGAATCTATTTTTTTAAATTTATGCTTTCCAGGAATTCCCTGGCTGTCCAGTGGTTAGGGCTCCATGCTTCTACTGCAGGGGGCATGGGTTCGATCCCTGGTAGGGGAACTAAGATCCTGCATGCTGTGCAGCCAAAAAAAAAAAAAAATAAATAAATAATTAAAATGTTTTAAAAAATAAATAAACTATGGTTATCAAAGGGAAAATGTTGAGGGGAGGGATAAATTAGGAGCTGGGGATTAACATATACATACTACTATATATAAAATAGATAATCAACAAGAACCTACTGTATAGCACAGGGAACTCTATTCAATACTCTGTAATAACCTACATGGGAAAAGAATGTGAAAAAGAATAGATATATGTATATGTATAACTAAATCACTTTGCTGTACACCTGAAACTAACACAACATTGTAAATCAACTATATTCCAATATAAAGTAAATATTTAAAAAAAAGAATCAAAAGTTTATTCTAAAACTAAAAAAATATTAATATCTTAAAATATGAACTCAGTGAATGGAGTTGACAGAAATTTAGACACAGCAGAACACAGGACTGAAAAACCTGAAGAGAGATTAATAGAAAATATTCAAAAGGAAGCACAAAGAGAAAAAAGAATAGGAAGAACATGCATATAATAAAGTGAAAGAGACTTCTGGTACATGCTTACAATGTCTAACATATGTATCATTACAGTCCCAGAAAGAAAGAGAGATGACAGAAAAGCCATATAGGGCTTCCCTGGTGGCGCAGTGGTTGAGGGTCCACCTGTCAATGCAGGGGACACGGGTTTGTGCCCCGGTCTGGGAAGATCCCACATGCCACGGAGCGGCTGGGCCTGTGAGCCATGGCTGTTGAGCCTGCACGTTCAGAGCCTGTGCTCCACAACGGGAGAGACCACAACAGTGAGAGGCCTGCGTACCGCAAAAAAAAAAAAAAAAGAAAAGCCATATAATAAGGTATATTGGCCAAGAATTTTCCAAAACTGTTAAACAATATCAACCCACAGTTTCAAGAAGCTCAACAAACTCCAAGCAGGATAAATAAAAAGAAAATGACACAGTACATTATACTAAAATTCCTGAAAACCAAAGATAAAAAATCCCTTTTTTTCATTGTATGATTTTCTTTTTCAAATTTCCTTTTCATTGAAGTATAGTTAATTTACAATGTTGCATTAGTTTTAGGTGTAAGCAAAGTGATTCAGTTTTACATACGTGTATATCTATTTCTTTCAGATTCTTTTCCCTTGTAGGTTATTACAAAGTATTGCGTCTAGTTCCCTGTGCTACATAGTAGGTCCTTGTTAGTTATCTATTTTATACAAAGACAAAGTAAACGTTTTTTTTTAACATCTTTATTGGAGTATAATTGCTTGACAATGGTGTGTTAGTTTCTGCTTTATAACAAAGTGAATCAGCTATACATATACATATATCCCCATATCTCCTGCCTCTTGCGTCTCCCTCCACCCTCCCTATCCCACCCCTCTAAGTGGTCACAAAGCACCAAGCTGATCTCCCTGTGCTATGTGGATGCTTCCCACTAGCTACCTATTTTACACTTGGTAGTATACATAAGTGCATGCCACTCTCTCACTTCATCCCAGCTTAACCTTCCCCCTCCCCATGTCCTCAAGTCCATTCTCTATGTCTGCATCTTTATTCCTGTCCTGCCCCTAGGTTCTTCAGAACCCCTTTTTTTTTCTAGATTCCATATATATGTGTTAGCATACGGTATTTGTTTTTCTCTTTCTGACTTACTTCACTCTGTATGACAGACTCTAGGTCCATCCACCTCACTACAAATAAATCAATTTCGTTTCATTTTATGGCTGAGTAAAATTCCATTGTATATATGTGCCACATCTTCTTTATCCATTCATCTGTCGATGGACACTTAAGTGGCTTCCATGTCCTGGCTATTGTAAATAAAGCTGCAATGAACATTGTGGTACATGACTCTTTTTGAATTATGGTTTTCTCAGGGTATATGCCCAGTAGTGGGATTGCTGGGTCGTATGGTAGTTCTATTTGTAGTTTCTTAAGGAACCTCCATACTGTTCTCCATAGTGGCTGTATCAATTTACATTCCCACCAACAGTGCAAGAGGGTTCCCTTTTCTCCACACCCTCTCCAGCATTTATTGTTTGCAGATTTTTTGATGATGGCCATTGTGACTGGTGTGAGGTGATACCTCATTGTAGTTTTGATTTGCATTTCTCCAACAATTAGTGATGTTGAGCATCCTTTCATGTGTTTGTTGGCAATCTGTATATCTTCTGTGGAGAAATATCTGTTTAGGTCTTGTGTCCATTTTTGGATTGGGTTGTTTGTTTTTTTGATATTGAGCTGCATGAGCTACTTGTAAATTTTGGAGATTAATCCTTTGCCAGTTGTTTCATTGGCAAATATTTTCTCCCATTCTGAGGGTTGTCTTTTTGTCTTTTTAATGTTTTCATTTACTGTGCAAAAGCCTTTAAGTTTCATTAGGTCCCATTTGTTTATTTTTGTTTTTATTTCCATTTCTCTAGGAGGTGGGTCCAAAAGGATATTGCTGTGATTTATGTCATAGAGTGTTCTGCCTATGTTTTCCTCTAAGAGTTTTATAGTGTCTGGCCTTACATTTAGCTCTTTGATCAATTTTGAGTTTATTTTTGTGTATGGTGTTAGGGAGTGTTCTAATTTCATTCTTTTACATGTAGCTGTCCAGTTTTCCCAGCACCACTTATTGAAGAGGCTGTCTTTTCTCCATTGTATATTCTTGCCTCCTTTATCAAAAATAAGGTGACCATATGTGCGTGGGTATATCTCTGGGCTTTCTATCCTGTTCGATTGATATATATTTCTGTTTTTGTGCCAGTACCATACTGTCTTGATTACTGTAGCTTTGTAGTAGTGTCTGAAGTCCAGGGGCCTGAGTCCTCCAGCTCTGTTTTCCTTTCTCAAGATTGCTTTGGCTATTCGGGTTCTTTTGTGTTTCCATACAAATTGTGAAATTTTTTGTTCTAGTTCTGTGAAAAATGCCATTGGTAGTTTTTTGTTTCTTTTTTATAAATTTATTTATTTTTGGCTGTGCTGGCTCTTTGTTGCAGTGTGCGGGATTTCTCTAGTTGTGGAGGGCGGGGGCTACTCTTCGTTGCAGTGCATGGGCTTCTCATTGCAATGGCTTCTCTTGTTGCCGAGCATGGGATCTAAGCATGCAGGCTTCAGTAGTTCTGGCCCATGGGCTCAGTAGTTGCAGATTGCAGGCTCTAGAGAGCAGGCTCAGTAGTTGTGGTACACAGGCTTAGTTGCTATGCAGTATGTGGTATCTTCCTGGACCAGGGCTCAAACCCGTGTTCCCTGCATTGGCAGGCAGATTTTTACCACTATGCCACCAGGGAAGCCATTGATGCCAATTGCAATGCCACTGATGGGGATTGCTTTGGGTAATATAGTCATTTTCACAATGTTGATCCTTGCAATCCACGAACATGGTATATCTCTCCATCTGTTTGTATCATCTTTAATTTCTTTCATCAGTGTCTTCTAGTTTTCTGCATACAGGTCTTTTGTCTCCTTAGGTAGGTTTATTCCTAGGTATTTCATTCTTTTTGTTGCAGTGGTAAATGGGAGTGTTTCCTTAATTTCTCTTTCAGATTTTTCATCATTAGTGTATAGGAATGCAAGAGATTTCTGTGCATTAATTTTGTATTCTGAAACTTTACCAAAGTCATTGATTAGCTCTGGTAGCATCTTTAGGATTCTCGATGTATAGTATCATGTGATCTGCAAACAGTGACAGCTTTACTTCTTTTTTTCTGATTTGGACTCCTTTTATTTCTTTTTCTTCTCTGATTGCTGTGGCTCAAACTTCCAATACTATGTTGAATAATAGTGGTGAGAATGGACAACCTTGTCTTGTTCCTGATCTTAGTGGAAATGGTTTCAGTTTATCACCATTGAGAATGATGTTGGTTGCGGGTTTATCATATATGGCCTTTATTATGTTGAGGTAAGTTCTTTCTATGCCTACTTTCTGGAGGCTTTTTATCATAAATGGTGTTGAATTTTGTCGAAATCTTTTTCTGCATCTATTGAGATGATCATATGGTTTTTCTCCTTCAATCTGTTAATATGGTTTATCACATTGACTGATTTGCATATATTGAAGAATCCTTGCATTCCTGGGATAAACCCCACTCGATCATGGTGTTTGATCCTTTTAACGTGCTGTTGGATTCTGTTTGCTAGTATTTTGTTGAGGATTTTTTTTTTTTTATTTTTTTTTTTTATTTTTTTTTTATTTTTATTTTTTGCTTTATCACAAATTTAATCAGTTATATGTATACATATGTTCCCATATCCCCTCCCTTTTGCGTCTCCCTCCCACCCTCCCTATCGCACCCCTCCAGGCGGTCACAAAGCACCGAGCTGATCTCCCTGTGCTATGCGGCTGCTTCCCACTAGCTATCTACCTTACGTTTGGTAGTGTATATATGTCCATGCCGCTCTTTCACTTTGTCACAGCTTACCCTTCCCCCTCCCCATATCCTCAAGTCCATTCTCTAGTAGGTCTGTGTCTTTATTCCTGTCTTACCCCTATGTTCTTCATGACCTTTTTTTTTCTTAAATTCCATATATATGTGTCAGCATACAGTATTTGTCTTTCTCTTTCTGACTTACTTCACTCTGTATGACAGACTCTAGGTCCATCCACCTCATTACAAATAGTTCAATTTCATTTCTTTTTATGGCTGAGTAATATTCCATTGTATGTATGTGCCACATCTTCTTTACCCATTCATCCGATGATGGATACTTAGGTTGTTTCCATCTCCGGGCTATTGTAAATAGGGCTGCTATGAACATTTTGGTACATGTCTCTTTTTGAATTATGGTTTTCTCAGGGTATATGCCCAGTAGTGGGATTGCAGGGTCATATGGTAGTTCTATTTGTAGTTTTTTAAGGAACCTCCATACCGTTCTCCATAGTGGCTGTACCAATTCACATTCCCACCAGCAGTGCAAGAGTGTTCCCTTTTTTCCACACCCTCTCCAGCATTTATTGTTTCTAGATTTTTTGATGATGGCCATTCTGACTGGTGTGAGATGATACCTCATTGTAGTTTTGATTTGCATTTCTCTAATTAGTAAAGATGTTGAGCATCCTTTCATGTGTTTGTTGGCAGTCTGTATATCTTCTGTGGAGAAATGTCTATTTAGGTCTTCTGCCCATTTTTGGATTGGGTTGTTTGTTTTTTTGTTATTGAGCTGCATGAGCTGCTTATAAATTTTGGAGATTAATCCTTTGTCAGTTGCTTCATTTGCAAATATTTTCTCCCATTCTGAGGGTTGTCTTTTGGTCTTGTTTATGGTTTCCTTTGCTGTGCAAAAGCTTTTAAGTTTCATTAGGTCCCATGTGTTTATTTTTGTCTTTATTTCCATTTCTCTAGGAGGTGGGTCAAAAAGGATCTTGCTGTGATTTATGTCATAGAGTGTTCTGCCTATGTTTTCCTCTAAGAGTTTGATAGTGTCTGGCCTTACATTTAGGTCTTTAATCCATTTTGAGCTTATTTTTGTGTATGGTGTTAGGGAGTGATCGAATCTCATACTTTTACATGTCCCTGTCCAGTTTTCCCAACACCACTTATTGAAGAGACTGTCCTTTCTCCACTGTACATTCCTGCCTCCTTTATCAAAGATAAGGTGACCATATGTCCGTGGGTTTATCTCTGGGCTTTCTATCCTGTTCCATTGATCTATCTTTCTGTTTCTGTGCCAGTACCATACTGTCTTGATTACTGCAGCTTTGTAGTATAGTCTGAAGTCAGGGAGCCTGATTCCTCCAGCTCCATTTTTCGTTCTCAAGATTGCTTTGGCTATTCGGGGTCTTTTGTGTTTCCATACAAATTGTGAAATTTTTTGTTCTAGTTCTGTGAAAAATGCCAGTGGTATTTTGATAGGGATTGCATTGAATCTGTAGATTGCTTTGGGTAGTAGAGTCATTTTCACAATGTTGATTCTTCCAATCCAAGAACATGGTACATCTCTCCATCTATTTGTATCATCTTTAATTTCTTTCATCAGTGTCTTATAATTTTCTGCATACAGGTCTTTTGTCTCCTTAGGTAGGTTTATTCCTAGATATTTTATTCTTTTTGTTGCAATGGTAAATGGGAGTGTTTCCTTGATTTCACTTTCAGATTTTTCATCATTAGTATATAGGAATGCCAGAGATTTCTGTGCATTAATTTTGTATCCTGCAACTTTACCAAATTCATTGATTAGCTCTAGTAGTTTTCTGGTAGCATCTTTAGGATTCTCTATGTATAGTATCATGTCATCTGCAAACAGTGACAGCTTTACTTCTTCTTTTCCAATTTGGATTCCTTTTATTTGCTTTTCTTCTCTGATTGCTGTGGCTAAAACTTCCAAAACTATGTTGAATAAGAGTGGTGAGAGTGGGCAACCTTGTCTTGTTCCTGATCTTAGTGGAAATGGTTTCAGTTTTTCACCATTGAGGACGATGCTGGCTGTGGGTTTGTCATATATGGCCTTTATTATGTTGAGGAAAGTTCCCTCTATGCCTACTTTCTGCAGGGTTTTTATCATGAATGGGTGTTGAATTTTGTCGAAAGCTTTCTCTGCATCTATTGAGATGATCATATGGTTTTTCTCCTTCAATTTGTTAATATGGTGTATCACGTTGATTGATTTGCGTATATTGAAGAATCCTTGCATTCCTGGGATAAACCCCACTTGATCATGGTGTATGATCCTTTTAATGTGCTGTTGGATTCTGTTTGCTAGTATTTTGTTGAGGATTTTTGCATCTATGTTCATCAGTGATATTGGCCTGTAGTTTTCTTTCTTTGTGACATCTTTGTCTGGTTTTGGTATCAAGGTGATGGTGGCCTCGTAGAATGAGTTTGGGAGTGTTCCTCCCTCTGCTATATTTTGGAAGAGTTTGAGAAGGATAGGCGTTAGCTCTTCTCTAAATGCTTGATAGAATTCGCCTGTGAAGCCATCTGGTCCTGGGCTTTTGTTTGTTGGAAGATTTTTTATCACAGTTTCAATTTCAGTGCTTGTGATTGGTCTGTTCATATGTTCTATTTCTTCCTGATTCAGTCTTGGCAGGTTGTGCATTTCTAAGAATTTGTCCATTTCTTCCAGGTTGTCCATTTTATTGGCATAGAGTTGCTTATAGTAATCTCTCACGATCTTTTGTATTTCTGCAGTGTCAGTTGTTACTTCTCCTTTTTCATTTCTAATTCTATTGATTTGAGTCTTCTCCCTTTTTTTCTTGATGAGTCTGGCTAATGGTTTATCAATTTTGTTTATCTTCTCAAAGAACCAGCTTTTAGTTTTATTGATCTTTGCTATTGTTTCCTTCATTTCTTTTTCATTTATTTCTGATCTGATTTTTATGATTTCTTTCCTTCTGCTAACTTTGGGATGTTTTTGTTCTTCTTTCTCTAATTGCTTTAGGTGCAAGGTTAGGTTGTTTAGTCGAGATATTTCCTGTTTCTTAAGGTGGGATTGTATTGCTATAAACTTCCCTCTTAGAACTGCTTTTGCTGCATCCCATAGGTTTTGGGTCGTCGTGTCTCCATTGTCATTTGTTTCTAGGTATTTTTTTATTTCCTCTTTGATTTCTTCAGTGATCACTTCGTTATTAAGTAATGTATTGTTTAGCCTCCATGTGTTTGTATTTTTTATAGCTCTTTTCCTGTAATTGATATCTAGTCTCATAGCATTGTGGTCAGAAAAGATACTTGATACAATTTCAATTTTCTTAAATTTACCAAGGCTTGATTTGTGACCCAAGATATGATCTATCCTGGAGAATGTTCCATGAGCACTTGAGAAAAATGTGTATTCTGTTGTTTTTGGATGGAATGTCCTATAAATATCAATTAAGTCCATCTTGTTTAATGTATCATTTAAAGCTTGTGTTTCCTTATTTATTTTCATTTTGGATGATCTGTCCATTGGTGAAAGTGGGGTGTTAAAGTCCCCTACTATGATTGTGTTACTGTCGATTTCTCCTTTTATGGCTGTTAGTGTTTGCCTTATGTATTGAGGTGCTCCTATGTTGGGTGCATAAATATTTACAATTGTTATATCTTCTTCTTGGATCGATCCCTTGATCATTATGTAGTGTCCTTCTTTGTCTCTTCTAGTAGTCTTTATTTTAAAGTCTATTTTGTCTGATATGAGAATTGCTACTCCAGCTTTCTTTTGGTTTCCATTTGCATGGAATATCTTTTTCCATCCCCTTACTTTCAGTCTGTATGTGTCTCTAGGTCTGAAGTGGGTCTCTTGTAGACAGCATATATATGGGTCTTGTTTTTGTATCCATTCAGCCAATCTGTGTCTTTTGGTGGGAGCGTTTAGTCCATTTACATTTAAGGTAATTATCGATATGTATGTTCCTATTCCCATTTTCTTAATTGTTTTGGGTTCGTTATTGTAGGTCTTTTCCTTCTGTTGTGTTTCTTGCCTAGAGAAGTTCCTTTAGCATTTGTTGTAAAGCTGGTTTGGTGGTGCTGAACTCTCTCAGCTTTTGCTTGTCTGTAAACGTTTTAATTTCTCCATCAAATCTGAATGAGATCCTTGCTGGGTAGAGTAATCTTGGTTGCAGGTTTCTCTCCTTCATCACTTTAATTATGTCCTGCCACTCCCTTCTGGCTTGTAGAGTTTCTGCTGAGAGATCAGCTGTTATCCTGATGGGGATTCCCTTGTGTGTTATTTGTTGTTTTTGCCTTGCTGCTTTTAATATGATTTCTTTGTGTTTAATTTTTGACAGTTTGATTAATATGTGTCTTGGCGTATTTCTCCTTGGATTTATTCTGTATGGGACTCTCTGTGCTTCTTGGACTTGATTAACTATTTCCTTTCCCATATTAGGGAAGTTTTCAACTATAATCTCTTCAAATATTTTCTCAGTCCCTTTCTTTTTCTCTTCTTCTTCTGGAACCCCTATAATTCGAATGTTGGTGCGTTTAATGTTGTCCCATAGGTCTCTGAGACTGTCCTCTGTTCTTTTCATTCTTTTCTCTTTATTTTGCTCTGCATTAGTTATTTCCACTATTTTATCTTCCACCTCACTTATCCGTTCTTCTGCCTCAGTTATTCTGCTATTGATCCCATCTAGAGTATTTTTCATTTCATTTATTGTGTTTTTAATCGATGCTTGATTCATCTTTAGTTCTACTAGGTCCTTGTTAACTGTTTCTTGCATTTTGTCTATTCTATTTCCAAGATTTTGGATCATCTTTACTATCATTATTCTGAATTCTTTTTCAGATAGACTGCCTATTACCTCTTCATTTGTTAGGTCTGGTGGGTTTTTATCTTGCTCCTTCTCCTGCTGTGTGTTTTTCTGTCTTCTCATTTTGCTTATGTTACTGTGTTTGGGGTCTCCTTTTTGCCGGCTGCAGGTTCGTAGTTCCTGTTGTTTTTGGTGTCTGTCCCCAGTGGCTAAGGTTGGTTTAGTGGGTTGTGTAGGTTTCCTGGTCGAGGGGACTAGTGCCTGTGTTCTGGTGGATGAGGCTGGATCTTGTCTTTCTGGTGGGCAGGTCCACGTCTGGTGGTGTGTTTTGGGGTGTCTGCAGACTTTTTATGATTTTAGGCCACCTCTCTGCTAATGGGTGGCGTTGTGTTCCTGTCTTGCTAGTTGTTTGGCATAGGGTGTCCAGCACTGTAGCTTGCTGGTCGTTGAGTGAAGCTGGGTGCTGGTGTTGAGATGGAGATCTCTGGAAGATTTTCGCCGTTTGATATTATGTGGAGCTGGGAGGTCTCTTGTGGACCAGTGTCCTGAAGTTGGCTCTCCCACCTCAGAGGCACAGTACTGACTCCTGGCTCCTCAATTTGGGATGATTTGTTGTCTATTCATGTATTCCACAGATGCAGGGTACATCAAGTTGATTGTGGAGCTTTAATCCGCTGCTTCTGAGGCTGCTGGGAGAGGTTTCCCTTTCTCTTCTTTGTTCTCACAGCTCCCGGGTCTCAGCTTTGGATTTGGCCCCGCCTCTGCGTGTAGGTCGCCGGAGGGCGTCTGTTCTTCGCTCAGACAGGAAAGGGTTAAAGGAGCAGCCTCTTCGGGAACTCTGGCTCACTCAGGCCGGGCGGGAGGGAGGGGCACGGAGTGCGGGGCGAGCCTGCAGCGGCAGAGGTCGGCGTGACGTTGCACCAGCCCGAGGCGCGCCGTGCGTTCTCCCAGGGAAGCCGCCCCTGGATCCCGGGACCCCGGCAGTGGCGGGCTGCTCAGGCTCCCGGAAGGGCGGTGTGGACAGTGACCTGCGCTCGCACACGGGCTTCTTGGCGGCGGCAGCAGCAGCCCCAGCGTCCCACGCCCGTCACTGGGCTCCGCGCTTTCAGTCGCGACTCGCGCCCGTCTGTGGAGCCCCTTTAAGCAGCGCTCTTAATCCCCTCTCCTCGCGCAGCAGGAAACCAAGAGGGAAGAACAAGTCTCTTGCCTCTTCGGCAGCTCCAGAGTTCTCCCGGACTCCCTCCCGGCTAGCTGTGGCACATTAGCCCCCCTCAGGCTGAGTTCTCGCCGCCAGCCCCAGTCCTCTCCCTGCGCTCTGACCGAAGCCCAAGCCTCAGCTTCCAGCGCCGCCCGCCCCGGCGGGCGAGCAGACAAGCCTCTCGGGCTGGTGAGTGCCGCTCGGCACCGATCCTCTGTGCGGGAATCTCTCCGCTTTGCCCTACCCAGGTATGTGGGGAGTTTCTTGCCTCTTGGGAGGTCTGGGGTCTTCTGCCAGCGCTCAGTAGGTGTTCTGTAGGAGTTGTTCCACGCGTAGCTGCATTTCTGGTGTATCCGTGAGGAGGAAGGTGATCTCCGCGTCTTACTCTTCCGCCATCTTACCCGGAAGTCTCCTTGTTGAGGATTTTTGCATCTATGTTCATCAGTGATATTGGTCTGTAATTTTCTTTCTTTGTGACATCTTTGTCTGGTCTTGGTATCAGGGTGATGGTGACCTCGTAGAATGAGTTTGGGAGTGTTCCTCCCTCTGCTATACTTTGGAAGAGTTTGAGAAGGATAGCTGTTAGCTCTTCACTAAATATTTGATACAATTTGCCTGTGAAGCCATCTGGTCCTGGGCTTTTGTTTGTTGGAAGATTTTTAATCACAGTCTCAATATCAGTGCTTCTCATTGGTCTGTTTATATTTTCTATTTCTTCCTGGTTCAGTCTTGGAAAGCTGTGCTTTTCTAAGAATTTGTCCATTTCTTCCAGGTTGTCCGCTTTATTGGCATATAGTTGCTTGTAGTAATCTCTCATGATGCTTTGTATTTCTGCAGTGTCAGTTGTTACTTCTCCTTTTTCATTTCTAATTCTATTGATTTGAGTCTTCTCCCATTTTTTCTTGATGAGTCTGGCTAATGGTTTATCAATTTTTTTATCTTCTCCAAGAACCAGCTTTTAGTTTTATTGATCTTTGCTATTGTTTCCTTCATTTCTTTTTCATTTATTTCTGATCTGATCTTTCTGACTTGTTTCCTTCTGCTAACTTTGGGGCTTTTTTGTTCTTCTTTCTCTAATTGCTTTAGGTGTAAGGTTAGGTTGTTTATTTGTGATGTTTCTTGTTTCTTGAGGCAGGATTATATTGCTATAAACTTCCCTCTTAGAACTGCTTTTGTTGCATACCATAGGTTTTGGGCCGTCGTGTTTTCATTGTCCTTTGTTTCTAGGTATTTTTTGATTTCCTATTTGATTTCTTCAGTGATCTCTTGGTTATTTAGTAGTGTATTGTTTAGCCGCCATGTGTTTGTATTGTTTACAGATTTTTATCTGTAATTGATATCTAGTCTCATAGCGTTGTGGTCAGAAAAGATACTTGATATGATTTCAACTTTCTTAAATTTACCAAGGCTTGACTTTGTGACCCAAGATATGATCTATCCTGGAAAATGCTCCATGATCCCTTGAGAAGTAAGTGTATTCTGTTGTTTTTGGATGGAATGTCCTATAAATATCAATTAAGTCCGTGTTGTTTAATGTTTCACTTAAAGCTTGTGTTTCCTTATTTATTTTCATTTTGGATGATCTGTCCATTGGTGCAAGTAGGGTGGTAAAGTCCCCTACTATGATTGTGTTACTGTCGATTTCCCCTTTTATGGCTGTTAGCATTTGCCTTATGTATTGAGGTGCTCCTATGTTGGGTGCATATATAATTTTTATACCTTCTTCTTGGATTGATCCCTTGATCATTATGTAGTGTCCTTTCTTGTCTCTTGTAACATTCTTTATTTTAAAGTCTAATTTATCTGATATGAGTATTGCTACTCCAGCTTTCTTTTGATTTCCCTTTGCATGGAATATCATTTTCCATCCCCTCACTTTCAGTTTGTATATGACCCTAGGTATGAAGTGGGTCTCTTGGAGACAGCATATATAGGGGTCTTGTTTTTGTATCCACTCAGCCAGTCTATGTCTTTTGGTTGGAGCTTTAATCCATTTACATTTAAGGTAGTTATCAATATGTATGTTCCTATTACCATTTTCTTCATTGTTTTGGGTTTGTTAGTGTAGGTCTTTTCCTTCTCTTGTATTTCTTGCCTAGAAAAGTTCCTTCATCATTTGTTGTAAAGCTGGTTTGGTGGTGCTGAATTCTCTTAGCTTTTGCTTGTCTGTAAAGGTTTTAATTTCTCCTTTGAGTTTGAATGAGATCCTTGCTGGGTACAGTAATCTTGGTTGTAGATTATTCGCTTTCATCACTTTAAATATGTCCTGCCACTCCCTCTGGCTTGCAGAGTTTCTGCTGAATGATCAGCTGTTAACCTTATGGGGATTCCCTTGTATGTTACTACTTGTTTTCCCTTGCTGCTTTTAATATTTTTTTCTTTGTATTTAATTTTTGATATTTTGAATAATATGTGTCTTGGCGTGTATCTCCTTGGATTTCTCCTGTCCTGTAAGGGACTCTCTGTGCTTCCTGGACTTGATTGACTATTTCCTGTCCCATATTAGGGAAGTTTACAACTATAATCTCTTCAAATATGTTCTCAGTCCCTTTCTTTCTCTCTTCTTCTTCTGGTGCCCCTGTAATTCAAATGTTGGTGCATTTAATGTTGTCCCAGAGGTCTCTAAGACTGTCCCTAATTCTTTTCATTCTTTTTTCTTTATTCTGCTCTGCAGTCGTTATTCCCACTATTTTATCTTCCAGGTCACTTATCCGTTCTTCTGCCTCAGTTATTCTGCTGTTGATTCCTTCTAGATAATTTTTTATTTCATTTATAGTGTTGTTCATCATTGTTTGTTTGCTCTTCAGTTTTTCTAGGTCCTCGTTACAGGTTTCTTGTATTTTCTCCATTCTATTTCCAAGATTTTGGATCACCTTTACTATCATTACTCTGAATTCTTTTTCAGGTAGACTGCCTATTTCCTCTTCATTTTTTTGGTCTGATGGGTTTTTACCTTGCTCCTTCATCTGCTCTGTGTTTCTCTGTCTTCTCATTTTGCTTAACTTACTATGTTTGGGGTCTCTTTTTTGCAGGCTGCGGGTTCGTCTTTCCCATTGTTTTTGGTGTCTGCCCCTAGACAGCAAAGGTTGGTTTGGTCAGTTATGTAGGCTTCCTGGTAGAGGGGACTGGTGCCTGTGTTCTGGTGGTTGAGGCTGGATCTTGTCTTTCTGGTGGGCAGGACTGTGTCCAGTGGTGTGTTTTGGGGTGTCTGTGACCTTATTATGATTTTAGGCAGCCTCTCTGCTAATGGGTGGGTTTGTGTTCCTGTCTTGCTAGTTGTTTGGCATAGGATGTCCAGCAGTGTAGCTTGCTGGTCATTGAGTGGAGCTGGGTCTTAGCGTTGAGATGGAGATCTCTGGGAGGGCTTTCACTGTGTTATTTTACTTGGAGCCGGGAGGCCTCTGGTGGACCAATGTCTTGAACTCAGATCTCCCACCACAGAGGCACAGGCCTGACACCCGGCCAGAGTACCAAGGCCCTGTCAGCCACACTGCTCAGAAGAAAATGTAGAAAAAAAGAAGGAAAGAAAGAAAAAAATAAAATAAATGCTTAAAATAAATAATAATTATTAAAATTTTTTTAAAATTAAAAAGTAATAAAAAAAGAAAAGAAAGAAGAGAGCAACCAAACCAAAAAAGAAATCCACTAGTGATTACAAGCACTAAAAACTATACTAAAAACAAAACAAACAAGCAAAATGAAGAAACGAAAAACAGACAGACAGAACCCTAGGACAAATGGTAAAAGCAAAGCTATACAGACAAAATCACACAAAGAAGCATACACATACACACTCACAGAAAGAAAAAAGGAAAAAAAATATATATCTGCATATAAAAAAAGGAGGAAGAGAGCAACCAAATGAATAAACAAATCTACCAATGATAATAAACTCTAAATACTAAATTAAGATAAACATAATACCAGAAACAAATTAGATGCAGAAAGCAAACCCCAAGTCTACAGTTGCTCCCAAAGTCCACTGCCTCAATTTTGGGATGATTTGTTGTGTATTCAGGTATTCCACAGATGCAGGGTACATCAAGTTGATTGTGGAGAGTTAATCTGCTGCTCCTGAGGCCGCTGGGAGAGATTTCCCTTTCTCTTCTTTGCTCGCACAGCTCCTGGGATTCAGCTTTGGATTTGGCCCCGCCTCTGTGTGTAAGTTGCCTGAGGGTATCTGTTCCCACCCAGACAGGACGGGGTTCAAGGAGCAGCTGATTAGGGGGCTCTGGCTCACTCAGGCTGGGGTGAGGGAGGGGTACGGAGTGCGGGGCAAGCGTGCGGGCAGCAGAGGCTGGCGTAATGTTGCACCAGCCTGAGGTGCGCCGTGTGTTCTCCCAGGGGACCCTGGAAGTGGGATCCCGGGACCCTGGATCCCAGGACCCTGGAAGTGGTGTGCTGCACAGGCTCCCGGGAGGGGAAGTGTGGATAGTGACCTGTGCTTGCACACAGGCTTCATGGTGGCTGCAGCAGCAGCCTTAGCATCTCATGACCGTCTCTGTTGTCCATGCTGTTAACCATGGCTTGCTCCCATCTGTGGAGCTCTTTTAGGTGGTGCTCTGAATTCCCTCTCCTCATGCACCCCGAAACAATGGTCTCTTGCTTCTTCAACAGGTCCAGACATTTTCCCGGATTCCTTCCCGGCTAGCTGTGGCGCACTAGCCCCCTTCAGGCTATCTTCATGCAGCCAACCCCAGTCCTCTCCCTGGCATCTGACCTCCAAAGCCTGAGTCTCAGCTCCCAGCCCCTACCCACCCCAGCGGGTGAGCAGTCAAGCCTCTCAGGCTGGTGAGTGCTGGTCAGCACTGATCCTCTGTGTGGGAATCTCTCCCCTTTGCCCTCTGCACCCCTGTTGCTGCACTCTCCTCCGTGGCTCCGAAGCTTCCCCCCTGCCCACCTGCCATCTCCACCAGTGAAGGGGCTTCCTAGTGTGTGGGAACTTTTCCTCCTTCACAGCTCCCTGCCAGAGGTGCAGGTCCCATCCCTATTCTTTTGTCTCTGATTTTTGTTTTTTCCTTTGCCCTCTCCAGGTAAGTGGGGAGTTTCTTGCCCTTTGGGAAGTCTGAGGTCTTCTGCCAGCTTTCAGTAGGTGTTCTGTAGGAGTTCCACATGTAGATGTATTTCTGATGTATTTGTGGGGAGGAAGGTGATCTCCACGTCTTACTCCTCCGCCAACTTGAAGGTCTCATCTCCACATTCTTTACATATGATTTTCCCAGTAATGTTTTGAAGATGAGATTATCACTCCATATACAGATGACAAAACTGAAGTTGGAGAGACTAAATGATTCCCCAAGGTCACAGAGCAAGTTCCTTCCCCTGCTCACTCTTCCCAGTGGTTCATTCAGAACAACAATATAGCATTTGCCATAATGCACCATCATTAACTGTTCACTTTCCCCTCCAACACATCCTATTTGCATTTGGAAATATCAGTCAATCTACCAGAAATTCCTATGAGACTTCAAATGATTAAGAAATTTATTTTGTGAGCAGGAGAGTATGGTGGTTTGAGGTGGCCTAAGAGTAAACCCTTAGTTTGAATCCTTGCTCTGCTACCTATGAGCTGTTTAACTTTATCAGATAGTTTACCCTTTCTGAGCATGTGTCCTTACCTTTCACATACAACTAACATTTACCGTATAGAGCTGTTTAAAGGAGTAAATAAGAAAACATGTATAAAATGCCTAGTAGAATGCCTGGCCCATAATAAACGTGAAGTTAGTGGAAGTGTTATGTTGTTTGTTATAATATTGTTGATATAACTTTGAATTCATAATTAAACCCTATTCCTTTATTCTTTTTCCCTAATTTAGTTCAATCACCTCCCAAATGGCCCAGATTTGAGGGACTTGATGGGAAGCCAGGAGCCTGCCTTCTCTGTAAATGTAGGATGCCTTCGTCCTGCAGCCAAATGTTCACTTTCCCTCCTGCCTATTGCCATATGTCATTTTTTTTGTACGTAGGGGATTTGGAAGGTCACAGAGGAAGAGTCCACTTAATAAGTGAAAAAATGGAAGGAGAGGTCACAATCAAGGATCACTTTGCCTGAAGTGATATAATTCCCCTGCGCCTGAATAGACAGTCTTAAATGTCAACTGACTCCAGCCATCTTGTTTTGAACATCTTCAGTGAGCTGAAAACACTAAGGTAATGCTGCTACTCGTGCTAGTGTTAAGAACTGACATTTACCAAGTCCTTAATATATGCTAGGCAACAGCCTGGAATAGAATGGAATAAGCCATTCAAGCTTCAATTTGTAGAAGACTTTTTCCTTAGTCCTATCCCATTGTGCTGCATTCTTGAAGCACATTATCAGGACCTATCTCTAGAACTGAACCCTGTGTTTTTGCACCAAATAGAGCCAGCCAATATCGCCATTAAGAAACCCCACCCAATATGTGGCCCATATTTAATGCTTGATGCAGAGCAGCACTTTACAGCTGTACAAATCAAACAGACTGACTACTTGGATATTTTCTTCTTCTTGTTTTTTTTTAAAATAAATTTATTTATTTATTTTTGGCTGCATTGGGTCTTGGTTGCTGTGTGTGGGCTTTTCTCTAGTTGTGGTGAGCGGGGCCTACTCTGTTGTGGTGCGTGGGCTTCTCATTGCGGTGGCTTCTCTTGTTGTGGAGCACAGGCTCTAGGTGCGTGGGCTTCAGTAGTTGTGGCACGTGAGCTCAGTAGTTGTGGCTTGAGGGCTCTAGAGCGCAGGCTCAGTAGTTGTGGTACACAGGCTTAGTTGCTCCGTGGCATGTGGGATCTTCCCTGACCAGGGCTCGAATCCGTGTCCCCTGCATTGGCAGGTGGATTCTTAACCACTATGCCACCAGGGAAGTCCTATTTTCTTCTTATATTGACCTTTCTTATTGCCATTTTTTTTTTAAGCTTTATTCTTTTTGTTTTTTTTTTTTTGCGGTACGCGGGCCTCTCACTGCTGTGGCCTCTCCCGCTGCGGGGCACAGGCTCCGGACGCGCAGGCTCAGCGGCCATGGCTCACAGGCCCAGCCGCTCCGCGGCATGTGGGATCTTCCCGGACAGGGGCACGAACCCGTGTCCCCTGCATTGGCAGGCGGTCTCTCAACCACTGCGCCACCAGGGAAGCCCCCTCAAGTGATTCTTGACTCAGTTTAATTGATCTGAATGAGTAAGATGTCAAGTCCCCCAAACTCAGATGAACCTGTGATAAAACCCACACAGCTTAGGATTTAGAATTGCTTTTTCAGGTGTGCAGACTCTCAGGCAGCTGTGTGGGGTGGAATGGGTCTTGCCATTTTATTTTCCACCGAAGTTCCAACATCCTCTAGGTCAGGCGCTTCTAGAAAGTCAGGCTTGATCAGTCATGGTCTTCCTCCTACCTCATCTATGGGAACTCAGTCTGTTAAGATACCCAGCAGTGTGTATTAATTGGCTTTGGTATGCTTTACCAATCTTATTTTAGCTGGTTTGCTTGTTCATTTAAAAATATTTTAACCTAGAGAACCAGATTTAATCAGAAGCCTGGCATTTACAGTGATGCCTTCTGGGATATGTTCAATAAATACTTACAATGTTAATAATGATGAGTTTGTTAAGTGATGTAAGTGTCAAGCAGCTGGGAAAATAGAAATTTGACCCTTACAGGGGAGAACAAACACAGGTACTAATTTTAAGACCACAGACACAGCCTAAGTAATTTAAAAATCTGTTCCTATACTCACTCCTCCAAGTTTAGCCAGTTATAGTTTAGTTATGAACTTAAAATAGGTGGTCCCTTGGGATTAGGAAAAAGCCAAGTATATTTGCTTAACTGATCATGATAACTGGTCAGCACTAGAGCTTTCGGGGCTTCACAGTATATGAAAGAAGTTCTGCAACAACTAGCCATTGGCTCAGGATAAGAAGCTACTATAGAGAAGGACCTTTTCTTCTATGCTACACTAGCATGGAGAGCTGAAGATTCAGTGGGCAAAAGAAACTCCATTACTCTTGCTTCTGTAGAATACTACAGAGGGTCAAATGACCCTCTATCAGTTTAATCATTAATAATGGAATATTTGGCTGGGAAGCGTTAAATTCTTTCTAGCTTTCAGGCTCTTTACCTGGAAGCTTGCCAAAACCTGCAGCCACGTGCCTCAGTTACTCCTATTGTCTTCCATAGCCCAGTCCTTTCCTTGCCCTGCACAGCTTCTTTTTCAGATTTCTAAAAAGAAAATAAAATGGAACACTATATATTTAGATAATTGACCTAATTAAATATGTAATTCATTTATCCTAAGTGTACAAGTATTGTTTAATGCATATGGTGCTTCTAACAATTTCTATAAATACTTGGTTATCAGATCTTAAGTATGCCTTATTGCAACACTCTTACAGTAGAAAAACCAGATTCAATTCATGATTTTTAACTCACAACACTTTTCTCTGAAACATTCCATAATTTTTAACATTGTTCATACTACATACATACTACATACTGCCAGGAAGCTAAATAAACTTGTAAAGTATATCTGCAGAATAAAAATATTTATGCATTTACCTATTACAAACCTTCAAACAATTTAATGGGTAGATTTATACACATGCTTTATAAGTCAGAATAGGAGAGACAGTTGAATTAGTACATAAAGTTTTTATTTAAAGTTTTCCCCTTCCAAGCAAGCTTCATTTACACATTCTAATACTGTACAAAATTTACATTCTCTGTGACTTATTTATTCACTTTTCACTTTCTAATAGTGTGTGCCTTTCTGAAATACAGAAAGCTTTACTTATAGTTCTCATAAATGCTTTTATTTATTTTGGCTAGAAATAAAAAATAAATGAAGAACAAGTCCAAGGAAAGCAAATACCCTTGTATAAATGGTGACTTTCAGAAGAAATGGGGACCGTTGACATTAAAGGTTTTGAAGGAGACCTTGTATTCTTCATGACGTCAGATGGGATTTTCTCACAAAGTACTGTAACTTTTCTTTTTTTCTATATACTCATATGCGATCAAGGAAAAAAGAAATGAAAGTTGATTGCACTGGATATATATATATACATATATATATATTTTTACAACGGATCCTTTGGATCTGAACATACAAATAAATACAAAAACAACAAAGATTGCACTTTACTGTAGAAATGGCATTGGATTCTAGTACACCCGTCCGTCTGGACATGCTCCACAGTGAAAACTTATCACGAAGACATTTTTAATCTGTGGCTTCCCTGTGAGGTTGTTTTTGAAAGACACACTTGTTGAGGGATTCAACAACATCTCTGGGTGATTCACAAAATATTTTAGGCTTTGATTTATTCCTAACTATTGTTGTGCCCGCTCTGAAGAGCTTGAAAAGCAAATCCGTGTTCCTGCTAGTTTTTCTCTTTTGATGGGCCGCATTGACACTGTCTCATGCTCTCCTGGCCTTCTGCTCTTAAACTCCTCATGCTTCTCAAGACAGCTAGCTATTGCTCGCTTAACTGAGCCCAGGCGTCTCTGGTGATAACAAAGAAATGTGATGAGTTGGGGGAAAGAAGGAGGGTCCGTCATGGGCTTTTCTAGAGACACATCTAGAGCTTTTTTTAGAGCTGAAGGTGAGGAAGAGGGGGAGATATTTTGTTAGGAGCTACGGTTTGCTCCTGAGGCTCTTCAAGTTGTGTGCTTTAGGGACAGAGAGAAAAGGGGACAGTTCTTAAGAGAAATCTGTCTTTTCGTCCCTGAATTTCCGAAAGCAATCATTCAGTTTTCGTTAGGGGTTAAGTTTGGGTCAGATGTGCTATTTACAGAATATTCAATATTGCATGACTGTCTTTGTCAGTCCTATATTTTTGAAGCAAAGACCAGGTATATTCATGACTTATATGCTGCTCCAAATGAGAAAGCGTGAGCCTCTATAAACTGAGTAGTGACACAGCGTATTTTGTCTTAATCTTTCGGATAAAACTGAGGACACAGAAATTATGACTCTGGCTAGCCTGGAACCTACAGGGCAGAAAGCAATTGCTACAAGAGCCAATATCTTTCTCTTCTACATTCCCACGAGGTGCTGATATGGGCAGAAGGTATACGAAATGAAGTTATATGGAAACAAAAATGTTCCTCTTTAATCTTTTATGATTTTCTATAACTGTGTTGCCTATGGAATCTGTGAAGTAGCCACAGGTTAGGAATATAGAATCAAGTGGGAATTTCTGTAATGCAGTGTGAGTATTTTGGTGGGTCAAATTTTGAATCATTCATGAACACAATATCCTCAAAACTTCAACATAGATCACATGCAGGTAGACTACAATGCACAATACTGATCTTAGGTCTCTCTGGGGGGCACTCTCCTGTATTTTATCTTTCTCCTTTTGAAAGTTGAGGTCCATGTGAGGAGTTTTTATAAAGCTGGGGCAAGTTAAAACCAGTCTGAAATGGAAGAGTCTGTCACCACAGGAAGTTCGGTGTAATCCGAGTTACAGACAGAGTACCTGTTCAAGGACAGGTCTTTTTCTTTTGTAGCTTCTTGTAAATCATCAGAAACCAAGAATGGAGTTTCGGCAGTTGTACCATTAGGATGTATTGTTCCTATTATAATAGGGATGTCCCTGTCATTGCTTCCTAGAATGTGATACTGTTCATTCCAGGGTTTCCTGGTGTTATTTGTTGTAAGGTACACAGGCAGGCAGGATAACTGTTGCACAGGCTGGGCCTGCCAGTGGTTCTGCTACGTCTCCTTCAAGTTCTGTCCAGCTGCCTTTTTCTGGACAATAGCATATTGTAGATGACTTGTAGGCTCCCTGGAATGGCAGAGCAGAGAGCCTTTAGAGAATTACCACAGCAAGCTTATTTATCACATTTACATTAGGAAGACAATATTTTTTCTCTGCTCTTGCTAAAAACTTCCAAATGAAAGCAATGGATTTTAAACCATTGTGCTCTAAGGGAAGATTTGGGATTGGCAAGATTTCAAAATCTGGGGTTTTGTATGTGTGTGTGACTAATAATAAAAGTCAAGCACCTACAACACCCAAATGATTTATAAATCCCTTATGATAACTTACCTCAAGTTGGAAATTATCCCTCTGGCTTAAGTTTAAAAAAAAGGAAAAATTTATCTTTTATATTCTTTTTTTTTTTTTTCACTGTTGTGGCCTCTCCCGTTGTGGAGCACAGGCTCCGGACGCGCAGGCTCAGCGGCCATGGCTCACGGGCCCAGCCGCTCCGCGGCACGTGGGATCCTCCCGGACCGGGGCACGAACCCGTGTCCCCTGCATCGACAGGTGGACTCTCAACCACTGCGCCACCAGGGAAGCCCTATCTTAAATATTCAAATAAAAGAAGTAAATTGGATTTTAGATTGTCACCTCACTTTTCCATTTTTATCTTACTACTATAGAGAATCAGAGATGGGGTTCAAAACCAGTTTAAAATAAACTGGAAATGAAGACATGCCAACTTCTTCACACATTGACGTATTTATTTTGAAAACGCCACATGAGAAATAAAAAATGTCTTTAATCTTGTTTCCTTTGTCAACCTCTGAGGCTAGTGCTTGCATAATATTTCCCTTCCTAAACCAAAGCAGTTTTGTTTTGACCATAGGCAAGAAACAAACAAAAATCCCAACCAACGTAATCGTTTTCTGAAAGTGTATTCCTGGTGTCTGGTTCCAAACATACATACTCTTGCAGCTATCAATTTCCACTAGCAAAAGAGCACATGTACCAATATCTAGTGATATATGTCAATACACATTCACTTCCAAATAACTAATAGCTTTTTAAAGCTCCTCCAAACTTTATCTAACAATCTTGTTGGATGCAAAAGAAATAAAACTAATTAATATTATTAAAATCCCAAATTAATCTTATAAAACCAACACATATAAATAGGAAAATATAGGAATGGTCATCATTTAAAAAGTGACTTGTAGACCATTAGACCCTATGTGTCCTCTGATGTGATGTTATTTGAATTACACAGCCACCTCCTTACGTGTTCTCACTAAAATAAATAAATAAATAGATAGATAGACAAATATATAAATAGATAAATAAATAAATGGTACATAAATAACAAAAGAATTTAAAACAGAGAAAAGCTGAACTTAAGTCCTTATCTCTAGCTTCCAGTCTATAGGAAATAGGGAGATAGAGGACTATTTTTAAATGACAACATAGGAAATCATTAGGCAATTCGAGAGCATCAGATATTCTATAAGATAACTGACCTTGTTTTTTCAACAAGACAATGGCATGGGACAGGAAGAGGGGCGGGAGTAATTCTCCAGATTGTAAGAGATGTATGAGATATAATAAACAAATACAAGTGAGAATTTTTGGATCCTGATTTGAACATATCAATTTGAAAAATACATTTTTATTCAAGTCAATGGGATAAACTTGAAAATGGATTGCATATAAAAGAATTATTGTTAATTTTATTCAGTGTGATAATGATAGTGTTTACATAAACAAGTGATTTTTTTTAGAGGAATACTGAAGCATTTAGGGTGAAATAACATGTCTAGAATTTGCTTCAGATTGATTCAACCAAAATTTTTTAAAGGGAGGATAGATGAAGTAAGTACTGCAAAGCACTGATGGATGTCAAAGTTGGATGGTGCTTTAACAAGGGCCCATTGACCCCTCAGTTTTTTTGTATGTTTAGAAATTTTCATCATAAAGAGAGAGGAAAGTGGAAAGCAATGGCAAATTACATAATCCTAAATAGAATTTGTGGGTAACTGAACAATTAATTTCCATTTTTTATGCTTAGCTGGTCAGAAACTTTTCACTCTCCCAAACAGTTTTAATAGAACATTTGTAAAAACCACTTCAGTCTTTTAGTTGGAAAGCATGGGGGTGGGAGGGAAGCAGAGACCTACCGCATTCTGCGATACAATTGACCAGATAGCAAGACAGCTCTACAGCGACCACACTGAGTCTATTTTACAGCTTAAAGCAATTTACTGCGTGCATATAAACATGTTACTCTTAAAAGGTACTTGTGTGGGTGGTAACACATTTGGAGAGAAACAAAAAGGAAGCACAAATAAAAAGGAGGAGGAGGTAAATGTGGACACTTACCATACTCCAGCTGTAGCCTCCCACAAGGTAAATGCTGTCATCTAGCACTGCACAGCCAGGACCACTGCGACCCTCCAAAATGGGAGTCTGTAGAATATTCCACTGGTCACCTTTTGGGTCATAGCATTCCACGAGCATTACATCAAGGTGGGAGAAACCTAAGTGACATAGCAAAATGGAATCACCAAAGAATAAACTCTCAGGGTCCCAATTTAAGGCTAGGGCTTCTTTTTGCAAAAGGACTAGGGCCAAGAAGTAGATAATTGTGTCTTTGAAGACACATGTGTAAGCTGACTGGTGAAATTGGGAGACATGTCAGAAAGACCTAAGAAACAGACAAACAAACAACCCTTCCCCCCCACTCCACCTCGCCACCGACACTCCAACCCTGTATGCTTTGGATTACTTTAAAGCAAAAATGCCTGGCTAGATGTCATTGGTAAAAGCTGATTTACCTTGGAGTATCAGTAAAGGTTTATTTAAACCTTATTTAAAAAGTTTAAAATAGTAATAGCTAAAGCAAGCATTTTTTTTTTTTTTTTGCGGTACGCGGGCCTCTCACTGTCGTGGCCTCTCCCGTTGTGGAGCACAGGCTCCGGACATGCAGGCTCAGCGGCCATGGCTCACGGGCCCAGCTGCTCCACAGCATGTGGGATCTTCCCAGACCGGGGCACGAACCCGTGTCCCCTGCATCAGCCGGCGGACTCTCAACCACTGTGCCACCAGGGGAGCCCTAAAGCAAGCATTTTATAGACTGCTTACAATAAGCTGGTTGTTTTCTAAGTGCTTTGTATAAAGGAGCTCATTTAACCCCCTCAAGCATCCTGTAGATACCATTATATTCATTTTATAGAGGAGAAACTGAGGAACAGAGGGAGTTAATGACCTGAGTTAGTCATACAGCCATTAGATAGGCTGAGATTTGAATCCGGGTGAACAGGCTTCAAAAGTCACACTTTTACAGACTAAACTTTATTGTTTTTCTTAAGTGAATATTCTGTTCTCTCAAAATCTTTTACTTTTTTCTTTTTTTTTTACAGTCTGACTATATGTATAAACAGCTGTGATGATGTGAATGGTTTCTAGTATCTACTAAGGATCCAGGTTTAGAGTAGGGGGCTATCGTCCTCTGAAAGACTTTTCCCACTTTTGATAAAATTTCTCAGTAGCTGGAGCAGTAACTAGGTTGCAGAGAACAACTCATTTCCCCAGACTCCACTGAAGCCCTGCCTTTCATTTAGGGAGTGAAAAATCCTTAATAGGAGATTCAGGGTCACCGAGCAGATCAAACCTTTAAGGATTTTTTTTTAAATTGTTAAACACATGCTATGGATGTTTGCTAGCTGACAATCACAACACATATGGTAAATTAGTCAACATATCAGTCTCTTCAAAGTAATTAAGGAGATAGACCAAAAATCAGAAAAATTTTTACTCTTGAAGTGGTGGACAGACTATTTCAGGCCACTACCTTTTTACATAAAATAAATCACATAAGGGAGCAACAGAGCAATGTGCTTACTGCGACCCTGTGATATAATCCTTTCCTTTAACATTAAGAGTTTGATGATAATTGTTGAAGCATTTATATGAAATGGGGATTTGGGCAAGTTTCCCTAGTGGCATCTATGAGGATATGTGTGCCTTCTCTGTATCGAGTACATACGTTGATTATAACCCTCACAATTACCAAGGAAAGGATAATTACCCCTTTTTTACAGACATGAGGTAAATGTCTAGAGTAAGATCACACAACTCTAAGTACATAACTGGGATTCAGACCCAGGCTTAGATGCAAAATCCATACTCTTTCCTCCTTTCACAATGTCTTCCTGAGCTAACCTAATTCTGATGTGCATGTGCTATTTTTCATTTAGGTTGTCATTACCTAAGTCTTTTCTGTCCAAGTATAAGCTTAAATACTAAAAGTTCCTAAAATATTAGGCATTCTTGTGCAAAAGAAATTAGTAGAAGTCATATTTTAATGCAGAAAGCTACAAAGTTAATATAAAATACGTTGATGTAAAGGAATGAATGGTGTATGGACTGAAATGAAAGAGCACCAGTGAAAGCAAAAAAGAATGAAAAGGGAAGAGTCTGAAGCAGTAAAGATAAATTCCCTTCCACTGAGGAGACCTCTAAGGTGAGAAGCAGATCTAGACCAGAATATTGACATTTCTGATTGAATATGAACTTGGAAATACTTACTTAAAAATTACACTTGTCCAATATTTATTACATTTAGGGGTAAATAGGTATTTTGAAAAAGAGAAAAAATGTCTATATCTAACTCATGGTTTAAGATGGGTATATGATTGGAAAATAAATGCACAGAATCGCCTTATGTGTCATACCCAGATGGCCTGTTTCTCATTTTGTTCAATTTCAAAGATCATGGACAGTCAGAGCTGGAAGAGATTTTAGAGAACAACTTGACCAACTTCTTCATTTTCAGATGAGAAAACTGAAGCTCAAAGCAGTTCAGTAATGTTCTCAGAATCATAGGTCTCTCCGCTTTCCTGTCAAATTCAGTGTTACACACATGCACACAAACTACAAAAAAGTTGCAGTCACATACATACACAAGGAGGGAAACAAGCCAAAATATGGCTCTAAAAAGACTATGCTTTAAATGTTACTGATTTAAAAAGCAAATGGAAGGAACTTGAGAATCATAGATGGTTTGATATTCAACTCTTCAAAGAAATAATTCTAAATTTAGACATGAAATTCTACTGTTTTCTTTAAGAAAAATCACATACACGCTTCTTTGTGCTTCTCTGACTAAAGTTCTTTATGATTATTACAAAAACAATTTTCTGGAAAAAATCCATTACTATAATTTTGGTGATAAGGAATAATTTATTTTACTGAATTCATTGTTACAACAAATCGTTTGTGCTTTTCAGTTATTAATGCTCTAGTTTTTTAAATTTTCTGTAGACATCATTATTCATTTCTTTAATGTATGTGGTAACTTCAAAATAATCCTATCTGCAGGAGAGCCAAAATAAGTGCTTGCCCAAGGGTACTGCTAATTTGCAAAGAGTAGATTTTATTTGGTCAACCTTTTTACTTGGTTAACTATGATTATCTAATGAGAAACCCCCTTAGCAAGAAACATGAGATGCAAATGTTATTGTGATTAAAAGAAAAAAAAAAGACCTTTTAAATGATTTCCTCCAATTGCATACAAGCGATCATTCATTACAGCCAAAGTGTGGATGGCACGTTTTGTGTTCATATCTTGTTTTCGAGCCCAGACATCCATGACGGGGTCATAGCAATATAGCCATGGGACATATTCTCCATTGTGTACCCCCCCTGTGAATTAAGCATAGACACACAAGTCAAGAAAATGCCTTGGAACTGAACTTTGTAACACAAAGTGGATGAATGACTTGCCTGAAATGTATATTTTCCCATTGTGCACTGCTCCCGCATGAGCTGCCAGAGGCTGTGGCAAAGGGGACACATAACGCCATTCATTTGTTTCTAGGTTATAGCACTCCACGCTGGACAAGTAGCCAGTTTCATTCCGTCCACCAATAACATATAAATGTTTGTCCAACCGACATGCGTAGAAACTGGCTCTTCTACAATGAAAAAAACCAAAAAACAAAACAACCCAATGTAAATCACAAAAGGAGCCCAGTCAGTCATGGGAAGTGAGGACAGCCTGTTTCAGAAAGGGGTGCAGACCTTTGGATATTACACATATAGCTCCCTTCTAAATCTGAGACCTTGTACAGCAACCATCTGCAGTGCCCATGCTGGTTAAGATTATTGATACTAAAGTCACAGTAGAGGAGAAATTCACAAACTCTTTGTTTCAGCTCTTTTTATCTTGCTTTTTATACACTGTTAAAGTGTTCACTAATGTTTGGGATATTTGGTACCTTTTAAGGATATCACAGCTCAGTAAGACAAAGTGAAAAATGAGGTAGATAATGCAACAATAATAAATTATCTTGACATTCACTTTCTTTATGGTCCTTCAAGGGTCATTGTTCCCAATTTATAAGAGAACTACATCATCAAAATTTTTCTTCAATTATCATTTTTTTCTTTTTTCCTCCCAGTATGACTGCAAACAGAGAAACTTTTTCAACTGAATATAGTGTTGAAATCTTGCTCTTATATAACCCATATTAGGAATTTCATCTATGTAGCTTTTGGTGTTGATTCTTATGAACCTATAACGTTATTTTAAAGTCTCTTTTCAAGAGAGACTATTTATTAAGTTATCCCACCTTCCATCAAAGGCAAAAGACATGCAAGCTGTGTTGAAAGGACTGGAGACAGGGAGGCCAGTTCTGAGGGAGAATATAATCTAGGAGTGAGAGATTGAGGACTTGAATTAGAATTTTAGTAGAAGACATGAAAAGAGGTGATGCAAGATATTTTAAAGGAGGATGTAAGGCTTAGTTACTAATAATATATGAGAGCTGAGGGAGAAAAGAGGTTGGAAGAGGACTCAAAGATTTGGAGTTAGGATGACTAGGTTGAAATCTTAAGCAAGTCTTTGACCTTTTGTTTCTTTTTTTCTCATTCATGCTACTGGAATAATAATATTTCATAAGGAAAACATATGGTTCAATACTGAAAAAGTACAATCGTGAAGTGCCAAGCCCCTCAGAGAACATAATTTATGTTTATTGAATTAATGGTCTTTATAAAAATTGATGCCAAGACTCTTGGGCAATGTCAACAGCAAAATGAGGAGCTCTAGAGGTTTTAAATCAGGTAAACCTATATTGTTTGGAGATTTTCCAAGTTGTGTTTACTAAGTGTCAAAACCTCTGGGAAGCAGTATATAGCATCTTGATGAACAGTTTGTTCTCTGGAATCAGATTGCCTGGCTATATGACTTATTGGGTGTGTGGGCTTTGACATGTTACTTAACCCCCTCAGCCTCAGATTGCTCATCTGTAACATAGAGATTATGATGGTACCTTCCTCATGGGGTTATTTGTGAACACATGCGTAAAATGCTTGTCATAGTGTCCAACATTTTGTTCATGCTCAGGAGCTATCAGTTGATATTATTTGGGTAAAAAGGTTTTAAAAATCAGCTATCAGGATGTTTGCATATAAACTTTTCTGAATAGTATTTTAAGTGATGACTGAATTCTTTAGTGTTTTTATATAATTTATACCATAAATGTATGGCATATGTTATGGATGGTGATATATGAAGTTTTATTTTATTTTTTCCAGCTTTACTGAGGTATAATTGACAAAACTGTAATACACGTAAAGGGTACAATGTGATGATTTGATTTGTGCATACACTGTAAAATGATTTTCACGATCAAATTAATTAACACATCCACCAGCTCATGTAGTAACATTTTTTCTTGTGAGAACACTTAAGATCTACTCTCTCAGCAAATTTAAAGTGAACAATACAGTATTATTAACTATAGTTACCATGCTGCACATTAGATCCTCAGAATTTACTTATCTTATAATTGAAAGTTTGTACCCTTTGACCAATCTCTCCCCACTTTCCCCACCCTGATCCCCTGGCAACCACCATTCTAATCTGTTTCTTTAAGTTTGACTTTTAAAATAAGATTCCACATATAAGTGATATCGTACAGTATTTGTCTCTCTCAGTCTGGCATTTCACTTAGCATGATCACCTTCAGTTTCATCCATGTTTGTCATACACATGGCAGGATTTCCTTCTTTTCTATGGCAGAATAATATTCCATTAAATATATTCACCACATTTTCTTTATCTATTTATCTGTCAACAGACACTTAGGTTGTTTCCATATCTTGGCTCTTGTGAATAATGCTGCAATGAACATGGGAGTGCAGATATCTCTTCAAGTTACTGATTTTGGTTCCTTTGGATACAGTATATGTGAAAGTGGGATTGCTAGATCGTAAGGTTCAGTTTTTCTGGATAGTCCTAGAATTGTTAGCATCATTGATAGTTTGAGAGTAATATTTTGGCAATGGTTTTTTTTCCTATATTTTCTTGATGGTTTTGAAAGACATATGTGTTGTGCAAAACACAGAAAGATGATGAAAGGAAAAAGAGAGAAGGATAAAAGTAGGAAGGAGAATAAAGAGCAAGTGAGATAGATTTCATTAAATAAGGGTTGTTGTTATTCTGGGCCCTTGTCTTCTGAGGGATATATGAAGCTCTGAAATTGTAAAAAGAATTTTTAAATAAAATGTCATATATTATATATATATATGTATATATGTGCATTTTTTGGAATATGTTTGGTGAAAGATTTTGGGGGGAAGTTTTTAATCATATTATTAAGGGGATTAATAACATAAAAAAATTGGGATTTCCTGGTGTAAAGAAGTAAGAACTCATCTAAATATAAAATTAGTTTTAATAACAATAGCAAAATTAAGTGCACACAGATGGACCACTGGTTCCTTCCATTTCTCCAACCAGATTTCAATTGCTCTCTTATTGAATATGATAGGTCAAGGTTATTTTACTAGCACTTTTACCTTCTCAAGTTAAAATATTTGATTGAAAAGACTGACTCATGTCTACAAAAATCTTTACTAAAGTAACACAGATATTTCTTTGCATCGTTGACACCAGGGTAGATCAGTATCCCTCTTCCATATGATTCTATGACAGGTTTTGGAGCGTCTGAAATAATTAATTTACTAATTTTACTAATAGGCCATATTTAGTGGGCCAATCCCATAGTTTGGACCATGTGGGTAATGTACTATATTCTGAGTTCTTCTATGTATTATGTACCATATTCTGGTTTAGAAGAGAAAAATGTTAGTCATGACAGGTATGAAAATCCTCTATTTAATGAAGTTTAGATAGTGGAGAATAAGAGAAAGATCTTCTTTTGGCAGTGTGAACTCCTTTTATCTTGTCTAAAGTTGTTTTCTCACTCTTTCTGTTCTGGTTCCTTCCTTCCTCTCTTAACCCGAGGGAGCCTGTCGGAACTCTATTTTTAGCCCAGGCATTCCTAATCTGATGCTCCGTGTACTCCTAGCTTTATCCACACAGTGTCACTGTTAGGTTCTGAACGGGGGGAAAAAAACAATCAGTAGGTTTCACTTCCTGACTAAAAGTGCATTTTTATGCAGAAATTTTAATAGCGAAGGTTCTGAGTCTCTGATTTATTCCCTTGCATGCCCAAAGTGAGAATTCACGAAATGCATTATAGAAACACTGGATAGTTAATGGTCTATCAGCAACTGTGAACATTTGCTCGAGGCTAAAATTTTACGTACCAGATCTCTCCTGGGAATGCTCCCTGCCCCACCTACCCACACGAAAAGCACACCTGATTAGGCTGTTTTATTTTGGGGAAAAAGGAAGCTCAAGATTATTGAAGATTTTTTAATGGAATTACACTATTTGTATTACAAATTGTTCTTCTCTCCCTCCTCCACCCCTCCACCCCCTGTCCCAATGCCAGAGAGGAAATTCAATGAATTGAGATAAGTTTAAAAAGACTACCAATGACCTCTACAAATATATTTTGAACCTGTGTATTGTAGAGATCTTTAAAAGTTCTTTCTGACCCGTAGGTCAGAAAACTGAAATTGTATCTCAGTTTCAACTTTTGACTTCTACAATCAGGTTAAAAACAACAGATTTTTTAAAACACAATATTGTCTCCAATTGTTTCTCGTAAGGCTGCTAGAAACACAGTATTTAAATTTGGAAACATCTTTGTTGTATGTGCTTCCAGCTTTTCACCTAGTTTGCGAAACTTAAACTTTGTTACTGGTGCTCTCCAAATGGCTTTTTCTCTCCCTCCCTCCCTTCTTTTTCTTTTCTGTTTCCAAGACTAGCTAGGGGGTAATATCTCCACAAGAATAATACCTAAAATGTCTACTTTTTTTGAAAACAGCATTAAAGTCACCAAAGCATTTTTATTGATCCAAGTGTTCATTTTTGCCCTCTTCTTACTGAAGAATCAAATCCTAAATCTGAGACCAAAACAACTCATCAGCTTTACATTTATCTTTGTACTTTTGTCTAATCACTTCTGTCAGTAACCTCATAGGCAGCAGGCATACAATTCATGATTGACCTATGGTTGAATAAGCCTGGAGGTCACGTGCCCATTTCTCTGCTGAACTGGGAGGGTGTACTGAACTTTTATTATATTCTTTTGGAAGCTCTGATCAGGTAAGATAATCCTAGGAATTTGCCCAGCCAGCTCTGTTAAGAGTGGGTGACCCCAGAGGTGGCTTTCAATGTTTCTATTATTCTCAATCAGTTTAGTAACTTCTCAGCATAATAACTTCTCAGCAGTTAGGGAACAGCTAATGGAAGGAGGGAGGTGGGAAACTTCTGGTGAGTTTGACTCATGATCTATACAATGAAAAATTAACTCAATTAAATGTCTCAAGAAACCTCTTTTCTGATCTGAAGAGTATTTCATATATTTTAGATTTTTTTCCCTTCTTTGTTTAATCACCAATTAAACCATGCTGGTAGCTAACTGTACTTGCTATGTTGAATGCAAGCTCGGCAATGACAGAAAAATTTCATTTTAAGTTATGGATTGCTGCCTAGGTCAACCAACCCATAGGAGATATGGAGCTAGAAGATTGACTGGGCATTTGTGAGATCTGCCTTTTCCCATTCAGCTCTGGAAGGAGCTCTTTATTTGGTCTATCGAGCTGATTGTTCTAAATCTAAAAAAAAACTTCTTTTACTAGAGACCTGACATGATATACCATAATGACTTCGAAAGAAACGTTAAACAGTCCATCCTGTCAATGGTGGCTGCCGGGCGCCGACAGACCATGGCAGGTCTTTTTATCAGGTCAATGAGCTGCTAAAAATTGTCTAAGTAGGACCCTGCCATGATAGGCCATAGTGCCTCAGAGGAAGTCATTATAGAATATCAAGTAAACAATACACATTTTAAAAAATTACTAATTAGGTTTTGCAGCAATACTTCTCATCCTTAGGGGCTCTACAGTGAGATAATTGACCGCGACGTGAGTTATGCCTCCCAAACCCAAGGCGTGAAGGTTAATTATCGTGGTGAACAGCCCCCAGCAAAGGCGACCATAGTGATGAGATGCTGACATTTCAAACATGTTATTGATGTGTATTTTTAAAATGTTTTTTTAATAAAATCTTTTGGAATAGTTTTGATTAAAGGGTAAAGTGATGCAGCTACAATGACAGCAACTAGAAAATAACCCCAAAAGGAGAGAAACAAGGTACTTTGGAGAAAGACATCAGGAGAGGCTTTTATACATACATGTATACACAACAGGAGGATTGAGAAGTTTGTCAGGATATTGATTGACTCAGAATAATTTCTTGAGGTACCTTGCAACTAGACATTCCTAACAGTGTCTATGGTCCTTAGACTATATTGTGCCTCATCATTTTCAATGTATAGCTTTTAGTCTCCTGAAAGAGAGTTTTAATATGCTTATATGGAATGGGAAGTTAGATATTGTTTCTTTATAGCAGAGATTCATACTCTCTTTCTGTAGTAATGTACCTTTTTGAGGAATGGTATGATGTGAAAATTTCCTTTTAACTTTGAATTTATGATTTAGGATTTAACTTGATCTCAGTGTAATCTGATTGAATGTTTAAAGAAGGAGATGTTAAGGTTATGAAGGAAATAAGAAAGAAAATTATTTCTTAGTCCAATTGAGAAGAGGAAACAGGTTGTAGCTTATCGTTACTATTATATTGGAAAATTTGCTCAAGAGGATGTTGAGATATTATTTGAAAAGAACCAAGTGTTCAAACATTAGTATGTGAATTTACATGTGTATATTAAGAAATGGTGTCCTGCCTAAGTAACAGTCAGGAGAACTGAATATGTATAAACATAGTTGCCTTATTGTCCTTTGATACAAGGAGAACTGGGTTAGATAAACACTGCATACATTAAAAATGAGGGGACACTTTGCAAAACTCTTTTTTTTGTAAGCTGACAAATCTATTGATTTTGAATGTATGATGGGGAGATATTTGAGGAGGTAAATGCAATGAATTTGAGATTGTGAGACCTGAAAACTTCAATATTGAAATTTCTGCATCAAAGTATATACATATCATTGTGAGAATGGTGTTTTATATTTCAATGATAAGATTTAAATATATTATAACTAAGAAGAGTGGAATAGCCAGTGAAATTGTAGCTCTGCTTGTCAAAAAGAAAACAAAAACAATTCAACGTGGAAAAGGAAGACAAGTCATGGAGGGCATTATGCTAAGTGAAATAAGTCAGACAGAGAAAGACAAATACTGTATGATATCATGTATATGTGGAATCCAAAAAATACAACAAACTATTGAATATAACAAAAAAGCAGCAGACTCCCAGATATAGAGAACAAACTAGTGGTTACCAATTGGGAGAGGGAAGGGGGGAGGGGCAAGATAGGGGTAGGGGATCAAGAGGTACAAACTATTAGGTATAAAATAAGTTACAAGAATATATTGTACAACACAGGGAATATAGCCAATATTTTATAACTATAAATGGAGTATAACCTTTAAAAATTGTGAATCATTATATTGTACACATATATTGTATAGAAACTATACTTCAATAAAAAAGTGAACTTTAACTAGTAACAAAAAAAGGAAGACAAGTCATACAAATTTTTTCTTCCTCCATTGGGACAAATAATTGACTTCTTTGATTATTTTTTCCATTGAGTTAATAAGGCAGTTAGTCTAAGTTGGCCAGGCCAGGTTTTGTATTTGACTCCTGTGACTTTCACTGGCTCTGTTTAGCGTACCTTATCATGGAAAACCATTCAGCATCCTTGCTTCCAGCAAAGCAGCCACAAATGTTTCAGACCTAAGAAATAGACACTTACCTTTCTTGCATGGGTGGAAGTTGTATCCAGCTATTAAATCGGGGATCATATCTGCTGACAAAATTTGTACTGTGTTTTCCTGTAAAAATATATTTGAGACACTTAAAACTTAAATTCTTTTGTTGTTTTGCACATTTAAAAGTATTTTATAAGATGCCTCTGTTCTCAGGTTTAACAGATGAATTAAGTAGAGGGACTATCTAACACAGTATGAGAAGTGATAAGTCAGAAGAAAAATTTATGTGCCCCTTCAAACGTTTTTCCTTTTTTTCTTCTTTTCTCCTCCACTTTTTCTGTGGGGTGGGGATGAGTTGGAATAAAAATAAATCAACCATAATAATAAAAGCAAGTATGTTTATCAGACTAGTTTTATCCCAAAGTTAGGGTAAAATTTCTGTATTTTGGTGTTTATAGGTTTTAAAAACATGAAGTTATTGTCTATACATAATCAGTTCCAGAGACTAACTTGTGTGATATCTCTGGATAGAACCTTTTTCTAAATGATCCAAGAATTCTAGCAGTGGAAGAGTCTACTCTGTCTCCAGGGAAACAATAGCAATCACTACAATAAGAGTTTGCATTAGGAAATCAGTTGTAGGCTATGACTGTCATGCAAGTTCTGTTTGTGCATTTGGGGAAAGCACAGTTGCTGTGATGTATCACAAGTACATTTACTGAAATGGGAAACATGCGTCCTCAGAGCTGGTTAACCAGCTTATCTCCTCTGTTGAGCCTAAGAAACACAGTAATGCCTCCAAGGTATTAAAATGAATCTTGTTTTACATACAGATTGACACCAAAGCAAGAAATAGGAGCAAAAGTGTGTATTCCATTTTCTGTGAAGCAACTGAGATGACAATCATCTAAAGCACCTGAAGTTTTAACTCTAAAAGTCTGTTTTTCATTAATGTATGTGTAACTAACCATTGAAATATAGGTACCAAACTTCACCACAGGAATAAACAGATAGGATTGTATGTATGTGTGTGTGTGTGTGTGTGTGTGTGTGTACATGCACTCACATGGGCATGTATACACAACACAATTATTAATTGCAAGAATATATATTGAGTGCTCACTATGTGTCTTATGTGTTCTAGGTTCTGGGAATATGTTGGTAAACAAGAAAGACAAAGTCCTCGTTCTTGTAAATAAATAAACACAGACTTGTAAATAAATACATATATAATAATGCTATATTTTCTTTACCAAATGCCAGAAAGAAAAATAAAGCAGGGATTGATAGAGGGGAAGCCGGTTTCAGTAGGATGGTCACCTGCTCACAGATATCTTCTGCAAGCCATGCAAATATCTGCAGAATTAGCATCTCAGGCAGTGGGGAAGGTGAGTATAAAGTCCCTGGGCTGGCCATGCATTCAAAACCAGCAAGAATGCTGGGGTGACTTGGACAGAAGTCGAAGTATATCAAGGTCCAGACATGGTGTGTCTTGTGGACTGGTGTCAAATTTCATCTTTTGTCATAAGACAATTAGGAAGTCACTGGAAAATTTTGAGCAAATGAGAAACATGGCCTAATTTACCTCTTATCATGATCACTCTGGCTGTTGTGTAAAAAACTAGACCATACAAGGGCTGCTCTGGAAGTGGGGGACCTGTCACGAGGCCATCGCAACAGTCAAGGCAAGAGCTGGCTTGAGTGGAGGTGGAGGCAAGATATGGTCAAATTTGGGATCTATTCTATGGGCACAGCCAATAAAATTTTCTGATAGATTGAGCACTGGTATAAGAAAAAGTGAGTAATTAAAGACGACTGCTAGGTTTTTAGCGAGAGGAACTGGATGGAAGGTCATGCAATTTCCCAAGGTGGGGAAGACCAGGCAGGGGTAGTTGGGGGGTTAGGGAGAGAAGCCATGAGTTCTGTTTTGGACTTAACCTTGAGAGGACTATCGGATCTCAAAGCATAAGTGGCTGGTAGGCCACTGGCTAAATGAGGCTGCAGGTGCAAATTTTGGAGTCATTAGTCAAGAGATATTGTTTAAAATCAAAGAACAAGATGAAACTCTTTAGGGAAAGGGTATGGAAATGGAAGATAATGAGTGCTGGAATTGAGCCCTGGGGGAGAAGAAGAAAAACTAGCAAAGAAAAGGAATTGTCAGAAGCAGGAGGAAAAGTATGGTGGTATTTAGAAGCCACGTCAAATAGTGTTTCAAAAAGAGGAGTGAGCAACAGAGAACTGACCATAGGATTTGGAAACATGAGGGTTGGTGGTGACCATGACAAGCATTGTTTCAGTGGACAGGAGGGCATGAAAGCCTGAGTGGGGACGCCTCAGGAGAGACTAAGATGTAAGAAAGCAGAGGCAAGAGGATAAGCAATGCTTCTTAGGACTTTTGACATAAAAAGAAGATTATAGCAGGAAGATGCAGCATCGAGAGGAAATTTTATTTAGTTCTTGGTTGTGTTTTTCAATTCAGAGGTACTCCAAAGTCCTTGAGTAGGCAAAAGGGAATGAGGAATAGGCTTTAAGTTGGAGCAGAAACAGTAATAAGGGAGATATGTTTTATCTAAAATATATGGGTAGCTATGGATTTGGTAGCAGCAAGATGCAGATTTTATCTTTTGATTGCTCCTGTCCTCCTTGGACTAAGAAGCAAGGCTATCAGCTGAGAGTGAGGAGGGAGGTTTTGGAGAAAGGTATGTGAGGAGAGAGAAGGTGTGAAATAACTAACTCAGAGGGTGGAAGAGTGCATTGACCAGGGAAACTTAGTGGAGTTGGCTAGTAGCCAGCATGGTTCATTAGTAGCCAGCATGGCCGTATGGTTTTCTATGTCCACATTTAGTTGCTCAGGGGGAGGGGAGAGGTGGAAGAAAGTTGGGTTTAACCAGGACCAGGGCTTTACCAGGCAAGCATAATAGGAGAGAAGGACACGAGGGCTGCAGGCGTATGCACTAATGTGATTATAAGGATGGGCAACAGAATATAAGCTCAGTAAGGAGGGAAGTAAGGGCATGAGGGGATGATGGACAATGAAAAAGTGGTAGGGTAGAGTGAAGGAGGTGGCATTTCCAGGATAACAGTGGGTAGCTGCCACATAAAGGGGCAGCAGGTGGTAAAATCTGAAGACATCCTTTAAAGTGGTGAGTTTTAAGAATGTGGGAGTGGCAATGAAGAAGATGTAGAAAAGCTCTCGGCCTCCAATAATGTGAAATATAAGGGTGGGGGTGGGGAACAGAACATAGTCCCCATTGAAAAGGGTGGCTGGGAAAACAGTCCCCTCAGAGAATAGCCAGGTTTTGATTAGAAAAGAAGCTGAAGGGACCATTTAGGGAAGAGTTTAAGGATTATAGTGATCTTGTTGATGTGAGATCATGAGTTCCAAGGATTGCATGGGAGGGTTTGGATGGCCTGGTTGGGTGGTAAGTCAAGTTTTATTTGGGGATTACAGAAAGAGTTGAGGATTGCAGAAAGAGTTAAGAGTGCCAGGAGTGAGTATGACCCAAAAGACTTGGATCCCACAAAGGGAGGCTCCAACCCAAGGAAGGATGATGTCTAGAGTTGGTTTATAAGAAAGTTTTTGTAGAATTTGCAATCATCTCCCTGTAGAAAAAAGCCATTCTTGATAGTCAGGTTTCAAGGTTAATTCCCAAATGTATCTGAAGATCAGTGTTGTTAAGAAGAATGTAGAATATACACACCATGTATAAAAGTGTTTCTCTGTGAAGTTTGGTTTAGAATTTCCATTTAGAGGAAGACATCTGCCTCCTTTCAGCAATGGGACAGATGCCTTCACATGCTGAGCACTGGTGGTGGAAATCGGCTATTTGCTTTGCTTATTGTTGGTAATGCCAGTGGCCTTCACTCAGAGAAAAGGCTAAGCAGGGACTGGTGTGATTTCGATGGAAGATGAAGAAAGGGTTTCCAGAGGCAGAGTCAATGGTGTGAAAAAAGGGCAAGGATGGAGGATGGGAAGATAAAAAGAAGAAAAGTGTTCTAAAGTTGGCAAAGGATGTGCAGAGGGGATAATAAATCTCAGAAGGAATGAGTGTAGTAGAGTGAGGAAAGTGAGATAAAATGGGGACATTCATTTCTTCCTTGTGGCTTCCATTGACACTACTTAGAAGCTTGCGTGGGGTAGCCACATGCAATGGAATTTTGGAATACTCTTCACTCCTTTAGTTTCTTCTCATCTTTTCCATTTTCTTCTAACCCTTCCTCCACTTCTTCCCTTTTTTGATGATGTCCTGTCACCAGACCCTGTTGTTGACTATCATTTGGGAGATAGGTAAAATGGGGCAGGGGCGGCAGTTTTCAGCCAGTGGTGGAGGGGAAGGAAGCAGGAAGACAGGGAAATCCCCCGCGGGCAGTTTTTTTGGGAGTCAATCATCAGTAAGTGACAAATGTAAATTGGTTCTCTGTAAGTTGGGGCACTGAAGGAATATATGCATGTATATTAGCATATTACAATGCAGTCTATCACTAATGACAAGAAGGGAGTTAATAGGAGTTAATATCTATAGCTGAGTAGGAAAAAAATGTATGTATCCTGCTTATATTTCCAGTAACTCATATGTTTTATGATTTCAAATTTTGGTCCTGTAATCAAGATAATCAGTAAATAAAATTATATTTGTATTTTATGAGTACATATTTGTGTTTTATGAGCATGTATTGAAATGTACATTTTTGTATTTCATTCAAAGACATGCATCTCAGGCACCAATTTCATAAGAACTAAAGTTTAACTTAAGATTTCATCTTTGGAACTGATGTATACATAACATTTAAACTCATAGATTTTTAATTTTTCCTCCCTGTCAGTAGTGAAATTAAAGCATGTTGTATATTATTATAGGATTGCTGTTCTTTTTTTTTTTGTGTGTGTTACGCGGGCCTCTCACCATTGTGGCCTCTCCCGTCGCGGAGCACAGGCTCCGGACGCGCAGGCTCAGCGGCCATGGGTCCAGCTGCTCCGCGGCATGTGGGATCCTCCCAGACCAGGGCACGAACCCGTGTCCCCTGCATTGGCAGGCAGACTGTCAACCACTGTGCCACCAGGGAAGCCCAGGATTGCTGTTCTTTATAAGTTTTGGTATTAACTGCTTCCTTTTTAGTTGTATGAGGTATTACAAAATGAAAATCCTATATTTTTGAGATGATGGTGTCCCTTCATGGTTTTCTAAATGGGGAATAATGAAGAGCTCTTTGGAAGCCAGTAAGAGCCACTGTCCATGGTGATACAATACTGATTTAATTTCACAAGATCAAAGGCAAATGCACAATTGTTTAATATCTAATTAAATACATATGTTTATGTGAGGTGGGGAGTGTGATACACTGGTTAAAGGCTGAGGCTCTGGAGTCAGACAGGCCTACGTTGGAATCACTCATCTTCTTGCAAGCTGTGTGTCCTGGCAAGTTGTTTAAACTCTTAGGGCTTAGACTCCTCATAGTAAAACTAGAGCAATCATGCAACAGGCCTCATAGGACGGTCGTGAGGATTAAGTGAAATGATGCAGATGAGTGCTTAGCAAAGTTCCTGGGAAATAATGAGTACTCAATAAATACTACGACTAATACCAAAATGGTCAGCTGTGGTTAACCAGATGGATGGAATATGAAGCTCCATGGAAACCATTTAAGGGATGGTGGTGGATGTGTGTTTTGGTACCTAGCTGAGATACTTTTACCAGATTGGTACACCTGTTCCCTACCTGATGCTTGTTGGTTGTTCATGGTCACAGCTGCTCCCTCTCTAGAGAACTGCCCTCAGCTGAACTGGCCACTTCACTGCTCACCCTCACCCCCACCTGGGGGAAGGCCTCAGCCAATGACTGATTGGTTGACATGAGGTACAAAAGACTGGCCTGCTTGCCTCACAGTGTGACCAGTTATCCTCTGCTTAGGAGATGCTAATCAGTGGCTCATCAGCATTTACCCAGATCTATACTAAATGATCTCAAAAGCGAAACAAGTCAGGGACGGAATGACTCAGATTTGCAGGTGGAACTCCCAAAGTTCTAAATAAGGGTCTTACAGAAAGAGAGTTGTGAGCTGCTAGGCCCATATGGAGACTAAAAGTAAACAATATATAGTAATTAAAGTTTTACTAAAGTTCAATTTTGAGCCTCCTGGCGGCTAAAGCAAAAGAGACACATTAAATCATATGATTGGCGTTAGAAGTAATTGTTCAAAGCACACCATGCCTCGGTACTTTGGTTTGACAAGGACTTGTCACGCAGGTCTTCACATAGAGCACACTGAGTGGTGGCAGTGAAAGGTGCCCCCGCAGGAAATGCAATGCTGTGCTTTCTGTAGTCTTTTCTCACAGCATATTTGTTGAGGGCTTTAAACTGAATCACTGCTCCTCTCAGGGGTCGGGGGGGGAGGCAAATCAGTGAGGTCCAGTGGCGTAGTTTTATGGGAATCTGAATTAGCTCAACGATAAAATCTCGATTCTCTAGACTAGAGGAAGGAATATGTCCCTTACACTCGCCCCTGATCCCCCCAGCCATCCTCTCGGTTGTGTGTCTGATAGAAGTTGAACAGTAAGCAGTGGCGGGTTATTTTGGGCAGGGGTGGGGGTGCAGGGGTACACCCAGGGAGCAGGTTTTCTGTGTTGATGATTAAGGTCTGTCTCACAGGAATGGGAGGTTCATAGTGATTTGTGAAAACTGAGTTGTCGCCCCAAGACTGGTCTTTTAGCAGAGGCTTATCCCACGTGGGAACGGAGGTGGGCTGAGAGAGCACCATCATTAGAAACAGGACTTTCCATGGGACTTCCCTGGTGGTCCAGTGGTTAAGACTCTGCGCTTCCACTGCAAGGAGTGTGGGTTCTATCCCTGGACAGGGAACTAAGATCTCATATTCCGCGCGGTGCGACCAAAAAAAAAAAAAAAAGCAAAGAAACAGGACTTTCCAGCCTTCTCTTGTCATGTGTTAGTTTTCATCTGGCCTTCAAGAAAACAAACAAACAAAACCCCCAAAACGAAGTTCTGCAGATTCTTTTTTAGATAAACCTGCTGGCTGTGTACTGTTTCCTTACAAACGCTCTATTCTGTTCAAATCACTTCCTCGGAAGAAGAGATTAAACAGGAAATAGAGAGTTTACAGTGGGTTGTATATTGGCCAGGGTTTTTGTTTTGTTTTGTTTTAATATATCAAATCAGTCATTGCAAAGATAAGTTAGAGGAGAGATATTACATATTTTTGTTCCTGATCCAAATCTGTTTCTCCCAAAGCCCCGGAACCATCTTTCCAAAACTGAAAGATATGAACCAACAAAGCTGATCTTGAGAAAGAATGTCCCCTTTTCTTCAAAGAAATGTTCTTGGAGGGTGGCCTGGGTTGTTTTCCTTTAAGATTTTCTAGGGTGAACAGATGTAACAATTTTCTATAATTTGCCTTTGTGCAGATGCTGAAAGAGAACATTCACCATAAAATATATGCAGTTTATGTAATTTCAGCTGGCTGTTCTGGGGTTTTAAAGCAAAAATGTGTACCTGCAAGCTGTTTATGGTTTCTCACTCATAATGATCTCTGTTACACAGAAGGCTACAACTGCAACCCCTCCTTCACGTGCAAGATTTCCAAAAATATCTTGATAATTTTGTGTGTTCTGCAAGGCGCAGTGTTCTCCCTACATTAGGCTTGGGAAGTGTATTCAAATGTTGCCTTTCTCTTTGTGATACAATTATGAAGTAATTGCATCAACAGGGAAGATGGTGGATAATCTGTGGACAAAGCCCTTGCAGGAGATGCAGCAGCCAGAACAGGTGTCAAGTAATGAACGCTGCAAAGGAACTTCAGCTCAGGTCATGTACAGCGCGACAGCAGATAACGCTTATTTATTGAAACTGCATATTATTATCCTGATAAAATGGGAGAAAAGTGGTGGAGAAGGTGGTGAGAATTCTTAATAGTTGTCGCTTGCTACCTCCCTTGAGGGAGTCTGGGCTTACGCTGGTGGCATTTCTCAGGGGATGGATCAGGAGAGGGGCTGGGCGTCACGGTGAAGCCAAATCCCCAGACAGTCCATGAGTGAATGCACTGCTGCGTGTGTCCCCTGCCAGCTCAATTGTGGACCCTCCCTCTGTCAGCCCACTTCACCGACTACTTCGTTTGTCCCTGCTGCACAGAAATATGTTTTCCACGGTAATTACAAAATGGACTGCCGCTGGCACCTCTCATCACACACAGACTTGTTGAGCACCTACTGTTAAGTGGTTCAATAGTTACCATTAGGGTTCCATTGGTCCTCTCCGCCCAACACAAACAGGAAGTTTTCCACCTCCACAACGCAGTGATGGGCACTGTTGTATGGCATAACTGGAATTGAGAAAAAAAAAAGACGTATAAAATCTTCCATCTTCGGACTTGATACCTTGGCTCACTAGTTATGTGATTTCCCCAAAATGTATAAAACGTGAGACTAAGTCAGAAGGAAGAAAAGCACATAGACAAGCAGAGTGGGGCACCCACCAATCCACGGTGGCTCAGCGGTGTGTTCCCAGCAATTGCCAACCCCACCCCTTTTGATTAATTTTACATAATGTTATTCTGCAAATTAGTCAAGAACAACCTGTCGGGCTGCTTTCAATTCTTAAGTCCTCCTCATCTGCCTGATGATGGGGATCATGCAGTCTACAACCATGACGGACACTCCCAAATGGTCAGGGCTGGGGCTTACTTCTTGGAAGAAAGAACCCAGCATCCACTTGGAGCCATTAAGCTGCTCTGCCCAAACTTGGCTTGCTGGCAATCTTTCCATAAACAGACTCAGGGTGCTTGGTTGCTTTCTATTCCACAGCAATGAGCAAGCTGAATTTCCATACAGTTTTAAGTTTTTAAATTAAGGTCCTGCTGATTTAATGCCTTCTCCAAATGTATACGCTTAATTTCCTGTACAATGTCATTAGCAGCACAATCACACATTTTCTATCTATCTGCTTAAGAGCTCTTCTGGAACAAAGATAAAAACTGTCAGGAACATCATAAATATCCATTCCCCTCGTCTTGCCCTGCTCTGCCCTAAATGTGGTGGCTGTGAGGAGGGCGGCGTGATTCAGAAACCCACCAAAGGTTTCGCTGGATCTGTTCTCATTTACATTTTCTTTGGGGACACACACAACGAGAATAGGACACCCCTGTCGCCCCGTGTGCAGTGCAGTGTTAGTCTCTGCTATTATTACATCATATGGTGAATGTAAACTTACACAGCATTTAGTTATCATATCACAGGCAGTGGTTTGGGCCCAGTGACACCAGTAGGAAAAATGATGTCCTTGTTCAGCTCATCATATGGGCACCTTAAATCTAGGTGAGGACAAATGGGGAGGTGATATGCATGTTCAGGCAGGGAACTTATTGCTTGACACGGATCAACAGAGCATTTAAGAAACCAGTGCAGTGGGAAATCAATATGAGTCAGGGCCAGCGCGTACTCTGTACTCCTTTGCCAATGGAGAGAGAGAGAGAGAGAGAGAGACAGAGAGAGAGAGAAACGAGCCTATCTTATACCCAATTTACTTTGGATGATATATAACTCATTTCACTTTGTTTTTATTATCTTTTTTCTCAGAATGCACTTATGCTGGCTAAGATATGTAAACAAAAATAAGGAGAAACAGGCATAGCTTTGAAACCTGTAACACAGCTTCCAAAAGAGCAAATCAGGTCGTTTAAGCTTCATATTAAAAGATCTTAGGGGGCTTCCCTGGTGGCGCAGTGGTTGAGAGTCCGCCTGCCGATGCAGGGGACGTGGGTTCGTGCCCCGGTCTGGGAGGATCCCACGTGCCGCGGAGCGGCTGGGCCCGTGAGCCGTGGCCGCTGAGCCTGCACGTCCGGAGCCTGTGCTCCGCAACGGGAGAGGCCACAGCAGTGAGAGGCCCGCGTACCGCAAAAAAAAAAAAGATTTTAAGAATTTTCATTATTTTATTATGTATTCACTTTTACTGTGAATATTCACTATTTTCGAACTTATAGCCACGAGGGAGAAGACATTGGTGTGGAAACCCTGGATTTCTGGGATCATGTAGAAAGTGGGTGTGCCGTGGATTTGCGTGGCCCATGAATTAGGTCAATTGATGTAGGGAGTCACCTCGGCAACGTCCTTCTGCCCGTCACCCCTTAGTTATCTCTTTGGAAAATGCTTTTAACCATATAGCTCCTGCAGGCATCACTTCTCAGAGTCCATTGGGGCAGAGTATATGTTGAGTTCATGCAGCAACTAAAATTGGGTGACTGGATACGTTTTGAACATCTGTTTTTCTTTTCTTAAATTAACTCATCATTGTTTGGATTATACCAAACACAAAACTATGCTACCCATATATTATGTATAGTGTGTATTTTGTGAACAGCCTGGTGCTACTCTGGTTTATCACAAGGCCATCTGGGCAGTAAACTTACAGCATTGTCACCTGTAAGCATATACTCATAGGAGACATGCGTGTAGGAACAGCGGTCACTGATACAACCAACTTACTTTATGACTACCAGTCTTCCAATATTTATTTAAAATTTTTGGTCAGTTCAATTTTATAAGTAATTTTATAAGTAATAAAAAAGTAATAAATTTTATAAGTAATTTTTATAAGTAATAAAAAATCGTATTATCTTCTTTTTAACCGGAAGTCCAGCTTTATAATAAAGCACAGACTCTGAAAATAGAACAACAGTTGTGTTTTGTTCTTGTCATTTACTTGCTCCCATTCAGTCAGAAATTAAGTGAAGAAAAGATTCTTAAGCCTCTTTCTCATTTGATTACCCCTATTGTTATGCTTTATGCAAACAAATGAAACTATTGCACTAAACTAACTATTGAAACCTTCAAAATACGAGAAGGTCTTTGAAATGCTAATATAAAGGCTGCTTGAAGATATTCTCATTTATCTACCCATTTTTACTCTTGTTTTAAAACCTTGTATGCTATATTTCTTGGCTCTTTCAGCATTTTCATTCCTGAATTGTTGTCTTTTCTGATTTATTACTGTGAATTGAGAGGCTATAAATATACACAAATAACTTTTTGGGATTATTCTGAATGTAAAACGCTCCAAATCTATTAGAAAAAAATCAATATGAAATCAATGTTTGAGTTTTACAAAAGACCTCATTTCTTTGACTTCTGATTAAACCTGAACGAAAGCAAAATAAAGAGGGCAGTGATCAAGAGAAAACATCTGCTTAAAATGGCACTGGGTACCGCAATTATCGATTATCTTTTAAATAACAAGGAAGACATGCCCTCTCCCTTCCAGATTTCTCTAGGGATGCACGCTGGCCTCGCCCTCACAAGCAGGTACCGGAGGAGAAGTTTGTACTCCCTGTTCATATACAGCCCGGTGTGAGTTTTCAGCGTGTCAGTCAGTGAGTTACAGGGAAAGGGTAAAGAGAAGCTAATCAGGATGAAATGAGATTAAAGGCTGTCTAATTTTACAGCAACTGTGATCCATCAGCCACTGTGAAAGTGACAGTGGAAATGAATGATGGAGACAGACAGGTGGGGCTGTACATTTCACTGATTTATCCTCAAATGCACTGGGCCTTATTTTATTGAGTGAACATGACCGCATTTATCACGACTGTCATCTAAACCCACTTCCCTCCATTTAAAAAGGTCACTTTACTCACAGGGAGTAGGAGAGAGGCACTTTCAAATCAGATTTAAAGTCTAATAACACGTGTTCATAAGGCCCTTTGTGAAAGTTCTCAACTTTATTAAACAAACTCGAAGTGCTAGAAGGAAAGGGGAAAAAAAGCCAGAAAACTGAAAAGGAAGAAACCTTTGGTCATCCGAGGGAGCATATTCATTTAGTCTCTAAGTTTGAAGCAATTTGTACCATTTTTGCCTTTCCCACTCCAAATACCTGCTATTCTATTCTAGTCTGGGAAATTCAATAAAACATTTACATTTAATATTTTTAATTAAGAAAGTAGGAAGCAGGCCATCCTTGGAGAGGGTACTAAGTCATAGTATTTACTCTGCCGAATGACTAATCATCATACACTCAATAGATGTTAGCCATTGTTACAAGCTGAATCTCTGCCACAATTCACTTACATACCTGTTAATTGTTTTCCCATAATTTTAAGGCCACAAAAATCTCAGTGACACAAATTCTTTTACCCCTCCCTGTACAGTGACATGAAATGTACTGGCATGGTGTGCACAAAATTGGTCTTTGTGGATATGAAAATGAAGAGTCAAACTCTCAGAGTATTTTGTGTTACTTTTCACAATAGGAACCACCATTTACCAAACATTTACTATGTGCCAGGCATTGTGCAGGTGCTATATACATATGCGTATATGTAATTATATTTATATATAGTTACCTATATTATATCTCTGAAAATATAACAGCACTTATGATTCATTCTTACTCGCTCCTAATCAGGCAGAAATTACATGAAGGAAATAATATATGATATTATAATACATGATAAAATATAATACATGATAAAATATATCTATATTTTATTTGCCTATATCTCTCATTTAATATAACTAACTATTAGGGAGGCATTGGTCATTCATTTTATTTCTGTAAGAAATACTGAGGCCTTGAGAGGTTAAGTCACTTGTTGAAGGTCAGATTCAGCTAATGAATGGCAGAGATAGAGTCCAAACACAGGGATATCTGGATCCCAACCCATGCTCTCATCCATTTCACTCTACTGATTTTCTTTTTTTTTTTTTTTTTTTTTTTTTTTTTTTTTTTTTTTTTGTGGTACGCGGGCCTCTCACTGTTGTGGCCTCTCCCGTTGCGGAGCACAGGCTCCGGATGCACAGGCTCAGCAGCCATGGCTCACGGGCCCAGCCGCTCCGCGGTATATGGGATCCTCCCAGACCGGGGCACGAACCCGTATCCCCTGCATCGGCAGGCGGACTCTCAACCACTGCGCCACCAGGGAGGCCCTCTACTGATTTTCAATAGGTATGTTCATCCGACCAGCAAGTAATTACCGAGTACCTGTGTGTTCAATGATGGTGTTCTTGAAATTTCTGTATAATTTTTTGTTATTGAATCACATTTTAAATGTTTCTTATTTTCATATTTAAAAAAATCCGTAATAAAGCAAGTGGACATTCCTTTACATTTTTTTCTATAAATCCACATATTCAAATAGTGGATTTTCTTAAAGTAAGACACATTCACATGTATTTGATGGAGCCAGAAAAACACTGACCAAATCAGCTAGTTAAGGATGGGTAGAGTCTATTGGCAGAGGGTTTTTATTTATTTGTTGAACAGTGAGGGCATATTTCAACCTGGCAAGCAGATTCAAAGTATCTTGGGCACAGAGGCCCTTTTCCTGGCATATAAAATGTGCAGGGGTCTTGCTGCATTTACAAAGGACTTGTTCTGCTTAAGATCCACACTCCTGTTTCCTCCCATATTTTATATCTAAGGAATATATATACCCCTTCCAACAGAAAGTATAGGTATCCTTTGCAACCACAGATTTGCATGAACATCCAAACAAGATTGCATAGGGCTATGGCAAGTTTATAGGATTGCTAAATACATGGCTGTTGAATGTTTATCATTTCAAGTAACATTTATGAGGGCCTTGATTTCCTTTTGGCTTCAAATACATAAACTTACAAAACTGTCAAATATGACATAATTTTTTGGAAAAAGTAATTAATGCCCATGTTTTGTAAAAATACAGTCTTATAAAAAATAATGATATACAGGAACAATAAGTTTTCCTCTTATGCCTCTCAGCCTTGCATTTCCCTACTGCAGAAGCTATCCCTGTTATTGTGTTCTTGGATTTTTCTTCCAGAGAGATTATATATACAGGTCATTTTTTTTTAATACAATTGACACAGCATTCTATGGGCACACTGTTTAGTACCTTGCTTTTTTTGCACTCAAGAATACATTCATTTATTCATTCCTCACCAATCAAAGACCTGTTCAGCTGCTACTGTATGCCAGGCAAGGTTCTACCTGCTGGGGAGGTCATGACAACATCAAGGAACGTTCTAGTCAGGGGAAGCATGTAATAAACATGGACACAAATAAATAGGCACTTTTGTTTCAAATGATAAGTGCAATGAAGAAAAGTAAAGCTGGGTCCAAGGAGGGGAAGGGACAGGGTGAGGAATTTTGAGAGTAGTCAGGGAGGGCTTTCTGAACAGATGACTTCTGAGCAGAGAATTGACAGAAGTGAGCAAGGGAGCCATGCAGGGGTAGTGGTAGGCATAGATGCAGGAATAGCAAGTGCCAAGGCCCTGGGGCACAGGTGTGGAGTGTAGCAAGAACAGCAAGAAGACCAAGAGCAGAAGGATCTGAGAGGAGGTCTCGGAGGGAGACCGAGGCCATATCTGTGCAATGGTGCAGTCTTGGTCGGAGGATGACACTCAGATTGTCTACCAGCCCATTCTTTTCAACAGCCATACACTGTTTCATCTGATGGGTGTCCTATAATGTGCCCCATCCCCTTCTGATGGCCATTTATTAATTCACTCAGCAAACATTTACTAAACACTCATTATGTGCAGATTCTTTTCTGGTTGCTGGTAATAAAGCAATGAATGAAGCTGACAGCGTCCCTGCTCTCCGAGACCTAAATGACAGGGAAAAGAAGAATGTAAACTAATACACAGTGGAATGCACAGGAACACAGCCAGGCGATGACAGACAATGTAAAAAGGAAAAAACAGGACAGTGTGTTAGAGAGTGAGTGCCTGGCTATCGCTCTAGCTGAGGTGGTCAGGGAAGGCCTCTCTGGGGACTGGCATTGAAGGTAAATTTTGAAGGGTGAGAAAGGGCCATTGCGAGAAAATAAGGGGAAGGGATCCATGCAGAGACCCTGAAGCATGAATGAGCTGGATGTGCCTGAGCAGCCCAGAGAAAGCCTCTGTGTCTAGAGCACCGAGGGTGAGGGCTAGAGAGGCATGAGAGAAGTCAGGAAGCAGGCAGAGGCTAGGTAGATGGGTCTTTAGAAGCCAGGATAAGTGGTGTCGATTTTATTCTTAGCATGGAAAGGCATTGGAGGGGTTTTAGCAGCAGCAGGACATGATCTGATTTATGTTTTAAAAATATCACTCTGGCTCCTAGGGATGTTGTAGGAGTGAAAGAGGGAAAAGAGGAGGATCAAGCAGGGCGCCCCTCCTGTGGTCCAGATGAGGGATGATGGAGGCTGGATGAGGTAGGGGCGCTGGGGCTGGAGGGAAGGGGATGTGTTGAAGGTTGCTGCTGTTACAAACAGTGCTCTGCCGAGTGTCCTCATGGGTCCACAACACGCATACACGTGCATTTATCTGTAGGATTAATTCCTCCAAGTGAAATCTCTGGGCCCAAGGATGGGTGCGTTTTACATTTTAATGGATATCATCACATCATACCCCTTTTTATATCTGTACCTTTGCCAACACGGTAGGTGAACAACTGGTGTCTAGTTAAAATTTAAATCTCCATTCATCTGTGATAGAGGTTGAGCATCTTTCCATATGTTTCAAATCCATTTGTATGGTATACATTTTTCTGTTGGTTTTTGACTTATTGATATCATAAGTTGCCTATAGTTACGTGATTGCTGTTCTTAAAGTGTTCTTTTCTATAGAATTATCTAAACTGGCAAAATAAATGATATTTTGGAAGCATGGTATTGCTAGAATATATATTTGTGCAATATTTACTCATTAAAACAAATTCAAATAGTAATTACATGCTGTTGAAAACAAATATAACCTGAAAGAAAGGTGCCTCAGTCTAATGACATTGAAAGAGTATTTCTTGCCATAGGATTGTAGAGAAATTTTTTTCTTACATTTTCTTCCATTTTATAGTAAGTATAATTGAGAAACATAAATGTTTAAAAATTTACTAGTTTAATCCTACCATCTTGTCTTTCTGCAAAGATCTAGAAATTTGGCCAGTGCTTCTCTGGAGGTAGAAACAGACACATAGTCAAACATTTTACAAGAAGCAAGTGCTTGATACATATTATTGAATAAATAATGCACAGAAAAGGCTCTGTTACTTTTTTCTCTGTTGTATATGGATGGTTACTATCCCTGTAAGCTGCAAATAAATGGAAATGTTTTGTGCATTTGGGAATGACTTGATCATTATGGACAGTGAGTCTGGAAAACCAAATCCCATAAGAAATTCACATGGTCTGAATCCAGTGATGAGTTGGTGAAGGTTCTGAATTAACCCCAAGGTGGCCAACACCTTCTCCTCACTCCCAACTTATTCTGCACACACAGAGCTGGGTTCCCACAGTCCCACTGGAGACAAAGCTGTTGAAGTGAGTTCGAAATGTATAAATCTGAAAAAAAGTGCCCATGCGTTAGGTTTTGGAGGCTATGCAAGAACAAGAGAGTTTGCTTCTCTTTCATAACACAAAATTGTATCTAAGGGAGAGTTTTCCTGATGAGTATTGCTTTGTGACTCTGTCCTCTGTGCCACTATTGTAGTAAATGCATGCCTTTACCCTATACTTGCCAAATCATGATACAGTGTATTAAAATCATCTGTCCTTTGTGTGTCACGCCCTAAAGGATCTGTAAGCTCCTTGAGTCCAGACTGTGTCATTTCTATAGCTTTATGCCCACCACAATGCCCAGTACATAAGATAGTAGAGCCTTAGTCATCGCTACAGCTTTTATGCCTAATACAGTAATTAGAAATATTAATGAATCAATAAATGTTAGTAGCATGAATGAGTGAATGCTAACTAAGAGAGACTGTGGCATTTACTTCTTTGGAAGGTGTAAAAAATGTACGGGTACCAGAAGATGTGAAGGAGGGAAGAAGTGAAAGAAAGGGAAGAAAGGGAGAAAGATATATGCCTTAGATCAGGATTCTATGGCATCTAGGATGGATGTCACCCTATATGCAATACATGTGTTAAACAAAGGAGGTTTGTAAGTTCTTCAAAGACTGTGACATATTTCTTTAGGATCTATCATAGGCCTAATTGTGCCAAGGTCAAAGGTTTTCAATAAATCCTTGTTGATTTACAGTTTTAGCTCTGAGCACTTAAATGGAGGGAAATGCTAACAACCAGCGGAGGCTGAGGGGACTTAAAATAAGACTTCTATTAGCTGTTCAAGCAAAACTCACTTTTCAAATTACGACTCTATTATTATAATGCGGTGTACCAACTATTTTATTTTGTTTAGTTCTTGATATGTTAGTTAGAATTTTTTTTTTTGCGGTACGCGGGCCTCTCACTGTTGTGGCCTCTCCTGTTGCGGAGCACAGGCTCCGGACATGCAGGCTCAGTGGCCATGGCTCACAGGCCTAGCCGCTCCGCGGCATGTGGGATCTTCCCAAACCGGGGCACGAACCCGTGTCCCCTGAATCGGCAGGCGGACTCTCAACCACTGGGCCACCAGGGAAGCCTCCTCCTCCTGTTTTTTAAAGTGTGTTTTCAGAGACACATTGCTAGTGCTTTGATGTTTGTCCTTTCCTAAGTGCCAATACAGTCAGTGTGTTCCTGATCATGCCCTGGGGGAGTGAGAAATTGCACTTTTCATTGTTCTACACCTAAAAAGCCTCAGTAAAAAAAAAAAAAAAATCAACTCTGTAAATGAATTAAAGTAGTAGATCAACTCATATTATTTAAACGTGTGAAAATAAGATCCTTGACAAAGGTCAAAGGAGCCAGTACTACTTATACTGTGAATGATATGGCAACAGGATAGCAAAAATGATTGTAAAACAGCTTAAATTCTCTTAGATGATGGCCCCATAGTTACTGACGGCGGGAAGAAGGAAATGGATATGGTTCGTAGAATGAGGATTTGTAAAGAAGCATTTTCTGATGTAGATCACACATACTCAGTATTGGAAAGTGAACTCTAGTGGTTCACTTTAAAATCCAGGAGACAGCAAAAGAATCTACCAACCTCTTCATTCACTTTTTCATTCAAAAATTTGTATTGAGGAATTAGTTACTGTGCTAAACTCTGGGACACCATTCCTATATTTCAGAGCTCACAGTGCAGAGAGAAAGAGAATGTGTAAACAGAGAAATAGAATACACAGTGTTCTAGAAGAACAACAATGGAAGCACCAGGGAGGAAGCGACTGTAACTTCAGGGAGAAAGTGACACTTAAGATAAATCATAAAAAGACGGGATTTTCCAGGTTGTCACAGCAGCAAAAGTCATTATCAGTAAAAGGAACATGGATTCAACAAATGCTTATTGAGCTCCTACTATGTGCCAGATCTTAGGCTAAGTTCTAGGGATATATTTTAATTGGATTATTTTTATAAAAATGATTATTAAAATTAGATCAATTTCCAAAATGTCCTTAACACTATGATCACTATACTATATCCGCTATTATGTTAAGGCCAGAGAAAATGTGTTTGGGGAACATGAGAGCAAATAAAAAGGGCGGACTCTTACTTCCACTGTCCTTTTGGGCAGCCTACTCCTCGACTCAAATTCCCTCTGGAGCACTCTCTCCTTAGACAACAAGCAGTCATGGCCTCTACCCTAATTGAATTTCTCCTGATATTTGGAGCCACCTGATGGTTCTGGAAGCGGTTGGTAGGATTATCAGAACAGTGAGCAATACCATCGTCCCTTTCAGACCACCCCTCATGGCATCTGCGCTTGCAGTTTCAGTACGTCATTGTGCTATTGCACTTATTTGATTTCAAAGGACATTTCGTTGCAAAGATCCAGAAGGATTTGTTATATACTCCTCCACGGTCATTTCATGGTGTATGCATGTGTGCCTTCCCATGAACCCATGTGTATGTGTTGGATCTGGGAAGCACGAGGGCAGGAGGGCCAGGCAATGAAGACTGCACTGAGTCAGTAGCTTATAACACACAGGGGAAATGAAAGTGCCATCCATGATCTTAGGGGATGAGCCCCTGGTCTTGGCCATGACAAGGCACCTAGAACCATCTCTTTTTTTTTTTTTTTTTTAATGTTGGGGGTAGGAGTTTATTAATTAATTAATTTATTTTTGCTGTGTTGGGTCTTCGTTTCTGTGCGAGGGCTTTCTCTAGTTGTGGCAAGCGGGGGCCACTCTTCATTGCGGTGCGCGGGCCTCTCACTATCGTGGCCTCTCTTGCTGCGGAGCACAGGCTCCAGACTCACAGGCTCAGTAGTTGTGGCTCACGGGCCTAGTTGCTCCGCGGCATGTGGGATCCTCCCAGACCAGGGCTCGAACCCGTGTCCCCTGCATTAGCAGGCAGATTCTCAACCACTGCACCACCAGGGAAGCCCCTAGAACCATCTCTTGAGAAAGTTCTGAAATCTGTATTGCTGGAAAAAGTAGACAACTTTTTGGAGCTGTGCAGATCCAAACAGGGAAACATAGGCAATATGATGAATAGTGAAGTTCCATTTTCTCTTTTTTTGGCACCATTTTTTACTGGTAAAGCTAGATAGTCATTGAATGTTAAGTGATATTTACTTATGAATATACTTATGAACGTTCATGACTATTTGGCACTTTTCTTGTCTTAGAATTTAGGTTGAGACCCTAAGGCTGAAGCTAATCTAAAGAGTTGTGTCAGGCCTTTTGGCGGGTAAGTGCTGCATGAACCAGCCTCTGGGAGATTGACCATCTAAGTTCTTGTTACTCAAAGTACGTTGCATGGACCTGCAGCATCAACCTCACCCGGGGGATAATTAGCAATGCAGAATCTCAAGGACCCCCCTGGACAGCCTGAGTCAGACTGCATGTTACAGACCCCATGGGTACTCTAAAGTCTGAGCATCCCTGAGCTAGGACAGGCTGGTCCAGACCACCTGCATTGGAATCACCTGGGCCCCATCCCAGACTCCTGGGTCCTAGGCCTGACCTTCTGAGTCTGAATTTCTAAGGTTAGGTCCAGGAACCTGAAATTTCAGTATGCTTCTGAGATTATTCTTAGGCACATCGACAGTCACACTAATCCCAAAAAGACTTGGTCCAGTCATGTTTAAATTGGGTCAGAAAAACTGAACTCCTTAAACTGTTTTGGTAAATTACTTCCTTCCGTTTCTATGGGAAGCAACACTTTTGTAAGTCAATGTCTGGCAGATAGTTGGTGCTCAATAAATGTAGCTTTGTTTAAAAAAAAAAAAAAAAAAAGGTCTGTGCCAGGCCATTGATGTCAGACTTTCTAAAAGTGGTTCCTAATCTGTGTCTCACTGGTCATGTGATTGTGCACACACACGAGTGCACACACACACACATTTTGCCTACATATACAATGATGTGGAAGACTATTAGTGGGTAGGGATTTTTTTTTTTTTAAGAGAGTGGTTGTGGGAGACTGTGGAACCACTGGGCATTTTCCATCCACGGGGGAACAGAATTCTCCTCCCATCCTCCACCCCAAAAACAAAAGCAAAGGCTAGTGGAAGAATCTTGGGCCAGATGTTTCCGTGCTTCCTGGGGCTTGGCCAGCAAAAGGAGAAGTCACGACAAGAGGCTGGTGGGAGCCGTCTGTGATGGGAGTGTGAAGGGAGACAGCGGGGGCAGACGTGGCCTGCATTTCTGGGTTTGGTGGAACAATAGCACCCAGCACCTCCCTGTGGGCTGAGTTGTGGGTTTGTTTGGTTAGAACTGCCATGAAAGGACCCCCCCACACAAGAAGATTAATTGCTAGTTCAAGATGACCTTAACAGAAGCTATGTGGTAGACAGTGGGAAGTCTTCAGAAAAAGGTTCACAGCAGAGCCCATAAAGACAGCTCATGGGAAAACAAAGTCAGCTTTACTGCATTTACCTCCTGAAAGCCAGGTTCTAAAAACACCAGGCAAATAAGAGCTTTTCTCCCTTTGCCTTCCCCTCCTCCAGCTCTATCTCTGGTTGAACCAGACTACTTGCATGGCTGATTTCCATCCAAGGGTGGGTCAGCCTTTCTTACCCTCATGTCAACGTCAGTGTGCAGGAAAGATTTAACACAGCAGGCCTGAAACCGCTATCCTTAGAAAGGCCTGGCCTTTCCTAGAAAGCTTGGACTTTGGCTGATGTTAAGGGACTTAGATTTCAAGAGTGTTCCCACATCCTTAACTAAGAGTGGCTGTCTGTGCCCAAGTTGTACAAAAAATGGGATTTATGCTGAGCGCCTGCTTTTCTTCTGGGAGTATGGAGTCTTGGTGTGTGCTAGGCAGATGTCTACCTAACCAGCCCTCAATAAAATCTTTGGGTACTTAGCCTCTGATGAACTCCTCTGGTAGACAACATTTCACAGGTGTTGTCACAATCGGACACTGGAGGAAATAAATGCATCCTGCGTGACGCCACTGGGAGAGGACCCTTGGAAGCTTGAGCCTGGTTTCCTCTGGACTTTGCTCCATGCACCCTTTCTCTTTGCTGATTTGCCTTATACTTCCCCCCTGTAATAACTCATAGCTGTGAGTATGACTACATGCTGGTCCTGTTGGTTCTCCTAGTAAATCACTGAACTTGGGGGTCAATAGGAGACAGAGAAACTTCAAGTGTATTTAGAGAACAAGGTTTCTATTGAACATCCCAAGATATCTGGGGCTGCTTTAAGCACTTCCTGAGGTGTAGCCACAGGGAAAGATGAGACATCCAATAGAGAGGCTTTGGAAAATCTGTGGTTGGAAAAAAATGAAGTTGTTTTTGGTTGGCTCCATACGTGAAGCTCTTTCAATAAACTGATCGTGGATATACGTATGCATGACATGACTGCTTCTGGACTCTGGGTAAGCATGGGCTCCACATTTCCTCTGGTTGGAATCATGTGCAAATCGCCTGAGAATCCGCTAGTGCTCAACACTGTCTCATCATAGGTACTAGAGGCTTTATTGGATTATTTAACACTATGGCCCTTTTTATTTTCTTGGGAAATGTGCAGTCACTATATTACTTGAAACACTAATACAGACACATAGGAGACCATCTGTCAGGAGTATACAGTGGTCCAGGAGCTTTGTGGCAGAGAAATCCTGAGAAAGGAGCAGTCACTGGGCCTTGGCTCCGTCAGGTAGCAATGCACAATCTTCAATCTCTCCCTAGCCATTACATCCTTCTGCTGTCTTCACAGGGTGCTTTGCCTTATCCCTTTTTTAAAAAAAACAAAAAACAAAAAACAAAACACAGAAAATGCAAACTTCTTTATCCCGCTGCTCCTTCCAGGTATCCTTAGAGCACCCCATCCCCTGGGCTCATAATCACAGTGCCGGGAACAGTGAGCGATTGGTCTTGAGATGGTCCCATGACCCAGCCAGGCCCTTCAGCGGGGGTTGCACCCTTGCGCTGACAAGAAGAAACCTTTCCTTTCTGACCACAGATCCTGGAGCTGCTTGGGGCAATGGAGAAGCAGGTCTGAGCAAAGAGAAGTGAGGAGAAATGAGAGGAGAGGAGGAGTGAGGAGAAGTGAGATCACAGTTTTGAAATTTTTTTTCTGCATCATCCATAAGGCCAGTCCCTGCCCTCCTGGTTATGTGGCCCATGTATCCGTTTCCCCACTGGACTTTTATGAAAGCCCCCTAACAGTCTCCTTGCTTTCATTCTTGTCCCCTTTTGGCTTAACCTTCACAGAGCTCTTAGAATGATCCTTCAAAAACCAAATCAGATGAGGACATTCACTTCTTGTCAGTCCTTTCCTTGCTTGCCATCTACCTTAAATAAACTTTAAAGTTTTCAGAATGGCCTACGAGGACCATATGGCCTGGCTGTTGGCCACCTTTCCAACTGCCTTTCCTACCACTGTCCCCTCCCCAGTGGTGCTCCGGTCATATTCCTTCCTTGGGAATCTCCCCAACATCCCAAACACATTCCTGGTTGAGGGACTTTGCACTAGCTATCCTCTGCCTCCTATGGTCTTCCTTTGTGTATTCCCATGGCTCACTCCTTCACTTTACTTCACTTTACTCCCTCTACTAGAAAGGGAGATCTTCTCTGACAATCCCATTTAAAAAGCATCCTTGTACAGCAAAGTAAATCAGTTATACGTATACATATATCCACTCCTTTTTAGATTTCCTTCCCATTTAGCTCACCACAGATCATGGAGTAGAGTTCGCTGTGCTGTACAGTAGGTTCTCATTAGTTATCTATTTTATACAGAGTAGTGTACATATGTCAACTCCAATCTCCCAATTCGTCCAACCGTCCCTTCCCCCCTTGGTAACCGTAAGTTTGTTCTTTACATCTGTGACTCTATTTCTGCTTTACCAGTAAGTTCACCTGTACCATTTTTTCTAGATTCCACATGTAAGTGAAATAGTTAAGCAAGTATACTCCAATAAAAATTAATAAAAAAGAAAAAGAAATAAATAAATAACCCTTTAACCCAAAGACCAAGTTGGAGTGGATCTGAGATTTGTCTCCCACTCCCTTGCTTGGTGCCCTGCAAATAAATTCTGACTTTGCCACAAAAAAACAATAGTAAAAAAATAAAAAGCCTGCCCTTTCATTCACCACTCCTTCACCCTGCTGTACTATTCTTAACAGTTCTTAACTGTTCAACAGATCTTTTGTTTATAAAATATTTTCATACTAATATATTAGCTGCGTAGGTAGGCAATATACTAATATATTAGCCATGTGGCTGCATGACTGACTTGCTCACCACTGAACCCCTAAGTGCTTTGAAAAGTGTTTTGCACACAGAAAGCTCCCGATAAATATTTGTTAAGTTGATGACAAAATAGTGAAGTTATATTGAATTGGATTTCTGTAACTTGCAACCAATACTTTTAAATTTCAGATGGAGAAAGTAAAGTAATTTAGTTAAGGTAGACTAACAATGTAATAAGCATGTGGCTTTAGCTCCTAGGTTCAATATTGGAGACTTATGTGCAATTTGCCTTTTAAAATGGAAGACAGTAGAGTGTCATACAGATCTAGGTTTGATATCATTTAACTGTGTGAGTTTAGAAGTCATGGTTTTCTTCATCAGTAAGATGTGGATCATAATATCTACCTCATAGGGCTATTGGAAGAATTCAGTTAAATTGGATAACTTAGGGAATGCACCAGGCTCATTACAGACAAACTATAAAAGTTAGTTCTTTTATCGTCCCCTTTCCTTTGTTCCTCCTTCAAATATTCTTACATTGTTTTACTTTACAAAGGACAAAAACAATCTGCAACAAGCAAAATTCCTTCACTTGCAATATTAACTGGTTGACAAAAGCATGAAATTGGTAAAGCATGGATTTGATATGGAATGGACTTTAAAACATAGTTTTGGCTTATTGGAGTAGAAATGTATGGTCCCCAAAAGATTCACATTTGGATTGTGGCTAGGATGAAGTGACACAGGTCCCCATATTATCAAGAGGTATGTTGATGATCCTTATGTGGTTTAAACTAACTTCTTAACAACACATGTTTTGTGAAGATAAGAGATTTCATTTAGTTTTTACTTAATATATATCAGACACCTACTGTGTGCTGTGTATAAAACAGGGAAGAATCCAGGGGCTCATGTCCAATGGAGGAAAAATTTATGTGTACATGAAAATATAATGCAAAGTAGACTGTAGTTAATGACATAAGTCCAAAGTACAGAGAAGGATGAGGCAGATGAAGAGTAATTTTTTTAGTTGTCTTGGAAAATAAGAGCTAAAAGGAGATTTGTGATGGGTCCTTGAAGGAAGGATGGGAGATGGACTGATGGAGATGGGCTCAGGGAATTCCAGTCAATGCCATCTGTGTGCATAGAGGCATGGTGGCTGGGGAACTGTTAGGGAGCTTTGTGGGGCTGGAGTGTAAAGTAAGATTTGAAAAGCAATGGGATGTAAAGTTGGGAAAGTAGTGCGAGAGAAGGTCAGGAAGGTCCTTGAATACCAAACAGTAAATGACTCTCAGTAGAGAGGCCGTGAAGGTTTCAGGAGGGCAGTAAAGCCTTAACCAAGTGAACAGGGGATAGATCCTGTGCTTAGATGGTGCTAACATTCTTTCATCACCTGCGTAATGATTCTACTAAAGTAAAGACAAGACATCATCTTAAAGATCATAAACACAACAAAAAAGAGAAAGGTCTAGAGGGAGAAAAAAGCAGACTATAAGCACCTTTAAGTGTCGACCCAGAGAAGGTAAAACATAACCACATGTAAAGGCTAAGAGGTGAAGACAAGGAAAGAGGGAGACATCAAGAGGGGAAAAAAAGACCGTTAACTAAAACATGACAATGGATATATGGATTATTTGTGGAGAAGGACTAAGCAAGAACATTTTTATAATAACATAGGGGAAGAAGAGAGGGAGTAGTCCTAATAACTAAAAAATTAGATATTATTGTAAACAAGACTGTCCTTCAAACACAGTGTCCATGTCGATGTGGATTCTCCTTCCCTTCCAGTTGATAAAATGGGGAGTAGCATTATGTCTACCCCACAGAATAATAACTACTCTAAGCATTGTTACTCTATAATGTATGAACCACTGTTTAGCTCTTACTCTCCAATAAAATAGCCAATGAGTTGTTGTCTTCCCTCAGGAAAAGCATCTGAGCATCAAAGGCTAGTAGTGAGGCCTAAATCCATTACCTTCCTCTTTTCCACTGTCCCTCATACCCCATAGCCCTCATGTCCTTACTTCCTTCCTGACTCAGCTTAGATTTCAATGTTCACCTTGTAATAATTTCCTGGCACACACTCTCAACTCTCTTGCTCCGTTCTCCGTTCTTCACACTTGTGTAGAAAACCCAAATCTTGGTTATATCCAGCCCCACACAACTGCATGTGGCTGGTGATATTTATACTATCATTTAAAATTCATGTTATTGTTGCCTGAAATTCCTACTGTGTTCCCCTATACCATTTATTATCCCATCAAGGGTTAACAAACTACTGTCTAAGGGCCAAATTGGGCCCGCCACATGTTTTTGTAAATAAAGTTTTATTGAAACACAGCCATGGCCATCAGTTTACATTTTATCTACTGCTGTTTCCTTGCTGCAATGGCAGATTTAAATAGTTGCGACAGAGACCTAATGGCCTGCAAAGGATGAAATATTTACCACCTTGCCCTTTAAAGAAAAAGTTTTCTGACCTTTGTCCTAAATGACTACTCCATACCTTGTTCTCTCTCCTCAGCTCTCTTAACATCTGCTCCCTGATTTACTTTTAGCTGATAACCTTGTTTTCTATTTCACTGAGAATATAGAACATTTAGAAAAGAACTCCCGCAGGCTCCCAGCATTGTACCTACCAAATTACCTGCATCAGTATTATCTATACTTGCCTTTCCTTTTGTTATTAAGGATGGATGGACCATCCGCACTTATTTCTAAAGTCAAGCCCTCCGTTTGTGTCCCATTCCCTCTTGACTATTCAAGGATATTTTTCTGAGCAATTTTATCATGTCTTGTGTCTTTAATTTTTTCCCTCTTTATCAGATCTCTCCTATCAGCAGAGAAACATGCTGATATGTTGCCACCTTAAAAAAAAGTTCTTGAATCAATATCCTTGTTTTCTTCCCTATCCCATTTCTCTGTTTTCTCTTACATAAATAATTCTCAGAAGAGTTGTCTTTACTGAAGGTTTCCAATTTCCCCCCCCCCCATTTTCACGTAAGCTTTTTCAATTAGGCTTTTAGCGTCATCATTTCATGGAAACAGCTGTTGTTAACATCCATGTTGCTCAAACCAATGTCATTTCCCAGCGCTCATCTCATGAGATCTCTTCGCAGCATTTAGCACAGATCACTCTCTACCTGTGTCCTTCTGGGAGACCATTCTCTCTGGATCCTCCTCTACCTGACTGCTGTTCTCTAGTTTGACTCGTGGCTGGCTGCTTCTCATCAACTCAATCTGTAAACGTCGGCATGCCCCCAGAGCTTGGCCTCGAAATCTCTTCTCACCTCCATCACTCACTGTCTCGGAGATCTTCCAGCCACATGACTTTAAAAACCTCAATACAGCTCCACTTGGGTACCAAATGGACTCTCCAACTCAACATGCCTCCAAACAAACCCCTGGCTTTCCCATCCAAACATTTCCACCTAAGTCAGTGTCAACTCTAACCTTCCACTTGCTCAGGACAAAAACTTTAGTAGAAGAATCCTTTATTCTTTTCTTTCTCTTATAGTATGCTTGATAAAAATAAATTGTTCATTTCTCATGGGATAAAAGATATCCTTTTAGACTTTTTCTTTGCCTACTCATAAATACATAAAAATGGTATGCATATGATATATATGCTTTCCTAATCTGCTCTTTTCACCTGTAAATGGTATTTTCATTTTCAAAACAGTATAGATATTCATTGGTCATTTTTAATAGTGGTATGCTATATTTTCTGGTATGGATAAACTAAAAGTTACTCAGCGACCCCTAATTGTTGAACACCTGAGTTTGGTTCTTATTAATTGTTCTTATAAACAATACTGATGTGAATATCTTTGAACATGTGAATGATTATTTCCTTAGAACAAATCTCAGAAGTAGCACTGCTGAAGTCAGGACCATTCTGTTTCTTAAAAGTCTATCTTTTATGTAATTTACATATAACTGTATAAAAATAAATAAATGCATTTTCTGGATTCCTAGATGAGCATGATATACTAATCTATATAGATGAAAATCACGTAACAAATAAACTACTGATAATTTAGTAATGTTCTTTTACCAATTACATTTGAATTGCAGTTGTGAATCCAGTGTATGTAAAAGACATTGTACATTTGATTTTTAGAAAATGTGCCTTGTGACTGTGGATTCAAGGTTCTGTGGTAGTTGCATGGCTCCCCAGGAGTTCATAGACTGGCAACCACAGCTTTGGTAGATGATTTAGAGAAGCAATTCACTTAGCATATGATCATAAATGGAACCTATTTCCTCTCCCATCCAAGTTGATCACTTCTTGACATAACAGTTTTACAGTAGGAATATTAATTCTGGTACTAAACAGGCAAGTAAAAAGTTCTCATTAAAGCAGAGTGATTACACATATGTAGTCAGAATAGAGTAGGATTTTAACTGTGGGCTATTTAAATTAACTTCCTTGATCGAATCTTTTTATGTGCTGTGAGGGCTTCCCTCTGGAATTCATGGCAACCCCTTCAGCGTTCCTCAGGCACTTGGAGAAATGTGGAAGTCAGTCTGCTGATTGTCATTGGCTGCACTCTGCTCAAAAGCCTTTCTTGCACTGCTGCAAGTTTGAACCAAGCCACTAGATGGTGTACACTGTTCTTTGCTTGCTCCCCAGAAAAAGCATCAAGAACTATGCTCAGTTATGGCTCTAAGTAAGACCAACGAAAACAAAGAGGAAAACTACAACGGTAAGACAAGATTTGGGGGATCTCTTTAAAACTCTGGTGTCCTTTTTTTTTTTTCTCTGATGCAGACCATGCTGATTTAGAGAATAATATAAACGTATTTCCTTTACTCCATTTCTCCTAAGTAATTCCAAATATTTGAGCTGGACAAAATCTCTCATTCTCTAGCTATTCATGGTAACCTACTTTTGAACTTCATACTTCAGTGCGGAAAGCAATCTAAATAGTTTATTTTCTCTTTTAGAGACTCATATGGACAAATACTTAGCAGAGACATCCTATGCCGATATTGTTAAAGACAGATTTTTTAAATAGACCAGATTTTCCAATAACTTAAAAGATCTGCAGGTAAGTCCTTTAATACAGTAAAAGTTGCTTTCAGTTAAGAAGCAAACATTTTAGTGAAGAAGTTGAAAGAATAAAAAAGTCATCTTCCTTACCTTAAAGTAATCCCCCAGATTTTATAAATAACATGTGCATTTAAACTATGGATGATCCTTTTTGGATTAAGTAGTTTCACCACATTTTCTACCCTTTCTTGTCATATTAACCATCTTGCCATATTAAACATAAGGCACAGTAATTCTTGCTTTCAGCCTAGGAAGGTAGACATTTATTTTAGTTATTTATTTTTGTTTCATATTTAGACCTTTTGTCTCAAAAGGTCTTATGTGAATCACAGCCCCTCATCTCAAGTGGTAGTTAACTTTCTGAATCCTTAATAGTCAAAGATGACTGTAGCAAATCAATATGATCATCCTTTGTGGGGAAATATCATTCAAACCAACTGGGGTCTTTGAGCTGACAAAAACTGTTCCAAGTTCATTTCCACTACACAATAATGAGATGCAAAAATGTCTGTATGCGCACCGTCAGTTGGAAAATCGAAAAAGTCAGTGAAATTACAAAAAGGCTTTAATGGTGTTTCTGAAAACAGACATAATTTTATGTTCTCATTTTTTGAATTACATTTCACTTGACATTTAGAAGTAATTTTAATGGAAAATTTTTTATTAACTTAGAAACAAGAATTCTTGGACTCTAATGATAAATGATGACTCTATTTTAAAAATAGAGTCAACTCATGATTATTCAATGACCAGTGGTCTGGTTCCTATATTATTCTAATATTATTATTTCTTCTGTTACCTCCTTGCTGCCTGCTCTTTGGTTATTTAATTCTTCAGAGAGTAGGTAAAGCCAAAGGACAGTGGTAAATACAAATAAATCAATCATGTATCAGCTATGAAAAAAGTCTGATTTTGTGTGTGTGTGTGTGTGTGCGTGTGCGTGTGCATGGTGAGGAAAGGGGATGATAAGGTTAAAATTTTACAAATTGTGAGATTTGTAGTTTGCCTGAATTCTAACAATCAATTTTATCCCTTTACTGATACAATTAATATTTAGAAATTGTTTTTTTTTACATTATGTTTTGTATCTAGTTTATATTTTTAGTATTTTTCAGATACTGCTTTTGTAGATATAAACCTTTTTCATTAGGACTCCTAAAAGCTTTAGGTTTAATTTCTTATTATTTACATATTCTTATTCACCCTGCTGTCCTCATCTGCTAGTCTAGGCTGGGCCTGTAAGAGTAAGGCCAACTCTGATTGAGACTGAAGTGCCCTCTCTCTCCAAACTGGCTTTCCTAATTAACGATGGTCAAGGTATTAGATCAATAGCTCCAAAACGTCTCATGCAACATGTTGTATATATGGGTCACAGTAAACGAATGCACTGAGTATTTTGGTTCTATTTGGCCCATTTTTAATACATGAAAAAGTATAATCAGTTCCTGTCATTGTTGTATTATGGGCAGTCTTAAGGAAAAAATAATTGTTACAACTGCAGTTTGATGATAGATTTAAGTAAATACATTGAACTGGAAAGAAAACTTGTGGAAGTGAGAAGGACAAGGAGAAGAAATTCCTCATGGTTGCCTGAAACTCAGGCTATAGCATTCACATTTCCTCATGGGAGCCAGATGATGAACTGTAGAATTAGTCTACAATTCAGACGAAACACTGCAGGCAAAACAAAGGGCTACTACAAGACTCCCAGCTTTTCTTCCTTTATCTGCTCCTGAAAAGTTGGTATTCATGCATTCCTTCATTTATGTACTCAACAAATATTTATTTATTGAACTCTATGCTATGCCAGGCGTTGGACATACATAACCCTATTTTCTTAGAGTCATTAGTTCTTTTTTTACTCCATCTCTTCTTCCTTTCAGATCTCAATTTGCTGACATGCTGACTTCAGAATTTGTATTTCCAGCCTTTTCTCCTCTGTCATATAGACCAATATTTTCCAGTCCTTCCTGGATAACTTCCCTTAAATCTCTCTCAGTCTTTAATTCTTCCTTCCTTCATTGATACATTCACCAAATATTTATTGAACAATTACAACGTACCAGGCACAAAGCTGAATACGATGGATAGAGACACCACAACTCAATGTTTAAGACTCAACTTAGTCCATCCTTCTCTAAACTTGAATCTTCTTGGTTTCCTCTTTTGAGCAAAGGCATCAACTCAATTTAGCCCATCAAGCCAGACTGTCTCTTACTTCCTGGTGTCCAGCATTACCAAGCAAAGTTTAACTCTACTTAGGAAATGAGTTTTAATTTTGCCATTCTTTCATTGTTTTCATAGCCATTGCTGTAAATCAGGCCCTAATGATCCCTTGCCTGGGTTATGTAATAAATGGTTACCCTGTCTCCAACCTCTCCTTTTCTCATTTACCCTAAATTAACTTTTAAAACACAGATTTAATTATGTTATTACCCTGCTCAAAGATTTCTGGTGACTCCCCACTGACTATAGAATAAGATCTAAATGGTTGTCACCTGACCCTTTATACCTGCTCTCAACCCACTTTTCAGCAGTTCCCAACTCTTTGCAATTTCCTAAGTTTAAAATGCAATGTCACACTCTGCTTTTGTTTATGTTGTTCTCTCTCTGCCTGGAGTAATAAGAACTCATCATATTTGTATGTCACTTTCCAGTTTATAAGGATTTTTCCCATGCACCTTCCATGAGGTAGGCAGGGCTCATTTCCCAGAATTTAAAACCGAAAGAGCCAGGGCTCTGAACATGTAAATAATTTACTGAGGGTCTTATGATTAGCAGGAGAGCCCAGATACTAAGCATCAATGGGCCCTAGCACCAAAAAGCAGACTAGATTGAGGTGTAGCATTTTTACTGAATAAAATGAATTTGAGGCATAGGTTTCCCTCTGTATATGGTGTCATATATTTTATCTAAGAGCAACTTTTCCACAGAGTCAGTTCTTAAATTCCATATATCTCTGGACTTATTATACTTATCAGAGTTTAAAAAATAATTTCAACATTTTATAGTCACTATGGTCAGTGCCATCCTATTTTCAATCTTTGTGTATTTTTACAGTGATATAAAATATACTCACAATATTGGTACAGCCTAGCTTTCACGAACATTTTGTAAAAATAGCGCCTGCAAGTTTCATCAAAATGTGCTACAGTGTGGTGGAAACACACTATTTCAACAGATATTTAGCAGTACCTGTTTTAATAAACACTTCATAAGAAAGAATACATTTTCAAAGCTTGCCCACAATGTTTGAACTTGAACTATAAATAAGACATGTGTATAACCCATAAATCTACTCTTCGAAGACCAGAATGAATTGGAATTTCTCTCATCATTAACAACTATAAGCACCTTGGGGCCTCACTGTATAACATTTTATGTATATCTCAAATAATCTGATGTAACTCTCATCCAAATTGATCACTGGAGGAATAAGATGTGAAGCTAAACTGGCTTTGATGTCTGTCAGTTTATTGATTTCCAGGGATGCTTAAGCTGCTATTGTAGTTTAGGTACCACTCAGTCATTTCTTCAATGATTATTATATGTACTTGACACAATGGCTATAAAGAAACATAAGGCACAGTAATTCTTGCTTTCAGCCTAGAAAGGTAGACAGTTATTTTATTTATTTATTTTTGTTTCACATTTAGACCTTTTAATTTTGTCTCAAATATATTAATACAAATATTTCAAAAAAAGTCTAATGTATTTTACATCCCCCACTTTTATAGATATTGTTGACTTAACTTTTTTGCTTTTAGAAGATACTTCATATTAAAATAAATATATTTGGAAGATTAGAAAACATGAAGTATATATATATATACCCTTTGTGTATATATATATATATATATATATATATATATATATATATATATATATATATATACCATGAGCTGTGTCTCATGACTGGGTTTTCTCTTTTTTTTTAATTTAATTTAATTTAATATTGGAGTATAGTTGATTTACAATGTTGTGTTAGTTTCAAGTGCACAGCAAAGTGATTCATTTATACATATACATATATATATTCTTTTTCAAATTCCTTTCCCATTTAGGTTATTACAGAATATTAAGTAGAGTTCCCTGTGCTATACAGTAGGTCCTTGTTGATTATCTATTTTATATATGGCAGTGTGTATATGTTAATCCCAAACTCCTAATTTATCTCCCCCTCCCCAAGAAGTTAGACATTTAAACAACTACAACACAAACAAACAATAAGCTCTCTAAGGTAGGTCTGGGCAGGGAACTGTGACAACACAGAGGAGAAATCAATTATTTATTAGAGGTGGGTCAGAAAGCGCCTGCTCAGAAGGACATTTATGGCCAGGTTGGTGTACTGCTATGTGCTCCCTTAGCAATCTTTACCTACTTTTATTCTGACCTAGCACATTATAGAGAACTGAGTCATGTATGTTTCCTGGGAAAACTGTGGCAACCTTAATAATATGGGCCATGTCCTATTTGTATCCTAAGTTCCAAGCACAAAGCTTGAAACAGAGCAAGAGCTGCACAATTGTAATGTGCAGTTAGAACTGAAGAGCATTCCATGCAGAAGAAAGGGCATGAGCAATCGCCTAAGTGTCAGAAATGCTACATCTCAGGGATCTGCATGTAGTTTGGAAAAGCTGGAGGAAAGGTGTGGGACGGGACAATGAGCATAAAGTGAATCCAGGGAGGCAGGCTTTAGAAACCCTGCTGAGGAGTTGGAGCTCATCTTTTGGGAATCTACTTTCTGGAATTTGCAAAAGATTTTATGTTAGGGATCGACAAGGTGAATTGAGATGAAGAAATAGATTAAAGTGGATACAGAAGATAAACATCACAACACTTGTTGACAAGATGAAGAAAGGACTGGAGGAGAGGGACTAGTCAGGGATGACACCTGGGTTTTCAGGTTGGGGAGATGAAGATGCCATTCACCGCAATAGAGACCAACAAAGACAATGGGTTCGAAGGCAAGATAACGATTTTAAGGCCAAGTGGAGATGTTCAGGAGGCAGTTGGAAATATAGCAGTTGGTTTCAAGAGAGAGCTCTGGGAAGAAAATACAGATAAGGGTTAGGGTTAGTGTTAGGATTAATGGCCCATCATGAACTGTTACAGATGCCATGGGGCAGGAAGGGTGTTCAGGATGAGAAGAGGGCTCAGGATGATGTTCTTCCAAACACCAGTACTTACAGAGTAACTAAAAAAAGAAGCATCCAGGATTACTGAGAAAACACATTTTTCACAAAGTTACATTTTCAGAGTAAAAAGATGACTTAACCAGACAGACACAATTTTCATCGAGATGAAGGGCATATTAGAAGTACTAGGGCTTCCCTGGTGGCGCAGTGGTTGAGAGTCCGCCTGCCGATGCAGGGGACACGGGTTCGTGCTCTGGTCCGGGAAGATCCCACATGCCGCGGAGTGGCTGGGCCCGTGAGCCATGGCTGCTGAGCCTGCGCGTCTGGAGCCTGTGCTCCGCAAGGGGAGAGACCACAACAGTGAGAGGCCCGCGTACCGCAAAAAAAAAAAAAAAAAAAAAGAAGTACTAGAAGTACAGAATGGATGCTCTCTGAACCAGAAGTCATTGCCAAATAAACACGCCATGACTTCAAGACCAGGCCCACCAAGCTTCCTCATGTATGAACAGTGTTAATAATTGTCATGACTCTCCTCTTCCTCAGGTTCTTCCTCTTCCCCTTCTTTGGAAGCGCTTGTGTTTAAAGATCATCCCCTTCACATTAGTCTTATTAACTGGAAATATGGGAGAATGGTGAGATGGCACAGTGGCAAGAGGAAAAGTACAGTTGTAGAGAACAAAGCATGTTCTCTAGAGAGAAGGCTCTTTACTCCCGTGTGGGCCAGGCGTGTGCTGCTGCTCTGAGGCTGGTGATTTCCAAGCCACTCTAAAAACTATACCCTCTGTTCCACGACTCTGGACACTTAGATGACATGAGGAGGCAGGGGACAACCAAAGTGGCAAAGTCACACTTAAAACCCTGCCGAGAGGAAAGCTGGGCATTTCTTAGTACAACTGACCCTTGAACAACGCAGAGCATTCATCCAAGCGTTGGATCTAAGCATCCAACGCAGAGCATTCATACAAAGGGCCGACTGATTTATAGTCGGCCCTTTGTATCCGTGATTCCTCTGCATCTGGGAATTCAACCAAACACTATGGTGTAGTACTGTAATATTTACTACTGAAAAATATGCACACATAAGTGGATCCACACAGTTCAAATCCACGTTGTTCAAGGGTCAACTGTAGTCTGCAGAGTGACGCACCCCTTGGGCTTTTAGAGAGGCACAGGGATGCCCCAGTTGTCTGCCAGCCCTGAAGCCCTGGTACCATAAATCATCAGAAACTGTATAGGTAAGAGGTAAACCATATATTTAAGGGATAAAGGAGAGGGAAAAAATGGCTTTCAAACTAGATTTATATTGAAGTTAATAATACTCATTAAAAATGATGCATTATTGACATCTACATTCCCTGAGCATTTGTTCAGGCTTGATGCCTTTGAAATTTACATTTTCACCTGTTTTCTATTCACTTCAGGAAAGGGTTCCTCTCCCCCAACCCTGACACATTTGTTTTAAACGGATTTTTAATCAAACTCTTCTTTTTGGCATGGCTGATCTTCCTCAGTTGCCGACCTGAAAATCTCTGTGTGATGAAAGTGTTAGAACGCTTAGTGCTCCAGTGGACACAAGTTTGGGGACACCTTCTCCAGAAGTCTCCTTCTGCTTTCAGATCTCAAGCACAGTGAACCCACTTGCCTGATTCACCCATTTTAAATCCACAAATACCCATCTGACCTTGAAAAACATTGTGACTCTCCCACAGGACACTCCCGACAATGGCTTTTCCTTCAGCATTTAGTGCAATCGGAGGCCCCAACTCAAACCTATGCCATCCCTCAGATATGTAGGGCCTTTTTTTTTTTTTTTTGCGGTACGCGGGCCTCTCACTGTTGTGGCCTCTCCCGTTGCGGAGCACAGGCTCCGGACGTGCAGGCTCAGCGGCCATGGCTCACGGGTCCAGCCGCTCCACGGCATGTGGGATCCTCCCGGACTGGGGCACGAACCCCTGTCCCCTGCATCGGCAGGCGGACTGTCAACCACTGAGCCACCAGGGAAGCCTGAGGGCCTTTTTTTGATCAGAAACAAGGCTCAAGTCTAATGCAATATGACCAACAATGACAAAAAAGAGAGAGATATGTAACCAAAAGGAACCGGGGACCATGGAGAGAAGCAGTAGAGTCGCAGGGCAGTGCTCTGTACACAAGGAACTCACAGAGCTCAACAGGGATCTATGCTATTGAAGACAGTGGTCTGAGTTCTCACCTCAAACACACTGCTGAAGGTGAGTCAATCCACGAATTTTCACTTCATCACATTAATGTGTGCAAAGCATAACACTGTACCATGGAGACTGTCTTCAACATGGCAAAGAGAATTGCAAGAAAGAAGAAAAGTCATCCATCTTTGAAAAGTCAAACAAATATTCACGGTCATTCTTACTATGGGGGATGGACTTAGGATAATACAGATTACAGGCTTGACCTGTAACTGGTGTGCAGGCTTGGTGGTACCATGTCACTATCTCCTTGCTACCTGCCTCCACTCCAATTTGTTTACTTGGTAGTGGGCCAGTTTGACCCAGAAGAAAATATAATACAGCTCAGGTTTTAAGGAACTCTGGTAAGCCACACTAAGTATTACAGTTCCAAAGAACTGAAAATATCTGTATTTTCACATTGTCAATCGAAGGGTTTGGTGTCTAAGAAAAGGTGGCTTATGAATAGTGAATGCTGAGCATCTTCTGATTGCCCTGCAGATCCACTCTCCACCCCAGTGAGCCTGCTTAGTTCTTCCGGCTGCTGATGCTACTGACCACATCTCAGGGCTCCCTTTTCTCTGGCTTCTGGCTGGATTAGGTTTCATAAGACTGAGGGAAGGAGAAGAGAAAGGTCAGGGTATTTCTTTCCCTAGCTTTCTTCTTCTGGGTCAGTGTGGGCTGCCTTCCTTGTTTGAATAAAGTGTTTATTAGATGGTCATCTCAACACAGCCCTCTGTTTCTTGTTCTGGAAACTTTTCCCTCCCCTAGCCTTTCAGCCCTAAGAGTGGTGACAGTGCCTCACTGTGTTAGCACTGAGGGATGGGGAAGGAGGTAAACTACTCCTTGAGGTGTTCTTAACCATTGCCCACATCTCTCTAAGTAACTCACTCATAATTAAACATCTTCTGTTTCCTATGTTATTCACCAAATATGCTTTAGCTTTAATATGGCACCTGTGAGTTCTCACCGCTGCATTATTTGCAATCAAGGAATTAATTATTTTTCTATTCAAAATGGTTTGAGTGAATTAAAAGCTTCTGATATATACTTTTCTAAATAATCCAGTTGGAAAAAAAATACCATGCTAAAAAGAGTTCAAATAATGTCAGTTACAGGTCAAAGAACTCCTAATAAGGTTTCATGGAACATGGCTTAATAGAAAGAACACTAAACTAAATTAGGTCAGAACCCACGGGTTTGAGTCACAGATTCATCAATTATTACATGACCTTGACAGGTCACTTAACTGCTCTGAACTTTAGTTTTCTCATATGTCAAACAGTGATACTAATTCCTGTCCTGTTTATCTCACATTGTTATTGTGGGGGACCCAGTGAATGATAGACTTGAAAGCGCTTTCCAGTTGTGAGGACTAGATAGGGATATAACCCAGAGTGGTTATGAGGATATAATTTATCCAATAAATAAGCACATAAAGTTCCATTATCCTAGAAAGCCCTCAACCCATGTCCATTCTTATCCTTAAAATCACAGCGACAAGATAAAAGCAGTGCAATGTCGAGTTTAAGAGGCAGGCCCTGAAGCCAACTGTTTGGGTTCATTAATTTGGCTCCACCACGAACAAGCTTGGACATGCTCCTTGACTTGGTTGCCTCAACAATAAAATGGGGATAATAATGATCTCAACCTTACATTGTTACTGTGAGTATTAAATGAGATAATCCGTGTAAAGCAGCAATCCCCAACCTTTTTGGCACCAGGGACCAGTTTCGTGGAAGACAATTTTTCCACAGACTGGGGTGGCGTGTGGTTTCAGGATGATTCAAGTGTGTTACATTTATTGTGCACTTTATTTCTATTATTATTACACTGTACTATATAATGAAAGAATTATACAACTCACCATAACGCTGACTGGAAGCGGAGCTCAGGCAGTAATGGGTGCAATGGGGAGCGGCTGTAAATACAGATAAAGCTATGCTTGCTCACCCGCTGCTCACCTCCTGCTGTGCAGCCCAGTTCCTAACAGGCCACAGACCAGTGCTGGTCTGTGGCCCGGGAGTTGGGGACCCCTGGTGTAAAGCATGAAGCACAATGCCTCACACATAGAAGTTCTCTATCTACATTAGCCTCAGCCATGAGATGGAGAGAGAGCCCCTCAATAGAGACAGGGTCAGAGAGGGTGCAGCATCCAGCTTTTGGAGTGAAAATTTCATGCCTTGGAATATTAACTCAGATATTTACTAACTGTAAGTTTGAACAAGTTATTTAGTCTTTCTAAGCTTTAGCTTTTTAAAATATTCATCAGGATAATTATATCTGCCTTAAAATGGAATCTTGTGAGCACCAAATAAGAGGTATGTAATGTGCTTAACACAATGCTGGATACATACCTCTTACCACAGAGAGGTATGTGATGTGCTTAACACAAAATGGAATCTTGTGAGCACCAAATAAGAGGTATGTAATGTGCTTAACACAAGTGCTCAATTAAAATGGTCATTATCATTTTGGTGTTGCTAAAATCAAAACTCCCCTTCCTTGTCTTTTTATCCCTTACTTCTTTTGCATGAAGAGTCCACAAAGAGGCTGGTTTACATAACAAGTATTTGCAAGTTCAAAGACAGGTAAGCAGAAAAACCTAACTACACATATTTAAGGGCTGGACATACCTTTGAAAGGCTGACGTCTCAGTGCAAGCAGCGTATGACCTCCTGGAGGACCCCATAGCTAATGAGCCAAAGTTTAGCTACTTTTGGTACTTGCCTGTGGCCCTGGCAAATGTGAGTTAATCTCCTGATTTAGCATTTGTCCTGTGTTTGTGGGGCATGTCCTGTGAAATAGGCAGGGGAATGGAGGTAATTAACAAAGTAAATATAATGTCTGCCCCCATGTTGCTGGCTGAGAGAAAGTGCTTCATTTATGTTCAGAACAGAGTCTGTCTCAAAGTTAAATATAAAGGTCACAAAATATTCCCTGAGTTTCAGTATGTCTTGTGATTTAACGGTGTGATCTCTGGAGGGAAACTACCTGAGTTCAAATCTTGGCTTTGCTTTTTACTCCTGGTGTTAGACAAGTTATCTTACCTGTTTATGCCATGGTTCCTCCTCTATAAAATGGGAGTCATAGTAGAACTTGCATCATTGGATTGATTGTTGTGAGGATTAAATGAGCTAATATATATAAATGGCTTAGTCAGGACAATAAATGTTAGTCATGCTTACCGTGATAAGTATTGTCTTATTACAAAGTGGTGTGATTTGTGAATAAAATAGACATGTCCTTAGATTAGAGGGCAAGTGTAGGCAAACTATGCATGCAGGTCATATCCAGGTCTCCACCTATTTTTATAAATAAAGCTTTATTGGAACACAGCTTCACTTATTCATTTACTTATTGTCTATGGCTGTTTTCATGCTACATTGGTAGTTGAGTAGTTGAGATGGAGATCTTATGGCTACATAGCCCCGAATATTTTCTACCTGGCTCTTTATGAAAAAAGTTTGCTGATTCCTGGATAGAAAACTACTACTAACATATTTTTCTCAGAAGGAAAAGTTGGCATAGAAAACATTTATTCTGGGGAAATATGTTTATAGCGTTTGCACTCTGTCAAGTGACATATTATACACCGCAAACAATTGTAACTCAGAAGACCTTGGAAGGTACTGCTTTGTGCTCTCCTTGCCCCCATCAGTTCTGCTTAAGGAAGCAACATGCATGAGGATGATTCTACTAACCTACTTTCAGCAGAACAAATGTCCTGTTATTTTCCAGTAATGTTAATGGATATGCGCCCTTCCAGCCTCTCTTTTCAATGGACTTCCATTATCAATAGTCATATATGCTTATACAGAGCTGGCTGGGGTGCAGCCTGTGGTTTGGGAAAAAAAATACCCTCTATACGAACCCAGGTGAACTGTAAAGGGAATTCAACTCTCACCCCTGGCTTTTCTCAGACCTGATAGAATCAGACATTGGCTATCATATTTGTAAATGACTGAACTTTATTTGGTAAAAGGAACAAAAGCTGCTTCTTAAAAAGACAAGCATTTTCTGTTTCTGTTTCTTTAAAAAAAAAAACAAACAAACAGAATATGTCTACAAATAATAAATGCTAGAGAGGATGTGGAGAAAAAGAAACCCCCTACACTGTTGGTGGGAATGTAAATCGGTGCAGCCACTATGGAGAACAGTATGGAGGTTCCTTAAAAAACTAAAAATAGAACTACCATGTCATCCAGCAATCCTACTCCTAGGCATATATCCGGAGAAAACTCTAATTCAAAAAGACACATGCACACCAATGTTCATATCAGCACTATTTACAATAGTCAAGACATGGAGGCAACCTAAATGTCCATCGACAGATGAATGGATAAAGAAGATGTGGTACATATATACAATGGAATATTACTCAGCCACAAAAAAGAATGAAATAATTTCATTTGCAGCAACATGGATGGACCTAGAGAGTATCATTCTAAGTGAAGTAAGTCAGACAGAGAAAGACAAATATCATATGATATCGCTTATATGTGGAATCTAAGAAAATGATACAAACATACTTATTTACAAATCAGAAATAGACTCACAGACATAAAGAACAAAGTTATGGTTACCGAAGGGGGCAATGGGGGAGGGAGGGGTAAATTAGGAGTTTGGGATTAAAATATACAGACTACTATATATAAAATTGATAACCAACAAGGACCTACTGTATAGCACAGGGAACTATACTCAATAATTTGTAATAACCTATAATGGAAAAGAATCTAAAAAAGAATATATATAAATGTATATATATAACTGAATCACTTTGCTGTATACCTGAAACTAACACAACATTGCAAATCAACTATATTTCAATAAAAATTAAACAAAAAAATTTCTATTGGGGAACAGAAATTATTAACAAATGTTTCATGTTCAAAAGGATGTTGATCTCAGAAGAGGTAATGTGGTTAATACTGTGAAAAAATCCAGAATAAAAACTTTTAGTTATAAAATAAAATAAAATAAAATAAAATAAACAGAATATGGAAAATTTAGAAATTTTCCAAAGGTCAAGAAAGGTTATTCCCTCCAATGAAAGTGTTGGGTAGTGCCACGCTTCTGGCTTCATCTTGTACCCACGTCCACTCAAGCTTTTCAGTTCAGGGCTGAAACCAGCTGGAGCAAGACATGGAAGCTGAATCCCCAATGCTGAGATTAGCAAATGAAATGGACGTTAGAGATACATATAAATTATGAGGAACATTGTGGATTATTTTCCGAATTAGATCAGGAAACCTATTTACATGTATATGTGACAAACACAATACAGGATATCCAACCTTGCAAATTTAATAATAAGATTGAAAACAAGTAACCATTACACTTCTCCTTAATTCATCTGCACATACATCTTTTGATTATCACTCAGGTGGGGAAAATGATTTGGGTTTTTGACAAGAATAAAGACAAAAAAAGGATGCCTTATCATTTTTTTTTGTTTGTTTTTTGCGATACGCGGGCCTCTCACTGTTGTGGTCTCTACCGTTGCAGAGCACAGGCTCTGGAGGCGCAGGCTCAGCGGCCATGGCTCATGGGCCCAGCCGCTCCGTGACATGTGGGATCTTCCCAGACCGGGGCACGAACCCGTGTCCCCTGCATCGGCAGGCGGACTCTCAACCACTGCGCCACCAGGGAAGCCCCTGCCTTATCATTTTTTAAAAAAATGAAAGCTCTAACGTGGAACAAGTAATTTAATCCTAGGAAATTTTATGTACACACAAAAGCAGCTACTGATATTTGGTAAAGTTAATGACTTCGGTAATGAAAAACTTCAAGCAAATTTATGAATGAACAGGAAACGAAGATCTGAGATTTACCAACATACCCAGACTGAGGAATACCTCGGCATCATTAGTTCGAGATAAATCAGACAACCGACCCAAGACAGCAAAATGCACGGCTTTCCCCTCTTTAGGCAACTGTATTTTGCCACACAGCCCTTACAATTGTAATTGCAAGTGAGAAGGTATACACAGAAAGTAGTGGAAGGAACTGCAAGGCCCCAGGAAGTGAAAATCACCTCTTTCTAAAATAATTTTCACCTACAAATAACCCAGTATGTACCATATTCTTTCTTCAATCTTCAATTAACAACAAAGGGGTAGTGGAAGTTTCAACAAAGAAACATGCATATTTAGGATATTAATATATTCCGTTTGTGCAGAGAATATTCCATTTTATCCTGCATAAAATGCTGAAGTCTAGTCTTGCTTCACCTTTAACTATTTTTACGATTTGCTCTCTGTCATTACTATAGTAATGAGAAACAGAAAACAGTGCCGGCTCTGGAGCTCTATTTGGGTACACATTTTGGCTCTGCCATTTACCATCTGTGTGACCTTGAGCAAATGACTTAATGTTTCTGTGCCTCCATTTCTGCATCTGAAGTAGAAACAATCATAGCGCCTAATACCATAGAGTGTAAATGCGAGTGAAGTGCCTAGAATGTGTGCCTTGCACACAGCAAGTGTTTAATAGCTCTTTGCTTTGTTATATTTTTTCCTGATGTGTGTCATTTGCCAACTATAGTGAGTTGAACTGTGTCCCCCAAAAAGATATGCTTAAATTCTAACCACCAGAAGCAACCTGTGAATGTAACTTATTTGGAAACAGGGTCTTTGCAGATATAATCAAGTTAAGATGAGGTCATACCGGATTAGGGTGGACCCTAAAGCCAGTGACAGATGTCTTTATAAGAGAAAGGAGAGGAAGATTTAGACACAGAGACACAGAGGAGTGACACAGGGAAAAAGGCCAGGTGAAGACAGGGCAGAGATTGCAGTGATGAAACTACAAACCAAAGAAGACCAAAGATTGCCAGGAGCCACCAGAAGCTAAGAAGAAGCAAGGAAGCATTATTCCCCTAGAGTCTTTGGAGGGATCATGGTCCTGCTGACACTTAGATTTTGGCATTCTAGCCTCCAGACCTGTGAGAGAATAAATTTTTATTGTTTTAAGCCATCCCGTTTTTGGTACTTTGTTATGGCAGCCCCAGGAAATGAATATAGCAGGTAACCTCGATGAAAAAGTGGGACTTCCCTGGTGGTCCAGTGGTGAAGAATCCACCTTCCAATGCAGAGGATGCAGGTTCGATCCCTGGTTGGGGAACTAAGATCCCACATGCTTCGGGGCAACTATGCCCGCACACCGCAACTACTGAGCCCCTGCGCTCTGGAGCCCACACGCCACAACATAGAGAGCCTGTGCACCACAACCAGAGAGCTTGTGTGCCGTAGTGAAAGATCCCACATGCCGCAACTAAGACCTGACACAGCCAAATAAATAAAATAAATAAAAATTTTAAAAAACCCCATAACTCCTCAAGGAAAATCCTTGAACAATTAAAAAACAAAAACCAAAAACAAAAAGTGGGGATTTCTAGGAAAGAATGAGGTGAGATCCCAGCACCTAGAAGAGAGCTCACAAGTGGTTCATTGGGTGTTCTTTGAATTTAGTTATTTCATGGAGTCACCGATTTTTTCACCTTGCTTAAAGGGGAATAGGTTTGGGCCAGCAGACAGCTCTCCTAAGTGACTGTGACCACATCACACAACTTTATCTAGAGCTGTGCTGTTGATATAGAAGCCACTTGTCACAAAGAGTTATCTAAGTTTAAATTCATCAACATGAACTAAAATTAGAAATTCTGTTTCTCAGTTGTATGAGCCATATTTAAAGTGCTCTATAGCCATATGGGGCTAGTGGCTACCATATTGTATTGAGAAGATATAGAACATTTCCATCATTGCATAAAGTTCCATTAGACAGCATTAGATGATATTTGTATTGTAATAGGATTTATTCAGCAGGCAAGTAAAACAAGCAGACAGTTTGTGTAGAAAAAAGAAAGTGTCATATTCTTATATTACGGGTAAGCAACTCCATTTTTTAAGGAAAAAAGAAAAAGTGAATATGGAATAATTGATACTTGGATAGCTGCTCACAGGAAGTCTCACTTGTGAATGGCCTATTGTTTTCTTCTTAAGGTCACCTACACCACTGCTTTTCTGTAATTTGGACAAAGGATATTGTATTCAATTTTTGTACACTGAAAATTAGTACCACAGAAAACTAGCCTATGTCCGATGCCAGGCATCACTATGGAAAAATATGGCTTACTTTACCTGCATCTGGTTGAGATACACCTCGTATAGAATCGGTTAATTTTTTGGTCCCTTAATACTGTGAAGGAGGTAAATGCTACAAAGTGACAAATGAGATCAAGAAATCTGTGAGCTACAATCTCTCTCCTCCTCTTCAGATCTAATCATATAGATGAATAAATTGCTATAAAAATACCAAAAATAAAACTAAAAACAGTGACTGAATCGTTTTTTTTAATCTCATGTACTCTGTGTTCAAGTAGCAAGAAATTTAATTCCAGTCCAACCAGTCTCCTGTGATTTTTTTTTCCCCTTTCATCTAAGATATTTTTAATGCTCAGAGGTGTTATAATAGAAAAGCATGTATTTTTGCCTGGTTTATACCCATCATCCTTACCATTACAACAAGACAAAAGCATTAAAGTAAAATTAATCATGTCAAAAGACTTTAGCAAAAACAAGTGAGACCATGCGTAAAGCATCGCTTTGTCTAGTGTGAAGTCACGCTCTGATTAAAAACATATAATGAAAGTGAAAGTGATACATCATTGCCTTAGCAGTAGGATTTTCTGAAAGTGCTTTGTGGTTCTCAACATAAAAATGTGGCAAGATTTTCGTCTTTGAAACTCACAATGATTATTGTTCTAGCTAAATAACTGGAATTCAATCTTAAAATTTTTTCTTTAAAGAAATTAAGACTTAAGGACCAAATAAGGCATGTCAGTAGGATTAATAATTAGCACACACTGTAAGCAGTAGTTTGCCTTGACATCCAGACACAGAGATAAGAAAGTATCTGCTCAACACTCCCCTTTTACAAAACCATCTGTAGTGCCAGCTAAATACAGACAGGCCCTTCAGGTATCTTCTATGAAGCATAACTGTTTGCTTCATCGAAAGCAATATCATTAATAAATACTAAGGTATGGTCATAGTATGATCATTACCCAGTAATGGAGTCATTTTTTATATGATACACAAAACCAAAAATTCTAACTGGCCAGATAGTCACAAAATATAGATTTAGTTCCTTGACACCACCATAGAGTCATGTTGTGAGTCTGAAAAGGAACAGTTTGCTAATTTGCACTCTTCCTTAATTACTCCTTTATTTTGATGGAGTTATTTGCATATAATAATCACTGCCCTAGGTTTTCATTTTTTTGTTGTTGTAATTTTGAAAGTCATTTCAATTCCTTTTTTATCATCTCTCTCAATGATAAAAACCATCCTATTCAATGGGAATTATGTGTATCTATAGGATTTATATCTATATTTGTTTTTGTATAACTATATTATAGATGCATACCAGCTGACATATAATGAACAGTATAACTAGTAAAAATTACATAAACTAGGACATATTTAAACTATTTGAGAGGAGTCCAAATTAGAAAAATTTCCTCTCAAATGCATTATAATAATATTTGGAGTGTACTTTAAAACTTTTCCTTTAATGTAGAGGCATCCAATCTTCTGTGAATAAAGATCAGTCCCGACAATAAAGTCACATTGATACAGGAAGAGATAGAAAGATGCATGCGTCAACTACAACTTCTGACTGATAACTGCTCATAGGAGGAGTGAGAATACTTTGCATGAAGAAGAGTGAACCAAACATTTGTTGAACATAAGGGTGCACTGTTGTAATCATTAGGGCTATTGAATAAATATTTTGATTATCCTTCTGAGAGCTTGGGAGGGTTGCATTTCTCCGCCTACTTTGAAGTTAGGTGTGGCCATGTGATTTGTTTTTACCAATAGAATATGTTAATTCAGGCCAGAAGCTTAAAGAGTCAGTGTGAAATTTTTCTCTGCTCTGCCTTGGCAACCGGAATGAGGCAAATAGTGGAATTTCCATCAATCTGAGTACCAGAGGAGGAGAAATGGAATACAGACCTAGGTAACTTACCACAGACATGTGACATGAAAAGAAATAAATCTTTACTTATATAAGCCACTAAGATTTGGGGATTGTTGTTATGACTGCCTAACCTAGCCTAGCCTCTAAAAGATATAGGCATTGGTTCTAAGAGGGCCCAGTGGCTGATGACAAGGAAACTGATCCTGGAAGGTGGAAAGATGGAAATGCACATCATGGTATGGAAAACCACTAGGTAAAAACTGTTGTTTGCTTTTACTTGGATGGTTAATCAGTTATTTAATAAACTTCCACCTCCAAGGGAAGAGGTTGGAAAACAGAATGTTGATAGTGTGTATTGGTTGCTGTTGGCTGTGCTTGGCAAGATCTGCAAAGAAGAGGTGATCTCACAAAAAACATCGGCCTATTTATAAGTAGGAGTGAAAGAAATAGTCTCAAAATCTAGGAGCGTGCAGCATTGGAAGAAGCAATGTTTTTCAGTCTCATCTGGGAAAAGATGAAATTGAAAAGAATTTTGAGCAAAAAAAGTAAATTAAAAGTCAGTTTCTGAGGGTTGGGATGAATTGGGAGATTGGGATCGACACATTCACACTATTAATGTTATGTATAAAATAGATAACTAATGAGAACTTACTGAATTGCACAGGGAACTTTAGTCAGTGCTCTGTGATGACCTAAAAGGGAAGGGAATCCAAAAAAGAGGGGATATATGTATACGTATAGCTGATTCACTTTGCTGTACAGTAGAAACTAACACAACATTGTAAAGCAACTATACTCCAATAAAAATTTAAAAAAACAACTCAGCTTCTGTCCATCAACAGAAGAATGGATAAAGAAGATGTGGTACATATATACAATGGAATATTACTCAGCCATCAAAAAGAACAAAATAATGCCATTTGCAGCAACATGGATGGACCTAGAGATTGTCATACGGAGTGAAGTAAGTCAGATAGAGAAAGACAAATAACATATGATATTGCTTATAGTGGAATCTAAATAAGGGGTACAAATGAACTTACCTACAAAACAGAAACAGAGTTATAGATGTAGCAAACAAACTTATGGTTACCAGAGGGTAAGGGTGGGGAGGGACAAACTGGGAGATTGGGATTGACATATTGACAAACTACTATATATAAAATAGATAACTAATAAGTACCTACTGTATAGCACAGGAAACTCTACTCAATACTCTGTAATGGCCTACATGGGAAAAGAATCTAAAAAAGAGTGGATATATGTATATGTATAACTGATTCACTTTGCTGTACACCTGAAACTAACACAACATTGTAAATCAACTATACTCCAATAAAATTTTTTTAAAAACCTCAGCTTACTGACAAAGAAAATAAAAGTACGGCTTTTGGAGTTCAGAGTTTTTCAGCACGAGTCACCAGTTCTCCTTGCTTGGCCCTCCAATAAACCTTTCTCTGCTCCGAACTCCAAAAAAAAAAAAACCAGAAAAAGTATTGCTTTCACAGTAATTTTACCACCTTAGAGTATCTTAGAAGAAAGTTTCAATGAAAGGAGAGACACCCAGTAAACTCTTCTAACTCAGGGAAAAGAGTAAAAAGGGAGCTTTCCGAGCAGAGCCAGGTAGATAGACAAATATATAGAGTATTAGGGAGGGAGAGAAAAGAGAGAAGAGAAAAATGGCTATAAGAAAACAAAGGAAAAAGCAATATAAGAAGTATATCAGAAAAGTGCATATGGTCACTAGCCATGGAGTAGATGGAAATATAAATATAAGAAGACAGCTAAGTTTTTTAGAGGATGAATTACCAAAAGATTCACCAGTCTGGACTACAAGAGCCTGTGACAATTAGAGACTTAAAATAACCATTGTCCCCTAAATGTCTTAGCCATGAAATGTACTTAGAAAACTCTTCCACTCCTAGGAAGTGTACAATCCTCAGGTTCACTTCAGATAAGAAAGATAATGAAAAAAGAAGAATCTTCCAAACAGTGGATCCATGGCCATGGAGAACAAAGGCTGATGAGCAGAATTAGGGAGGACTCTCATCAAGGAACACAACTTTGCATAGGCACCCTTCCAAATGTCTGTTTGGTGGGATTGCTAAATTGCTATGCTCTTTCTAAATTAAAGAGTTTGCTGTGTTCCTACTGTCCCTAATCTATCACTGTGCATTTTGTGTTAGGGAGCCAGATAATTTGTCTCTTTATTTGGTTTCCAGATCAAGAGGAGTCTCAAATGAACCCTGTGACTGAGCAGAAATGACAAATGTCATTTTTAATTGCCAGTGCAAGATGCTTGCAGCTCATTTTTTCCTCTGCTGTGCTGATGGTAGAAATGCCTGTTAAGGTAGAGCCTCATATGCCTGGATCCCTGAATGACTCAGACATCCTCTGCCAACCTGTGCTGGCATTTAGCATGAGTTAGAACTAAGTTTTTTGTTGGTTTAAGATGTTGGAGTTGTTTGTTACCACAGCATAATCTAGCCCATCCCAACTGATACACATAGCTTCATGCTAGAAATAGAAATTTCATCCTGAGTCAAAAGTGTGTCTTCTTCAGATGGCCAAGAGGCACATGAAAAGATGCTCAATATTGCTAATTATTAGAGAAATGCAAATAAAAACTACAATGAGGTACCACCTCACACTGGTCAGGATGGCCATCATTAAATGTCTACAAATAATAAATACTGAAGAGGGTGTGGAGAAAAGGGAACCCTCCTACACTGTTGGTAGGAATGTAGGTTGTTGCAGCCACTATAGAAAACAGTATGGGGATTCCTAAAAAAGTAAAAATGGAGTTGCCATATGATCCAGCAATCCCACTCCTGGGCATATACCCAGAAAAAACTATAATTAAAAAATATACATGCACCCCTATGTTCATAGCAGCACTATTTACAATAGCCAAGACATGGAAACAACCTCAATGTCCATCAACAGATGAATGAATAAAGAAGATGTGGTATATATATACAATGGAATACTACTCAGCCATAAAAAGAATGAAATAATGCTATTTGCAGCAACATAGATGGACCGAGAGATTACCATACTAAGTGAAGTAAGTCAGAAAGAGAAAGACAAATACCATATGATATCACTTACATGTGAAATCTAAAATACAACACAAATGAACATATTTATGAAACAAAAACAGACTCAGACATAGAGAACAGGCTTGTGGTTGCCAAAAAGGAGGTGGGTAAGGAGGGAAGGATTGGGAGTGTGGGATTAGCAGGTGTGAACTATTATATATAGGATGGATAAACAACAAGGTCCTACTGTATAGCACAGGGAACTATATTCAATATCCTGTAATAAACCATAATGGAAAAGAATATGAAAAAGAATATATATAACTGAGTCACTTTGCTGTACAGCAGAAATTAACACAACAGTGTAAATCAACTATACTTCAATAAAATTTAAAAATATATATGTAATTAGATTAAAAAATAAAATGTATAACTGTTACAAAAAGAAAAAGTGTGTCTCCTTCCTCAAACCTTTGATGATAGGAGCAGAAGACAAGATTCACTTCTTTTTGGTTATAAAACAATACAAAATGGAGTCAAATAAAATAAAAATGTATCAAGGGGCTTCCCTGGTGGCACAGTGGTTAAGAATCTGCCTGCCAATGCAGGGGACACGGGTCTGAGCCCTGGTCCAGGAAGATCCCACATGCCGTGTACCAATTAAGCCCATGCGCCACAACTACTGAGCCTGCGTTCTAGAGCCCGAGCCACAACTACTGAAGCCGGCATGCCTAAAGCCTGTGCTCCGCAACAAGAGAAGCTGCTGCAGAGAGAAGGCTGCGTACCACAACGAAGAGTAGCCCCTGCTCACCGCAACTAGAGAAAAGCCCACATGCAGCAACGAAGACACAACATAGCCAAAAATAAAATAAAATAAATAAATAAATTTTAAAAAATGTATAAGGGAACAACTATATTACAGATGCTGAGCCCAGAACTTTATTGTATTCTTTTATTTAATATTCACGATAAATCTAAGAGGTGAGTATAATTATATTCACAGTGCAGATGAGAAGGATCAGAGAGGAAGTAGCATGACCAAAGGCTCATGGTCAACAATGTCTGGGGGTATATTTCCATTTAGATCTGTCTGTCCTGAGAGATGTTGCTCTGTGTGTGTGTGTGCGTGTCTGTGTGTAGTTTCATTCTTGCCACTGCTTCTGAGACAGATTTAAAATGTCAAGAAATCTTCATTGAATTATGGCTTGTCAGTAATCTTACATGCAAATTTCATCACTTACACGTCTTAATTTGCAGTTTAGTTCATAAACCAATATTATATTCTTGACCTCTAGGAATAGAATATTTATTCAATTAACCTGTACTAGTTCTACTCTCTGAACGTGGAACTAATCCAAGTGCATTGGATCCATTTAGATTTTCATGGGTGCAATGGGTCGGCACAGATTAAATCCCATTCATCTGCTTGGAGTCTTGACTAACAGCACTTGTTGGTCAGACAGACTGGTGTGGTACGCGAGGCAGTACTGTTTGAGAGAAACACAGAGACCAGTGTTCTATTCCTCATCCTGCCACAAAATCATCATGGGACTCTGGGTACGACACCTCTGCTCTTTCAGTCATTTAAAGTAAAAACCAAAATTGTGAATGTGCCATAGAAGTGCTTCCATGGTCTGGTTTCTGCTAATGTCTTTAACCATATGTCATATCTTTCTCCCCTTCACTCTTTGAGTTCAGCCATGCACCTTCTTCCTACAGGGTCTTAGGACTTACTTTTAACTAACCGGAAGCAATCATCTCTCATATCTTTACCTGAGCATCTGGCTACCTCTGTCTCATCCTTCAGTTCTCAGCTCAAGTGTTACTTCTTTGGTGATATCGTCCATGACTCCTACACTAGATCTCGTCTCTCCATTACACGACTTTATATATTTTATACACTTCCTTCAGAGCACTATCACATTTTGCTATTATATATTGCTATCTGGAATTATTTACTAATGCTGATTCCCCCACTAAATCCTAAGCTTGGTGAACACATGATGCTATTTTCTCTGACTCAGTATTGTTTCTTCTGTATCTAGGACAATGCCTGCTACATAGAAGGTATCACTTATATTTGTTAAATGAATGAAATTAATGTGTAAAATGAGAGGGTTGGGTGAGAAGATCATTTAACCTTTCAGTGCTCACATTCAACGGTTTGCTGGACTTCGCCTGCAATTTGCCTAGGATTGACACAGAGCAAATCCAAGCAACCCGTATCACTCATACCTCCTTCACGCCAGATTCAGTAGCAAATACCACAGCTGGTGTGTAAAGAAGGCATCAGAATTATTGGTACTCATGCTGTTCTCTGGAGAAAAAGCAATTGCCATATTCAAGGGAGGTATATATAAATAAGAAATAAAGTCAACTGGTTTTTCTAGTCACCCAACTTACTTGAAATACAGTATATGGAGTGACCACCACACATTTTTTTTAAAAAAATCTATGAAGAATCCACTAATGCACTGGTGCATGAATACAGAGCAGCAAATAATTCAAAATATATAGCAATGTGCAGCCATGGATACCAAATTAGAATTGAGCTCACTGAAGGTAAAATTAGATGCTAACATATTTTAAAAGTCCAAACACAATTCTCTCTCCTTCTTCTTTGTCCAATGTCCTGGAAACAATTACTCCATGAATTGAAATTCAAAGTTCCAAGCTAAGAGAGAAGAACTGCCATGCTATTTTTTAAAACCTTTAGATCACTGTGTTTTCACTAACACCAAAAATAAAAATGAGAGGGGGGCTTCCCTGGTGGCGCAGTGGTTGAGAGTCCGCCTGCCGATGCAGGGGACGCGGGTTCGTGCCGCAGTCCGGGAAGATCCCACATGCCGCGGAGCGGCTGGGCCCGTGAGCCATGGCCGCTGAGCATGCGCGTCCGGAGCCTCTGCTCCGCAACGGGAGAGGCCACAACAGTGAGGGGCCCGCGTACCAAAAAAAAAAAAAAGAGAGAGAGGGGTATGTCTACTCTCAATTGAACCTACCTTAGGAATTCCTTGAAACGGTCCCATACAATAGGTCTCTTGGCTAACTCACCAGCCCCACCACATACCTCCCCAACCTCAGGCTCTCCTATAGATACACAGATTCATTTCAGTTTCTAGAAGGCCCCAAGTCTCTCTTGCCTTTTGGCACTCCCAGTACTGGACCCTTTTATTAAAATACTTTATCACCCACCTCGTTGCATCAATAATTCCTACCCGTTTTTTCCAGCTTTACAGAAGGTCACTTTTAGGAAAGCCTCCCTAACCTCCCACGTTTAGATGAAGGGCCCTTTTTGTGCTCCCATAGCAGCCAAGCTTCCCCTGTCTATCCCTCAGCACACTCTTACTGTAATTGCTTCCTCTGGTTTTTGGAAGGAGAGATGATCACATTCTACTTTACCACCCAACACAGAGTGGGTATGCAGTAATTGCTTCCTACATAAAGGAATAAGGTCTGTAGTTAAGTCTAAATTCTTCCCAGGCATTTTGAGTCATTCTGGAAGCACATAGTTGTTTTCTGAGGTTCTCCTGCAATGACAAGTGCACTATCTACAGACCCTACCTATCTGTCTAGAAATTAAATTAAATTAAACAATTTGTGGGTTTTGGTTCTTGGTAATAAAGATCATATGAATAGAGGAAACCTACAGGGATAAAACCCTCAATTAAGCTTACTTTTTATTTCTTTCAAAACAAATTATAAGAAATGATTGTTTTCGACTAACTTGCCTTTCCTCTCAATATAACCTCAAAGAACAGAAATGAACTGAAATCAAGAAACAGAAGACCAAGAAAAAAGTCTGATCAAAACTGTCAATGTGCAGGCTTATTATTCCCTGAATAACCAGCAATTAAACCATTCTCCACTGCTCAAATATCAGATAAACATCAAATCTATATTTATCTTTTGGCACTGAAGTTCAATGTCTCAGATAAGATGTGTTTTCTCAATAGTCTTTCTTCAACATTTATGGAAAGTATATATATTTTTAAAAATGAAGAGTCCACCAGCCTCTGATCTTTGTTACTCTCCTAAAAGAAATCGATGATGTCCAGTCCCGGGACCGTTCCTGTGTGGTGGATGGGATCAAGTTCACGGTCCTCCATGAACCAGAGAAGACAACCCAGGAAACCTCTGCACAATGGTTTCTTTTATTTTCTATGAATGAAAAAATACAAGTCCCCAAATCCTTGCACTACCAAGCAAAAAACAGAATTGTAAATTGAAAGGAAGAGGAAAAAAGGCATTTCCCCCTCCCTCTAATGAAGGGAACTGCAAGTGGCCAAAACAAGGAACACACATTTCTAACCTAGCTCTTCTAGTTTTTATTCTAACCTTATTAAAGGGAACTCCTCAGCAGCACATGGAGAGATAAATCTATATTTTGAAATCCTTTTTCCTGGTATTGTTCACAGAAAACATTAAGAAGCAACTAATAAGTAGAATCTCTTATCTGAAATGTAGGAAAAAGGAAGTCAATTTCCAGGAAACACTTTACTGACCAGTAAAGAACGTGGTCAGTGGGGAACCCAAATAGAATAGACAGCCCCTCTGTACTGTCTCCTGGGAAGGAAGGTAAGCTGCTTCCACACGAGGACTTCATAAAAACTTTGATGTGTCAGTCATATGCTATGAAAGTACATACTAGCCATGGGAACTGTTTTGTTTGATCTTTAAACGAAGGATTTAGGACCTGCAAAGTGCAAGAGGCATGCTTTTTGCATTGGCCATTTTAGTATTCATGTCTCCTGTACTGCTTCCTAATAGGTTAAGAATGAAATGGCAGACTGCGTGCAGGAGTGAGAAATGCAAGAAAAGCAGTACTGTAAAATAAAAATGAACAAAAGTGCATTTCAACTTCCCTTTCATTATTAACAGTCAAGAGAACAATGCCAATACTTAACATTTCACATTTACAAAAGGACCTACCGTCATTTTTACAGGGTATTTCTCAGTACTTTGCTGATAGAGGCTGGGGAATCTGTTACTATTCTTAATATTAATTCTATAATGTTAAACAAGTGATTTTTTTCCAAAGAGGAGGATAAAAATGAAGGTTGTGTTAGTATGTTACTAAGTCTTTTCAGTGAGAATAGTCATCCCCTTTGCTGTTTGGGTAGACCAAGCCACTGGTTAGCTGACTGTTGAATTCTGTTTTCTTTATGTTAGGTAGAACCATTTTTTCACCTCCACTCACCTCCACTCCATTCAATTTCTTGTTATTTGTGGACCCCTTATATAGTGTTTCTAAAACATAAATAACATAACAGAATAAGAGCTAAAGAAAATTATGACTGACTTTCCTTTTAATTCTTCTTGGTTTTATTACATGTGTAAGTGGTGTGGCACCCATAAGTGGGCAGCTGTGCTCCTGCCCGTGGATGGCACCCTTCTAAAAGCAGCATGTCTGTGAGACAGGATGGAAAATATTTGCTCAAGCCAAGTGGGTAAAGGATTCTAAGATTCAGAGGCTCTAGCTAATCTCAGGTTTTAGGTTTTTGCTGGTTAGCTTATTTGTTAGTTTTTATGGAGAGAGTCATTCAGTAAACGAGCAGACGCCACACCAGGAACTGTTTCCTAGTATTAATTGTCATCCTCAACTCCCTGCCAATTAGCTTGGCAGTTCTTCGGGGTCAAAAAAAAAAAAAAAATGACCATGGGAAGCTCTGCAATCCCTAATGTTTCATTGGATTTGGAGAGAATTTGGATACTTTCTTATTCCAATAAGAAACATTTCTTCATTTATTATTAGATGGGCCAAAGAGTGTGGAAATTGATCAATTACCTGACTTATTTATTCAGTTTAGCCAAATAAGATGCCTTAATTAAAAAATACAAACCAGAAGCAGAAATCATCCAAATAAACTGTCTATATTTCTCCAATAAACCTAAAAAATATGCTTTCACTTGGGACCATGTAGTCACAGCCCAGCAAGTAATAAACTCTATTTTTTAAAGTACAAGCCAAGTGAAATGAAGAGTACAAGTAGAGTAGACATTTATTTCAAAGCTGTGAGCTGCCTGAGTATAGGAAAAAAGATTCAAGATCTTTGAAAATGTTTCCATTATTTGAACTTTTCTATACATTAATGTCTTTATTTCCTCCAATTTCAAATTTGATGAATGGAGTCAACAGAAACCCATCTATCTTTACTTCTTAGTCTGCAGATGACTACATTCAACATATAAAAACTAGAGAAAATGGTCTCCCTACTGAAGCAGTGGGTATTTGTGTTGTGTCTGTTAAAATGTAATTTGTCTCCCCTCTTCCTGGAGAGCTTGAGTTGACTGAGGCCTCCAAGGTATAAAGGTACATACAGTTCTTACACTAATATAGGTAACAGTGTTACAACAATAGCAATAGTATCTGCAATTTACTGAGTTCCTGCTATGTGCTAGATGATTTACAAACACAATTTTATTTTAAAAGTACTCAAAGGATGCTGTAGAATGAAGAAACCATGACTCAGGACATGTATATGACTTGCTCAAGGTCACAGATGTGGGTTCGAAGCCAGGTCTGACTGACTCAAGTTCATGCTTTCTTACTACATCTTGCTAAGTAAAGAGTTAAATCAGGCAATATGAAAAAATGAAGTAGGGTGACCCCATGTTCCAGTCTATACCCGTTGCCCCAGCATAATTAACAGATCCCCATTTCATGCTCTAAAGTCTCCTAGGTTGAACAATAAATTGGATGATCACCCTGTCTCTGAACAAGGCTTGAAATGAGCCTAAGACTTTTCTTAGGTATTGTTCATAATGCTTTAATTAATCTTTTTGCCTTTAACGTAGGGCTTCAAACCACTAGAAAATTGGACCTTGCCTGATGTATTTGGGAGAAGAGATGGATTTGTGAGTGAATACCATTTATCGCTTGGGTGTAATATCTCCCTGCCCCTTGGCCTCTGTTTCTCTGTCATCTCTCATCAAGAATCTCTTGTTCTTCCTCTTTCCTCTCTCCTCCTCTCCATATCCATGTCTACTTCTGTGTAGGTTTTCTCTATTGATCAAGTGTCAGAAAATTGATTCTTTGGTTTTACTTTAGCTTGAGTTTCTGACGAATCTTGAAAATACAGCTTGCTCAACTCATTCAGATGTTTAAACCACTATGAATGGTATTTTTGTCAAAAAGAGAATAAAAATCATTTGAAGGCATCTCTAACTTATTTTCCTTTCTTCCTTCCTAATCTGGCTTCTACTCTCCATCACTTCGTTACTACAACCAGAGTGTATAGGTGTCCAGGGAGCTTTCTCATTGCAGTTCCTGGACGATGCTACTGCAGGTTTCGCTGGGGTAAGCCAGCTCCAAAATGTATTATTTCAAGCACCGCCTCACATGTCTTTGCTCCTCTCCTGCATTTATGGGCAAACTGTTGTCCTGTTTCTGTTATTTTAAAGGGCTTTCAGTAGGAGGAGAGGAAATGACTTTTTAAAAAATCTGCTAAAATATATAACTGCTTAAAAGACACATGCAATAAGAAAATCTAACTTTCACTTTTGTCGGTTTTAAATGTATGGCTTTGATTTATGGATCAAAATTGCTCATTTATTGTTTTATCTACACAGCTCTGGGCAATTTTGACAGTTAAAATTTAGTTTTATTGACCAGTGCAGCCACGGTCAATAAAGGGGACCGGTGCACACAGCCCGCTGCACTCAAGAAACGATGATTTTTGATTCCATGACCGAGTCAGATTGGGAATCATAACCGATGTAACAATAAGTTCCAAATCTCAGTGCCCAAGGCAAGAGGTTTGCTGTAAAACACAATCACCCTTTAAGGAGGGGAGGAGAAGAATCTTGGGTGGAAGTTTCAAGCACAATTTAATGCAGCAGGGAGAGGTCCTGGGTATATCTGTCCATCTGAACAGTGGAGCAATGGAAGGGAATGGTTCTCTAAAGACCCGGGGCCACAGATTAAAGGTTAATGAGGAAAGATGCCTAAAAAGCAAAATGAACATTAGTTACAGAGACAATGAACATTAGTTACAGAGACAATGAACTAAACAATCATTTTGACATGAGAAAATTTACTAGTGCTATTAACCAAGCTTTCCCTTTTCCAAGAGCAAAACCATAATGGAAGAATTTCTTTTGGTCTTCCCTCCCCCTCTGTGGCAACACACACAGAAACACCAACTCAAGTGCACTGATTTTAGGCCAGTTTTAATTTAGGCCTCTTCCACTACCAAATCGGTCACTCTGCAATGTTAATTTAGTCTTTTACTTTAAATCCCCTGTGATACATAAACACACCTCCAAAGGGTAACAAATCAATAAAATGTCTAATTTGATTAACCATGTTTTCAAATTCATCAAGATAGCTCTAACCTGAAATAAATAGGTGGGTAAATAAACAAAGAAAGGCACTCACTTGTGAGGATTTTCCATGTCTTCTTTTCATCATCATAGTACTGAACCAAATTGCTGGGGAGCCGGTCCGGCCCAGGAGGCAATCCACCAACCAACAACAGCATTTTCTTGTTAGAGCGAATTCTTCACCCAAAACAAAAGAGGAGATGAATAACCACATTATTGTAGAGCCTCTTTAGTGGCAACAAAATCATAACCATCAAAAGAATGTTCCCTGCTTGCAGATTTCTATTTCATTTTTTTCCTGTTTCTTCTCCCATTCATGTCTCAACCATTTTTTTTGAACCAAGCAGAAAAATGATCAGAAGCACGGCATATCCCCATACTCAAGGAATAATAAGCTCCTTTTATGCAATTTGTTAGCGGTACATTCTAGAATGACCTTTTTCTTATATTATCCCTTTAAATCATCACTCTTTACAGCTGAGTACACATGAAATGCTCTGGAGTTGTACTAAGGTTACGCATTAAAGTTGCATGTCAAAAATCGTATTAGTCAAAATCATTATTATAAACCATTCTCCACTCAAAGAACCTTGAAAAAATTAAGGTTATGCAGAGACTTTGTGAGCCAACTCTTTAATCACCCAGCGAACTTCAAATACCAGTTTGGTACAATTAGTAGCACAGGGCTAACTGGGGTGGGTTCACCAGCACGAACAGGACTTTTTGTTTAATTTATCTGAGACTTCTGCCTTCATCCTCTTCCCAGCTCCTCCTCCCCCTCCCCCCATCCCAGGGCACCAGGGGCAACACAGCAGCACCAATTGGTAAAAATGAGACTGTGAGGTTGTTTTGAGCCTCCCCAGAGTGGAGCCCTGCCAACGCTTGCCACTGATCCAGCGGCATGAACTTGCTCAGCTGTGCAAAGTCACTCTAATTCCCTCCCTCTGTTTTTCTACCTTCTCCCCCCAGGGGGCAACCACTGAAAGGAGTGACTACCCACCCATCAAGAGCTGGCAATTCGCTGCTATTAACCGTGACTGTGATTCCCAGTCTGCCTGGCAGTTCCTGAGAACAGGCCTGCAATGTCTCATATGCAGTAAAAGCTATAAGATGCACCCTGGCCGGCACACTCGACCTGATGGATGTATGACCCTCGGGAACAGTAATGGATTGAGCTCACTTGCGATTGGACGGAGGAGGGGAGACCCAGCCCCCTACAAGGGCCCTGCTGACTTAACGGTTGCTTTACATATAATTGAAACTTTCGTTCACCTGAAAGGCTGAAGGTGGTGGTGGAAGAAACGAAACAACCATGAGTAAAGGAAAAAGTCAGTAAATGTAAAAGGGTTCCTCTTAAATTTGATCACCACCCACAGCGTGGCTCAGAATCTATTATTACATATTCAGCCGGTCGTTCTGATTCAAGGACGCTTGGCGAAGTATGCCCTAGTGGAGAAGCACTGTTTGTTGGTTAAGAACCTAACATTCGGAGAGTTAACTGAAGACAGTTAATGACATTTCCATGGGAAGGAAGGGAACAAGAGAATTCCTTTAATGAAACTCTGGTGCCATAGAATGCCTCGTATATGCCTCAGCAGAAAAAAATACTTTCTGGAAAACCTCCTATCAGGGACTCATGCATAGGGGGAGCTGTACTTGTAGAAGAATGTTCAATGTGATATCAGCTTGCTATATTAATTTTGCCACAAACAAAAATACTCGACTTCTTTGAAGCTGAAGTACTTTAGAACTGTATCTATATGCCTTATAGATCAGTAGTTGGGAAACAAAAACAATACAATAGCAAAGAGCTCCATATTTTGAGGATGTCAACGATTGGGGTGGTTTGTTGACAGGGGTTAAGAAAATTCAGTGCAGTAAGTACCTCTCTTTTATTTGCAAACAATACATAATTCATGTGCCATATAATCTCCTAAATGCCTGGTTACAGAACTAATATAAGACATTTTTTTCCTGTAGGTTTTTTCCTGTAGGTTTACTCAAATAATCAAGTATAAGTTAAGATGAAAGCCTCTATATTTTTACATGGCTGTCAGTTTCCACGTGTAGACAGACCTGTTCAATGGGAAGTCACGATTCTGTGGCTTTCGTGATCTGACACATGTATGTGCTCTAGACTGAAGGTGGGGACAGATGGACCGTATCTACCGGTTAGACATAGAGGCAAGGACTCATTGGAATGGTGGTATGACCGAAGCAATGTAATTAAATCTTTGTTTTAATATTTAAATAAATGTACTGCTTTTAAAATGTGTTTCATGAGTGACAAAGGGAGATAAACGCATTGGCTCAAATATGTTTGTAAGGGCGTTTCATTCATTGATAAGGCCAGTTTCCCTGGACCAATCCCATTGGTGATTTTCACCACCTCCTTAGATGGACCGTCTCTGCAGATGAGGAGCAGATTGACAGTCTTTGTCCTTTGTGCCCAAAGAGCCAGTCATTGCCATTTGTCCCCTAAGAACTGGACTGAGATTACCGATACATAAACCACTGATCAACTGGCAAATCGTAACAACTTCCACCCTGCCAGCAAAGACACTGTTTAAAGGTTAGCTGGCATAGCAGCTATGAGAGACTTCACGTCAACTAGGACAAGTCTCTAAACCACCCAGCCCTCCTGAAGAATTACATGGAAGTAAAGTAAATCCCAGCTCCCCTCATTGGCTGTGTGTTTTCTGTAAAGGAGCAGTTCTCCTAGTACATTACATTTGGCCTTCTTGGTGAGTGAAGACACATTCTAAAGCTTTTGCACTATTATATTTATATCAACATTCATTCATTTTATGGCTTTCTTACTTGCAATATTTTGTTTCTAGAGTTTAGTGTTACTCAATGTTCCAACCCGGTATTAATATTATTTAATTCTAAATAAAGCTTAAAACTCTACCTTGTGAAGGTGAAGCACATAGAAAGCAAAAACAGGATAAAGCACGTGAGAAGTAGCATAGTACAGAAGAAAGAACACATAAAATAACAAAACACATTTAAGTGATTTTCTCACCATTTTCTCCATTGACTCTCAAAACAGCCTTACATCATAGGTATAGTTCCATTTTATAGAAAAGTGAGAAAGTTCTTATAGTCAAATAAAGTGGCAGAAACAGTGTTCAGACCTAGACTTTCTAACTTTACCAGGTCCATGATCTTTTTAAAATTCAAATTTATTTAAAATTTTTTAATTTTACCATAAATTCTGGTTAAGACCCAGGTGACCTGGATTCTAGGGCTGATTTTGCTATTCAGCAGAGTGACTTTGTATAATTTACTTGGCTTCTTGGAGCCTACGTTTTCTCATCTTTAAATAGAGGAGTAATATCTGATCTGCATCTTCAGAGGATTGTCATGAGAATTATGTAAAACAATGAAGTGAAAAGTTCTATGTAAACTCTAAGGTAAATTATTATTAATTTATCTTTAGTATTGACAATACGCTGTGGGCTTTATTTCATTATGCCAAACCTGATTAGTTAAAAAAGAAAAGTAGTATTTTTCACAGAGATACTTGTTGAGTTCATATATATAAATACAAGTTAATTAAGAGGGTTTCACTACCTACCTGTTATCTTATAATTGTATGTTCTTAGAAAATTATCATTTTAATTATATTGGCTATTTTGAGCCTTGTTATAAGAAAATATACATCAGACATCATGTAAAACGGTGAACATTTCTGGATCCAAATAAAGAGACCTATTAGAGATTACTCTACATTTCTTATTTCTTAAGAATAAAACAAATGAGAAAAACCAGCACATATTTTACTTTGATATAAATGCAATGTCAACTATTCAATTACTCCTAGAAACTAATACATGTGAATAATTCCTGTGGAAAAGCTTCCATTCTTTTTACAGTGTGCAATTATAATAGTGACAATGACAATAATGACAGATAATAATGAATGCATATTGGATATCGAAACCTCTGATTATCATGCCATTTATTTGATGTGTGTGAACTTCAATTTGAAAACACCATGAAAAAAGATACCTTGTGAACTAGAAAAGTAAAATTAGAAGAATCTGAATTAACTTGCTGAAGGGGGTTTCAATTATTCTCTTCTAAACAATTCCAGTGGAGCCTTACAGGTTTAATTTTAGATTAGGCAAAATCTACAATATTGCAATAATTAGAGTTCCTTCATATGGCAACATAGTATACTTTTTAGAAGCTCTTTACACAGGAAGCCAATTTAGCCAAAATTAATCTGTTCTCTTTAAGTCTGTTAATATTTTAAAAATACTCCTTTTTACTCCTCATCTTAGCACCACTTAGACCAAAGTAATATATTTAAGAGTTAAATAATTAGAGAAACTTAAAGAGCTGAGTATATTGTGATTAATAATATTATTTAGATGCCTTTGGGTCCCTAGATTCTTGCAAAGAAAAATATAAGGTTAAAAAGGCGATGGAATTTGAAGGTCTCCTTTGTTCCAGCTCAGTAATTGCCCAACATTTACCATGTGTCACATTTGTGCGTGTGTGTGCGTGTGTATGCGTGTGCGCTCGCGCGCATAGGTACTTTGGTTCCAGGGATGAATGATTGAAGGATAACCTAAAACCTCCTGGTGTAAACAAATTTTTCATCATACTGGTGTTCTAAGTATGGTAAAGTCTCATTTATTTATATTTCAGTGATTTGGAACTTCAATAATTGGGAAACAGGCCAGATAAAGTTTTCCTTCCCAGGATACATATAAAAATTTTTTATTAACTAGATTGCAAGAAGCATTTTAACCAATTTAAGAAATCAGCTGGTCTGCTGGCACTTTAGAGCCACCCATGTACATTTAGGCTACGTTCAGTTTGCAGATAACAAATCATTATTTATTTATTAAAGAAAATGTTCTGCAATATTCTTAAGAATCATTAAGTCAGAGAGTTAGAAGAGAACTTTGAGGTCATCTCGTTCAGGGATTTCCAAGTCTGGCAAGTCATCAAAATCATCTGAGGGGATTAAAAAATTAAGATTCTTGAGATAGATTCTTAGGTCCCAATTCCCGGAGATTATGATTCAGTGGGATGAAGCCTTAAAAATCAATAATGTTTCACAGTTTTCTGGTTGATTCTGACACACAGCCAGACTTGAGGCCACTGATTTGGTCCAGTTCTCTACATAATGTAGAAATCCTTTCAACAGTTTTTTTTTATAAGTATTCTTATTAATTTGGAAATTTATAATGAAATGGACCTTAGTTTTTCAAATGCACTCTGTTGTGGAAAGTTGTTGGATAGTTGTGTTAGATTGATTTTTTTCTCCTTATGCTGAGCTGAGAATCTGCCAAAGTCTTTCAGAGAAAAAGAGCAAGGTGCTGTCATGGCAGCACCTCCGATAATGGCAGATAGTTGCTATATGTCTTCTCTTTAGCATGTTGAAAATTTCCATTTCTTTCTGAAAAAAATTCCATTTTCCTTATTAAAAATGTACTCAATATACCTTATTAGAACTGTACACAATATAACAAATATGATATTGATATGTGATGTGATGTATTTTTTTAAGGCTTTTTAAAAATCACAATGGTCTTTCAGCTGTCACAGTGCAGTGCTGGTTCCTGTACAGCTTCCAGCTGACTACAAATACAGATTGTTTTTAAAAAACCAACCCAGGTTGTCAAGTCAGGCGTTTCCCTCTCCTATATTTCTACTAGTTAAATAATTTAAATATCAATGCATTACCCTTTTTAAATGCTTTTATATCCTCTATTGATTGAGACACTGTGTTTCAATTAATTTATCATTTAGCAATTATTAATTGAGTTTCTACTATGTTCCAGTTTCTACTATGTTCTAAACACTAAAGGTCACGGTGCAAACAAGAGGAATAAATTCCCTGTTCTTCATGGCAGTTACTTCCATTCTAATAGGGATATCTACTGGAAATATCACAATTCTCCAAGCAGGACAGCCTGGTTGTTAAGAGTGTAGGTCTCACAATTGGGGTGAGACTTTTGGCTTCAGCTCTTCTGAGATGAGTGACCTTGGGCTAGCTTCTTTGTCCTCTTGAATCTCGTTTGTAAAACTGGGATAAGAATAGACCTAAGGCATAGGTTTGTTTAATCTTCAGGATTAAAAAAAATATATGCAAAGCATTTACAGCAGTGCTAATTAAATGCTGTCTATCACCATCCTCCTCCTCCTCTCATCGCCATCATCCTCAGTATAGCTATTCCTTTGTGTAATCTGCAGGTTTGATAAGCGAGTAGCCCATGTCCCCATCCAAATTGTATTACTTAGAAGTAATAGCACCACATTTCCATGGTTTAGATATTTTAGTCATCCCAACTCGTTCTCTCTGAAATGATACATAAATACTGGGATTTTTACTCTGTAATTACCCATATATGGTCTTCAGAGGAGTACTGTCATTTTTTTTTTTAAACAAAAATGTAACGGAAAAACTAAGCAGTTTTGAAGGGGCACTGTAAATGGAGGTAGATAATAATTATTCCCTCTTTTAAAGGCCGAGTTAATTTTAATTTGAGAATCAGCCAGACCTGGACTGAAGTTCTCTTTTTACCACTTCATACGTTTATGTACTTGGGCTGGTATTCAACCTCTTGAAGCCTCAGTTGCCTCATCTGTAAAGTGGGAATGTTGTGAGGGTTAAATGAAGTCATTTAAGCATAATTTGGAAAAGAAATGGCTGCAACTCATAAACAAAATCACCTCCTAGAGCTAGTCTCTTCAACCAACGAAAGGCACTTTGTGCTGCTGTTGCCTTTAAAGATGAATGTCTCTGCACAGTGAGGGGAGACAAAAATCTGATGCTCTCGGGACTTCCCTGGTGGTGCAGTGGTTAAGAATCCACCTACCAATGCAGGGGACACGGGTTCAAGCCCTGGTCCGGGAAGATCCCACATGTCGCAGAGCAACTAAGCCCGTGCGCCACAACTACTGAGCCTTCGCTCTAGAACCCTCAAGCCACAACTACTGAAGCCCGCACGCCTAGAGCCCGTGCTCCGTCACAAGAGAAGCCACCACAGTGAGAAGCCTGCTCATCACAACGAAGAGTAGCCCCCGCTCGCCGCAACTAGAGAAAGCCCGCGCACAGCAAAGAAGACCCAACGCAGCCAAAAATAAATAAGTAAATAAATAAATAAATGTATAAAAACAAACAAACAAACAAAAAACTGATGCTCCCAACATGATCCAGTAGGGAGAGGCTGGAGAAGACTGGAAGAAGTTACGCCTCTTTCCCACGACTTTCCAACTTCAGTGAACTTTGCTAACCCTATGATGGCTTAGCATTTTATACAAGTGGTGAGTGAATGGGCAATTTCACATCTGGTGGTACAGCAGTGGTGTTTGGTAGTGATCCGGAGGCAGGGAAATTCGGGAAGATGTAAAGCCCTGGGGATTCGCAGAGACAAAGACAGGTTTTGGATTTCCACAGGCCTTTGGATTGAAGGGGTTTGCAACAATTTTACCAGATTTTTTACCAGAACTGAAAAGCCACCAGCTGACATCTGAGTTGCATATGGAAAATATGTATGTAGTTCCCATAGTAATCAATCGATAAATGACAATGATTATTGTTATGCATAATTATTAAGCTTACAAAGCACTCATTTGAAAATCCATCTTTGGAATTTTGGCAGTTTCTTTTACTGTTTAGAAGCCTTTTCAGGTACCATAGGTGCACTGTTTATAAACAGTCAGAATGTTTACTGCACAAGCAAGTTTAACAAAAATATAAAACCACTGGGCTTCCTACAATGGCATTGGTCTAGATCTCATTCATAAATTCAACCCACTCATTCTTGGCTGCCATCTCTCTCTGTTAAGGAAGTCCCCAAACCTTATGATATCCAACTCTCCAAACTGTATGGTAATCTTGACTCTTCTCTCATTTTCCTGCTATAGTCAATGTTATACCAAATCCTATGAATTCTAGAGCTGTAACATGTACACACTGCTACATTTAAAACAGATAATCAACAAGGACCTACTGTATAGCACAGGGAACTCTGCTCAGTATTCTGTAACAACCTAATTGGGAAAAGAATTTGAAAAAGAATAGATACATGTATATGTATAACTGAATCACTCTGTTGTACACCTGAACCTAACACAGCATTGTTAATCAACTATACTCCAATATATAAAAAAAATATATCTCTTCATTTCAACCAAACTGCCAGTAGCCTGATTCAGCTGGGTTGACTTTCTCTTGAGCTGTTGTAATAGTGATGTCCTTGCTTTGTGAGCTTCTGCTCCCATCTAATTTACCCTACATGCTTTATCAAATGAATTTCAGCAAAGCCTGACATTAATGATCAATTACTTCAGTCCTCTTTTTATAAACTATCAAAGAATTCCCCATTACTTATCCTTGATAAAATGCACATATCCTCTACATTATAGCCTCCTTTTTCTCTCTTTGTCTCTGTCTCTCTCTCTTTGTCTCTCTCAAACACTCTCTCTCTCTTTCTCTGTCATAGGTAAGTGCCTTGCTTGAGACTCTTTTCACAGATAAAACAGTTTCTGAGTTAAGAGCTGAAAAACTTGAAAGAGGAATTTCAGATGGAAACTGCTTAGACCATGGGGAAAAAGTAAACAGAGAAAGATCCCAAATCAGTACCCAAGAGGAGACTTTCCAGATCAGCTAGCCTTCCCTAAACTTCCAGCTAGAAGGGTACCCAAAAGTCCCCAGAGGAGAGCTGCTACCCCTTTCTTAAATTTTTCCAGAGAAGTAAACTTCCTGGAGAACTTGTTCCAGCTGATTTGCTGTTGTATTTAGTTTTTTTTTTTTTTTTTATCATAGCTGTTCTTGGTAATTACACAGCAGCTTTCATCAGAAGAGCCTTTAAATAGACCTGGTAATGCCTCTCCAAGGTAGGTAAACATAAAGTATCATTATCCCCATTTAACAGATGAAAGAATAGAGGAAAAAGGGTTTGGGCACCTTTTCCAGTGCCTCAGGATGGGTATTATTTCTTCCATTTCACAGAGGAAATGTCTCTAGGGCTTTCGTACACAACCCTTCTGTGATTCTCAGGAATGGCTGAAAATGTCTTTGCTTCCATCTTCTGACACTTTTTCTCCCACCAGGAGTCTGGCTGTTTGGTGACTGGAGAATGGTCAGTCATATACAGTATTTAGTTTTCCTAAAATGGAAGTAACTTTAAGATTCATTTGATCATAAAGGCAACACAGGCTCACTGAGAAAAATTCTAAGTATAGTTAAACACAAAAAGGACTTAGTACTACATAGGTACTCAGTAAATGCTTGTTGTAGGAATGAAGAAATGATGAATAAAAGAACGAACTGGTGAGAAGAGTCAAAGTCATTTGCAATTCCACTAATCCAGATATATGTCATTACAGATTCTTATCATCCTTTTTTTTTCCTCATCTGTTTTAAGGTCCAGTCAGTGGGTGTGGTGATGGGGGTGTCAAAAGGCAAAAGGGAAAGAGGAAAAGCCATGTTTCTGAACCAAAATGTGGAAGAGTCAGAGGGTGACATATTGGAGAACAGACAGTCTTGTTGATTAACCCCCAAATCCAACCTGCTACCTAGGATCAGTGTTGTCCCCCAGAATGGGCGCTACCCACGATAGAGGGAAGTTTACCAAATTTCAGTTATTAGCACAATACAGGACTTTAAGAATCTTTGCCATATCCGTATATTATTTACTTAATATTTTATTTAAAACTGATCACTTTAAAATGCTTAATCCCAGTCTGTTCTAGTCTTTCCCAATGGTGGCTGCTCTTTAGAACCACCTGGGAGAGCTTTTATAAAATATTTAGGGTTGGGGCGCCTCTCAGAGATTCTGATTTCATGATCTACTGTGGGACCCAGCATCGGTGCTTTTTAAAAATCTTTTTAAGCTTTCTGTGTGATTCTAATATACATCCGGTATTGAGAATCATTGTTCTAGCAATTATATTTATGAATCATGGGCTTCATGGGTTAACTGTGTTTTATCTCTAATACATGTTAAAATATAGTAATACCTAACAATTAAAATAAATTTAAAAATGGTTTCTCGGGGGCTTCCCTGGTGGCGCAGTGGTTGACAGTCCGCCTGCCGATGCAGGGGACACGGGTTCGTGCCCCGGTCTGGGAAGATCCCACATGCCGCGGAGCGGCTGGACCCGTGAGCCATGGCCGCTGAGCCTGCGCGTCTGGAGCCTGTGCTCCGCAACGGGAGAGGCCACAACAGTGAGGGGCCCGCGTACCGCAAAAAAAAAAAAAAAAAAAAAAAAAAAATGGTTTCTCGGGTACCATCTGAAATGGTCTCACATTCTACCAGTGGCAGGTAAACCATAGTTGAGGACACACTATAGTAAATGGAAGAAACCAGGACTTTAAAATCTTGAACCTTAGTCACATTCTGAAAACCTGTGACTCTGAAAACCTAGTCACATTCCAACTTGGCCCCTTCTTATAGGTTTGACCATGAGAAGCTCAACATGTTGAATGACTGGAGCTTTGCATGTTACCATTGTAATGAACCATCTTCCCACCCCTTCACTTCTCACCCCAGCCCCTGTAGCATACTAGTACATTCTTCCACAATTCTTCACTGACACATACTGAACTCAGAATGTCACTGGGTCCTCCAGCATGCAGGTGGGGTAGTTTGCTGATGTTTTTGCCACATTTCTCTGAACACCAAAGCTGTAGACTGGTTCATGATGGCAGAGGCAGATATGACAAAAGTGTCTTAAGGTCCTCATCTGAATCCATGAAATGTAAGCCTCCCCAAGGCTTAGTTCATAAGCCAGAATGGGTCTATCTTTATATTGTACATAGCATTTCACACTTTACTCCTGGTCCTTTGTTTCAGGAGGAAAAATGGCTTCCAGCCAACCTTATACTCACTGCATTTCCACATCCCCCTCTCTTCCCAACCTCCTAGATGAAAGCTTCCTTTGGTAACTAGAGTAGTTGAATATCTTCTTTGCTTGATTACCTATATAATCTCTAATTCTAATACCTAGTACATAGTGACTTTCTGAGGAGCATGAATTGCAATGGGAATAGCATCTCATTAATCCTCCCTATTCCTGGGAGGATGTTGTGTGGGAAGTATGACCTCTTCGACTAATCCTCCTGCCTCCAAGTGGGACTCGGGGTCTCCCTACTCACTAGCACAGATGCTACCCAACATGCTAGCAGGGACACCAACGTTTGTGTAATAGGAAAAAACTCTTCTTCTTGCTCAAGAGAGAAGTGGTTCTGTGCAGCCTGTCACCAAGGAGCTATTCAAGCTCTGTGTAGCCTAGTGATGAAAAGTGATAAAGCATCACTCTCATGCCAGTGATGGACTCCTAAGTAATGCCTGCGTTTAAACCCCTAATAAAGGCCAATTATTAGACTATGCTCCCTCTTGAGAACCAATCTCATTATTGAAACTTCTCTCTCTCTCCCTCCCATCTGGCTGCCTTTCTGAAGAGAAAAGAGTGACTTCCTGACCTGGGGAAATGTTGGTACCTGCTGCACAAGACAAAGTGCAGAAAGACACAAGATCACATGATGACGCTGAAAATCCAAGTTCAGGATGTTTCATACCTCCCACTGAAATTACTTGTGTCTTACAGTTCAAGACCTAACAGTAAAAATGAATCTTGAACAAAATCATGTTCCCCAAACAGAAGTTCAGCCATTCAGGATGAGGGGACAATGGCCTGATGACACCTCATGGGTCTAGAGACTGATTTTATCCATTCCTCTAACTCCAGGGAAAGATTTCTCATGGGGAAAGTAGGAAGCTCGCTCTGAGTAACAAGAGCCAGCCTCCTGCCAGGCAGGCTGTTGCCAGTTGGAGCGACACTGCAGGAGTGGTCATGCAGAGAGACAGGGAGAAAAGTTAGTTAGTAACTGAATGTATTACCCCATGCTTCTCTTGGAATATTCATGGCAATAAATAGGTATCCATTTTCAAGAAAAGGGAGTTGTAGCTGATACCCTCTACATGGGCCCAGAATTTATTTTTAGGGGAAGAATAATGTTATGAAATCATCCTGGGATTAAGATAAATGAAAGTTATCCTTATTTTGGGGGTAGAGAAGCCGTGAGGGACTGAGGCAAGCCTGGGGTGTGAGATGTGGAGACGATGAGGTGTGGCTTGTGGGATGAGTTTAGGGACACCCCGCTGCGGTGGGTGAAATAGGAATTTCTTATCCTCCTCTTCTTTTCCTCTCTCTCCCTGTGGGGAGCCAGTTCTTTCTGTTCTTTGCTGCTTCACCAACCCTGGAGGGGCTAAGTGATAAAGGAAACCCTGGCTCGAGGGATCTGCAGGATCTAGGAGGCTCTCCAACGTCCCCCCAAGGAAGGGGAATTTGCAGAAGCCACTGAAACTCACCGATCACCCAATCCCTGACACTGTGCTTTTCAATCATCAGATCTCTGACAGGCAGAAACAAATTATTCTGGGAAAATTCACCACATTCTCTGAAGCTGAATTGCGGACTCTATACTGTGTGGCTTGAATTATCCTGAAAATTCTCCAGCGCAGTAGGTACCCAAATTTCATCACAGGAAACAAATCCCCTAGAGTCCGGTAATTCCAATAACTTTCCCTAAGACTCATTTCCCTTTTTCTCATGTCAGTGAATCTGATTTCTTTTAATTTTGCAACAAATTTTCCTTAAACTTATCTTCCAGTAAATCACAATCAGTATTTTCTTCCATCGTCCATAGATACGTAGCAAATTGGAAAACAGAAGCATCTGTTTAGTCTTGTGATTTTCACAGTGTGGTCCCCAAATCACCCAGGAAGTTGCTAAATATGCAGGTTCCTGGGTCCACATTCCAGATCAATCTATTTAGAATCTCTGGGTAGGACTAGGGAAGATATGTTTCAATCAAAAAGCTCTATGGTTGATTCTTCAAAGAACTACTGATCTAGGCAAGATTTTATGGGGTTGAGGAAAGCAGATCTGTACTTTTTTTTTCTCTTCTAAGTTTGTATTATTGGAGGATCTATCAACACATTGCTGACTTGGATAATTGCTCATCTGCCTAGATAATTTTGCCTGTATAGATCTAGTTGAAAAGTAACATTTCAGTTAGTGCCTCGAACCTGTTTTATAATTCCTTGTGTTCTATTCTTGGCCCTTGTTTTGGACTGGATGGTGTTGCCTCCAAATTCTTATGTTGAAGCCCTAACTCCCAATGTGACTGTGTTTGGGGATAAGGCTTTTAGGAGGTAGTTAAGGTGAAATGAGGTCATAAGGGTGGGGCCCACATCTAATAGAACTGGTGTCCTTATAAGAAGAGGAAGAGACACCAGAGTTTCCCTTCTTCTTCTCCTCACCCCACCCCCCAGCTCTGCATACAGAGGACAGGCCATGTGAGCACACAGTGAGAAGGCAGCTGTCTGAAAACCAGGAAGAGAGGCCTCACCAGAAACCAGCCCTGCTGGATCTTGATCTTGGACTTCCAGCCTCTAGAACTGTGAGAAAACAAATTTCAGTTGTTTAAATTACCTAGTCCATATTTATTCTGTTATGGCAGCTCGAGTGGACTAATACAGTCCTTAACAGAATAATCCAGCCAACAGCAACACAGGGCAGAACAATGCCAATGACTCTCACACTTATTTTTGGGAACTGACACTTGAGAAGGAGGCTTCAATGGTCAAAACCTGCATGACTGCTTTAAGAAAGGATCGTCTTAATTTCACCACACAACAGCTGTATTTTATAGCAGCCAACCGACCACTCACCGTATGGAGAATCTGGAATATGGGAGGCAGACCCCTTATCTCCTCCTCTGCTTGGTGCTCGGCTACTTACATATGCAGTAAATGTTAATGGTTAACAATGTTCCAATGAAGGGAGGGCAACCAGGAGGGATAAGAACAGATATGGATAAAGGAGAGAAGTGATTCCCATAAGCTTTTGTGGCAGACTCTAATTAGTGTCTGTAAAGCTATAGACATACATTTCTTTGTGCTTTCAGACATTTTAAACGTTTCTCATGTTCTGAGATTCTAAAGTTTCCTTGCCATAAAAAATGGGAAGCACTCTCCAGAAAAATCTTTCTGAGGTGAGATTATTCTTTCTAGGTCAAAAAGACTATTGTGTTCTGGAACCTGGGCTCTCAGTTTGACTAGGCTGATGCAAGACGTGAGGGGCTTCTTCCTGTACAGGGGGTGACCCTTCCTTGGAATGGATTTTTGCTTGCTGCTGGTTTTGTTTGCTGCTTCCTAACTCTGGAGCAATCACAGACCTTGAGTTTGAGTGCAACAAAGTAGTGTTTAACTATTTGTTTTGCTTGGTCTGCTTTCTCTTTCCAAGTTTTGAATATAAGAATGTCTGAGGGCTTCCCTGGTGGCGCAGTGGTTGAGAGTCCGCCTGCCAATGCAGGGGACACGGGTTCTTGCCCTGGTCAGGGAAGATCCCACATGCCATGGAGCAGCTGGGCCCGTGAGCCATGGCCGCTGAGCCTGTGCATCCGGAGCCTGTGCTCCGCAACAGGAGAGGCCACAACAGTGAGAGGCCCACGTACAGCAAAAAAAAAAAAAAAAAAAAAAAAAATGTCTGAGTGACAGATGAAGTTTATTGGGCTTCTCAGGGTTCTGAACTGACTACCCTGAATTAGGTATCTTCTCTATGATTCTGCCGAGGGAAGAAGGTGCCTGCCTTCTAAACACACAAAGTGACTAATTTAGGCAATTATCTGCTTACCTGGGATCTGTTGGTAGTGCTACTAAAACCTATGAAGTTATCACATGCTTTTAATAACACTTTGTCCCTTTGAATAGCCAGATAAGAAATCCACGTTAAAATTTCTACTGCTTTGCACTCAGATCTATCATGGTGGCCTGAAGTCTTCTTTGTCGTGTAATAGACATGTAAATCTTTTAACAGAAAGCAAGAATTTGATTGTTCAAAGAGATTCATAATCAAAATAGAAATTGTTCCGTCTGGAAGCATAAACATTAAGCTTAGGAAATGATTTTCTGAACATTCTGCCATATCCATACACTCAAAGCAAGAGTTAGTGAAGTAACCTATGGGAATTCCCTGGCAGTCCAGTGGTTAGGGCTCCACGCTTCCACTGCCGTGGGCCTGGGTTCGATCCCTGGTCAGGGAACTAAGATCCCACATGCTGCACAGTGCAGCCAAAAATAAATAAATAAATTAAAAACTAAAAAAAAAAAAAAAAAGAGTCAGTGAAGTAACCTAACCTACTTAGAGTAGTAAAAGTAATTTCCTGTCAAGAGCAGTAGATATTTTTTGTCCCTAAGGAAAATTGCAAGGACACTGTAGCAAAGGAAGATGAAACCGGACAAGTTATTCTCATGATGAATTTAGCTTTTCCATGTCAAAAACTGCCTTGGTGATAGAGAAGCCTTCAGTTGAATGTCAGCCATGACTGAAAATCCTGGGCTGTGCTGTTTCCTGCTGACCCCCACAAGGAACACTTTTGCATCCCCTTTCAAATAAGAGCATCTGTTTTTCAGGTTTTATTAAAAATTTTCTTCTTCTTCTTCAGTGGTTCTTATGAGTCATCACTGTCTTGGCAGTCAAAGAATTTTACCTCATTTCCCTAAAATAATTACTGTATAAACATAGCTTGAATAAAAATTTCTGATATGCCTTTAAGACAATGTAAATAAATAACTTGAGTAATAAATATTTTTCTTTGAATAAAAGATTTGCTACACCAAGTGCAGACTACCACTTGAGGAATATAATGCCTAAATCAACATAAAGCCAAAATAATCACATGAAGAAGAAAACAAACAACATCAACCACAGATAGTTTCCTCTGCCACACTAAAAACCAAGAATTTTAATAAGACATATGTGCCTTATAAAAGTATCTAGAGAATTTTCCACTGTACATGTGCATGCATTTGATTTTCATTTTTGTCAAATGGAACACCCAATTCCTGCAGAAGGTGGCCCCAGCTGTGATCTAGGAACCATAAGAAGCCCTCCTAAAAATGCCAAAAAGACTCTTACGACGCAATAAGAAAAAGAAAATAACCAAACTAAAAATGGCCAAAGGATTTGAAAAAAACTTTTCTCCAAAAAATATACAAGTGGGTAATAAACACACAAAAAGATGTTCAGCTTTATGAGCCATTAGGGAAATGCAAATCACAGTGAGATAGCACGTTGCATCCACTAGGATGGCTACAGTCAAAAAGGCGGTATTAAGTGTGGGCGCGGATGTGGAGAAATTGGAGCCTTTATACACTGCTAGTGAGAGTGCAGTGCAGATGCTTTGGAAAACATTCTGACGGTTCCTCAAAAAGCTAAACATTTGTTCAGTGTTAACTGATACCATAAGACCCAGCAATTCCACTCCTAGGTATGTATCTAAGAGAAATGAAAACATATGTTCACACAAAAACTTGTACATAAATGCTCATAGCAGCATTATTCATAATAGCAAAAAGTGGAAACAAACCAAATGTCCACCCACTAATGGATAAAGTGTGGTTTATCCATACAATGGAATATTATTGAGCCATAAAAAGGAATGAAGTACTGTTACATGCTACAACATAGATGAACTTTGAAAACTTATGCTACATGAAAGGAGCCAGCTCCAAAGACCATATATTGCATGATGCCATATTCCATATGAAATGTCCAGAATAAGAAAATCTATGGATTTATGGAGACAGAAAGTAGATTAGTGGTTGCCTACACCTGCAAGGGGCAGGGGCAGACGGGGGCTGATTGCTAATAGGTATGGGGTCCTTTTGGAGGGGGTGGTAAAAATGTTCTAAAATTAATTGTGGTGATGGTGGCAAACACTGTGAATATTCTAAAGCTCCTTGGATTGTACACTTGAAAGGGTGAATTGTGTTGGATGTAAATTACACCTCAAAAAAGCTGTTCAACCTGAATCCACAAAGGCTTTTCTAACTTTTCCAATTGCTGACATGGATAGAACAGGGAATGGATCAGACTCAGGACTGGCCTCAGCTCTGTAGTTTACTCAAAGGTGGATAAAACGGCCACTGTCAGCTAAACCTTATCACCTATCAGAGTAGCACTTGGGACCCAGACTGTGAGAATCCGGCCCTTGAATGAACATCCTGTACGGAATTAGGAGTCCTAACAAGTGAACAGAAAGGCAAATTGTATATAAACAGAACTATTCCTATAAGAATAAAAGCTATCAATGATTAAGTGTTTACCGTCTGGTACTGTGTTAAGTGTAGTACATACATTCTTCCAACATTCAGAATTGCCCTGATGAGGTGGGTATCATTATCTACATTTCAGAGGTAAGCAATCTGAAAACAGACTAAGTAAATTCCCCCAAAGAGAGCCAGCTTTTAAGTGGTCAAGGTGGGATTTGACCTGCATCTGTCTGAATTTTAGATCTTAATTACTATGCTATAGAACTGTTTAAGATATTTGCACTATAACATAACAGTTTTATCTGTACCTCCTATTATGTCATAGTCTCTTTCTCTCCATACCTATATCTCCTAGCTTTACTCTGTAGTCTGTACCTACAGATGTTATTCTGGAGTGAACCCTTGTGAAAACCTTAAGACAGGGAGTTTACAGGAATTGCCACTGACAGTAGTGGTACAGTTGTCATAGTAACCAATCCACCAAATTGGTCCCTGCTAGGAGGCTCACACTTCTGCCTCTATAACACACCAGTGTTGGCTGGGATCTCTCACAGTCTCCATGGCCCCCTGTTCATGCATATGGGGTAGGAAGTGCTGAGGTCCTGGTGTGCATCCTAAAGCATTCAAGTTCTTCCTTCGAAGTTTCCCTCTCTGACTCACAGATTTTCCATGCCCTCTTCTAATCCTTTCCATTTGCCCAGGATGTTCCGGTGTGCTTGGTTCTGAGGGGTGCTAAACATCAGGGCCAGGCAGAGTCTGCTGCTTTGTTCTAAGCAGGATTTACAAAATACGACTATTTTTCTTTCTGGCGAAAAATGGACCCTCCCAACCCAGGAATTCCTCACTTAGTGCCAGACTGTGAATCTTTGACTGTCCCGGCCCCACCCACACGCAAAATAGACCTTTAGCTGATAAAAACACCTCTCAGAAGGCACCGTACAGAAAATTTCAAGCTGGCAGCCCGCAGTACGCAGTGTCGGGGGCTACGCATGCAGACACGCAAACGCATCCGTCCCTCTGCATCTTTCAACGATGCCTCTACATTTTCAAGGACTCTTTTCTTTTCTAACCTAGGTCTTCTCTCTTCGTCCTCCTCTCCATTTCACTGGCCTCGTCTGTCTTCAGAGGCACCTGAAGGCACATAAGGCAGGGAAGTGAAACCGACTGTAATTCTTCAGTTCACTTCTCTGCAGCCTCCAGTGAGCCAGCCTCCATACGGTGGCCCAGCTGAGCTCAGAGGAAGCTCCGGTCCCTGCGCAGGTGTAACTTACCAACCCGCTCGCAGGCGCTGTGGGAGCAGAGAGCCAGACGCGGACGCCAGAGGCTCTGCGAGCGGCAGCAAACGAAGCCCTACATCGAATGTATGAGATTAAAAAGAGGAGGGACTCTCCTCTGTGAAAGGAAGACATGGAGACTCTTATACCTAAAAAGGCCATCATTTTCAGGAATGAAATATAAATTGCTGAGAGCAATCAAAAATTCTGATTTTCCCACTTCCTTCTGATGACCTTGTGTTCACCTTCGGGTCCCTCCAACTTCACTCTTAGGTCCTTAGAAGTCTGACTATTTCTATGCTATCAGTGAAATCACAAATATGTTCAAGAGTTTTCCAGACGGGCAAAAACTTATTCAGGTAACTTTGCTTAGTGTATCTTTTAAAATTAAAAAGAAATCAATTACAACTAGCACTTTCTGTTTGGAGTTTTTTCACGTTCTGAGCTGATCCTTACCAAAACCCCAGGAAGGTGAACTATAATTCTTAACCCATTTTACTGATTTGGGACTCAGCTAAAGTAGAGCTAAGATACACATTTAGGTTTACGAATTCAAAGGCGGCAGTGTTTCCAATATAGATTGATCATTTACTCCGTTCAAGTATAAAAGCACGCTGATTTTTCCATATGGAATTCATCCATGCAGTGGATAATCCTTGGCAGAGCCCACAACTTCTGCTATGATTTGGACAACCCTCTCTGCACAATCTCTAGCCACACACACCTCCATTCAGCCCCTGGAAGGTACCGAACTCTTTGCTGCCTAGTGTTCACGCACGTACTCCTTTCTCAGCTTGTGCCTTCCTCACCTGAAGACCCTGCCTTCCCCCAGACCCACTACTCTGGATATCTCATCTCTCAAAGTTCATCTTAAACCTCTTCTGTAGAGAAAGAACTCTTTGGCCACTCCGACAAGGTTACAGCACTGTGTTATACCGTTTCCCAGCAAATGGCACTTTTCCAATCTATAGCATGTATTACCAGTGTGATTAATCTGTGTACTTATTTACTTTTTCCTTATATGGTAAACCACATGAAGTCACGAATGTGTCTGCCTTCTTCACTCTGTATCTCAGAGCATAGCACAGAGTTTGGTGTGTTATACATGTTCAGTATAAGTTTGGGGGATATTCCATGGTAGAACTTCTTGTTAGTGGTAAATTCGATGCATCACCCCAAATTCCCACCGTGGGCGTGGCACGGCCATGGACATGGGTTTAGAAAATCTGCCCAAGGTCATGAAGGTCCCCTTGTTTCTCAGGTCTGCTGCCAGCTCTAATTATACTGAGAATCAAGATTTACAAAGAACACAGTTACATTTTCATCTCCTCCTGTTGGCATAACAGACTGCCCCTTTAAACCCTGATGCTTCTGAAGCTACTGCATTATCTAGCACAAGAACAAAGAGTTATTTATAAAACATCTTAACTCAGATTACAAATATATAATTATTGAACGGAATCAAATTATAGGAGTGAAGGGTCCATGACTGACCATTATTTTCTTGTTGAAAATTTTTTTCTTTTGAGGAAAAGAGTTTTTTTTCCCTTTTAGTGGAACTTTGTCTGTAACTCTGCAAATTATATGTTCACTATGTAGTGACTTAAATGCTTCTTAATTTGTGCTTATTAGTCCAACAAATATTGAGCATCTACTCTCCAAGCTCTAGAATTTTCTTGCCCATCCTCCTTTACTACTAGTTCTTTTTTTCTCTTTTTCCTGCGTCACGCGGGCCCCCCACCGCCGTGGCCTCCCCCGTCGCGGAGCGCAGTCTCCGGACACGCAGGCCCAGCGGCCATGGCTCATGGGCCCAGCCGCTCCGCGGCATGTGGGATCTTCCCGGACCGGGGCACGAACCCGTGTCCCCTGCATCGGCAGGCGGACCCTCAACCACTGCACCACCAGGGAAGCCCTCTTTTCTTTTCTTTTTCAGATGGTTTATATCTTAATAATTTCTTTGATTTCCCATATTCCCTTGCATTTTTTGTTACTGCTGCTTTGTCTTCTTTTTCTTTTTTACTTCCCTTTGATTTATTTTTTCTCTATCACAAATATTTTCTATTTTCATTTCCCAACTACAATAAGCTTTCTCTAGTGCCTTTCTGCTTTACTTCTAATGTTGCAAATAGTTCTAACCTGATTGTCATTAATATTTGAGAGTAAATAAGCCCTTTTGATATTTACAGTAAAACAGACGTATTCACTATATGTTACAACCGAGAGTCCTTCCCCTGGTTAACTCACTGTCCTGCCCATATCATAACAGTGCTTATTTGTTTGGTTTTCTTTTTTAAGAGAAATCATCATTAGTAATTCATGCATCAAGAATTATCTTGGATGTTAATGGAAATGACATAGCACTGAATATATTTTCTGAAATTCCAAATGAATGACAGAAGGCATAAACACTACAGTGTAGCGAATGTTAAAATGATTTTCTTGAAACAAAAGATAAACAGAATAAAATTTCAATTAGAGTAATCTTATTTTCTGTTATTAAAACATACGAATATTTTAATAATTCTGGCTTCTACCTGTTGTATTTATCACCTGTAAGTATCACCAATGTGAAGCGCTTTCTCTTGTCTTCACAGAAACAAAGCTGATAGCTCCTCTAGGACTCCAGTGCACAGAAATCTAGGGGGCTGGGGGGAATCTCTTGGTTCCAATACAAGCTCCAAGGCTTTGTTTTGGTTTGTTTTATTTTCACAATTATTTTTCAAAGTTAAGCTGAAAAGTTTTTATTTTTATTGATTTATTTAAAATATATTGGCTCATCTTATTTTTAGTAAGTCAGTATCATAGTGATAAATCTCAGCAATCTCATTATTTAGCCCCTTAATCTCAGAACTAATAATTGAGTATGGTAGACCAGTAGGAAAAAATCTGGGCTTTCTACTATCTTCCTCTCACTCTTCTTCATTGGTTGGGTGGTTTGAAGATGCGTTAGAGGGTTGGAACTTTTAATCACTACTGTGCTGTGGTAAAACAAAGATATGGGAGGTGTAGATTGGAGTTTACTTTTCACAGAGGCCATATTTACAATATGCACTCATAATAAGAGACTATTCTTCAGATGATGACAATTGACTCCCAACTCAACATTATTCAGATAATTGGACAACTTACTTATTTTCTCTGAGCCTCAACTGTCTAATATTTTAAAAGACTGAAAGGACTAGAAAGAATGTAAGTAATATGTCAAGCTCACTCATGGTAGGTGCTCAATTAGTGATAGGTACCATTATTACTGGCAAATAGCAGTTGTGTGCGTGTATGTGTGTGTGTATGTAATCATCTTTAAAATTACCTCCATTTTTATCTTTCATTGGCTTTGTCAATTCACATGAAACTGAAACAAATCCTAAGTGTCCACCACAATTATATTTAAGACCAATACCCATTCATACTGAACTCACACTTTGGGGTCAAGTCCAGGCACTTGATCTAGTTGGGGAGATAGACACATAAGCCAAACCTACAGCAGCACGCACGCTCCTCCAGAGGTTACCTACTTTGGAGAGGGCAGGGAGGCTCTATAGACATACTCAATCACTTAGAAGTCAGGAATCCTGCCAAGAATGCCCTTTGATCACAGCAGCTGGAGATACAGGTTGGCATTTAGAAAAATAATTGTTCACATGTTCATTCATATGTCTAGATTCGTTTATTCGATACGTACATGTCAGTCTCAGAAAGCAGTGTGTTAAATGTACCTGGCTCCTCTACTTTCCTCCTGGAAATCATTAAAATACCAGATCAATGATATTAAAGCCTATTCTGAATAATGACCAATCTATGTTAGTTGGTTCTATATCTGGTATGTTGGAAAAAAATGAGCAACACATTCACTGTTTTAATTAATCACCATTTACCTTCCTGGGGTTGCTATTCAAATTCTTAAGTCTTACTACAGAAAGCTGCAATTTTAACTTAGCATGGTAGAATTATTTAGATTTGAATTCCTTCCAAACAGAAGCAAGAAGACCAGAGGGATTCTTTCCACTAGAATAAGGGCAATATTTTATGTCCATTTTGTTCACTGATGTATCCCAAGTGCCTAAAATGGGTTTTGGCAAACTATGACTCACAGAACAAATCCAGCTTGCCTCCTGTTTTTATACAGCTCCCCCCCAACACAAAATGGTTTTTAGATTTCAAATGGTGGAAAAGAATCAAAAGAAGAATAATATTTCATAACATGTGAAAATTACATGAAATTTCAATGCTCACAAATGAAGTTTTATTGTAACGTAGCCACGCTCATTCATTTACATATTGTCCCTGGCTGTGTTTGTGCTACCAAGGAAGAGTGAAGTAGCTGCAACAGAGTTAGTGTGACCCTGAAGCCAAGTATAATTACTATTTGACCTTTTACAGACCTTTTACAGAAACAAAAAAGCTGACCTTTGGTCCAGAATAATACATCTCCTTAACTTCTTTTAAAGTCAGATACACTAAAATTTAACCCTCACAAATGTCTTTCCAAAAAGGAAGTCTTAAACCTACATATAACTCTAGGGTCAATCGCCAGATTATATGATGGAATAGAGAGGCTCATAGTAAGAAGCAGAACACCATGGATGAGAACACGGACTCAAGAGCCACAACTGCTTGGGCTCAGACTTGGGCTCTACCACTTACCAGCTGTGCAACCATGGGCAAAATGCTTAACTTCTCTGTGCATCAGTTTTTCCATGCATAAAATGAAACAAATGATGGTACCCATCCCTTAGGGTTATTATGAGCATTAAATAACTTAATATTTGTAAAACGCTTAGAATATCACCTGGTATGAAGTAACTGTTGTAAGTAAAGTAACATTTTTCACTGTATTTTTAAGATAAGAAAGTTGAGATACTTAGAAATTAGCTAAGGTAATGAGTGAGCCTCAATGTGTTCATAAGTATGGGGAAAAAAAACAAAGATGAGTTAAAATTTAAACATGTCCACTATTGTCTGTAAGTCCTCTGAGCCAATGCAATGCACTAATATCTACTCTAATTGCTTTTTGATTGTAGGATATAACTATTTGGCTCCCATTTCTGTGATATAATTTTGTAATCAATGGTCCTGTTTTAGATAATAAACAAATCGTATTCTGAATGGTTGAGTGACTTCTGATACAAAATCTAACTACCTAACAAGTTCTTATCTGAGGGTATCAAATTGACATAAAGGGAAATCACAATTTAGAGGATGCGTGGACACAAGATTAGTTTGCTTTGTTAAGGTTGTTATTCAGGTCTTAGGAAGGGAATCAATAGAAAATATTGTCCTACGTTTAAAGAAACATTTTCTAAGCACCAAAACCAGGAATCAAAACTGTGCCTTAAGGAATTCTAATGGCTTTTTATTCACTGCAAGTCATTTTAGCAAATAGATAATTAGTATTTCTGATGTTTAAATAGATTTTTACATTAATTTATATGAAATCTTTAAAGAGACTGTTTTGCAGAAAGTGAAATCTTTATAAGGTAGCCTTTTATCGTCTATAAAATATAATCTCTTCAAAATTACACTTCAATACAGGCCTGTATACAGGACTGTAATAGCTGGTGATTAAATATTTTAAAAATATAATTATTTTTATGAATGCTTTTCTATTACAGGTGTTCTCCTGGAGGAGGTTCAGTGGACTTTTGTTATGTGCAATAGCAACATAGGCTGGAGAACTTTTGGTAAAATGTAACACTGAGGCTTTCTTATTTTATAATTTTAGTTCCTTCGACTTTCACTAAACGTTTATTTAACTGTTACATTGTGGGAGGTGCAATGAAAATGTAAAAGAGAAGTTAATTAAGCCAGTCCAATTTGATTTATTTGGGACAATTACTAAATTATGCATAAAAATTTTTTAAATACAAATAAAAAAACTTTTTGGGTTACTTAAGCTAAACTTATACCACAAGTCTTTTGATATTTACTTTTTAATGCATTAAATGTTGCATGTCATGTCACTTTATTAAATTTTTTCACTTTAGAAGCCTTTAATAATGACTTTCCCAGAAACTTTTTCAAAACTTATTTCTTAAGTGTCCCATTTCTTGCAATAAAGCAATATGAAAATAAGAAATAAGACTTCAAAATATTTTAATTTTTGTCCATCCAAGTCCTGTGGTCTTAAATTAGTTATGTATATACTTTAATATAAGATAATAAGTCTATTATTTTTTAATATCCTTAATGCTTAGTTTGCTAAAGTAAAATATGAATCTGAGTATAAATGTCATAATCAGAAAAACTAAATAACTAGGACAAAAATTAAATTAATTTCCATATTTACAAAGTCTCTATGCTTGGTTTGCTTTATTTTTCTAGACTTAATAAAAATTCAAAATTACTCAATAATTTAAAAAAATATTTAAAATATTGTTATATTAATAGCCCCACATTCTATAGATAACATGTACTCTTAAACAAGTAAATTCCTTCTGAAGTTATTCTATATGCTTGTATTTTGAACTTATTCCAACAGACTGGCCAATTTAAATTTTCCCACTCCTTCTCTGAATTTGAGGAGCTCTTTCATATTTAGACTACAGGTGGATAAAAAGTAATAAATACAATGCCCTTCCATTCAATTGTCTTCAATAAAGGTGATGCAATTTCAAAAACAATCGTTTAACACACTTATCCCTCTGTTAGCCTACATGTAAGGCTGAGAGAACATTTTTATATTGCTCTGATGCTATAACAAATGGGCTGATATCATACTATTGGTTGCAACTTACAGCATTTTTGTCTACATTTAAGTTAAGATCTTGGTAGTTATTCTTGCATTCTTTCTGTGAATTAAAATTAGAATAATGTAATTAGTCCCTAAAATTAAAATGCTTCAGTTACTAATAATGGAACAAAGTCTAAATTGTATTACTTTGAGATCAACAATAGGTTCACATGAACTATTTTCCGTATCTTCCGCTTTTAAAGGAAAATACAGCTTTCTTCCTATTGCAGAAGTATCAGATTCTTGCAGCATCCATGACACTTGTAAGCATTCAGTGGTCAGACGCCACTACATATCCTTCAAATGATATGGCCCAGTGAAGCTGGACGGTGTCGTCACGGAGCCAGGCAGCCTAGTATCTCAGCCATCCACCAGGACAGAGCCAGCAGGCCCCAGCTGGCATGCTGAATCCAGACTAAGGTGGGAAATGGATTTTGCATTTTGAAAGTCAACTCTTCCAACACTGAAACCTAGGACATATTTATCAGGTAAAAGTGCAATGAGGACTTCAAGCTTATTTATTGGATCAAATTTATAATGCTTATTTCCCCAAATTACCCTTAGAACAAGTTAAATCTTAATTTTGTTATCCTTCTGGGTTTCTGAATTTATACTAGATTGTACATTTAAAAAATATGAATAAATGTATGTTCAGGACTATAACTTAATAGTATGATACATGCTAAGTTAAGTATATTTGTAAGTCATTTATAAGTCACAAAAGTTAAAATAACAGAATATTGATCACCAATGTTCCTTGGTGTGGTAACATTTGCCTGTCACATTAAGCTTACCATCTTGATCTTTAGGCAAACTGGAACTCTTACAAAATAAAAATACATTCCATGTTCTTGTCGCTTGGACTCCTGTGTTCACTATTCAAGCACATGAGTTTGGATCCTCATTGTGTTATTGTCTTAACTGTCATGTTCTGACACTACAATTCATTTCTTGCAAATAGTAGAAAAATCAACTTAAAAGATTTCTAAGTTCAAGATTTCCCATGCCTCCCGTGGGCCTCACCTGAATACAAGTGCTCCCTAAACAACTGTAGAGAATATCTTCCAGTTTCCTAAAAGTTTAGTTACCTAGGTCTGGTAAGAACATCATGATGGAAAAAATAAACATTTAATTCCATAAGGCTGCAGAAAGTGGACCCCATGTTTAAGACATCGTTCTGAGTGGGAAAAGGCCATGGTGGATTCTTAAACCATGTACTTTCTAACGTAGCACTTAGGTGGATTAGACTGGGAGAGCCTGGCATCTGGAATCATGATGTTTTATCATGAGAAACTGAGAAGATACTGCTTCTCTCTTCTAAAAAGAGAAAGCAACCCTCTGCTAGGACTCATTAAAAAAGGCGTTTAAAATTGGAGCCAATAAAACATGATTGTCAATTCCAACAGTCTTTTTTTTTTTTTTTAATCTCAGCAGCATTTTTCAAAGGCATTATTTTTCTCTCCACTTTGACAGGAAATCCCACGTTCAATACACACAGGGGACACATTCCAAATAGCAACAACAACAACAATAACAACTCTCCAACTTCTTTGTGACTTCAGAGCAGGCGCACAGACCTAACTGCAGCTAGATGACCTTCCCCTCCTCTCAGTTTTCAACTGTGCTTCCCTTTGACATGGGAACTACTAGGCAGGATTCACTCTGACACCCCGAATCCTCTTGCTTTGCTGTAAGGAAAGGTTTTGCTTTTTCACAAGATAGAAAAGTTTGCCTGGGTATGGGGATGCCAGAATTTCTAACAGCAACCCTAAAAGACAAAGCCTTTCAGAGCTCTAAGCAAACCCCAGTCGCTGAAAAACAGAAAATAACTTGAGTGTCAGAATGAATGAAAGCTTTCCTCCTCGAGCATCGCCTAGCACTTCTGCTTGCCCAAGGCAGGAAAGAGGGGGACGGGGGTGGGGACTTCTCATCACAGAACCCTTTTTCTTAAGCAAGCATATTTTGAGATGTATAGGGAAGCCTGGATAAAAAAAGGGCTCCAAAGCTGTACCTCTAACTGCCTGGCCTTTGACCCCACCTGCCTGTCAGTTTCAGCCCGCAAGTCCCACATCTCCGGCTCTGGGGATATTGAGAACGTGGGCTTTCTAGCGCTTGGGGATGCTGTGAGGCCAGTTTCCTGTTGACCTTTCAGGGACTCCGAAATCAACTTTCCCCACACAGTCTGAATTGTTTGTTTTCGGTTGTTTTCAGCCTGCCTGAGCCTCCAGCCCAGCCCACCCCTATCCCCCTCCTGCCTGCCCCCTCCCCTCCCTCCGGCCTCTCGCCTCCCCCGCCGCCACCCGCCCCCCCTTTGTTGTCTCATACCTGCTGGCCAGGCTCTGCCTGCAGTGCTGCCTGAAGGGCATCAGGTGGTAGTTCATGGCGTCCAGCAGCAGCTTCTGGCAGACAGGGTCGGTGCGCATGAAATCCACTGACTGGACCCGCTCCACCAGCTCGGGGGCCGGGATGAGCGCGAAGCGAAGGCGCTTCATGAGGTCGGGCGCGTACTGCATGCGGGTCTCGCGGTCGTGCTCCAGCCACAGCACGGACATCTGGAAGAGCGCCAGCTCCGACTCCACGGGGGGCGGCAGCGAGTCCAGCAGGGCGCGCATCTCCTCGAAGTTGAGCAGCAGCACATCCTCCACCAGGTACTTGTTGGCCAGCTTCTTGGTCTCCTCCAGGCCGTGCAGTGCGGCGATCTTGCACACTTGCTTGTAGTTCTGCACCGAGATCTGGTCGTTGAGGAACTGCACGCAGAGCTTGGTGACCTGGGGGATGTGCAGGATCTTGCTGACCGACAGCACCTCCTCCACCGTGTCCAGGGAGAGGGTCACGTTGGCCGTGTAGAGGTACTCGAGCACCAGGCGCAGCCCAATGGACGAACAGCCCTGCAGCACCAGGTTGTTGATGGCCCGAGGACTGGTCAGCAGCTTGTCGTCGGGGGAGGAGGAAGGAGTCCCCGGCTCCTCCTGCGGTGGCGGCGGCTGTTGCTGCGGCGGCTGCTGGTCCTTGGGGGGCCCCAGACCGTCCTGGCCGCCGACCCCTCCCCCGAGAGGGGGGTGACTGGAGAAAAGCGATCGGAAGTACTGCGAGCAGGAGGCCAGCACGGCCTTGTGGCAGTGGAACTGCTGGCCCTGGGCCGTCAGGGTCACGTCGCAAAACAGCTGCTTCCTCCACAGCAGATTGAGGCCGTGCAGCAGGTTGTCGCTGTGGCTGGGGTCGAAGGTGGAGGTCCGGTCCCCGGATCTGGACATGGCGAGCTGACTCGGCGCACCTGGCTTTAAACCCTCCTCCGACCTGGCAGACAGGGGTGGGGGATGGGAGGAAGGGGAGAAGGGTAGTGGAGGGGGTGGGGTGTGGTCGGCGTGGGGACGGGTGTGGAGGGGAGGGGAGGGGAGGGCGAAGAACCACAATCAGTGCTCAGCTTGGCCTCCGGACCCCGACCCTCGGAGGAGGTCTGAAGGCGCTGGATCCGTGAGCGCCACCAGAAGGGCCCTGTCTGGGGTCCGGGCGCCCGTTCTGCTCCCTACTACGCCTCCCGCCACCGCCCACACACTTCGTCCCCCACTTTCCTAAAACCACCCGGGCTCGGCTCTTGGCAGCGACAGCGGTGGCAGCAGCGACGGCAAAGTGGCGGCTGAGGCCGAGACACCCCGTGGGCTCGTGTCCATGCCGGGCCGGGGCGGGGAGAGGCCGGGGAGTGGAGAGCCGGGGGGGGGGGCCCGAGAGCGCAGAGGCGACCGTCGGCGGAGCTTCCAGGTCAACTCGCGCCCGCAGCTTTGCTTTTCGCAGTTGGTCCAGTTTGGGGGGGTGGGAACGGGGACACGACAGGCGTGCGGGAGGGCGATATTTAGCCCTCCAAAAGCTGGGGACCCCTTCGATTAGCCGTGCTGCCCCGAGAAACTCCTAGACTAATAGTCTGAGGGAGCAGATAAAGCCCTTTCTTCTCCCGGGAAAGTGCAGCGGAGCGCGGTGAGGACCAGCTCAGTGGACTCGGCAGAGGCGGTCGCTGTCCTTATCAATTCTAGCTCATTTCCCTCACCCCGGCCCTGCCTGCTTCCCTGCTTCGCAAACTGTTGGCTTCCCAGTCACCGCTCAGTTTTGCTAATTTTCCAGAGACGCCTTTAAACCTGGCAGGAGAATCCCCCCAGCCCCAGACCCCCTCTCCCCCGCCCTCCCCCACCCCCTGCATTTCAAAGCGCGGAAGTTCGGGCGTGTATCTCCCCTTCCCCCGCGGGGCGGCACCGAGGAAGATGAGGAGGAAGGAAGTGGAGCTACTGGGGTGGGTTTAGAGCAAGAGCCGGGAGGCCCGGTGGGATTCGTGTGGACGGTTCTCCCTCCCAGGCACTGGGCGCAGTGGCTTTAACTCCTGTAACTATGAGAAGTTCAAGTTAACTGGCAGGTGTTGGGGGAGGGGCTGGGGGCTATCCGATGGGGGCGGGGGGCGCAGTACGGCGTGGGATCTCTGCATCCAGCGTTGCCGCCTAAGCCGCAGCTTCCTTCAGAGCCCCTCGGTACAGCCCCCCCGAGACCCCCCAGTCGGGCACCCCGACTCCCCCGGCCCTGGAACTACTTGTGTAAAAAGTCTGAGCCGCCCGCATCCAGGCAGAGGAGGGCAGGATGGGGTGGGGTGGGGGGGCGCGGCGAGATCGATGCGCCAGGTCCTTAACGTGTAATTGCACCTTCTAGGGCTGAGCAGAAAGGGACCCTTTGCCCACACCCCGCCCACGCGCCCGCCAGCCCGGGAGAGCCGCCGCCGCCGCCGCCCGGCTCAGAGGGATCCCGCCGGACCTGCCCCTTCCACTGCGGCTCACTCTGCCCTGCCTGGCGCCAGTCCTGGATCGCCGGCTTCCTATTTCCACCGGACTGGGCTCCTCTCGACTCACTTTATCATCCCGTTCCAGGTGGACCCTAATCTCCCGCGAGCTCCCTCCCCCGGCAGCATCCCCCCCCCCACCCCCAAAGCTCTGGCTCTCCTGAAACATCTCCCAGAGTCTCTCCCTTTAAGTGGACTCGGTCATACCTCCCTCTCGCTCTCCCCGCTTCGTTATCTTCCCCCCCCCACCCCATCTTTTCCTATTCCCCTTCCTTCTTGCTCTCCTCCTTTGCCTTCTCCCCTCATCTGCTTATTTCTTGCAATAGGAGTTTTATTCTTTATGAGCGTTTGCCACACAATCACCCCCCCACCCCTCTGAAAGACTCCCTTCCCGTCCCTCCCCACCCGGCCAACAACCCAAAAGACAGAACAAAATACACACACAAGGCAGACACAAGGCCAGAAACTTACCTGCTTTCAACCAGCTGCAAAGTCAAGGCTCACTTAAGCTCCCCCCAAAAATCAATTGTCCTTCCTTTTTAAAGGTTTGCTCTCTCCTTGGGAGGGGGAAAACACCTTCTGGTTCCCAACTCCGGGCAGTCACTCTTTACAATTTATTTTGTCGTACATCATTTGATCACCATGAATTAGCAACAGCAAGAAAATGTAGGAGAGGGAGAAAAGAGAGAAAGAGAGAGGGAGAGAGAGAGGGAGAGAGGGGAGAGAGAGAGAGAGGGAGCAGAGCTTTCTGCAAGAGAAGAAGAAGAAAAAATGTACGTGTGACAAATTATGCTACCAAGAAACAACACATCATTATCCTTGGGCCTGGGGCTCAGTGAGTCGTAACGAGAGTAATAGGAAATCCACGGTTGGGGAGAGAAACGGTCGTGCTTGGCCAGTAGAGAGAGACCATACAGGGGGATGGATGCTGGAGAGACTCGCAAAATTATGGCTCAAGGCTATTGTAAAAATTGTCGAGCGTAAATGACTGCGATTTCAAACATCTTTGGAAGAAAGAAGGGGAAAAAGCGAGCCCCCCCTCCCTCCCTCTCCCTCTCTCTCCCTCTCTCTTCTCTCTCTCTATAAAGAACCGTCAAGTTTTAGTGCGCATTGCTAATTAGTCAATTTCTCTCTGCCTTCACAGGCTGGCGACTTCGCTGCTGAGCTGAAACTGCTAATTTCTGTGACCAGCTTTTTTCTTAGCTGTGATCTGGATGAATGAGTAGCTGTCTCACAGAGATGACAAAAATAAACTCTAATCCCCCCCAAAATTTCCACTACGTCTTTCTCATGCATAGATTTATGATCTTCAAGCGCTCTGTGCAATATGCAAACTTTTTGTGTCTGTGTGTGTGCTGTTGTTTCCAGATTTCACTACATTGGTATGCTGCTTTTCCCTTTCACCTCCCCCTCACCTCTCACACTATGAAATGCAGAAACCATCTGATCTCAAAGTATGCCAAGATGCCACTTTATATAGTGTCTTGGTATCTGGGGTTTGAGGCTAACTTGGAAGTCAGGAGCCCTTGCCTAAGAGGTGAGTGGCTAAGTGTACAACGGCGGGTGGGGGAAGTAGACAGAATAGAGGACAGCCTTTTGCTTTACATTTGTTTCCCTGCACCATTCAAGCTTTATGATCTTGTTGGAAAACATATTTTCTCTGGTTATACAACCATCTCTGAACTTCTCTGTCAGCTCTTCAACAGTAAGGATTCAGAAGTCACAATTTTTTTTTTTTTTTTTTTTTACTGGAAGATTAAGCTTATTGTCAGATGTGCCTTTCAATTAGGAGTCTTTGATTTGCAGGAGCTAGAATCAAGTGCTAGGAAAGCCAGCTGCAATTTCACAAATATAACCTTTAAACTTTGGAGCTCATCTGATATATAAGGTTGGCCACAGAGAGCTCACATTTTTGACCCTGCTTAGCATGCAAAACGAACCCCAGCATGACTCTGGAATTTTTGCTGTACCAGAGATTCATGTGCATTTTGGTAGAGGACATGTTCTCTAGACTTACCTCATGATGTATTGCACCCTTACATTTATAGCCCTGCATTTTGGTTGTCAATGGGGGCTGGAGGTATCCAAGAAAGAAGGAAAAAAAAAAAAGCAGAAAAAAGAAGGTATGCCCTTGAATAAAATGAACATGGAAGAAAGCTGGACTTGAGTTAGATTGAGTTTTGTTTGCTATTAAATATATGAACATGATTCATTCTAATTGATATGTGCTCTGATTAGTAAACTTATTAACACATCAGCTCATTGAAAGCCTGCCTTTTTACCTTCCCCTTTGATTGGTGAGAGGTGCAAAGACACCTGCTTAAGGGAGGGGGAAACCTGAAAATTCTTTGGTTCAGAAATCGGGAATTCCCCATTTAAAATGATCACCATTAACATGCACATGGGATATTTACTCTTGAATAGATGAGGAAGGATCATACCGAAGCGTTTATCCTTCACAAAGGCCTTTCTCTATCAAGGTCTTAGATTATCTGAGGGTTTAAGACTACTTTATTCAGATCTTGCTGAGATGCTGCATTCTCATATTCATATTTATAATAAAAAGCCCCAATACATGATAAAATAATAGAAAAGGACTTTCTGATAAGAGCAGGGGAAGGAAAGAGAACAGATCATCCAAATCTTCTGGCCCTCCTATGTTTGTTTTGTTTTTTTAATTTCTCTTATTTAGGTCTTGAACAGGAGGACTGTGTGACTGTAATATAACACCTTTTGGGGGTTCTGTTTCATTAGCAGGTAAAGCTATCAAGTGTGTGAAGTGTCACCAAACTCTCTGACACGCAAAGTATAATTTTATGGTACGCTTTTGCTGTTGATCTTTTATGAGCTTCCAATGGAGTATTTGGAACTAAACCCAAAGGTGAATAAGAGTATTGATCACTTAAATTATTGCCATCTTTCCATTTTATCCTAAAGGAATTAGGAATTAAGGTTGTTTTGTAGACCTCGCAGTATCTTAGTTTTGAATTTATATATATATGTATATATATTTACTGATAGGATATATTGATATTAATATATAATTATGATTACTAGGACCTTTGCTCTTTTCAAACAATATAAAAGCCACATTTCAAAAATTTTAACTACCTCTAATTGTAATGCTTATTTAACAACCTGGACAGAAGGGATGGGGGACCGGTTGGGGGGTTGTAATTCTAAAACAGCTGTTAAAATGAAGAGGTTAGGCTGTTTTCTTCTCGATTTTAAAGTTACACTATTTGAGAATGTTTAACATTCAGAGAAAATTTACAGTTATGGCTATTTTGTAAGCAATTAAAAAAAGAATATTGATAATAAAAAAAATCCGTTCTTAATCTGTGCGTAAACCAGTGTTTATATCATATAAATTACATACCTCCAATATCTTGCCCTGGCTTTGACTGAAATTATCGCAGAACTCACAAATGATATGACACTATTTACAATAAATCCCGTTATGAAAGATTCAATTTTGCAGCAATCGGACGCTAGCTACTAAGCATTTGTAAGTATTTGAATTTTATCTTACTTCACTGTTCAACGTACAGAAATTGCATCTGTGTGTTTGATCTGTCCTGCTGAGCTCTACCAGCAGCTTGCATCTCTGCCACTATTGTTTTTAAAATGGCAGGAGGGACGTGACTAGTCAAGAGCACTCAGCGGGATGGATTTCACATGGCCTGAGAGGAGCCAGGATTGTCTTATAAAAAAAATTAATTATGATCATGTAGTCATGTAATTCAAACAGTCTTCATACTTTGACAGAATTATCAGATTTATTCATCAGTGAATCTGCATTTAAACTATGTACAGTGGAAAGATGCTGAAACTGCTGGCACTGAGCAGTCTTAACGAGAGCTGCCACCAGCTCTGAGCAGGCTGGTCAGCCTTCAGGGTGACAGGGACCCAGGTGAATCTGTGGTTCAGGTTGCTCAGGACCATCTCACCGGACTGGGTGAGCTTAATTTTATCTTCAGAGCAGTTCAAGAAGCGTTTTGCTGCCTAACGGGAAGGGACAGCCACATTGAAACTTTACTCCTCTGGTTCTTGACTTTTCTGCTTAAGATTTATGAGTTCTCCTCCAATCATATCAATATCAAAGCCTGGCCTCCCCGTGTGTCTTTCAGTTAGCAAATACTACTTCCCATGGCCTGACCTTTCAGATTGCCACCATTGTAAAATGGGTGGACGAAGAGAGGTATTGTTCCATTTTACAATGAAATGGAGGATGGAAGGACCTGTTGGCTCCCCAAAGCCAGGGAGTGGCAAAACCCAGACAAAACTTGCAGGTTTCTAGTGTTTTATTTTAAATCTTGGGTAGATGTGGCCTGAGATAGCACAAAGCATCAGCATCAAGAAGCTTTCTGAAGAACAAAAAATCTGAAATAACAATAAAAGTCAAGAAATAGTGCTATTGACTAGCACTTAGTCAAAAGCCAGTGTTTTGCTATTGCCACCGGGTCAAATCCAACTCCTTGGCCAGCATCCTGGTTTCCCAGGATCTAGTTCTAATGCTTCTGGGAAGTCTGTTGTTAGCTGTTTTCTGAACACAACCCGCTTTCACACCACAGTGCCAACGCTTAGGTTGTGTTCTTATCAGAGGCCTTGGTTCTCTACGTATAGAAACCGCACGTAGTTCTTAAGATTCAACTCAGACTTCTTTCCAAGGCGAAACTTCTGGCAACTTCAAGCAGACTAATAATAGCTAATACTTTTTGAGCTTATTACTTGTGTGGTGGACACTAGTCTAAATCATTTAGGTGTTTTATTTTCTTAATCCTCTTGCTAATCCTATGAGAATTTGGTAGATTGTAAGAATGGCCCCAGTCTCCATCCTTCCCCATATAAACACCCCATTATAATGTGGCTTGGTTGCTCTTCGCATCAAGAGTGGAGTCTATTTCCCCACCCTTTGAATGTGAGCTGGTCTTGTGACTTGCTTTGACCAATAGAATCAGCCAGAAATGACTTTGTGCTGGCTCCAAGTCTGAGCCTCAGGAGGCCTTGTATAATTCAACTCTCCCTCTCTGAACCCTGCCAGCTGCTATGTGCAAAAGCCCAGGTTAGCCTGTGGCAGATGAGATACCACAAGGACCAAGCCATTGCCCAGCTGACCTGATAACTGAACTCAGCTGTGTGACTGAACTTAGCCGAGGCGGAAGAACTAACACACCCCGAATTACTGACCCACAGAACACTGAGCTAAATAAATGGCTGCCGTTTCAAGCTATTTGCTTTGGGGGTGATATGTTCCATAGTAAAATTAGCTGATAAAGAAAGGTTTTATTACTGTCATTTTACCAATGAACAAAATGAGTTGCAGAGAAATCAAGTAAAATTTTCAGGGTCACACAGCATTTCAAAGGTAGAGCTGAGATTCAGACCCCACAATCTGACTCCAGAGATGAAACAGTCTGCTACACCGGCCACAGAAGAAATGCCTGCCTCCTGTGACCTACATTCATTCATTCATCAAGCATATATCAAGTATTTATTATATACCAGACAATGTGGTAAACACTGAAGATACAATGATGAATAAAACTGCATTCTTGCCCTCGAGGGGCTAACATTCTAATGGAGGAGACAGGTAGGTAAATTACACACAGCACGTGAGTAATTACATTGTGATAATTGCTCTAATAAGGGTATGTGTAATGAACTGGAGCAGAAAGGAGCAGGTTCCTAACTTTCTTATAGCACTTATTATCTGTAATATTCTTTTCACATTTATTATTTACTTCTTTGTATTATTAGTCGCTTATTTAAGAAAATATGTTTTATGATCTCAGCTAGATTATAAGTTCCTAGGGTAGAAAGAGCCTAGTGCCTGGTAAAATTTCCCATGCAGACTGACTCTGTATCTTGCCCATAGTAGTTATTCAATAAATATGTTGATGGACTATGAAAGGTAAATTTTCAGATTTATCAGGGTAACTGCAGAAAGAACAAGGAGGTATGTTATAATCAGAGACTGTGTTTGGCATTTGACTAAAGCGGTATTATTCAATTCTTTGATTATATTGGCCTATTATCTAAAAATGAATAAAAGTCTTTATAATATTGTGAAGTAAACAATTTACTGTTCACAGCACATAGATAAGAGTTTGATGGGACCTCAGTGAGTGCTTCCCTCAAATCTCACCTATGGCAACCATCACTCAGCAAAGTGCTCTAAATCCTTGAAGAGAGCCGCTACTTGTATGGAAATATTAAACTACTAAGCGTACATAGCACAGAACCATATTTCTAAGCCTGGACTCTGGAAGCAGATCACCTGCATTTGAATCCTAGCTCTTCCTCTTTCCATCTGTGTGACCTTGGGCAAATAATCTCTCTCTGCCCAGTTTCCCTATCTTGAGGATCAAGATAGTTGCAGCACTGCCCTCCTAGGGTTTTATGATGCTTAAATTTTTGTAAATATTTGTAAAAGTGCTTAGAACAGTTCCAGACACATAGCGAGTGTCATGTGAATGTTTGTTAAATAAAAAATAAACATATGAAGCTAAAGATTTTTTTCTTTTTCGGCTTCCTTTTTCTTTTCTGCACACTATGTCTAGTGCTCAACAAATATTGGATGGAGGAAGGAGTAAAGACATCTACTTTTCTCAAGGGTGCAATGATTCATGATGCTGTTCAAGAAGCAACTGGTCACTTTAACGAAATAACCTCTATTTTTTTTTTTTTTAGTTTATTTATTATTTTTGCTGTGTTGGGCCTTCGTTTCTGTGCGAGGGCTTTCTCTGGTTGTGGAAAAGGGGACCACTCTTCATCGCGGTGCGCGGGCCTCTCACTATCGCGGCCTCTCTTGTTGCGGAGCACAGGCTCCAGACGCGCAGGCTCAGTAGTTGTGGCTCACGGGCCTAGTTGCTCCGTGGCATGTGGGATCTTCCCAGACCAGGGCTCGAACCCGTGTCCCCTGCATTAGCAGGCAGATTCTCAACCACTGTGCCACCAGGGAAGCCCCTAGAACCTCTGTTTTTGACTTTTCATTTTAGATATTTTATGTTACAGCTTGTTTACCTATAGGTTTAAAAGTCATCTTTCTTTTATCTTTGGGGACATTTGGCATTTCACATACATGTCTTGAGTAACTGAGATTCTTAAAAAGTAAGGATATTTATTATTACTGATAGTTTAATGATAGATGGCAGAATATATTCCTGATTCTGAAAAGCAGCTCTTTGGCGATAGTTCTTCAAGCCAGTGACTGAGATGAGAGAGGATGTTGTTGCACTTCAGCTTCTGTCTTTTTTTTTTTTTTAATTGGAGTATAGTTGATTTACAATGTTGTGTTACTTTCTGCTGTACAGCAAAGTGAATAAGTCATGCATATACATATTTCCACTCTTTTTTAGATTCTTTTCCCATATAGATCATTACAGAATATTGAGTAGAGTTTCCTGTGCTGTACAGTAGGTCCTTATTATAGCTTCTGTCTTTGATGTTACCTGTGACTCTGGACAAATCACTGTTCTTCTCCAGGTCTCAATTTCCCCATATATGGAGAGAGAGAGCATTTGGAGAGAGGTAGTATTTCCTTCATTTAACTACTGTATAGGTTTGTGCTGAGGGGAAGTGGCTAGAGTGAATGGTCCCCAAGAACAATTGGGAACATTCTTAGTGACTTGTGGAATGAGATGACGATTTAGATAATAGAAGAAGAAAAATCTTTTTTGTTCCCTGAAAACGGCCCAGAGGCTTGGGGCCAGAGGTATTTACCCAGTCATCTTTGTGGAAGTAGTCAAATGCAAACAACAAATCCAAAATTGAAAGTATTTTGAGTGTATCAACAGAAATTATATTAGATACATTCACAAATAAATGCTTTTTTAAAATTCAAACAGAAAGTCACAAAAATTATAAACATCCTCATCAGTTCACTCAGTCCCATGTAATTAATTTTTTTTTCATCTTGATCTTTTGTTAGCACTTTTATGAATTCATCAGTTTTCCATTAGAGTTCTGAAAATGCTTATTCATTTAGTTCAGCAGTACAGTCAGTTACCAGAAACCTGTACTTGTCAGAGTCTTTTCCATGAATTCCTTGAAGACGAAACCCTTTTATAATAAATGCTTTTATATGCATCAAAATTTTCAAACAGTTGGAATTTATGGGAAAGTATTTGTTTTACTGTAGAAATGCCCTATTCCGAATGTTCATTAAAGAAAGGCGTGGAACTCTTTCCTTATAAGCAAGACAATGCACCTTTATCATAAAGAGTTATCATCCAGATTTGCAAATTATCCTAATCACCTTCTCCACCCTCAAATTTTTCTTTTATTTGTGGCAATATTTTTTCTTTCTCTTACTGATTCTTAAAAAAGAAGGTAAGTATTGCTGTGTTGCAATATTCACCAGCCCGTTGATTTTTTTTATAGTTAATAGAGAAAAATGACCTAAGTTTTTTAGTCAAATACTTATATGCCTAATCATTAATTATCAATGTATCATTACAAGGACATACTATCTTGACTGAGGTCCAGTTTTCCTTAGAGATGACCTGTTTATACCTTGAAATATCTGTTTATTTCTGCTCTCAGCTTCTTTGATTAGTGCAAATTTTCCCAATTTTTCAATTTTTAGAATAATATTTCTCTGTTGCTCTGTCTTATCCCTTTCTCCATATCCTCTTTACTCTTCTATGCCTTCTCAGTATACCCAATCCTATTTTTAATTATATTACGTTTTATAATACAATATTTCATAGTATTTCAGTAAAATTTCAAATTGTTCAAATTCTATGAATTAATAGTTTTATTGTTGAAGAACTGTCTGACAGTTTGGATAAATTTTGGGAGTCGGCTGGCTTAGGTGACAAATAATTAAAGAATTCTGCTGGGTATTTCATTTTATTTTATTTTTTAAAGACAACTGACTACCTAATGGATATATTTTCTCAAAATCTGATAGTAACAGGCAGCCACTGCTAATACAACCTGATAAATCTGAATTGGAATCTTTTCATTTTGTCTTTACATCTTATTGGGCTCACCAATAGGACTGATTTAAATTCTCTGTGGGGACTTCAATCCCATCTGCAAGAATATTTTGTCCAGTTTTATCTCATTTTATGTGAATGAAGTCCATAGTTTACTCAAATTTCCTTAGTTTTTACCTAATGTCCTTTTTCTGTTCCAAGATCCCATCTAGGATAAACACATTACATTAAGTTGTCATATTTCCTTAGGCTCCTTTTGGCTATATAGTTTCTCACACTTTCCTTGTTTTTGATGACCTTGAAAGTTTTTAGGGACACTGATCAGATAATTTGTAGAATGTTTCTCAATTGGGAGTTGTCTGATGTTCTTCTCATGATAATACTGTGGTTGTGGGTTTTGGGAAGGAGGACCACAGAGGTAAAGCCCCATTTTAATCACAGAATATCTAGTTGATGTTAAACCTTATCACCTGGCTGAGGTGGCATTTGCAGTAAAGGTACTCTTTATTTTTTACTCCTCTTTCCGTAAAGAGGATGTAAGTTTTATTCACAGCCCACACTTAAGGAGTGGAGAGTTTAGCTCCAGCTCCTTGAGGGTGGAGCATCTACACAAAAGATTTGAGATTTGTCTGCAAGGGAGATTTGTCCATTCTCCTGTATCTATTTATTTTTCTTTATTTAGTCATTTATTTATATCAGTATGGGCTCATGGATATTTATTTTGTACTTTGGGTTATAATCCAATACTACTATATTTATTTTGCTGCTGGAACTGTTCAGCGTTGGCCATTGGCAAGTCTTTCTGTTGGCTTCTATATTCCTTGACATACTCCCATCGTTACCTTCCTCCCCCACTCCTCCCTCCCTTCCTTCTTTCCTTCCTTCCTTCCTGGAATGGCAAAATACTGCATGCTCATCTTGTTTATTTCATCCCCCAGTCCTAGAATCAACAATTTCTCCCAGGAACCATGCTTGCCTTTTTGGAGACTGGTGTTAGGAACAAAGATCTGGACATTAGATTGATAGTTGATACTGGGGTGTTTCTTTTAGACATTCTCAGCTGACAGAGCAAGCTGTATGTACACATCTATACATGTTTCTATATGTAGCCATCTGTATCTATATTAAGCTCAACATGAGTTCATACTGTTGTCCCTAACTCTAATCCACTAACAGCCAAACTAATTTTAACTAAAATGGTTTATGTGGGGAAAACATGAGGAGAAGGAAGAACAGGCAAAACAGTGTCCCTGCTTTGGGGTAGATGAGACCAGAGATGATACTAAACTACACTGAACTCCCAAAGGATGTAAACAAGGGCTCCAATGGAGGAAGAAACTATTAATACATCCTTTAGTAACAATTTTCAGATTTACTATTAATAGGGTTATACTTCAAACATTTTTAGGGTAACATGCAGCAAAGGAATACTTTGCAACAGAAGTCCAATATCTTTTCAGTTGGACTTTTCGAAGTCCAATATCTTTTCAATAGGAGAGATGTCAGGATTCTGTAGCCTGAGAGGGAGACTTCAAACACAGCTCTATTGAGAGGAGGCTATAAGACAAAGCATCCCAGCCTAGTCCGACCTTGCTTCTCTAGGCCTTTGATCCTGATGACCACTGGAAGTTCCTATAAGAGGGGTGGTGAGGGGTGGTTGGAGCTACAGTTCACCTAATAGTTCAATGTCCCATAGGAATAGTAGGAAAGAACATGGGACTTGGAATAGAAAGAAATGGACTTGAGGGTCACCTCCACCATTTGTTAGTAATATAAATATCTTAATATCTCTAAACCTTGGTTTTCTCATTTGTAAAATAAGATAATAATTTCTATAATATTTATTTTTTAGGGGCAGTGTAATGATCAAGAAAGCTAACATACGTGAAAGTAATTTGTGAACTGAAAAAACAATGCAAAAAGTATTCTTATTTATATTCTTCGCAGGAGGAGATCACACATATATAGGTAGTTGCAGGTGATATAGCATGGTGGTCAAGAAAGTGAATTCTGGAAAGAGATTGCTTAGGTTAAAATCCCAATGGCCCAGTTTACTAATTGTGTAAAGTTGGTCAAGAAACAATTTCACTGAGATTCAGTTTTCTCCTAGATAAATGAGATTCATTTATCCCATAAACTCATTGTGGGAATTTGGTGGGAGAATGTCTCATACATGGAAAACACTCAATATCAGTTTGGTGAACCCCAAATAATTAATTCACAAGAGAACTGAGAAATAAAGCTATCCCCATGTTAACTTTCCGTGGATTTTAGTTTAATCATCTATGGAGTGGGGAGGGGGTTTGCACAGTTGCTAACTTCCTTTTTAGCTCTAAACCTCAAATTCTGAATCTCTATTTCCTTGGAATGCTGATTGAGGCATGGGAAATGCACTCCCAGCTCATAATGCAGAACCTGGGTAAATTTCTTGAAGTAAGTTAGAGGGATTGGCCCCTCAATTTAGCTATGATGCATTCCCCCCACTTCAGCGATCAGAGAAGGCTACAGTTGGAAAGGCCCTCACTTACACAGGCCCCTTCCAAATCTCTGGGAGGGGCCTTGGCAATGTGTAAAATCTGCAAAAACAAGACATTTTAATTGCAATCAGTTGATTGCTATTTCCACTTTGACTTTCCCTCATGTCAGATGGTATTGGAGGGACCTTGAACATTTTTGAGAGATGGTGAAAGGGAAGGTGATCCAGGAATTTAGTGCAGATTGAGGTAGTAGGATGTATTTATGTGTTCACAATTACAGATGTTCCTCCACTTACAGTGGGGCTATGTCCCAATAAATCCATCATAAATTGAAAATACCGTAAGTTGAAAATGCATTTAATACACTTAACCTACCAAATATCACAGCTTAGCCTGGCCTCATGCTCAGGACACTTACACCAGTTAACAGTTGGGCAAAATCATCTAACACAGAGCCTACGTTATAATAAAATGTTGAATATCTCATGTAAGGTATTCACTACAGTGCTAAAAGTGAAAAACAGAGTGGGTGTCTGGGTAGAGCATGGTGTATGTGTATTGGTTGTTCACCCTTGTGGTCACGTGGCCGACTGGGAGCTGCAGCTCACTGTCTCTGCCCAGCATCACAAGAGTGTATCTTACTAAATATCGCTAGTCTGGGAAAAGATGAAAATTCAAAATTTGAAGTAAGATTTCTACTGGGGCTTCCCTGGTGGCGCAATGGTTGGGAGTCCACCTGCCAATGCAGGGGACGTGGGTTCGTGCCCTGGTCCGGGAGGATCCCACGTGCTGCAGAGCGGCTGGGCCCTTAGGCCATGGCCGCTGAGGCTGTGCGTCCGGAGCCTGTGCTCCACAGCAGGAGAGGCCACAGCAGTGAGAGGCCCGCGTACCGCAAAAAAAAAAAAAAAAAAAAAAAAAAAAAAGATTTCTACTGAATGCATGTTGCTTTTGTATCACTGTAAGTTAGAAAAATAGTAAGTCATCGAAAAATTAAGTCGAACCAACATAAGTCAGGGATTGTCTGCACTTCCAAGTGGTTGCTAGCCCCCCGCAGTGAAAGAAGGACCAACAGAAATACTCTGACTTCCCACGGTGCTGACTCACAAAAAATAGAGATAAGAAGATGTAGGAATGGAAGTTATATTATCATATGAGTGTGTACTATTGCAACAGTTCCTGAAGAACGTGGAGGTATTTAAGATGGTTCTCTGCACAAGAAAATTTGAAATCTTACAGCTCATATATGAAAGAACTTATGGAGCTTCTCTCAAATATGCATATCACCCACACATACAAGTTGGGAAGCTGAAAGAATTTTCTAAGCTACAACAATAAAAAACCCAAATTTTGATCAATCATGTTAAAAGAAAGACTAGAAAGACTAATTGATTTTTTTTTTCTCTAGAAAATAGTGTTACAAAAACTTTGCCATCATGCTAATTGAAGACTATGAAGCCAAAATTTCAGGGAAAAGAGTATTAGGAAGGTGTGTATTTGTCAGTTATTTAGTTAACATTATGTGATTTTCATGGATTATTTATGTTTGTGGTATTGCTAGCTTTTTAATATTTGTAATTTTATGCACTAGAGAATGTGTATCTGCTCCTGTATGTACCCCACATTTGCTTCTTTGAGGATCCTGCCAAGTCTCTTAGAAGAGGCGGTGGGAGTAGATGGATTTCTCTGATGTACAAAGATGCAGGACTGAATTTAGATTTCCTTTTAGATCCTTTGTATTTCAGGAATCTTCTCCATGAAACGAAGAGTTAAGCCTCTCACAGCTTCTTTCTGTTTGTACAGCTCCTTCCCTACTGGCTTTAGAAGAAGCTGGTGGCTCCCAAGGGCTCAGCTTGCTACCTGGAGCCACTCAGGCAATTGACTTGGACTTGTTTGTTCCAGTTGTGCTGATGGATTCCACTATGCATTCATCATTCATTCATTCATCAGCAAAATATTTACTGTTATGTGTAAGGTGACCTCTGCACTCATATATTTTTTCCTTAGAACAAATGCTTTGAGGTTTGTGCAACGGAAGAACTGGCACTGTATGAAAATTTGATTATTTGATTATTTAAGCACATTGTCACTTATCGATATGGGTCTGAAATCTGCAGAAATTTAGAAACTCTTCTGGTATCTTACCTCCTAACCTGGCTTTTCTTGAAATCATACAGATGCCTGATAGCAATTTAGCAATCTCTACCCCAAATATCTTTATTCCAATGGCAGAATCTGAGGGTGTATTTGTGCTAAATGAATCTCCTAATAAAAATGCAATTTATTAACGTGATTTAAAAACTGCCAAATTATTTTGGAAAATAATGTATTGTTGATCAAAACATCTGAATCACAATTTAAGTGGTCAAGTTCTCTATTCCAGGGTAGACATGGTGATTTTGTATGTATGTATGCATGCATGCATGCACATATATATGTGCACACATATATGCATTCATGTGTACATGTGAATTTCATATTTACATACATATACATCTAAATACATAGATATACATATATAGTATATCTAATTACTCTACATGTGCCCTTTGTAAAACTTAAGAATTACTGTACCCATCCTCAGAGGGAATAAGCTATTAAAATATGGTTTAGGACCAACTTAATAGCTTTATTAGAGAAAGAAATATTACCTGTGTCCTATGACCTACGTGGATTTTACTATTTAGGAATACATACACTCGTTTGCTCAGTGGCTTTGTATATTTCCCAAGAGTAGGGCACCAGGTGGTAGGTGCCAACACTAAGCAAAAAATTTGCTCTCCCCTATAAATATTTCAAAGGGGACAACATCAGTCCCCAGTATCCAAATTCTTGTCCAGCTCTGCCCCTAAGCAGGGAGTGAAGGCATATGCTTTAGGTGAGGGACTATCAGAGCCCATCTCTGGCATCCAGGCAGCAAATAGTGGCAAATGAGTCTGAGCTGTGGATCAGCTGGAGGGTAATTGATCATTCTACCCTCTAACCACAGCAGGTGACATCAACCTGTTATCACAATAGCCTAGTCAAAAATGAACAGGAGGTTGTGCCTGTCTCCCAGAATCCCCTCCACGTTGGAGGTGCTCTCCTGTTCACTCTTCCATATACCCTACTGAGAAGATACACAGCTCTACCATGAGGGCCCAAGGGTAACAAATAATTTCTGAAGTTATAGCTTACTGTAAGCTTTCATGCACTTACTCTTCTGAAGAAAATGAATTTACTACATAGAATCACACTCCTCTTAAAATATCCCTGGCTCTCCACAACCTACAGATATATAACAAGCCCAAAAGTACTGATGGACACTGATATATTAAACCATTTCCCCAAAATACCTACAGTGTTTTCATATGAAACAGAAAAAAATCACTAAAGCTATGGTTTGCCAGACAATTACTTTGTCAAATCTCAAGAAATTGCATAATAAATTGTATACATGCATCAAACATGAACAGCAGAGTGTAACAAGCTATGTCTTTCCAGTCCACTTGCTCTTTCATCCAAACAGCAGCTTTTGTTTTCAAGAACAATTCTATATCCCTTTTGAAGGCTTTCATAAAACATGGCTATACATTTATCTATCAAACTAAGTAGAAATAATTGAAACACTTAATATGCACAGTAATAGGGAAACACATGAATAACTTCATTATTAATGTCTATCGATTATTTATGTTTTCAAATAGGCAAATGTAGCTGCTAGTATTTTGATCATGTAAATCTCTGTGTATTTTGGTTTTACCGGTTTATTGGCAAATTTGCAATCCACATTATGGGCATTTTTATTGCTTTACACACTTACTTGACATGTACATAACTGAGGTCAGTTTACCAACTGACTAGTGTTTACTCAATTTGATTACTATGTTACATTTCTGAGCTTAGTTTTCCAAAGGGAAAATTAACTGTACAAGGAAGCCCAGTAAATCTTTACTTAAAAATTCCAAACTTTAGATTGATTTCAGCAGTGAGTTTGTATTGATCTCCAAATCTTTGCGTTCCTAACTAAAAACTAATCTTTATTTCACCTTTTAGTGACTGCAGTCATAAATATGCTCACTCCTACCAATGTAGAGTGGATTAATGGTTATTGGAGATTGGGGCTTCCAACTGAGTCTGGGAAACCTTAACCTTTGGAGGACAACAAGAAGGCACTTACCCCTTGTCAGCTATAATCCGTAGGTCCATTTTTGACATTTACCTGAGTGTTAAAGAGGAAGCAGAGCAAGGACCGGGGAATAAAGCTCTAGAGATTCTGCTTGGCTATTAATCACTCACTGTTAGATTGACTGCTGTGCCTGATCCAGCTACTTCCGGCCATCAGAGTCACCAAAAGGCATGGTCCTTCCACTCCACTTTGGAGCCCAGGTAAACTCCTCCTGGGGAAGACTTTTACCGCCTACCTTTGAGGAGGGGCTTATTGCGTTGTTAAAACCCGTCTGTTATTATTCTTCCAACTTTGCTGTACCGATGGAGCAAACATTTTGGGAAGTGTGTCCAACCCATTTGCAAGATCTAATTATAGAGAATAAAAGAGTGAAAAGGGAACGGAACAGAATTTGTTATCAAGGGGTGATCAGTAACATTCCAGGCAGTGGCGGACAGATGGCTGACAAATGGTAAGGAAGCTGTAAAGCTGGGTTTCTCAAAGCATGGTCCTTGGTACCTCTTGAATCACAATAACCGAATTAGAGTGTGAACTTAGAATCTCCTGGGCACCAGCATCCCAGACTTCAGCAAGAACTCCAACAACATGTTGCCCAAGTGTGACACCCACAGTTGTAATGTGGGTGTGTTTTACCCCTTTATCACTTTCTGTGGTGGAAAGTAAAAATTTTGATTTTCTTGGACCTGATGGCAGACATTACTATTAGGTAACCCAATATCCATATTTTTCTTTCTATTTAATAATGAAGCCTTAATTTTCACCTAAGCTCCTTGTTGCCCAGGTATCATTTCCCAGCCTTCCTCACAGCTAGGCGCAGGAGGGGCTTTTGCGTAGCGCTTATAAAATGTCTCCTTTAAAAATGGGAACATGCCCTTTTTCTTCCTTTTCTCCAATCTGTCACCTAAAATGTGCCTATATTAGCTGGAGCCTCAGCAGCACATCCTGGACCCTGACGACAAGACTGGATTGGTGGGTCAGAGAGCTTGCCAGGGTCTGGGTCCCTGATGGTTTCATGCAACCACCACACTGGTCCTTGACTGCATATGACTGGACCTTTTTTACATGACACAATAAAACCTGAGTGTTTAATCCCTTACTGGGAAAGGGGAGCCACTGTAATTCACAGCTGAACGAGATTACTAACGTACAGACACCATTTAAGACTATGGGTTAACTTCAGACAGAATCCTCCCACTGCAGATGATCCCAACTTTCCCCCCAAAGCGTTATTTTTGACTGTGAGGGTGAAAACTGTGTCTGAACAGAACAGTGACTGTTATGTTTTTGAGCTCTGGAGTCAGAGGGGTACTCCTAGTCCTGCTTCGAATTTCAGAAAGGTATGTGTGTTCCTGCCTCTTGTCCACAGAAAGGTGATAGGTTTGCAGTGGCTAGGTGGCCACAGGGGTTCGAAGGAGGGTGGCAGCCCCAAGGACAGACATGTGTGCAAGAATCTAGATTGCCTGTTAAAGCAATTGATTACTTAGTGGTGCCCTCCATGCTCCATGAAGCTAACCTTTATCAGACTTAAGGCCAAGACTATTACATATGGATGAAATGCAATGTCTTAAGGACATTCGAAGCTTACTTAAAGTGTCCCTTTTACCTTGAGAAGAAGAGATTGTATTTCTTTCCTCCCATTAATGTTTTTATTTTTTGTTTCCAAATGTGATGCTATCAAGTCATTATCTTTGAGTAGTTATAGCATTTCCAACACTTACTGTCAAGACTCTTTAAGATAGCGTGCAAATACAGCAGGCAACGTAAGATTCTCTTTCCTTCACCGATGCTGGCTCAGTTATTGAAATCATTTATTAGAGGGTTTTTTCCGTTTCCCTTTTCTCGCTCATTCTGCTATAAATGCAGTTAAAACTTTTAACATGCTTACCTTTATAGATACATTGATTAATGGGATGGCTATAGATCCACTTGCAGGATAATTTGTTATTAAATTTCACATCCAACATCCAGTGTGACCCTGGTTATGTTAGAACAGGGATTCTCAAAGTGTGGTCCCTGGGCCAGCAGCACCAACATCACCTGAGAACTTGTTAGAAATGCAAATTCTTGGACTCCATCCCAGACCCACTGAATCAGAAACCCTGGAGGTGGGGCTCAGCAATTGGTGTTTTTACAAGCCTTCTAGGTAATTCTGATGCTCATTCAAGTTTGAGAATGAGTGTTTCAGAGTAAGTAAGTCTAGTCATATCTTCAAATCCACACACCAAGAATGCTTAAAAGTTAATATTCCTTAATGTTTCCTCACAAGTGAAATCTTAGAGGGACGCCTACATGTTGGCTGGTAAAATAATATTATTTAATGAATGAACATCTAAATGAATAATATTTAAGTGTGATTTGCCAATGAATTAGGGGGAAAAATCTATGGAATATTAGGCCAAACCAATTTGAATGGAGAGGAAACTTAATGAAAAACACTCCCATTTTCTAATTATATATTAGACACTAAGACATTTGACAAAGGTTAATACTCACTGACTTACAGACGCACTCGAGACTGACTTATTGTCTTCATTTTAATAGAAACACAAACTCAAGATAGCTATGGGTCATACTCATGAGGCCAATCTTCTTTCTGTGTTATTATTAACTACTATTAGATGGGAGAGTATAATTTTTCAAGAACATAAATATAATATTTAGGAATTTGTTTAAACATAAATATAATATTTAGGAATTTGTTTAAGTGATCCTTAAATCCATTTCTAAACTATAATCTAAGTTAGGATATTATGCTCCATTAGTTTACTGAATATGGCTTAAATAGTATTTAAAAAAATTTTATATTAAAATTAAAAATTATCTTTAGAAAATGGGAGAAAATAAAACAAAGAACCTCTTTAAAACAACCTAACACCTAGATAAGTGCTAAGTTTATTAAACTTAGCACTTATTGGCATTAGCCAAATACTTTTACTAATATTCCAGGATTGTCACTCTAACCAAATATTTCAGGGTTTGATAATAGTCTCCCTTAGCTCTGAGACTTTTAAAAAATAGCATCAATCCTAAGACTCTTAATCTTTTTGTAAGCTTTCCAAAAAGAGCAAATCCCAAACACAGTGTTTTGAAGCAAACTTCTGATAAAGAATTTGGAGCATTTTCAATAAGAATAACTTAAAATTAAATTCCCAAGAGTGTGCTTTAGTGGAAAAGATTCAAGCTTTGGAGTTAGAAAACTAGGCTTGAGATCCACCTCTGTAATTGACTAGCTCTAAGGCCAAGTTATGTATCGCACTGAGCCTCAGTTTCCTCATCTGTAAATTGGGAGTGATATTAATACCTGCCTCATAGAGTTTTTGTTAATATCAGACAGAACTATGTGTGTTGATTTTCCAGCCTAGAGACTGGCAAATAGAAAGTCCTTGATATAGACTATCTCTCATTATTATGAAAGAAAATGCAAATGTACATGAAATAATTGGTAAAACATAAAAGAATGCATAAACGTTGGTTGATATTTTTGCCAGAAACAAAGTAAAACAATTATAGTTAGAGGATCACACCAAGCACACATTTGGGAAATTCAAACCAGTTTGACTACATGACTTTCTTCAGTTGGTGCACTAAAGACTCACACCAAATCTGAGGAAATACCAAGGTCCTCCACTAACTGATAGGAGAGAAAGCATTCATTACACAATTCCCTAGTAATTCCAAAGAAGTGTTCTTGAATTCTGGTATGCTAAAAGACAAGTAACTAAACAGGCACATCCAGATAGCCTACAAGTCTTTCAGCAACATGACTGTGGCATTGAGTTTTTTAAGAGAAAAATAAAGATGACAAAGAAAGTGAGTGACAGTGTCCAAATATGATCTTGCCTTAGGTTCTTAGGTAATTTCCACATCACCATTCTCTACTTCCCCTAAAGGAACAATAATAAAATAAGGGTAAACTGGTATCACCCTGGAAGACAACTGCCCCAATATCCTTCAACTCAGTGAACCCTAGTCTTTCCTAAACACTTCCGAAGTGTAGTGTGCTGGGATTTTAAAGATGAAGGAAATACAGTATCTGCGCTCGAACTGTTCAGTAATCCAACTCTGCAGGACTTAAGAGAAGGACAGGTAATTGTTGAACTGAGTAATTATTGAAAGTAATCAGGCGAGTGAGAATAGCAGACAAAGCACCAGCTGAAATACACTCACCTAGAGGAACTTTCATGACAAACTTATACAGTTATGCACACCTTATAAATAATACCACAAGTAAACCAGTCAGAGAAGGCTCAAAGGCAAGGATGCAGAGCTTCTAACAGCTCTGAGGGCCTCAAGTTTTTTGTAGTTATAAACACAAGACATTATTTGTATACAGCAGCAGTTCTTAAAATGTGATCCATAGACCCTTGGGGGTGCCAGAAATACTTTCAGAGAGTTCATGAGGTCAAAACTATTTTTATAATAATACAAAGATGTTATCTTCATGTTTTTCTGTGTTAACATTTGTACTGATGGTGGAAAAGCAATGTGGGTAAAACTGCTGGTGTCTTGAATCAAGGCAGTGACAACAAACTGAAATCATAGTTATTATATTCTTAAATGCTATGTACTTCCAGTCTTAAAATATTGTCAGTTTCACTTAAGAACATATTTGATAAAGCAACAAAAATATTAATTTTATTGGATCTTCACCTTTAATACATATTGTTTAAATAATATGCATGACAAAATGGGAAGTTCTCCTGTATAGCAAAGTATAATGATTGTCCTAAGGAAAAGTTCTTGTGCAACTGTTTGAGTTACAAGCTAAACTAGACATTTTTTTCATGGAATGTGACTCGACTTGAAAGAATGATTGACAGGTATTTTCAGACTTGGATATATGGCAGAAATTCTCTAGACAATGAATTTCGAGAAAAGCAACTGACAGTATTTATTGCCAAGGATGAAATTTGAGCTTTCCAGTGAAAAATAAAATCTTGCAAAACCTGTATTCACCACCATGAACTTGATTTAAACACTTATCTAATGCAATTGGTTGTACTATTAATGGATAATATTTTTAAAAATATTGTATAATGATATATGTCAACATTTAGAAACTTTGTATAATTCAGTGAGGTAATATTTTCCCAATACAAATGTTTGATGACACAGAATCATACATGGGTAAAGGATTCATGAAAAATTTGAGGCAGACCAATGGATTTTAATGTACCAGAATACAAAAGTTAATTAGTATGACTTCATACACTGCAACTGATTATAGGGAGATATCACTTGCTGAGTTTTGATGTAATATGAAAAAAGAATATCTAAAATTAGCTGAAATGGCTACAAAAATGCCCTCTCTTTTATAACTACATGTCTGTCTGGGTCTGGATTTTCATATGTTCCTATCAGAGCAACATATTACAACAAACTGAACGCAGAAGCAGGCATAAGAATCTGGTTGTCATCTATTAAGCCAGACATTAACATGATTTGCAAACATATACAAAAATGCCACAGTTCTCACTAATTTTCATTTGTTTTGGATAATACAGTTACTTTTCCTAAATTGTGATTTATTCTAACATGTAACAGGCTTATCATTTTAAATGAATTACAAATATATTTTTGAAGTGTCTGCTTTTTCATTTCTGGTTATCAATAGGTGTAAATCATGTAACTAAAAATCTCTTTGGAGTACTCAATATTTTTTAAAGAGTGTACAAGTTTCCTGAAGAAAAATGTGTGAGAATCACTAATGTGGAGTATAAGAAAATGACTCTTGGTAAACATTTTGATTTCTCACTCACACTGTCTGAGGAAGATCTCACAATCATGGCCAAATGTCACATTTGAGCACGAAAGAAAAAGGTTAACATTGCTGTGTTGAATGTCATTGGGGATCCCTGTGGATGATGGTGGGGATCATTAATGGACTTCCTGAAGATTCACAAGAAGTGACTCTCCCTACAAGCAAGTCCCTCTGGTAGAATTCTCAGGGCATTTATTCTCTGAAGGCCAAAATACTTCTAGCACTGGAGCATAAGGTACTTTGATTTTGTGATACCCCAGGATGTAAAAAAAATGATCTCAGTGGATGATTATTTTTTAAAAAAACTTTGCTTCAAATAATTTTACTTTGCTTTAGTTTTTCAAAAGTTTATAAAGAGTGAGCTTATGATTTTTTTTATAGATGTGTGTGTGTATGTGTGTATGTGTGTGTGTGTGTGTAAATATGGTGTCTAAAATTTACTAGCTGAGGGGTATGGACCTTTAAAACATTAAAAGGCATTCCAGGGCTTCCCTGGTGGCGCAGTGGTTGAGAGTCCGCCTGCCGATGCAGGGGACACAGATTCGTGCCCCAGTCCGGGAAGATCCCACATGCTGCGGAGCGGCTGGGCCCGTGAGCCATGACCGCTGAGCCTGTGCTCCGCAGCGGGAGAGGCCACAACGAGAGGCCTGCGTACAGTGGAAAAAAAAAAAAAAAAAAAAAAAAAGGCATTCCATAGCTGTAGGGACAATGCTCATGATAAGAACCAATATAATCATAACTCTAGCTCACTTGTTACACTTTCCCTTCAATTCTAGCCACTTTATTCTTCTGTTTTTCCTCTCCCTTCCCAGCGAGGTTCTCGCTCGGTACCCTTATTGTAATTGACTCCCCCACGCTCTGTCCCTTTTTATTAAGCACCAGAATGTCAGCTAGGTAGCCAAACGATGTTACTGAACTCTGCACGGAGCATCGCACACACTCATATTTAAAGGTATCCATGAGCAAGGGAAGCCTCGTGCTGAGCCAGGAGTAGGTCACAAGGAGTCAGAAAGCCTCTCTTTTTGTCAGTCCCTACAGATGCCCGCATTTCCTCTTAGAACAAAATCCCTTCAGTTTCAGGTTGAAAACACGGGGGAAAATGCAAATACCTTCAATGTGGTAATAGAGCGTTTGTATCCTACTGTGAATGAAGAGCTCCAGGATCTGTTCAGCAGGGATCCGGAAGGAGAGGCTGGCAGAGGTTCCTCCCATGGGGAAGGGAGCTGAAGGATGAGAGGGCCCGAAACACCAACATTAGTTTCCCCAGGAGTCCATGTAGGGTGGTGGCAGGCGTGCTGCCAGCTAGACCTGGGTTTGAATCCCTGTCCTCCCACTCACTTACCAGCTGGGTGACTTGAGGAGATCTACTTAGTCTCATGTAGCATCAACCTCCTCATGGCATAAATGAGGACAATTGTACCTCCCTCGCAGGGCTGAGTGAAGATTCGGTGAGTGCAAACGTGTGACATGCCTGGAACACAGTAGGTGTCCAATACATGCCAATTTTCTTTCCTTATTTTATCGGTTTTCATGCATGTTTTGAGATTTGTTACCTTTTAAACGGACAAATGGACCCATTTTTCAGGGACCAACCGGACATTTTCTAAACCCTTCCCCATGCCCCTAATGAGTTTACCTGTTTTAAGATGTCTCACAGTATCTAACAGAGACCGCTATCAAAAGCTTTCTTTTTTAAAAAAGGCAAAGAATAGAGTGTTCATTCTCTTCTCCCGTCTTCATGGTCAGTTGTGTCTTCCAGAAATTCCAAGAAGTTAGTGAGGCCTGACCTTCCTCTTTTTCTTCTTCCTTTTTGTAAAGCATGCCAGCAATCTTTAATCATGCTGCGATTTCTAAATGCCACCCAGGTTTGCTCCTGAAGCATTTTCAAACAAAGATTTAACCCACAGACACACAAATAGCTGATGTACTTTCCGGAGACTCAGAAGCATTTTGTTTTGCAAGAATTAATATTTGTTAGTTTTCTCTTTTTATTTCCATATTTATTTCTAGAGAGAAACATTTCCTTTTGTTATAGATTTTCATAAAAATTCAGTCCTAATTATAGGGAGTTTTTGGTACTGACTTTTGTTGGGGTGATTAACACACAAAGCATTTTAGAACATTTTTTTTTTCTAAAAGAAAAAGAGTAGAGGGACTTCCCTGGTGGTGCAGTGGTTAAGAATCTGCCTGCCAATTCAGGGGACATGGGTTCGAGCCCTGGTCCGGGAAGATCCCACGTGCTGCGGAGCAGCTAAGCCCGTGCGCCACAGCTACTGAGCCCACGTGCCACAACTACTGAAGCCTATGATCCTAGAGCCTGTGTTCTGCAACAAGAGAAGCCACTGCAATGAGAAGCCCGTGCACCGCAACAAAGAATAGCCCCCATTTGCGGCAACTAGAGAAAGCCCATAGGCAGCAATGAAGACCCAACGCAGCCAAAAATAAATAAATTTATTTTTTTTAAAAAAAGAGTAGATATGTAAAGTGCACAGAGTTGACCTATTAGCTGCTTCCTAGGTCACCCAGTTTTCACCTGATTAAAACTAATTTGCTGGAAAAGTTCACTGTTTGAAATGAGAAGATTTGGAAAGGAAGATTAGTAAAGAGAAAATAAGCTGAAATATTGCTCTAAATACTATTGGAGATCATGCTGTTGACCCACCTTCCTAAATGTTTAAAGCTAGCCATCCAGTCACTCTGACGGAAGATGAGGGCAGTTAAGAGAGTTAGAGCCAGACAAATGCATGTGGACACAGCCAAGACGAAAACATCCAACAGCCAACTGCCAAAAAGTCTAGAGCACGGGCTTTCATCAGAAATGCGAGGAGACCTTAGAAAAGCAAAGTTCCCAACAGATTGTTTCTTTGCAGTGACATTTCTCTGCCCTACCTGCTTTGATGTAGTGATGATGATACCAGAAGTGATGGTGAAAAAAGACAACAGTACAGTTCCCAAGGGCGGTCTTAGGATGAGTAATATGGTAAATTGAGCTGCAAAATAAATGCAATAATCCCAGAGACATATAGGAAGTAAAAAATGGCGAAAGCACCACTTAAAAGAGTTCTCTATGTTTGAATGGTATTTGTTCCTTGGTTGACAAAAAATCTGGATCCTTTTATCTGATAAAATATTTACAAGAAGTTCTTTACTGTTGAGACCCAGGGGTGTCTTGTCCATTTACAAGAAGCTCTTTACTGTTGAGACCCAGGGGTGTCTTGTCCATTTTGCCTTACATACCCCTCCTTTCCTGAGCGATGGTCAGATGAAAATGCTGGAGTGAACTGAGACGATGTACGATGCACGATAAAACAAAAACATTCAATGTGGCATTCAATGATGAAGATATAATCAGCTGGACCTGGTGCCTGATGTGGTCAATTTCTTTTGCATTTTCTCCTACCTTAGATTTCTGTTTTAGTGATTTACTTCCATTCCTTTCAGATCCCCAGTGCATGCAGTGGAAATCCTCCTTAAGCATTCCTCTTTCTCTTTTTTCCCTCCCAATATATTGCATGCTTCCTTTACCCTGTGAGAAATAGGTCTGGCTGTTTTGAGGTGGCTTTCCCAAAGCATAGTGGGAATATCTTGTTCTTTGTTGAACTTCTTACAAGGTTTCCTCTTCATCACGCCCAACGTGCTGTTTGCAAAACATACCACAAATAACCATCCATCACTTTACCTCGTCGTATCATTGCACCTTATTTCTTCTCCTCTAGGTGAGTGAAAATTATGATCTGACTGAGACCATAATCATTGCTGATCAGTACTTGGCCTCCTACAGAGGTCCATGCAAGCACATGGGCTTTTTGTAAGATGCCTCTGAGCAGATATCAGACGGAGCTCCCTCCCCCATCACCTTCTCGCTGCTGAAAAACTTAATAACTTGGTATTGTTCAGCGAGTCACTCAAGCGAGCAGAGTGGAATTCTACCTGTTCCTCAAGGTAAAGTATCTGCTAGGCTGCTGCAAAGACTGTTAGGCATTCATAGCTCTTTCTACGTGTTAAACGCTCATGGTTAGGTGAATGCAAACCTTGAGTGAAAGCTTGGTAACTTCCTGTGTTTGTCTGAAATCATGCACAAATGAAGCCAGTGTGCAAAGAAGAGCTCAACAAATACATTCCTCTTTTTCGGTGGCCATTTTCTAACTCTATTTTTTTTTCCACCAGGAGAGAAATGACCTGGAAACAGATTAGACACACAAGGAGCTGAAAACTTTAAAGTAAACTTTCACAAATGCTACTACACAGTTTCATAAATGATCACTAAAGGTTTTTTTCAAACATTGGTTGTAATTTCTACTAGGTGTCACAACCCAGTGAGCCATTAAAAGTGAACCGGCTCACTGAACCGAACTGAACAGATGGAATTCCACCCTTGCTCTGCTTGAAAGGCTCCACAAGCAATACAAAGTCTTCTTTTAAGTCCCCTCCTCTGTAGTTGCTTACCTCACCAATGCAAACACGTGGGGAGCTCTCAGGATGGAACATGGCCCCTCAGCTCTTTGTTCGGTTGTGTGGTATTTTTGTTCAAGCAGAAGGGAAGGCAGTCCATTTTGAAACCCTCAGGGACACCCCCATCATTTTCAAAGTCCCAATGTTATTTTCCATTTGTTTCCAAGTGTATGTTAGTAGTTGAATGTTTTGTTCTCTTTTAATGCTGCCCTGAGTTGTCATTCACTTTAATCTGTGCAGATACAGATATACCTTGAAAGACCGTGTGTGTGTGTGTGTGTGTGTGTGTGTGTGTGTGAGTGTGTGTGAGAGAGAGAGAATAGGCCTGAACAACATGGACTATTGTGTTACTCTCTTCGCCTGACTTTATTCTTTTCAGGAACTGCAGATGAATGCCAGACCACAAGACAGATTTCAGTCCTTTCTTGGCTTCTAAAATCCTGACAGCACAGGGAAGGGAAACTGATATAGATGGTTATAGACATGCATTGCTAATCAAAGTGCCAAAGATCCTCTTAGGGGACCAAGAGATCAAAAGGCTGTTTGCAGTCAATTCATTAAGCATTAGCCAATCAATTAGTTAATTCAATATATATGTATGAGGGCTAACTAGTGTCAGGCATTATACTGCACGTTGTGTGGGAGCTAAAACGGAACAAAGTTCAAGTCTCTGTTTTCCCGGAGACTGTAATTTAGGAGCAATAAGCCCGTCAGAGACAATTATGCATTTGAAAATACATGCCATCCAAGTGGCTCCTTGATTTCTATACTCTGTTCCCCTTCCTATTTTGACTCATAACTGGTGCCATGGTCTGTTGACACATGATCAGCATGTCAATATCTTCAGCATTGGGATTTTGTAGATACGTTCATTTTCAAGGCTTATGTTTTGTAAAGCTTTAAACTTTTTTTGCTTCTTTGAATATCAGACCATTTCTTCAAAGCATGTTCTAATAGTGTTCGGGAGACAATGGACCAGAGATAAAGCCAGAGGGGCCAGGATTGGGAGTTTGGGTAGGCACAAAAGGTACTGGCAGGTGGATTGTTGATTAATTCCAGAGAGGTCAGCTGAGGGAGATATTTGCAAGTAAGAGGACCAGAAACCAGGGAGACAGGCATTAGGGATCAGATACTGAGGTTAGGATTCCGGAACACACAAGGTCAGGGGGTGAAAAAGAAGTTTTTGGCAACATGGGGTCATGAGTCCAGGTCAAAACCCCTCAACAACAAGAGATTAGGAGCCATTCAAAAGGTCTGAATAATAGGCATAGGATATAAACAGAAAGCATGAGTTTGATGTTGAATGATCCTGTGGCTCTCAGTCCTTCACATGGCTCTGAACTAAGACTAGAGCTGGTTAAAGGGACAGGCTTGTCTGAGTCTGCAAGAAGATAGTTTCTGGATTAGATGAAGGATAGGGCAGAGAATTAAGTATTAAAATACAGTCTTGGAAAGCTGTTGGCAAATCTGGATTTCTGAGTTTATATATTCCTATACTAAACCTCGCAAAGCCATGGTTTCTTTAAGTGTAAAATAAGAATGACACCTATTTCAGGGTGCAAAATATTCAACATTGAAAAATAATAGAGGCAAAATTATTATTTGTTCACATTATTTTTATTATCACAATCCTCATTAATACCGACCTGGATTTTTTATTCAGGAATTTTATCCCTTTCCCTTTCAGAATGCAATATTATATTATACAAAGTTAATAGCTTGACTATTCCCATTGATTTTTTTCTTCCCAGTGACTCAATCTCCTTTCAGGAAGTCTTTGCTTGTTTTGTTTATTAGGCCTGATAAGCAGCAATAACACTTATGAGGAAATGTATTGAAATATCCTATATAAAATACATATTTATAATATATTTAAAAACCCTGTATAAAATCTTTCTAAGCTCACACTCAGAGTTGCTCATCTAGTAACATTGATTGAAGGTCCAGGAGTTAGACTGTAAGTCTAGGGAGAGCAAATCTAAATCCTTCTCTATCTTGTTCTAAGTATGACTCATCATGGGGCAAACATTTTACATTGTCACCTACCCCAACACCACACAAAAATGAGTTCTTAAAGGATTCTGTATATTTCCTATATGGAAATAGAGTTAATAAGGTTTTCTTTTGTGTGTGTAGTTAGGACTTAAAATAATGGATTTTCACTGTGGAATAGTTTAGAAAATATTTTAATTTAAATATTATTTTAACTACTCCCCATGAGTTGTTATGGAAAAAACAACCATATGTGGAAGACTCCTGAGGCAGAAACTGATGAATACCATTACAAAGGAAAAAAATCAGTTTTCTTCCCTGTTCATACTGGGCTTCCATAACACTTTCTTTAAAATATTAAAATAACATCAAATAAAGGGCAAGAGCCTTGCTTTCTAGCCCAGATCGGAGCCTGCATTTTCATAAGCTCTTGAGAAATACTTTTGAATGTGACTTTCTCTTTTTCCATCATGTTTGCTTGCATTCTCATTCTTGCTGCTTATTCCTTCCCACTGCCAGATCTTCAATAACATTGCTCAAGCCCAATTCTGAACCCTTACTTATTTATATTGCCTATATGTTAGTGTCACATGGAGTGTGAGATTAACTTGGATCCTGGTGACAAAAGGCATTGTCCTAAAAGCTACCATTAGTCTGTGACTGGCTCCACAATCAGACAAAATAACAAAATTCATTCATCTATTGATTAACTAAGGTTATCTCAGAATTTTATGCTTTTACTTGGGGGACAATGGAGCTGTAGTAAACTGGTTCCATGGGCATTTTCTCAGTGCTTGATGTGGGGTTGGCAATATCTTTACACTTGTAGATTTTCCCCACCCCACGGGCTTTGGGCTGAAGGGCAGAGTAGTGAGAAGTCTTATGTCTCCTTTCAGGATTGGTGCAGGCATTGCAAGGTCTAAGAGTGGATGGACACTTAGGAAGGAAGGAGCCAGGTGTACTATGCTCAAGCCACACTCTACTGTGCAGAGTTCCTTCCTCAACACATCTTACAGTATCTTAGCCCCATGCTGTCATCGCTGGAATGCCTACTTCTAATCCCTCATTTGCTTCCTTCAAGTTCAGATATTGTCTCCCTTGCAACACTTTCTCACGCACCTATTTGCTTCAGCTCTGAACAAATTTAATTGCACATTTCTCTGTACTTTCGTAGCAGTTATTTATGAATCTGTCTCCTCCACTCATCCGTGAGCCTCTTCACAAGAGGTTCTATCTAATCTTATTCATCTTTGGAAGGCAGAGTGAGTTGGTGGTTAAGAATATGGACTCTGGAGTTAGAAGCTTTGGGTGAAACTTCCGCTTCTCCACTTACTGCGTGAGAAGATGTTTAGCAACTCTGAGTCATAGTTTCGATATCTGTAAAATGGCTGTTTGTTACACTATGGAAGTTGCTTTCATAATTTAAAAAAATCCATGTAAAATACTTGGTACGTAGTAAGCCCTCAAGTACCATGACCACTGATGGATTATATTATTTTATATACTTAGTGTTCAGCAGTGTCTGGCTCACAGCAAGGCTGCAGTACATGTTCTATTTCCCTTAACTCATGTCATCCTTAGACCGCATGGTAAAAAATTATGACTTCAAGAGGCAGCTTATATATTTCTTTCACTAAAGGATGGGAGGGACTGAGGATGGAAACTTTCTGTGGAAGACAGTGAAAAGGAAATGAAAACTGAAGCACTAAAACCTGAACTCATTTTTAACATTGCCAAGAGTATCACCAAGCTAAGAGATCGGGGAGTTACAGACCCTCAGTTCCAACTTTTGGTTGGCTTCTCATTCACTATATGAATCTAGAATCATCTTTTGACATTTTTTTTGTAGCTCTGTTTTAATACACATAAAACTGATACTCAGTGCTAACTTGCCTTCTCTAGATGTAAAGCAAGCAGAGCACAACACTCAGCCAACTTTATTATCAGTCTCCTCCTGCTCTTACAGCAGGGAAACTGAGATACAAGTCTGGGGACTTGATCAAGGTCACAGTCAGTGGCAGAACAAAATTAAAATTCATGTTCCCAGAGTCCTTTCCATGCCATTGCTTCACCTACTGACCCATGGTGCTCTACCAAGAAATACTTCTGATTAAGTGAACTTTCAGGTTTCAATAACACAAAACCTTGGCAAGGACTTTAGGTAACAAGCTCATATCATATACTCCAGTTACTTTTTGGCAAGAACTGGTTGTCTCATATATACGTTGAGTTAATTGCCTCGTACAGGCCAACACAAGAAAATGGTGTGTTTTCAAGGTTGAAACAAGAGTACAAGAGCTTAATAAAGTCTTTGTTTGAAAAATAAGGAGGGCAAATGACAGACACCTTCCTTATAGACTGTACAGTCCACTATCAGGAACCACAACCGTTTTTGGTCACTGCTGTGGTTTCAGAGCCTAGCACAGTGCCTGCATATGATATATGTTCAATTGATATGGAATAAATGAGTGAACGAATACCTCAATGGAATTGAGGAAATTCCATTTCCTCAGTGGAAACCTCAATACTTCAAGTGTAGTTGAATAACTTCCCATACTTTGATGCAATATTACCCTAAACTAATATGGTGGATTTTCCTATATCCAGTGTTTTTAAAAAAATTTGGTGTGCGTATATGTAATAGGATGTTAAAATTTTTGAGCAAGTTTTCACAAGACAATAGATGTGGCACAGCAAAGTGAGGTGCTGGATCAAAATGTGTGTGCTTTAAAGCAGGAGGTTAAGAGCTGGTTTCACAGACTTGGAGCTTGACACTAGGGGGACACTGACCCACATGGAGAACGTAACAGTGTTAAGAGAAAGGAAAGGAGAGAGCACTTTGAGGACTGTTTCTCAGAGAACACTGCATTGACAGCCTCCTCTTCCCCTAAGGGAAGGCGGCTGGAGACGTACCTGTCCTCACACAGAGTAAGGAAGAATGTCAAGGATCACTTGGTGAGCTTGTGATCCTTCCTCTGATTTTGACCCCAGAGTGGACAGAGTCTGATTTCAGCCCAGGAAATCAGGGAGTAGATAAGATGTGTTAGAAAGATGGTTGAGCAACTGTCTCTGTTGCATCCAGAAAGTAATTTCTCTCTCTTGCCAGAAGTTCAAAGAGGCAAACCCCAGGGACCAGAGACAGATTTGATGTACGAATGACCTGATGTACGAATGTACTGAAGCCATTTTATGTCTTGGGAAAGAAACTGGCTTAGAAGAGGCAATGGGGCTCCAGCAGAGAAAAATCTCTATGGAATGGACCATCTGAGAACTGGGGCCCAGGTGGGGCATTAGGGGAGGGCAGTTCAAGGTGAAGCATAAACTAGAGATAGAGTTGGAGGGGGCCGGTAGGGGACTTGCCAAATTTAGCTACTATAACCTCCATGAGAGAAGGAGTGAGCTTAGACATCTTCCAGACACAGGTAACATAAAGTAGCATAAAGTCAGGTTATAGCAATACCAATTCACGAAAGAAACTTCCCTGTCACCTTTCTGCTTTCTAACCCCCTATGTGGCAACCCAGGAGGGGTTAGAAACCATAGCCAATGAGCAGGGCAGGAGGAGTAGAAGAATGATTCTGGACAAAGAAGAAGAGTGTGCTGCCCTCTAGGTGGCAGGCAGCTCTCCTGAAACTGGCCCAGCTGGTGGACGGGAGAGAATTTAACCCTAAATCAAGTTCAGAATTTTGCTAATTACCAGCTGTGAGCATCTGACTATTGATTTGAGACTCTTTTGAACCTAAGGTTAATTTAAAAGCATCTATTTCTAAATAGTAAACACAAAAGTAAAGGGACGTTTTGAAGAGGGAATTTAATGGCGGGGGAAACTTTCCCCCATTACGTACATTTTAAAGAGGGAGGGGAGATTAAAATAAAGTTACATTTGGGTTATACCTCATAAGCTGAGCATGGTAAAAATAGCAGATAGAGTTCTCTTGACTTCATTTTGTATGTCCTTTTGTAAGCTTGGACAGAGCCTTCATATTAAAAATATACAATTTTGTTAGCACCCATGGGGACGCTGCCTACATTTTAAGGGCACAGATCTGGGGAGGCGGCCATGGTTTACCAGCCCTACTCCCTGGATGCCAGATTAGTAAGAACACGTCAGTCTGGCTGGAATCAGAAGAAATGGCTTGAAAGAGAATTAGAAATCATTTGGTCTTACCCATCTAATGCCTGCATTTTCTCCATTATACACTGGGAAAAAAAAAAAAAGGCCAATCCACTGATGATCTTATTTTGTATTTTAGAGATACCCTAAGCTGGATTAGTGTCTACCAGCTGGTGAAAAGCACTTCCTATATTGCAATTCGTGCATATGTTTTATTCTCTCAAGATTTCTCAAGTCCATTTCTACTCCTCCATCTTTCCCACTGGCCCATCAGACTTTAAGAGTTGACCTGGCAATGGAGATACTATTATCTTGGTAGAAGTAAGAAGAAAGCGAGAAGGGACAACTAATGTCTGATACACTGTTGGTCATGGAAACGAAGGGGGATCAAGGGAGTGGAAGTGATGTTTATTGAGCAGCTACCCAATGCTGTGTGCCATGCAAGTGCTTTCACACGACTGAGCTGACTTTCTGTGAACAATAGTTCCATTAAAGTAGATATTATTGGGGCTTCCCTGGTGGCACGGTGGTTGAGAGCCCGCCTGCCGATGCAGGGGACACGGGTTCATGCCCCGGTCCAGGAAGATCCCACATGCCGCGGAGCGGCTGGGCCCGTGACCCATGGCCGCTGAGCCTGCGCGTCTGGAACCTGTGCTCCGCAACGGGAGAGGCCACAACAGTGAGAGGCCCGCGTACCACACACACACACAAAAAGTAGGTATTATTGTACATACATTAGATAGAAAATGAGAGAAGTGACTTGCTTAGCATCGTGAATTCAGGACAGTCATATCCAAAATCCCTGTTCTTTCTGCAATCCTATACAGCTTCCTTTGAAACTACATTTTAAAATACATTTTTGAATTTTGCTTGTGACTTCTCTCTTTCTTTTTAATCTCCAGACTCTAATCCCATATCAAAGCTGATAGTATTTTTAAATAATGAAGTTGTTTTTGATTTCCATTACTACATTTTTATGAGACTACATTAACTTCTGTTGTTAGAATTGAATTTCAGGATAGCAAATGTCATATGTTCTTTCTCAGCACTGTATACCTTTCCATTATAGTACACAACCGTTGATTCCAATCAACTTTTTTTTTAACTCATTCCACATTTCCAATATTTTTATATTTCTATTACCATTCACAAATATTCTCAGAAGTATGTTCCAATCTGGTGATATTATGATAACTTTCCCCTAGGGGTTTATTAGCTTCCATGTTGCAGTATTCATTTCACCTATTTTCATTTCCTTGGACTAAGTCCAGAATAGCCCCTGGTCCTGTTGATTGCTTCACAAGCTATGTGAGGGAACATTTTTGCAATGCACTCAGAGACAAGCATCCATTTGATTCCATTCCTGTGATCTATCAGTCATTGTCAGGGGATTGAAATTACATCACATTGACTACTTTTATTTCTCTAAAGCCCCCCCATTTTTTTCCTGCTCATTTCCTAGCTTTCTGTTATAGGAAAACATATCTCTTCACATTAATAGCTGTTTTTATGAATTTGACTCGTTTATAGACAAGTGGCCTTTCTATGTGGCATGACTTTTTTTTTTTTTTAACCAACTGGACCAGGAATCCCAACTTGAGCCCATATAGCATTTACCAAGATTTTGACATGTCTCTGAAGATAGAGCTGCCAAAAGCTGGGCTGTTGCCCTCTAGGATAAACTAACTCTTAGGAAAGAACTCCTCCTGAGGAGGCTCAAGGGCAATAGGTAAATTTCAAGTCAGAGGAGAAAATCCTAATATGGCAATTGTGCTTGTCATGTGAAGGGTCCAGTAGGCTGACCACCAGGACATAAACCTGAGTCCTTAGGGTTGAGGGACATGGAAAAAGAAGACCAAGGGAAAATAAAACGTGCAATTTCTCCACTTCTAAGGGATGATAAAAACACAGGGTATAAGTAGCATTGATATTAGTGGCCATGGTGTTGACTGCCATATGGTGAAGGAGGAGAAGTTGTACTGTCCTAGAAGTGGCAGCGCTGGAGAGAGCAGTACAGTGGGGCTGACAGTGGTGGCTGTGATAACAGCAGTGTCTCAGTGTCCTTTTAGAGCTCTCAAAATTGGATACTTGAAACACTGTCACATGTATTGGCATCAGTGATGGCAGAGCTTCTGATGGGTAGCAATGAAGCTGGAGGTGATGCCATTATAACACTATAAGCCTTTGAGAAAGGGGGAGGACTGGACATCCTGATAGCCCAATGAGACATTACCTGGCAATTTCCAGAACTATTTGCTAGCTTGAGCAGAGAGGGTAACATTCCTGAAAAGCAGGTGGTGTGGAGTTGGAGAAATACTGTTTTGTAGCTTTTGTGACCATTTTATTAGCCCCAGGCTGATATGGCCTAAGAAACACAAGAAAGAATAAGAGTAACCTCAATGAGAAGTAACACTATGTTCCAGGTGCTGTTTCATTCCTCACAACAATACTATGAGGCGATACTAGAGGTGACACTGTTATTGCCCCCATTTTAGAGATGATACATTTGAGATACTGAGAAATCAAGTAACTTTTCCAAGTTCATATAAGGAGTAAGTGCTGATCTTCAATACAACTTAGGAAGTCTAGCTCCAAAGCTATACTTTTAGCGATCTTAAGACACTGTGGGACCTCATTACTTTAGTCTCAAGATGTAAATACAATTTTAATATGATTTTTGAAGATTTTTTTGAGGGCTAGTGAAATTCCTTTAAGAAAAACAATCAAAATTCAAGATCGGAAAAGGTATATTAAATTAAAGAAGAAATATTGCATTTAATAACTAATATACTTTTATTATAAAATAAGATTCTTTCTCCTCCTGTTTATCTTAGCCTCCCAATTATGTTGCATTTTTTTCTCGCATTTCTTTTAGATTTTTCTTTCTCTTACTGTTGCCACTGCCCTAGACCAGACCCTCATCACATCATGGCTGGACAATTACAATGATGCCCCCAAAAGATACCCTGACTCTTCTCTCACTTCTCCAGTTTACTTAATACTGCATTAGATAAATGTTACTAAAACAGCAACCACTTGTAACCTGTTCAGAAGTATTTGTTGGCTCTGAGTAGCTAGAAAATAAATCCTATACTTTTTAGCCTGGAGTACATACATCTTCCCTATATGTTTCCTTAGCTCAAAATACTCCCCCCCCCAAAGTGGTCCCCAAACATATCCTTGGTACTTTTCATCTGCTGGAATTACAGCAAAGTACACTCATACTGCAAGACGTGTTCAAAGCTTACACCTTTTGTAAAATTCCACTCAATTAGAGCCTCCTGGCACTTACTATATCTCTGTGTGAATTGCTATAAAAAGACCTCTGCTCTCTGCTCCGAAGCAGGCTGCAGGAGGGCAGAGGGCTTGGTGAGCAGAGCTGGGTTGGATTTCAGCTGCCCCGTCCCCAATCCACCTGGGCTTTTCATGCAGAACACAAATGTTCTTCCACAAATGGTGGCCCTGTCTACCGTCTCCCCCCAGCCCCCCAGAAAGGGCCCACCCTGCCCCCAATTCCTAAAGCAGTGATTGCCTCTACAATTCATTAGGCAATTAATCACGTATTATTTGGTGACATCTCTTCAACTGTGGTTTTAAAAATTCTTTTATCAATATTTTAATGTTTAATGTGTTACTGTCTTAACTCCTCAGAATATTCCGTCTTGAGGGCAGGATTAATATAGTATATTTCTTTGTGGTTCTCAGAATATACAACACAGTGTCTTATGTTGTAGGAACTCAAACATGATGTTTGTTGATTTTACTTGAATTGTTTTTATGCAAATACACATAGCTAATTACAAATGAAGCATGAATTTGTTGGGATTAATGATCAACAATTGGCTGTCCATCCTAAGCTGAAAAAGATAACGTTTCCACCAACACACATACACACACACACACACACATGCACACACCCCACAGTTGTACTTTATTTTTATTATTTATCTTTTACATTTTGGTTTATTGAATTATACACAACTGCAAGTAGAGAGAATTATTCTTGTTCTTTGGTTTACATTGAATGCCATATGGCTGTTCATTATAGTTAGGCTTTTCAACATAATTATTTTGCCAACAACTATTTATAAACTCAAAGTACTTCAGGGGAAACAAAGATGAAAACATTTCAGTCTCTGCCGTCAATAAGATTTAATTCTGAGTGGAAGAAAACATTCATTAACAAATACAATGTTAGTAAAACAGATGCAAGTTCCATAAAAGCAGTATAGGAAATGTGAATTAGGTGTTTGGAGAAGCCAAGAAGCTCTAGCATTTGCCTTTGGACTGGAGCTTGCAGTAGGGCAAACAGGTTAATGCAGTCCTATTGGTTTGAAAGGAGCACTCCAGGCAGAGGCAAGGTGTGGAAAAATGAAAGTTGAAGAAGTGTCCTCGGAATCACAAAATTTTTTGTTTGGTGTAAAGTATCCTTGTGTACCACCTTCACAATGCCACATCTATGGCTCCCACTCCCTACATATCTAATTTCTGCGGTCTGCCTGAAGTGGATTATCACAGAATTACCAGTTTCAAACCTCAGTAATGATACCTGTAAAATCAGAGGCATTATGTGCTAGTTATATATTTTCTAATACTCACTGTGCTCTAGAAGGAAAATCTCCAGATGGAAAGAGATGGCTATAACATTGATGCTTAAGTTTCCCTTAAGAAATTCCCTTTCAATTTTTCTCACTTGAACCAAATTTTTTCATCACCTAAGCCAGACTTGGGAGTATTCTGCAATACTATTGAAAAAAACTAAACAATCTTGTATTTTTCACTCACTTTAGCACAGCTAAAGGGGACTGGAATTTTTCTAAAGGAATGTTATTTCAAAAGGGTGTGAGTGGTATTTCTGCCTCTGGTTATAACAGATTACTTTGTAATAAAATAGCCCTCCTCCAGGTACAAGTAGAAAGGTTGGAAGGAGCTTTAAAAATCTCTGATTGGAGGGAGTAATCCCAAATTGGAGGGTTAGAGTTATTGTTAGGGCTAGGGTTAGCTACCAAGGCTGTCATTACTTGAGGGACCACTAACTCAGGGAGAAGGAAGTGCCTCAAGGTTATCCCAATATTTTGTGCTAATACATTTCCTCTCAATGCATATGCCAATCCATAGGTGGGGTGGGCTTGAGAGCTGAGAAACTGAGCAGAGTTTCTGGCAGTTTTACAACACTGAGGAGATGAAAATTAGAGTTCAGGGCTATGAGGGCAGCCAGAACTTAAGCAAAGTCCTGAAGAGAAGTGACATTTCCTAAATTATGGGCATCAACTAAGAAGTTGAAAAGCCAAGAAGAAACCTTCAGCTAAGAGGATGGGAAGCCAAGTAGACTTTCAGCAGTCTTGTGGTCCTGGGGAAACAAAATTAAAATTCAGGGCCCACCAAGAAAGCAGGACCTAGGAAACATGCTAGTTTTTCAGTTGAGACCCCTTAAGTCTACACTCTATCAGTAGAGGTAAAAAAATTTAGTTTTCACAAAAGTAGAAATTCAGCTTCAATTCAGCTCCATCCGAACTTGGATTAGTGTAAACCACCCCTAGTCTCACTGCTTACCAGAAGCAAACGTAAATCATTTATTTAGGAGATGACATCATTCAGAGTTTCAAACTATCATGCACAATGTCTGGTATTCCACAACAAGGACGACAAATTGCCAAGAAGGAAAATACCAGGAGAAAACACCAAGTTGCAGAAAACCAAGAGAAAACAATAAGCAAAATAGAAAGACTGACAGGTGATTCAGATAATGAGAATTCAGGACATGGACTTTAAAATAACTGTGATTATAATACTGTGCCAGTTAACCAAAAAGGAAAAAAAAGGTAGAGTGGCTATATTAATATCAGACAAAGTGGACTTTAGGATAAATATACTAGGGAGACTTCACAATGAGAGGATCAATTCACCAGGAAGAAATAAGAGTTCCAATTTGTATGTGTCAGATAGCAAAATCTCAAGTTAGGTAAAGCCAATTTAACAAAATTAAAAGGAGAAATTGACACTTCTATAATCATAGTGATAGATTCAAACACATTTCTTTTAATAACTGAGAGAGCAAGCATGAAGAAAACTTAGTGGAGATATAGAAAGTTTGACTAACACGATGAACACTCTTAACCTAGTTGACTTAAATAGAACACAGCTCAAAGCAACTGTAGAATATACTTTTTTTTAAGTTCATGTAGAACACTTACCAAAATGGAACATATGTTGAGCCATAAAGAAAAACTCAATTAAATCTAAAAGTCTGAAAATATATAGGATATATTCTATAGTTAACACTTAAGTATCATACACTTAAAATTTGTTAAGAGTGTAGATATAATGTTAAGTGTTCTTACCACAAAAACAAAAAAGCAAAGGACAGCAGGAAACTTTTGGAGGTAGAAGATTATATTTATAACCTTGACTGTGATGATGATTTCATGGGTGTGTACATAGATCCAAACTCACTAAATTATTTACATTAAATATGCCCATTTTTTTATATCAAGTATACCTTGATAAAGTTGTGTTAAAATAAGAAAATCTCCAATTGTTTAGAAATTTTAAAATTCCCTTTGATAATTCACAAGGAAATACTTAAAGTGGAAATTAGAAAACATTTTTAACTTGATAATACAAATATGATATATTAAAACTTGTGGATTGCAGTTAAAGCTGTGATGAGAGGGAAATTTTAGTCTTAAATTCATACTATAGAAAAGAGGAAAGGTTACAAAGCAATGATCTGAGCACCTATTTCAAGAAGTTATGAAAAGATTGACAAATAAAACGTAAATAACACAGAGAAGATAAAGATGACAGACAGGAAACAAATGTACAAATCAAGAAATCAAAGAAGCAAAAGGTTGGGTATTTGAAAGACTAATAAAATTGATAAAATCCTAGCAAGATTGATCAAAAGAAAAAAAATGGAGAATAAACTCAAACTATCAAAATAGCATTGCAGATATTACCCCATTTTGCCTTCAGACATTAAAAATATAATAAGATATGTTAAGAAAAATGTAAAGTAATGAATTTGAATACTCATATAGAATGGACAAATCCTTTGAGAAACACAATTTAATAAACCTGATGTAAGAAGAAATAGAAAAGTTAAACAGTCCTATATTTACTACAGCCACTAAATCTAAAAAAAAAAATCTTTTCACAAAGAAATGTCAGAACAAGACGACTTTGTCAGTAAATTCTTTCTTACATTTACAGAAGAAATAGGATCACTTTTACACAAAAATAGGAGAAAAACCCTCTCAATTACTTTTTGCTACAACAGCAATAATTCCAGCAGATGTTTAAGACAGCTGTATGACTTTGTGAGACAGGAATTTCTCAAAAGTCTCTTCAAGAACAAAGGATCCTCCCGGGATTTCCTTTATATTTTTCTCTCTATAAACTTTTATTTTTTTTGAACTGCAGTCTTTACCTGCCAGAAGCAAGAGTAAATCTTCTCTGGAAGAAGATAACACCAAGAGCTTCAAAGTATCTCTATCATAAGCCAGAGTAACCTTGATACCAAAACTTGATAAAATCTTTACAAGACAGGAAAATTGCAGACCCATCTTTTTCATTATCAGAGGTGCAAAGATCCTAAAGAAATGATTGACAACTTAAATTCTATGACACTTAAAACGATAATACATCAGTACAAATTAGTATATTCCTGGCATAGAAGATTGGCTTAATGTTTTAAAATCAATTTTAGCAATAACAAAATAAAATTATATTATCATTGCAATGGATGTATAAAACGATCTGATAAAATTCAACATCATTTATGACAAAAACTCATATCAAACCAAGAGTAAAATGAAATTTCCTTATTTTGATAAAATCTACATTAAATATCATAATTAAAAATGAAATGCTTTCCCTGCTGATATCAGAATAAGACAACACTGCACATTATTATCATATCTATTCAACTTTCTACTAAAAGTTTTAGCCACCGTAAATGGGAAAAAATAGTATAAATATTAAAGAAAAGAAATAAAATTGTCATTTTTTACAGGACAGTGTAAGCATTCAGAACATATAAAATACTTTAAAAATAAAGTATTAGAATAAATAAATGAATTTAGTTAGGTAATTAGTATAAGCTCAATATAAAAAAATCAGCTGTATTCCTATATACTAGAAAATACTGTTTAAAAAAGTTTTAAAGAAAAGATATTATTTACAATAGTGTTGAGTCAAATACCTTTACCTAAGTCTAAGGAAAGATGTAAGAAATCTACACTGAAAATCATAAAACATGGAGAGAAATTAAAGATTTAACCACGTGAATAGAGATATTATAGTTAAGAATTACAAGAGTCAATATCACTAAATTGTCAGTTTTCTCCAAATTGGCTTATAAATTTAAAGCAATCAAGTCAAAATTCCAGTAGGTTTTTTTAGGGGGTGGAAATCAACAAGCTGATTCTAAAATGTATATGAAAGTGCAAAGATGTAGGAATAGTAAGAGAAAATAAATCATAAAGAACAAAATTGGAATACATATGGTGCTACGTATCAAGACCTAATTATGGTAGCTTCATAATGAGACAGTGTGAAATTGACATAAAGGTTGACCCTTAAACCAAGAGCACAGAATAGAATCCAGAAAAAACTCTACATTCTCTTGACAACATGTGGTCTCTTGATTTGTGACATTTGGTGACCCTGAGACTGTGGAGAAAGAATGTTATTCCTATAATAGTTCTAGATTGACTGGGTATCATCTTGATCCCCATTTAATACCATAAATCAGTGATTCTCGGTGGGAGTGATTTTGGCCTCCCTACACCCAAGGACATCCAGAAATGTCTGGAGACATTATTGTCACGAGTGAGTGGGGGAGTGTTACTGGCATCTAGTGGGTACAGATCAGGGATGCTGCTAAACATCCTACGATGCATAGTATAGTCCCAAACAGCAAAGAATCATCTTCTTCAAAACGTCAGTAGGGCCAACACTGAGAAACTCTGTCTTAAACAAAAATCAATCTCAGGAGGATTATGAGTTTAAATATGAGAACATATTAAAGTTTCTTGAGGGTAACAAGTAAGAAGATATTTATGACCTTGGGGTTGGTAAAGATTTCTTAAACATGACACAAAAAAACAGAAAGCAAAATATTGATAAATGAGATTACAATTTATCAAAACATATCACCAACATAGTAAAATGTTAAGCCAAAGAGGAGAAGATATTTGTAGTATGTATAACCAGCAAAGTACTTCCATTGAGAATATATAAGCATTGTTCATGAACCAAGAAGAAAAAAAGAGACAACCCAGTGGAAAAAATGGGCAAAAGAATTAAACCCATACTTCATAGTAGACAGTACCCACTTGACAATACATGTATGAGAAAGTGTCCAACATCATTAGTCATTAAGGAAATTAAAATTAAAACTACTGTGAAATAACCATACATACCAGAAAGGCAAAAATTAAAAAGAGTGAGAAATGAAATGTTGATTAAACTGTGGAGCTACTGGAATTTTCATATACTGCTGATGGGAAGGTAAATTGGGATGACCTCTTTGGAAAGCCATTGTGAGTATCTACTAAAACTGAATATGTTCATACCCATGTGACTTAATTCCATTCCAACAGAAATGCATACCTATATTCACTAAAAGATGTGTGTATACATGCATATACTTATATATACACATACAGGTATAGTATATATGTATCTATATATGTATGAATGCTTATAGCAGCATTTTTAATACTGATTCATAACAGTTCAAAATTAGTAACAACCCACTAGTCTAGCAAAAACAAAATAAATAAATAAACTCTTGTATATTCACACAGTAGAATTCCTCACAGCAGTGAAAATAAACCATTGTTATATGCAATTACATGAATAAAGCTCATAAACAATGCTGAATGAAAGAAGTCAGACACAGGGGGTACACGTATCGTATATTATTTCATGTACATAAAGTTGAAAATCAGGCAAAACTAATATATGTCTTCTAGGTCAGGATGGAGGTACCTTTGGAGGGGAAGTTAGGGACAAGTACCAAGAAAAGGTCCATGGAGGGCTTCTGGAGTGAGGTGATATTTATTTCTCTATCTGGATGGTGTGTTCCTTGTACATAAATTCACTGAGCTACACAATTATGATTTGTACAGTCTTCTTATATCTGTATTGATAAAAATGTGTTTTTGAAAAAATGTATAAGAGTGGGTGGGGTGAGGGAAAATTGATGTAGAAATAAAATATACATTTAAAAATGCATATTAACATATGAGCTTTCAAGATAAAGATTTTGGCTCCCAAGTTTCCAGTACAAAACACTAGAGAATTATAGTTGTTTCCTCAAATTTTCTTATTATAAAATAAGTTGGCCCCAACTATTAGGTGTTCCTTTCTTACCAAGTTTCCCTAGTTATTATTTTTTTTTAGTGTGTATTTGTTTTTTGTTTTTTGAAACATCTTTATTGGAGTATAATTGCTTTACAATGGTCTGTTAGTTTCTGCTTTATAACAAAGTGAGTCAGCTATACATATACATATATCCCCATATCTCCTCCCTCTTGCGTCTCCCTCCCACCCTCCCTATCCCACCTCTCTAGGTGGTCACAGAGCACCGAGCTGATTTCCCTGTGCTATGCGGCTGCTTCCCACTAGCTATCTATTTTACATTTGGTAGTGTATATATGTCCATGCCACTCTCTCATTTCGTCCCAGCTTACCCTTCCCCCTCCCGGTGTCCTCAAGTCCATTCTCTATGTCTGCGTCTTTATTCCTGTCCTGCCCCTAGGTTCTTCAGAAACTTTTTTTTTTTTTAGATTCCATATATATGTATTAGCATATGGTATTTGTTTTTCTCTTTCTGACTTACTTCACTCTGTATGACAGACTCTAGGTCCATCCACGTTTTAAAAATATTAGTATGGGTCTGAATTAGACAACCTTTCTTTCTCTTTTCCCTCCCTCAAATTATTCTACCCTGCCCTCAGGGCTGAGTCAGAGCTGTTGAACCAGAGTGTTGAGAGATTTGTCTTGTCTTGCCCAATATTTTCCTCCTGAGAGGGCCATTGGCAGAGCGGGGGACTCTGCCCTCGGAGATTACACACCTGAGTGGCAGGGGAATGTCACATTCCCTTTTTTCAGGATACAACTTGGCATTTATTAGTAATTTCAGGGTGCCTAACAACAGATGATTTCCAATATATACTGTTTCTGCTGAACAGTTGTATTAATTTTTTTCATCAGTGCCCATCTATGTGACCTCCACAAAGTAAATTTGCTGTTAAATATGTAACCTTTTCATTGAGAATCGTTACTGTATTTGGTTCTTTTCTTTTATGCAATAGTCACATTATTTCAAGATATGTTAAACACAGTGCTTCTAATTCACTAAAGAAACTCATTATTTTAGAGAATATAATCTTTTGAAATTAACAAGGCTACTAATAATACAGTCAAGTTAAATCCTATGTACTTTCCTAAACTGTTGGATGGCAAAATTTAGGGTCATTAGGGTCTGTTTTAGTTATCTATAGGCTCAAATTGAGTTTTCAAAACTATACTATGAATTTTAAAATTATATAATATATAACTATATATAATATATAACCATATATATATATATATAACTTTAAAATTCTGCTTCTAGATGGGACCTTTTTGAGACACTACAGTTTATTTTTATTTAAAAAAAGGATTCTTTTTTTTCAGATCTCCTTTCCAGAGAAAAATGGAAAGATCATGGGAGGAACCTTTGTACCTTAAAATTGCCTTTTGAGAAACTCCTGTCTCGAGATGACATACTGTTGTTTTAAACAAGTCCTGCTGGAATTATTGCTGCTGGTGCAGATGGCAGAGAAGGACTGTCCCTGAGGATGAAATAGTGCTCACTTTCTTCACTGCAGATGGAGTTGTGAACGCTGTAGGGAAACAGGACAGAGTGAGGGACAGAGGTATAAACAGAAGTGAATATTCAACTTTTTTATAAGGTTGCACACTGTATTTGCACTATATTTCTTGCACACTGTACTGCAATTGCAGAAGGACTCCAGAAAGATAGTATTTCATCGTATGGACTTATTACTCTGCATACACAGAAGCACTTGGAAATAAGGGAAATCAGATCACGCTCTGAGAATCAAGTTACAAAATCGGTGCACGTGGAATGAAGCGCAGGCGGTCACTCATTCTCATGTCCGAGGGAGCTTCCCAAGATGCTGCTTTACCTGTTCTCTGAGTGCATATCCCAGATCCCTCTACCCTGGCCTCCTCATTGGCTACCATGCACTTACCTCTTCCATGACTGCCTCTCATCGGACAGTGCATCTGCTAATGACTGCTAACTTCATTGGAGGTTACAGTTGCCATCATCAGCCCATCCTTAGGGGAGGATCATGGTTTTATTCTGTACCATATTGGGCACAGGCCCTGCCCCAATTTCCTATAGTATAACATTTACAAATACTGTGATGTAAATTGAATGAGGTGTTGCTTAACTCTTAGGAATAAAGGAATGGGGGTAAAATATGGGGAAGAATTCACAACTTGATCCTAAGCCCAGACTCACTCCAGGTGAAGTTTAGGTGTGGTCCGCCTTTCTCTCCCAGGCTACTGCCGGGGGTGCCAGGGGTCACTCATGTCCATCCACATCCTGACTGGCCCAGTAACTGCCCAGTCTAGGGTCTAACCTACCCTGACACCCACTGCCTGACACCTCTAATACAGTCATTTCCTCTGCATTTTTTCTCTGCATTTTTTCGAAACACTGGTTGTGAAAGACTGGGCTTAAACCGCTCCCTTCCACACACCTCTCTTTCTAGATCCTTCCTCGAAGATTGCAGTATAGCATTTTCAGTATATTTCAGTGTTTTTTTCTCAAACACGTCCATACTGCTCATGACAGTTTCCAGTCATGATTATTTTATGTTTGTTTCTTTTAATGGGCTTTCATCACTGTAATATATATATATATATATATATATATATATTTTTTTTTTTTTTTTTTTTTGCGGTACGCGGGCCTCTCACTGCTGTGGCCTCTCCCGTTGCGGAGCACAGGCTCTGGACGCGCAGGCTCAGCGGCCATGGCTCACGGGCCCACCCGCTCCGCGGCACATGAGATCCTCCCAGACCGGGGCACGAACCCGTGTCCCCTGCATTGGCAGGCGGGCTCTCAACCAATGAGCCACCAGGGAAGCCCATCACTAATATTTTAAAATTTCTCTTCAATTTCTTTCTTATTTTTCTTCCAGCTCAGTTTTAGTTGATCTTTGTTTTAGTTTATAATCTCTTATTTGAACACTTGTAGCTTTTTTTTTTTGACTCCTCTTTTGTTTTTTAAAAGACATAATGCTATCTCTAATTTTATTTAGCTTGTGGTATTTTAGCTCTTCCATTTCCTTGATTGATTTGTTTTTTGAGGTTATTCTTTGAGTGCCTTTTGCTTATATTGTTTCTTATTTTTTGTAGTTTCTATGCCTATGTTCCATACTGTCTCCTGTCTGATTCTTAGCTCATATTTGAATGGATTCTAATATTTGCTATCAAATATTCTAAGCAGGGCAGAGATTGAGGATGGAATAAAGGCAGGGGGACAGGGGAGCATGAGGTAGGATAACTCACAACTTCTGTCCAGATTTTCTTTTACAAATAACCGTTTGTCAAATAAGTTATATCCTTTTCCTGATGGCTTGTTTCTCACTTGATTTTTTTACCTTTCATGACATTGCTTCCTCACATTTCACCTCACACTGTCCCCTGGATAGTTGTCCAGGATGTTGACAATCAAAATGATGAGTAGGATAATTCCTCTTTCATTACAGCCTTCCTAGGGCTCCCTGACACATCAATGGGATGTGCCCTGGTGCTCCTAGATCATATCTCCTTATTCAAACACCCACTTGATTAGTATTTGGGGATATGGTTTTTTTTTTTTTTTGCGGTACGCGGGCCTCTCACTGTTGTGGCTTCTCCCGTTGCGGAGCACAGGCTCCGAACACACAGGCTCAGCAGCCATGGCTCACGGGCCCAGCCACTCCGCGGCATGTGGGATCCTCCCGAACCGGGGCACGAACCCGTGTCCCCTGCATCGGCAGGCGGACTCTCAACCACTGCACCACCAGGGAAGCCTGGGGATGTGGTTATTCTTGATCAATTGATTAATTTAATAAAACTCAGTTGACACAATATTTGGCAGGGACATTTCGTATTTTGGGCTTTGGCCCTGGTACTATTTCCTTGTTTCAATGAAGATTAATTTCTTCCTTTTTATTATTTAGTAATAAATAGGTGCCTTTACTCTGGCATCTTGTCCCAGATTATATGTTTTAAAATGAGGTTTCATTGATGTTTTAGAGGAAAAACAAACAGAAGATCAACATGGAGAATAAGATACATCTCCTTAACCTGGATTATCCTCATGTCTTGTAGCCGGCTGCCCTGTGCCTCGCTCCAAGCCGACCTTGCAGACAGCACGTGCCATCCACTGAAAGAATTCACTCTGTCCTTCCATATCACTGCCGGTCCCCACCCCCAAGCACTGCCCCAAACCTCTCTAGGTTCATATTTAGTATGAACAGCAAAAGAAGACATCCATTCCTTTCAGAGAGCAGCCTTGTCTAGACATGTAGGTTTGTGGTTTAGCCTGAAAGTTCAACAAGGCAAACATAAAATAATGTAATGTTGAGAGATCTCCAAATTTCTTGGTTATTCATTTGCTTCCAAATTTCCATATTGCATAAAGAAAAAAAGAAGAAGGAATGACTTTCCAGGAATGGAAGGACAAAGAAAGGACAATCAGAAGGGCAAGTTTTATTAGGGCTCACCAGGCCCTGCCCATGGGAGGTGCCCTCTTCAATGAAGTAGCTACTTTGTCTCTTCCTTAAATAGCCTTCTGCAACCCCTATCAGAACTAATGCTATTAAACTTCAGAATCATATGCCCACTTATTCTGATTCCATACAAATCTTTTCATAATTTGATTTCCTATGTGCTTTGTCTATAGGGAAAATATGTGCTTGTTTAGCACTATTGATATTAAAGTTTTCTTTGGCAGTTAACCTTCTCCTTATAAATTAAAAATAAAAATTCAGATTTTACAAGTAAATCTGTTAGTAGCTTTGATGCATGCTTTAGCATCCCAAAGTTAGGTGGCCTCTAGAATAAAGATAAGGTGAAATTTTGGAGGATGCAAGGCTGATGACAGCCCCTGGACTGTGGTCAATGCACCAAGGACATGCACCTGAAGGGGGTCAGTCCTGGAAGCGAGACATGCTTCCCTGGAGAGGCTGCTTCTGCATGACAGGGGATTTTCATTTGAGCCCCCAAAGTGTACATATTGCCTACCTAAAGGAAACACCGATCTGACACATCCAAACACTGGTAAAATTAGACCCATTTAATGAATCTATTGTTACAACTCAGCCTTACAAACAACTCCAAGAAGCTTCCAAGCCCAAAATAATTTTAACCAATATACCATTTCAAAGAGGTCAAAGCTTTGAAAAATTACATCACAGTTCACCAAGTAGAAATAAGTTCTCATCCTGGGAAGGTTAAGTAAGTGTTTATGTATAAGATTAGTTTCACTTATTTAGATGAGTGTCAAATATAAGATATCCTAGGATATTTTAAATTTTGGCAAAACTTGAAATAATTTCCTAGCTTTTATAAAAATAATCTTTTTACCCTTACTGAAATAAGAAGGAACCCCATATAATGAGCATTTTCTATGTGCAAGGGAGTAAGATCAGTGATTAATATACCTTACCTCATTTAATTTGTACAACTGCCTGATTAGTTAAGATATTGTACCATTTTACAGGTGAGGAGATTGAGGCATTAAAAATTTGTGGCTTAGCGAAAGTCATACAAGTAATATATTATAGAGCCAGAATTATAATAACCTAGGTCTGTGCCCCCACTGGAGAAGAAATAAATGATAATTATTACTGTGCTAATGTTTTCTAGCCAGAGACCACCAGGAACACACCTGTAGTTGAAGTTTGGGTTTATCACTCCTTGCATGAAGGGAGAACACATGCCATGGGGAACCGTAGGGGGTCTTAGTAAGGGGATTAGAAAGAGCCTATTAGAGGACTTGGGGGTTGGTTGGATGATTTGGGAAGGGGTCCAAGGAGGCTGGAGTTCACTCTGGACAGGATAGAAAGCGGGAGTCATTCTATAATTGGGTATCTCAATTAATCTTATCTACAGGAAGGGTACCCTGGGTCAGGATAGAGCCATAATGGTTGGTAAAGAAGTAACAGTCATTCACATTAGCCTATACAGGGGGATGTTTGGTATTTCGTGGGTGGCACGGTGACCTTGCTTTCATCTGTATTCAGCCAAAATTATGAAGTGGCCTTGTTTGATCTAAGTGACCTTGTCTGATTATGGTTCTGTGAGATAATCTATGTTTAACAGAAGAATATATAAACTCATAGCCTGGCTGTGAGCACCAAGCCAGCTTCAAACAATGCTGAGTCCTCGCTGTAAGTGTCAGACAAGTTCCTGGATGTTTCTTGATTTCTCTTCTAAGACCATGATATGATAGCAGAGTGATAACTGTAGCTGAGCTGTGAAATTATGAAACCAAGGATTCTCTGGCTGTTGGCTAAAAGGGTCTTGAGGCTTTGGGTGCTTCTAAATGGGAAGTTGAGGCACAGGCAATGCAGTTGTGATAGGGCTGCTCACAGGACGTGGTTTCTGAGAAAGACATGAGGAGAGAGAGAAGAGGAGAAAGACAGAGAGAGAGGAGAGAGATGACATTCAAGATGGAAGCTGCAATCTGTCAAAAGCCCATCTCATCCCATCCCATTTGCCATATTCTATTCATTAGAAATGTGTCACTAAGTTCATCCCACACGTCAAAGGGAAGGGAATTAACCTTCAACTCCTGAAAGGAGGAGTATCAAAGAACTTGTGAACATATTTTTTTAATCCCCCAAAGTACGTTTATTGTTTTAGTCATTATTGTCCCATGAAATTTTCTACTATGTTCTATTAAGACATATTTCATGTTCTTTATATTATCATTAAGACAAATTGCATATTACTCATTTTAACTTAATGAAGTTTACTTAAGTGCACTTAATGAGAGAGACAGAGAGAGAGAGAGAGAGAGAGAGAGACAGACAGAAGTAATACCTATTTAAATAGTGCAGGGGAAAGGAAATACAATGCATGTTGCTTAATTGGATTCAAGTTCAAATTAACTAACTACAGAAAGTATTTTGAGTATACTAAAGGAAATTTGAATACGGACTGGATGTTAGATGATATTAAGAAGTTATAAATTCTGCTGGTGTGATAATAAAATTGGGCCATTAAAGAAAATTCCCTCTTTTGAAAGAGATACTGAAGTTTTTTGGGTAAAATACAGTATCTGTAATTTATTTTGCATTTTCAATCCCCCTCTCAAAAAAGGTAAAGCAAATATGCCAAGATTAATGTCTTTCACAACTTAGTAAATGTTGCATAGATGTTCAGTATACTATTCTTTCTACTCTTCTCTGTTTCAATTTTTAAAAATAATAACAAGTAAAAATAAAACCAAAAATCCCCCCAACACACCAGCGCAGATGAGCCTGTCTCCACTCAGACCACAGGCAGGGAGTGAGGAAAAGTAGAGTATGGGCTTTGCTTTCGGTTGTCCTCTTGCCTTGTTGAGAGAAACTCTATTACAAAAGGATATTTTACGTGGAAATGCTATTATAATATCCTACTATACGTTTGCATATACAAAATTATTTGTATTATACTTTATGGGCTACTTTAGGGATTTTGGAAAACTACTTTGACCTCATCTGAGTTTTGCCTGTTAGGATATGCGATTAGAACCGAGCCTGAAGTGACCGACCTCACAGGGGTGTTGCCACCCAAAGCTCGTGTGGTTTTTGTCTGTACATTCCAGGCAATGACCACCCAGGATGCCCTCTGGTTCTTGGCTTATGTGATCCAGTCTGGTGCAGTGGGTTAGAATGTATGGAAAAGGACAACATCCAAGTTGGGACAGTGTCAAAGTAATAGCTTGAGCTTCACAATGTTTGTAGCTTAAATCTCCCACGTTGGAGATTTATCATTGAGTCCTTCCAGCTATGGGAATAGATTTGCCAGGTATCAGCGTTTGACACTGGCAGTGTGGGTTGCGGAGGCTGAGTATATTGGAAGAGTCGAGGCTGCTGGAGAAAAGTGTGACAGGGTTGGGAGGAACGGCAGGGAGGAGACGGCCTGGAATGGAGTGGAGAAGGAAAGCCGATTGCAGTTGAGGATGGAGTCAGAGACCACTGTGAATCTAGGGTCAGAAAAAATCTGTTGTCTAGATGAAGAATTAAATAGAGCAAAGACAATGGTTGCCCGAACTCCAGGTTTCACTCATAAAACGACCTGAGGTAGGTCTGCAGTTACTGAGTGAAGGAAACCTTGTGTCTAATTGATCCTTTTGAACATTTACCTGTAGCGATGGAATTAAAACATGATCTGTGCAGCACTCCTGCTGAAATGCTTCGAGTGTGCAGTGAACGGGGGGAGGGGGCATCGGATCCCACGCCCCCTCCCGCCAAGGCGACATTCAAATCTGTCATAACCACCGTCTGAATTCCATCGTGGAGGGAACCCGTTCCATCTGTTTGTCACGATGGCCCATTTGCAGCCAAGTGGATTTAAGCCCTTTAAAAATGATTTCCTCTCAAAAGCCCTTTCTTTGTGTGTGTGATTTCCCAATAAGTCTCAGATGGAAGTTCACCTCACCGGCGTTGCCACTTAGCAACTAACCCTCTGTTTAAATTATGCTTCAAAATGCTGCACATGACAAAGCTGATTCTCATTCATTTTCCAAACGCCATAATATTCACCAGAATCTTGCAGTGGCCTTGCCCCCTCTGCAGTGCTCCCCTTGGATTTTTATCAGTGTCTGTCAGAGACCCAGGGTTCAAACTACTGGAGATCCAGATGACATCTGGCTACCCAGCTCCCCGGAATAGTGGCTGCAGTGCTTATCAGTGCATTATTCATCAAAACTGATGATGCAAGGTACAGCATGCTGTCTGCAGTTCAGTGTATGAGTAGAAAGGGGTTGGCAGAAACGCCTGGTGTTCTGTGAGCAGCATGTAATCAATAGTCTGGGTGCTTATTCACTTCGTGTTGATGACTATTCCCTCTGGTACATTGCTGTATATTTTTGGGTTCACTGTACTACCAGCTGTGCAATTTTTCTTCCTCCTCTGTTCCTCCTATCAGCCCTGATACAGCACAACCTATTTGTATGATGGGTGTCAAATCCAATAATCTAATGACCAAAAACAGGGCAGCAGGCATGGGCGAAAAGAGTCCAATCTGCTAATATCCACGTGTACTCGGTAATAAAATCAAATGAGCTGCACTTAAATTCAGACTTTCTGCTACTTGACTCAGATGAAACAGTACTAGTCCTCCCCTGTGCTCCATCTCAAATGACAAACAAATCACTGGCATCCCCCTTCCATTTTATCCTCTAAGTGTGTGTATGTGTGTGCTGCAGTTTGTAAATCCTATTCCCTCTGAGTAGAGGAACTTAGTTCCCTCTGTTAATGACAAATGCTCAGCACTGTCAAGGGACTGCAGAATCTGAGAGGTCACACCTCAGCCCCTTCCTTCACTGCTGATGTTATTAGGAATTGTACAGAATGTGCTCAAATCAATACTGCAATCCATCCAGTTACATCTGAGATGAAGAAATTAATTTTCACTTGCAAGTTAAGGAGCAGTTATCCATCTTGTACAGTTTTAAAAATGTGATTATTTATTATTATTAAGAGAAAAGGTATCTGTCTTTTTTTTTTTTTTTTTTTTTTTTTTTGCGGTACACGGGCCTCTCACTGTTGTGGCCTCACCCGTTGCAGAGCACAGGCTCCAGACGTGCAGGCTCAGTGGCCATGACTCACGGGCCCAGCTGCTCTGCGGCATGTGGGATCTTCCTGGACCGGGGCACGAACCTGTATCCTCTGCATTGGCAGGCGGACTCTCAACCACTGCACCACCAGGGAAACCCTATCTGTCTTTTTTAAGATGTAGAAAAATATAGATATCCAAATGGAAAAAGCTAGTTTTAAATGTTCAAATCAGCCCCAAATTTTAGTCAACTTCTCAGCAATCACCACAGAAGTTCTTTAAGATTTAATATTCTCTGTGAGTTCGTGTTCTTAAGAGCTCCTGTCTCAGGCAGCAGTGAAGCTTATGGTCTGGTAGGTGATTTGAAGACTGGACGGCCGTGGCCAGTGTGCACCGTGGTGTTGGTCCATGTCCGAGGTTTGATAGCTGTGTCCATCATTTTTGTCAGGATGGGTGATCACTGTGGGTCAAAACCATGGTCACTAAGACATTAACTGGTCTCCTGAATCTTCACACATTTTCATCAATAAAAAAAAAAAAGAATTCTTTATTTTTAGGATGAGTGAGTCTGGTTAGACCAATTCCTAGTCATCAGTGGTATTATGTGGATGCAGTTAAGACCTCAAGTGGGAATTCCAAATTCTGGGACTTGCTTTAGATGTAGCCCCGTAGCCATGCTGCATACATATGAATGACATCCACCTCTTGACAAAATGAATCTCTCTGGTTCCTGGGTCCTGCCCTGAAATGCCACTTAAAATGGGCAAATGCGCAGACAATATAGCATCCTGTGGCACAGCTGTGGGCAGGATTGGAATAAAAGAGGCAATCATTACAGTAGTTACTGAGGTCACAAAATTCAATTTTGGATAGTGTGATAGTTACCTCATGGGGCTATCTCAATTCAGACAGCCTGGGTTCAAATCCTGCCATTTCCTAGGGCTGAAGTCACTGGTAAAGTGAATTAACCTCTCTGTTGTTCAGTTCCATTCCATGCTAAATGTGAATAATAACATTTCCCAGGTCATAGGGTTATTGCAAGGAGTATAAATTGAGATAGATCACGTAAAGGATTAACAAGCACCTGGCACCTAGAAAGTGATCAATGAAAGTTAGCCTTTATTACCAATGACCAGCAAGCTAAGACCTGGTAGTATTGTTTCCATTCAAGTCTACTCAACTACAACTGCATTGGTGAACATCTAACACGTTCAAGGCACTGTCCTGTGTGTTGAGGGGTAAAAATATGATGAAAATACGGCTCTAGCCTCCAGTTGTTTAGGATTGATGGGGTGGAGTTAGACACATATACACCTGACAGCAATGAGGGTACAACTGAAGCACAGACCACATCCACAAACCATGAGGATAGGGAGGAAATTCTATTGTTCTTATTTGAGGTGGGGAGGAGGGTGGTCCAGGTGATCACTGGAGCTGGTCCTGGAAGTACAAGTAAGAATTTAAGGAGGGGTTGGGAGTGTGAGGGGATATTCTGATGCAATATCATAAATAGGGAAATGAAAAGTTGTGGGGATTGTAGAGAATGGTCTTATTTAACTAGGAGCATGCATGACAGGAAGAGAAGAGCATGAACTCTGGAGTTGTTGGCTCAACCTGTATTTGGCTCTGCCTTTATTCCTTGGCTGTGTGACATGGAACCTCACCATATGTGAAACATATAAACCCTGTTTAGATGTACACCGATGATGATAATAATCATATGTACCCCATAGTATCGTAGGGATTTATGGGAATAAGATATGTAAAGCACTGGGTTTGTGAAAGCCAACAGTAAATATTTCCTTTGGGGGCAGAGAGTGGGAGGTTCTTCACCATTGTTTAGTATAGCTCATCTGGCAGCTGGAGCTCCCCAGTGTTTTGAGGTTTAGGGAAAGTTGACTTAAGCCTCAAATCCACTTTCTGTTGTGTCTGTGCATCGCTAGGTCACTCCTGGCTTTGAGCCCTCTGAGCTTCCTCTAACTATCTTTCATGCTCTTGCTTCTCTTCCAGAAGCAACCCTTGTCCCTCTGAGAACAGCTGGATGGATTGGCCCAGGCAGAAGGAAAAGCAGACGCAAAGACCCTGAGGTAAGTGTGAGCTTCACTTACTCAAAGAAGAGCAAGGAAGTCCTAGGGCTAGAACAAGTGGGGAAAAGAGACAGTGACCGGAGATGCAGTCAGAGTAGTCGTCAGGGCACAGATAATGGAAAGCACCATAGACCATTGCAAGGACTTCAGATTTTATCCAGAATGAAAAGACAAGTCTTTCTTTGAAGAGTTTTGGTAAAGGGAGTGAGATGATATATCTTATGCCTAAAAGGACCACTCTGGCAGCAAGAAAGGAAAATAGATTGAAGAGGCAAAAGAAGCAGGGAGACCACTCAGGAGACTCTTGAAATAACCCAGGTGAGAGCTGATGGTGGTTTGGGCTAGGGTTGTAATGGTGGACATGGTTAGAAATGCTCTAGGGAGAGGTGAGATGATTCATTCATGGATAGAATACAAAGGTGAGAAAGAAGAGTCAAGGGCAAGTCCACAATTTTTGACCAGAGCAACTAGAGGATAGAGGTACTGTTTACCAAGTGGGAAAGGACTGAAGGAGGAACAGGTTTGGGGGAGGGAAAATCAAGAGTTCTGCTTTGGACATGTTAAGTCTGAGATGTCTTTTCCTATTAATCATCCATCAAATGGAGATGTCGAGCAAATACTGGAATACATGATTTTAGAATCTGGGGCGAGGTTAGGGCTCAAGAATAAATTTGGAAATGCATTATCCTCTGCTGTTAGATGAAAACATTACATTTATAGCTCAAAATTATGGAAATAACATGGATTTAATTTCTGACAAAGAGGAAAAAAATTTCTTCTGAGTCAATTTGCCTTCAACACCATCAAGTACCCTGCGGGGCCTAGGGATCAGGGCCCAGGGAGCCAGGCCAGCTCTGTGTATTGGCCTGTGTGAGGTCCTGAGGATCCTGAGGGCCGACAGCAATGAAGGTCATGCACACAGACCCAGCCGGGAAAGAGGGAAGCAGAAACCAAACTGCTCCAGAATACATCCAGAGGAAACAAGCAAAACTCACCTTCCTCTATTTTCTGTTTTATATCACTGAGCAATTTGATTAAAACAAATCAGCAGGACAAAGCTTTTCTGTGGGGAGACAAAAATCAATGAGAAGAATCAAGGTTGAGTAAATGTCCTATGGATATGCAGGGGAGAGAATACAATTTCCAGAATAAGAAGGGAACGCGTGAGAATTAGTTGTTTCTAAACACAAAGTTACTTTTACTTTCATTTAGTGCTTTCAATGGGTTTGAGGGGGTGGGTCACATCTGTGGAGAAACAGTCCATGACCTGAGAAGGTTTCAAAAGTGTTTATGATATGTTTTTTGACTTGATAAGATGTGGAAATTTTTCACAAAGGAATTTCTTTATGAAAGTAATTGGGTAAGTCATTGGGAAAGAGTACACATCCAAATTAAAGTTGGCAGCAGAAATGCAGTGACCTGATTGGCTGTCATCAATTTCAGCCCATGCAATCACACTGGAAAAGAATCAATGCCTGTAAGTGAAAGCCATCCTGGGGCACCACTCAGCCATCCCTTCAAGGGAAGACCTGCTACAAGGAGCGCGAGTAGCCAACAGCCTCTGTGTGTAGGTGACCTTGGGATCTGCCTCAGCTTTTAAGCCAATGCGGAGCACTTGCACGGCAGCCCTCAGCAGGCCACTGAGCAAAACAATGGTGAAGGGCTTGTGATCTCTGGAGAGCGGGATCTCTCCCACTGATCTCTGGGAGATTATTGTCCTGCAACTTCTTGTTGACTGACCAAGGCTTCCTCAGAGCTGCCCCACAGCCTGAGGTTCTCTGACTCTCCTTCCTTCCCTTGTATTTCCACAGGCATCAGACCTACATTAGAGTCTGAAAGTTTTCTCTAACTGCTCTTGTTCCTTTCCCCCTTTATCTGTAACAGGCATTATCCCCAATTAATATCTTGCATTTCTAGCTCTGTCTGAGGATCTGCTGCTGGAAAGACTCAACTGACATACCATGTCACCCTTTATTTCGTTGTATCGGGAACTTGCGGAGAATATATGGGAAAACAATTTCTAAAAACCTACTTTTATTATTTTTTATTTACTCATATATTCCCCATTTACACCAATTTCTGCTTTATATAAAGGTGTGACATACTCTGTGATATTCCTTGCCGCCAATCCCTGATTAACAGGTTTCTGCTCTGGTTGGATCATATGTACTCTTTCTAAGAGAGAATTTAGCATGTTTTGAAAGAATGCTAACATTTTGGGAGAATTGACACTAACAAATATGTACATTATTCAAAAGGCAAAATCTCCTCTGACAGCTAAAAAATTGTAAACTGGTATCAACTATTTTCCAATTTTCCTTGCAGTTGGCTGACACAGAATTGTTCTATCACATATAAATGGTCTCTAATTATAACAGATTTAGGGAAGAATGACTGTGATGGAAAATCTGAAAACAATTGGGACCAAGTTGAGATGGGCTGAATCAAACTGAAAGCTTCCTCAGATGAGCATCCTAGTATGTTTTGAGCAAAGTGTTCATTTTCAGTGCATCCTTCTCATCTATAACTCCTTAGTGCCATGTGTGGTTTCTGTATGAGAAAGTCTGTGAAATCAATTATCTATCTTTCTTTCTTATTTTACTGCCAAACAGAACCCTGACATGGGTTTTGGATCATGAGCCCATGACTACGTGGACCTTGGCCAATTCACCCAAGCTTTTAGGGTCTCCCTTCCACGTGTATGGGAGGAAGGGGTTGAACCAGAAATTCACTATGATCACTTTCAGCTCCTAATGTCTATCATTTTATGGAACGAAAAAGGAATAAAATATGCCTAAAGTCATCTTCCTGTGCTACTTCTCCTTCTCTAAAAAACAAAACACTAAAACATATTCAGTTTTTCAAAGACATTTTTGCTTTATTCAAACCCCTTCCCCCGCTTTGCGGGATGATCTTGACAAATTTCAGAGGAATTGAGAAGACCAATTTCCAGATCATCTGGAGTAATTAATTCCAGTGGCTGGAGTTAATTATGATGAGGCAATTCATAAAGTATACAGTAGAAAAACAGCAGCAATTGATGAGACTTCATCTGCAGTGGGATTTGTTTTTTCAAAGGCATTCTTCTGGCAACACATTTCAAAGTTAAACGTGTGCTTCAATGGTGGGAAAACAGTTTATGAGGTTATCATTAGGTATGGGTATGAATTATGTGCAAACGGCCTTATGTATATTTTTGCAGATATGATACAGACCTAATTGGTGTATTACATGGGGGAATTAATGACTATAGCAGAGACCTCAATTCCATCATGTTTTTTATGTGGAAACTATGCTTATTTACAAAAAAAAAAAATCCATTAGTAAAAATGGCATGATATTGTGAAATAATATTAGCATCAATATGAAAAATTAACAGGAACATATTCAGTATAAAAATGACAATTTGGGAAGCACTCTCAAATCTGTATTATAAAAATAAAGAATTTGAAATAATGCAATAACATAATGTATTTCTGTTTTATGATTCTGATAGTAAAGCACTTAGGTTCCACTTTCATGGTTTATGCTGTTATCAGAACCCCCTGATATAATTAGATGGCCTTATTTTGGATAATTACTTATATTTTCTTATTGCATAGCAAAAATCCCACTGGTGAGAAAAACCCTCAATATCTAAAATCTAAGAGCTATGTTGCTGAAATAAGCGTGAGAGCCTGAAATCAAGTTCATTCACAAGAAAGGAGCCAGGATTTTTGTAAGCTGATTAATAATGATAATACCACTCCCTTGTATTTTCAAATTTTTTATTAGTTTAAAAATTGATTTTACTTTCATAATCTCTCTCATGTTATTCTCCTAATGTCCCTGTGAGGTAGCTGCTATTGTTCCCATTTTGTAGATGGAAAAGTTTATGGTTGTATTAAATGGTAGAGCAGAGACTCGAACATTTATCATGCTACTCAACAACTCCATTCTACTCACAACCCTGGAAATTACAAGCAAAACCATCTAGCTAAGAAACAGCACGTGTATACGGTGTGCTTTGTAATATTGTGTTTAAAAGCTGATTATTAAAATATATTCCTGACCCTTTCTCAGAAATGCCAATACTTCACTTTTTACCTTAAGGCTGGGTACCTGAGTTTTAAGGCAGGTTTTGTTGTTAACTGGCTTTGAATCCTTAACCAAACAGCTTACCCTCTCTGAAAAGAGGGGACTAAAGTCTCCTAGATCTAAAGCACTTGATTCAAATTTTGTTAAACTAAAATAAATGAAATCCTGATTAACTGACCATGTCATTGTCACTTATATCACCATATTGTAGTGGTGATAGGTTGCAATCAATGGCTCAGAAAGATTTCTTCTATAAGAACAAGCTCAAATAAGCTTGCATAAGACATTTCCTTTGAAAATTATTATATCTGAAAAGTTTTTTCTCTAAAATATCTTATATGAATAAGGCAAAACTTAACCTACTTTGTTAAAAAAAAGAAAGAAACAGAAGAAAAATTCACAAATGGAGATTAGCTTAACAGTGTCTTAACAATTTTTTATTCTTTACTGATTTAGGTACCAGACTACAGAAATGTTTTAATTATTGTGAGCAGGAAAACAATCTCACTGGTCTTTTGACATTAATATAAGCATGTTGGCTCACATATGCTGTGCTAAGTGTATAGAATGGTCTAAAAATGGAACAAATATACTTGCAACTGAGAAGGTGAATGGAGCTAAAAAATCAAAATAATTGTTAAAATGCTGGCCATGCCTGATGAAAATATGAATTTGAAATGAATTTCCAACTTTATTATAAATAGAAGCATTTGAATTTTGCTTAGCATCTTTGTGGCATTTCAGATAAAAAGTTGTCAGCCAAAACACTGCTATTGTAAATGTATTTCAGTTCAAGTTACATATGCTGTTGATCCTTGAACAATGCAGGGGTTAGGGGCACTGACCACCCGGGCAATGGAAAATCCACATATAAGTTATGGTTGACCCTTGCGTCCACAGTTCCACATCTGTAGATTCAACCCACCACAAACCCGTGTAGTACTGTAGTACTTACTACTGAAAAAAAATCCACATATAAGTGGACCTGCTCAGTTCAAACCCATGTTGTTCAAGGGTCAACTGTATTTCTTGTCTTATACATTTCCAATAAGTTCTCCCCAACTTCCTTCCCCACAAAAAACGTCCCAATGGTAGCTATTGTTTGTTATGGATCCAGCATTATAAGTATTATTTACTTTTATCTTCTAAACAACTGTGTAAGTGAGGTGTTGTTATCTCAATTTTGCATATAAGGAAAATGAGTTCAGTAGTAAATCCTGGTATACCTGCTTCACAAGGCAAGTTGGTTTGATTAACCACAAAACTTTCTGTCCATTTTGTAGCCAATTGCTGTAGCATTCTATGCACCTATGTGCTAGGAAATATGAATACTACTGTGGTGGAAATTTCTATGTGGTGGTTTTTCTGGAACATAAGAAAATTCTGGGAGTGATCATGAGTAGTCCTCAGAAATAATCATTTTCCCCCTAAGAGGACAATTCCTTGATGCTTGGGGAAAGGCATCAGTTTTCTAAACTGATGTGCCTTTGTGTTGGGTTATGTATCTGTATCTCTGTCCATTGGCAGAATTTTTTTGGGCTTCCCCTTGCTTCCCAGCACATGATCAATTTTTCATGGGAAGAGGCATGACCTAGGACATTTGCCTATTTTATATATAGAATTATAAAGATAACGATACCCTCTAGCAAATGAGGAAAGCTGTGAGGTGTAAATGCCTGTGTCTCCAATTAATTCAGAGAATTCCCTCCAAGGGAGGGACTTATTTTGCATTTGAACTCCAAAACACCTTTCAAGATTGTTAAATTTAACACCAGCCTGAAAATCCCAATCATGCTGGAGATCAGTTAACTGCTTCCAGTGTTCTACTAGCTCCCCTTTAAGGTGTTTGCATTTTAGAGTAAGTAATTTGGCCTTTACCACATTTGCACCAAATAAAAACACATTATTGTTTTGTATGATAGTAAGTTGACTTATAATACTCAAATTCACTGAAAGCTTGCTCCTTGACTTTCTTATCTGAGCTAATAGTCAATATCATCCTTTTCCCTCTTTACCAGTTTCAAATCTCAGCTTGTCTTCCTCTGTACACTTGTTTTATTTGAATTCTTTCTTTCCATGACACAATTGCTTTCCTCATTCCCACATTGGGATTTAAATGCTCTGATACTCCCCTGTTACATATTTCAAACCAACTTTCTCATACTGCATCAAAATTAATTCCTTGACTACTTGATTATCTAATTATTTGCCATTAACTTTAATAGTTTAAAATAATAGTCTCTTATGACAACAATCGATGTTTATGGTAGAAGATTTATACAATTAGATAAGGGGTAAAGAGAAAATAAGAAACACTGCAGCATCATCAACCAGAAATAACCTGTGTTATGGTATATAGTTTTTCTTTATTTCCATGGATATTCTTATTTACAAATATTACAATAATGAATCATGCTGTATAAACTGTTTTGTAATCTTTCCCCACAATATAACATGAATATATTTCTATCTTCCTAAATGTTATTTTTCAATCTTCTTCAAAATGATTTTATAATTTCCCATTATATGGGTATACACAGTTTATTCAACCTATTCCCTAATGTTGGGCTGGAGGTTCTATCCATGTTTTTGGTTATTGTAAACAAGTATATTGATAAACAACCTTGGTAAATAAATCTTTGTTACATCTATAATCATTTTCTTAGGGTGAATTCTTAGAGGAAGAATTACTAGGTCATAGTTTGTACACAATTTTAGGATTAAAAAATGGATATATTTTTCCAAAGTTACATCCAGCATAGCTCTACCAATTTATACTCCTTAAGCTTATTGATGATTCCTGCATCATTATCCCTGAATATTATCAATTTTAAAGTACATTTTCTAGGTAAAAACTCACTGATTCAATCAGCTTTTATTTGACTAGCTGAAATAATTGAAATTAAAACTTTTTCCTGGTCTATCTTTTTTTTGTTTTTTAAAAATATTTATTTATTTATTTACCTTTGGCTGCACTGGGTCTTCTTCGCTGTGCATGGGCTTTCTCTAGTTGCGGCGAACGGGGCTACTCTTTGTTGTGGTGTGCGGACTTCCAATTGCGTTGGCTTCTCTTGTTGCGGAGCACGGTCTCTAGGTGCGCGGGCTGCAGTAGTTGTGGCTCCAGAGCTCTAGAGCGCAGGCTCAGTAGTTGTGGCGCATGGGCTTAGTTGCTCCGGGGCATGTGGGATCTTCCTGGACCAGGGCTCAAACCCTTGTCCCCTGCATTGGCAGGCGAATTCTTAACCACTGCACCACCACAGAAGCCTCTCCTGGTCTATCTTTAGTTGTGTGTGTATGTGTTTTACTGCCAGTTCATGTTCTTTGCTCATTTGTTTATTGGAATACATGCTCTTTTTTAAAAATTAATTTTTAAGAACCCTCCATATATTAAAGATAGTAAAATCTAAATGTCACATATGTTATAAATATTTTTCCAGTTTAAAAGGTCTTTCAATTATTTTGTTTCAGACAGTTCAAAAATGTGTGGAGTTTACCTTTACCTTTAAAGTATTTGTTGCTTTGATATCACAGTTATCAACACATTTCAACCCTAATATTGAATGCATTTTCAACTACAACACAGTTTCTAGTATTTCTATGATTTTACTTAAAAATTTAGATTTGCACTATTTAAAAGAGTGAAGGATCTAACAACAGGTTAGGAAGATACTAGAGGGAGAGGCAGAGGAATCCCCCTTACCACTCTCCACTTCCAGGCTCCCAGGCTGGTAGATCTGGTTTGATTGTGGTGAGACAATGATCTTATAGGAGGTCAGGGTTAGACTCACCTTGTAGGGTCACCTGGAAAGAAATATCAGCATCTGGAGAGGAAGTGACAAAGAAGGGAGGTGAAAGCCTGGTGAGCACAACTTTGCCTGCTCCTGTGCTTTAGTGCATGGATGCTGTCCATCAACGGCATTCCTTTAAGGATCCTCTCACATTCTCCATATTGTGTTGAGTTCCATCCAAACTGAGTGTGAAGACCACACTTTCCAATGGCCCCACTTTGGAAGAGAGGAAGGGGCCTGACACCCAGAGGTATGAAGTGGTATGGAAAGAAAAACAAGATGTGACTTGGCCAGGGTAAATCCACCCAGGACCATCTGTTTGCAGTGTGTGTCCCCTTAAACATCTTCTCAGGCAAGAACCCAAACCGTCCTATTTAAAAAGGCTTACTTGCCTTTCCTCAGCTGCCTCTAAGGTGCTCAGTCCTTCCAAGGAAGCAAAGGCCACTTTTGGGGTGAGGCCCTCACTTCATCCAGTGACTAGCACCATGCCCGGTGGCCCCACCTAGCACTTGCCCGCACCATGGCCTCCGTCTTGGAGCTGGCGTGCATCTACTCAGCCCTCATCCTGCACGGCGATGAGGTGACAGTCACGGAGGATAAGATAAATGTCCTCATTAAAGCAGCTGGTGTAAATGTTGAACATCTCTGGCCAGGCTTGTTTGCAAAGGCTTTGGCCAATGTCAACATTGGGATCCTCATGCGCAATGTGGGGACTGGTGGGCTTGCCCCAGCAGCTGGTGCTGCCCCAGCAGGAGGTCCTGCCCCCTCCATCACTGCTGCCCTAGCTGAGGAGAAGAAAGCAGAAGCAAAGAAAGAAGAATCTGAAGAGTCTTATGATGGCATGCACTTTGGTCTTTTTGACTAAACCTCTTTAGTAACAGGGTCAATAAGAAGCTGAACTTTTGCTGCTGTTGGTCTTACTGCTATAAATAAATAAATAGGCTTTCCCAGAATTCTTAGCAGGAAATTTCTGTTTATATATTATTGGTCAGGAGTGTGTAACAGGAACACCTCTCACTACTGGAGAGGCTGGGAATGCAAGTTTTTATATGGGCACGTTGGCACCCTTAATCCAATTAGCATTCTCTTAGTAAAGGAAGGAGAGATAAGCTGGATGGAAAATAACAGTCTCTATTATTAATGGGGGAAAATTTGAGAAACAATTCAAATAAAATGTGAACATTCTAAATAATAATATGCTGGGCTTCCCTGGTGGCGCAGTGGTTGGGAGTCCGCCTGCCGATGCAGGGGACACGGGTTCGTGTCCCGGTCCGGGAGGATCCCACATGCCGCGGAGCGGCTGGGCCCATGAGCCATGGCTGCTGAGCCTGCATGTCCGGAGCCTGTGCTCCGCAGTGGGAGAGGCCACGGCAGTTAGAGGCCCACGTACCGCAAATAATAATAATAATAATAATAATAATATGCTGAGTAGAATAACAGTTATCTACTTTATTACTTCATAGGGTTATTGTGAGTATTAAATGAGAGAAGGCTCAAGAAGTCTTACCCACAATTATTATACATTTAATTTAAATGAGGTAATGCCTATAACGTGTTGCACAGAGCAAAGGCTCAAAAAATATTAGCTGTGGTTCTTTGCTGTTATGAAAACGTTTCATTCTCTGTGATTCTTTACGTCTGCTTCATAAATGATATGAATACAATTCTATGCAGAGGTTTTTATTTCCTGTCTACATGATGATCACAAGTTTAACCTTAAGGGAGATGGCAGTGCTTTCCAATCATGTCGCATAAAACATCACTTATGAAGAATGTTTTGGGAAGCTGTAGCAGATGATAATATTTATCTGCCTTACTGTAATGCTTTATTTTATAACAGGTTGATTCATGAAGGTTTGTTGGAGTCAGGATTGCTATAGTGAACATCCAATGTTTGTGAGACTATTTGAGAATACTTGGTTAATATCAACTGTCTTATATTCAAAAGGCATAAAAAGAATAATGAGTAAAGCATACTTTCAAAAAACTGCTGTGACTTAGAATTATAGGATCATTGAATTTTTGAGCTGGGAGGATTTTAGAGGGGAAACTGAGGCTGGGAGTGTGTAGAGTGAATAAGTGGATTGGAGAAGTTCACACATAGGTGATATCATCTATTATATCTTGTCTCATGAAGTCATATCAAGTAGAACATAAAAACCCTTTGCAAGTGATAGTGCTTATGCTATGCTTTATTTTTCTGGTGTAATTGGTATTATAATAGTTTAGTTGTGATTTCCACTATAGCAATGAAAAATGTATAGTCTTTGTTGGGTGAATTGATAAAAAAATAATGACATGATATCAATAGCTAGGATATAGGGCTGATTTTATATCTGCTGTCTCAACTCTGACTTTATGAGATTCTACTCCTCACTTTTCTTTCAATTAAAATGGCAGGAGAACATTTACTTTCCCTTATTTCTTGGACTTATTATCTAGAGGTAAGAATCCGAGAGATAAGACTAAAGAATGATTTCATTGTGACTTCATTTTAGAACCAATGGCACTTTGCAAATGGCTGTGACATTAGCAGATAATTTAACCATCCCAAACTTTGCTATCCTTACATATAAAAGTAGTACCTACCTCATCATGTTGTTGAAGCTTAAATGAGGTAATATGCTTAAAGACTTTAAAGAATACCTACATCGTGTGCATTCACTATTATTATGAGGAGTAGAATTATAACTGGCACCTGTCTAATACATACAAGAGATTTTGTTGAATTGAAAAGCAATGGATTTGCCACAGAAGTCCTCATGTTCTGGGGAAGTAGCTATTTTATTACTGTCTAATCTTTCAAAAATCTTCTTGGCTTCAAGCACAATTTCTCTCTCAAATCCAGTTTTTGGTGGGGATTCTCAATATGTGGGTGTTAGTAGAACACACCCTCATGGCATTTGTAAGAGCACAACTTACAAAGGACCACTGTAGCCTGCAGATCACTGATAAAAACAGCTGGAGCTGACATCTGTGCCTTACAAACCTTTTCAAATCATAAGAAAAACGGCCTTATTTCATAGCCACAGTACGAGTTTCAACTCATGTATAGGAAAGATGTCTGGGAAACCTGATAATGCTGGGCACATAAAATGAAGGCCTTGTCCTTTAATTCCATGTTGGGAAGCACCAATGAAAGGACATAAAATGTGCACTTAACACTTCCCTAAGTAAGCATGGATTTCACAGTTACAGGTTGATTGTAATTTGGCAAATTTGTGAGCTTTTAATGATTCTCGCCACTTTCAAATGACAAGTAGGAGTATGTTTGAAATTGATCACTCTGATTTATAGTCATAAAGGTAACAGGATAAGTCAGAAGACCTAAGGCAGGACTCTCTTTCTAAAATGCATTTTGTCTCTGTTTCCTTTGGCCAGCCTGTAATTGCTAATGAGCTCTTCTGTCAGTTAGAAGTCACAGGTCCCGTGACAGGTTTTCCTATATGATTTTCATCAAATGCTTCGGAATCCTGGGGCAGAAAGAAATTATGTAAATATAAGTTTTTATTACTATTGCGTTTTTATTACTTTTCTCCTCTGGTTTTTATTGCCTCATATAATACAGGTAAATATGGAGATCCCACGTGGAGATGGGGGTTTCTGATCTCGTGCTTCTGCTCTCATGCTTTGTATTCAATCCGTGTTAATTATCCATGATTTCTTAGGCAAAGAGAGGAACGCAGACTCCATGCTGTCTGCAACTACTTCAGTCATTCCTTTACTGCCCATGACACCATGTGAGACCTGCAGATGCTAATCAATCTCTCCCTGCACCAGCTCAAACAAAAAATGTTAACCATATGCAACTTCAACCTGTTTATCCTTAAGCAATGCAAAGCCATGCAGAGCTACAGACGGGCAGTGGGGGAGAGCACAGAGCTGACACTTCACTCAGGGTTGCTTTGTGAAACAGAAGAGCTTGGAGTCATAAGAATTTAGGGCAGGGATAGTTGAGTTGGGCTCCTTTCTTCCAGCTTTTCTCACTGATAAAGACAAGGGCTCCTCAGAAATTCTCTTCATCCGAGTAGAATTGATGAACAACTACTTAAATATTAGCTCCTGGAGTTCAGATTTGGAGGTTCTTTTGAGGACTGTGGATTCTGAACGCCTAAATACTCTCCAGCGTGATCTGTTAGCTACTGGTAAGAACTGAGACATTCACCAGGAAAAAAAAGAAGAGGAGTTTTAATTAACGTTAGCTCACTTTGTTTAATCTGAATGATAATTTTCTGTTGGACATTATTTTGGGGTGCAGATCTTTTCAAAGCTCTCTTCATCTTGGTAGCTAATGTTTCTTAGTACTTTCTTTAAAAATCCCAGCAGATTATTAAATACAGTAAATTTAAAGGGCATTGGGAAATATAAATCAGAAAGTAGAAAAAAGATTCAAAATGGTATTTGAATATACGTTACAATCTCAGTCTCTTTTTTCTTCAAAATAAGCTTATTTATTCACTTATTTAATGTTTCTCCTTCCTTGAACTGTAAAACAATATGTTCATACTAAAGAGTATTTTGGAAAAAGAAAACAATGTTCTACCAATCCAACATGTTATTTCCATTTCTCTTTATGGTTCTACAAGTTTTGCATATTCTCTTTAAGACTTTATTCCTTTGCAAACTCCTTATCCTTAAGATATTTGTAACCTGAGGGACCCAAACAGATCTGGCAAGGTAAGCTCAGGGAAGTCTTTCTAAACATCTGGAAAAAAGAATCATACAAATATTAAAGACAGTGAATTAGATCATAATTCTGCATTTTCGTGAAAAGAAATTGGACATTTTCTAGATAAATCCAGTGTGTATTTGTGATCTATTTTCAGTTATCCCACGTGCTCACATCCCTATAGATTATGGTATGTGAGTGCCAAACTGAATCTAAATTAAATGAACCTGTACCTCTGCCCCAGAAACAACTTTGTCAATCAGCACTATTAATTCATCTTTAGTGGCTTGAACCCTGAACACAACAGACAGATGGAAATGAAAATACAAAGAGAAGATACAGTACTTACTTAGGACAGAGTACCCATATCTCAATATATACTCCTGGAATGTGTGGCTAAAAGCCCAGTTATGGAGTCAGACTGTTCAGAACACCAGCATCTCCACTCAATAGTACTAGTACTATGACCTTGGGCAAGTTACATAACTTCTCTGAGAATCAGGTTTATAGTCTGTAAAATTCGGGTAATATTAGGATCCAATGCATTGGGCTGGTGTGAAGAGTAAATGAGTCAATGGATGTAAAAATGTCCAGCACAGAGTCAGGCAAGCATATTATTACTGTTGTTATACTTAGTGTTTCACATTGTCACCACTTTCCAAATAGTGTGCAGAGTATTGTTCACAGCTAAATTCAAACTGGTAGTCATCAACATATAAAAAGGATTATACACAATGTTCAAATGGAGTTTAACCCAGGAATGCAAGGTTGGCTTAGCATCTGAAAATGAATCAGTGTAACACAATCATGTTAGTAGGATATAGAACAAAAATTATATGATTATCTTAAGGGATGTAGGAAAAGCTTTTGACAAAATCCGACATCCTTTCATGATAAAAATATTCAACCAACTAGCAGTAGAAAGAAACTTCTTCAACCTGATAAAAGGCATCTAGGAAAAATCCACTGCTAATATACTTCTGGTAAATGATAGTATGATTTCCCCTAAAATTAAAAATAAGGATGTCTGCTCTCACCGCTTCAATTTAACATTGTACTAGAGGTCCTAGACTGGGCAATTAGTGAGAATAAGAAAAAAATGGCATACAGATTTTAAAAGAAGAAATAAAACTATCTCTGTTCATAGATGGCATGATCTTATAGAGAAAATCCTGAGGAATCCACAGTAAAAATATTAAAACTAATAAATGAGTTCAGCAAGGTTGCAGGACAGAAGATCATTATATAAAGATCAGTGGTTTTTCTATATATTAGCAATGAGCAATCTGAAAATGAAATTAAGAAAACAATTCCACTTATAATGGTATCATAAATAATAAAATACTTAGGAATAAATTTAACAAAAGAAGTACAAGATGTGTACCCTGAAAATTGAAAAATATTGTTGAAAGAAATGAAAGCAAATCTCAATAAATGGAAAGATATTTTATGTTTACAAATTGGAAGACTTAGTATTGTTAAGATGGCAATACAACCCAAACTGATCTACAGATTCGACACAATCCACATCAAAATCTCAGCTGTGTTTTCTGCAGTATTTGACAAGTAGATCTTAAGATTCATATGAAAACAAAAGAGACCCAAACAATTTTGAGAATGAAGAACAAAACTGGAGGACTCACACTTGCTAATTTCAAAATTTATTACAAAGCTACAGTAACCAAAACCATGTGGTACTGGCATAAGAATGGACATATAGATGAATGGAATGAAACTTAGATAGAAATAAACCCTAATTATAAAAAGATTTGCATAGACATTTCTTCAAAGAAGATCTACAAGTGGCCAATAAGCACATGAAGAGATGCTCTACTTCACTATTCATTAAGGAAATACAAATAAAAACCACAATCAGATGCCACTTCACATTCACTAGAATTGCTAAAAAAATGACAATAAAAAGTGTTGGTGAGGTTGTGGAGAAACTGGAGCCCTTATACACAACTGGTATCATAAAATAGTACAGCCATTTTGAAAAACTGTTTGGCATTTTCTTAACACTTTAAACCGTATGGATTGCCATTTCACTCCTTGGAATACCACCTAGAGAAATGAAAATTTATGTCTACAAAAATACACAAATGTTCATAAAAGCATTATTTAAAATAGCCAAAAAGTTAAAACAATCCAAATGTCCTTCAATTGATAAATAGATAAACAAGATGTGTTATAGCCACACAAAGGAATATTATTGGTGACAGAAAGGAATGAAATATTAATCTATGCTATAGCATGGATGAACCTTGAAAACATTATGCTAACTGAAAGAAGCCAGACACAAAAGGCCAAATATTGTATGATTCCATTTATAAAAAATGTCCAGAATAGGCAAGCCCATAAAGACAGAAAGTGATTAATGGTTGCCAGCAGCTGGGGAAGAGAGAAAGGCAAGTGACCGTTAAGGGGTATGGAGTTTCTTTTTGAGACAATAAAAATGTTTTAAAAGTAGAGTGTGATGATGGCTACACATCTCTGAATATACTAAATACACTAAATATTTTATATACTAAACATATTGTACTAAAACTCCCTGAATTGTATACTTTAATGGGGTGAATTATATTTTATGTGAACTATACTCAATAAAGCTGTCATAAAACAAACAACAACATCAAAAACACTGGTTATAAGTTTTCCCTTATTTTTGTCTGTGCCCTTCTATTTTATTTTTGCCAACAGTTTTATTTTTTTAATTTTTATTATTTAAGTCTGTGGAGTCCTGGGGAAATCTCCAGTGACTACTCCTTAAGAATAGTGTAACATCCTCCAGTGAATTCATTCCCAAGAGTCAACAGTTTCACTTGGCTTCTGAAATTTATCAAGGCAACTTGTCAATGTTATTGCTTATCCTGCTTAATCACAGAGCTAAGGGCAAGCTGAGATTTGCCATATTAGTGTTTCTGATTTTTTTTTTGTTAAACAATCTGTGGTCAGTCAAAGAAAAAAAAAACTTTTATGGCAAGATCTTAGCATGAACACTTCAGTGCCCTAAACCTCAGTGAACATAGGCCAGGCTGACCAAAGAAGGATATAGGTTTCATGGGGGGACTCGATATTAAATGGTACTGTATAATCTGGTGGTAACTTGTCCTAGGTCCACACAAGGTTTTTCAGCCAGAAAACACAGAGCAGACTCCTATCAGAATGCTTATTTAAATTATTCTAATATGGCTTTCAGAACTAAGGAGATTGATATTTCTGAAGCTAAGAAATTAACTAGAAGCCTCATAAGAAAAAAGTGCCTGTTGTTTTACAGAAAGAGGAGGATACTTCTTCGTATAGACAAGGTAAAATATTTCCCTGATGCTATGCATTAGCTCGAATTCATTAATTGACCAGTCATTTATACTGTAATCATTAAATTACAGAATACTTTCATTATATTCACTACCTGTAAATAAATATTTATGAGTAGCTGCTCTGTTAGGCATTATTTTATTTGAAACCAAATCAAAGCAACATATTCTCAGATTTGTTATTTGTCAGTAAGGAAGTCTTAGAAAAAAATCAGAAAATGTTTAAAATCAAAATCACAGGTATAGATCAGAGACAGTTGTGTGACCATACTATTTCCTCTCTCTCTAGGTTACTTCTAAAAAGACAATAAAGGGATAAAACAGACTTATAAGAGCAAAGATAAAAGGAGAGAAGAGAGCAGTGGAGGAGGTATCTTAATATATTAAGAAAATGTCTTTTGATGGGGTTATGAGCATGGAAAAAACTAAAACCTAAAGGTCTTGCAGTGGTGAATAGTAACAAAAAGTGAACTGATTTGCATTTTAGAACCTCTAGGGGACTTGGGACTTGGAGTTCCCAGGTTAGTGCAGGGCATGGCTGAAGATAGTACCGAAAGTCAGGGGTGGTTAGAAATATATTAACAGTGTCAGATCCCAGGAGTAACCCCTTAGTAGAGTCAACGTCCTTCACCCTCTCATTGATCAGGTGGAGGACTGTGAGCTATTCTCTGAATAAAGGGGAAGGGGAACCTCTGGACTCAAGAATAATGTTTGCTAATCAACAATCTTGCCTAATGACATAAAATGTCCAAACACACTTTAGTACATGAATCTTAAGTATAAACAGAAACTGAGATAAGTGTAACTCCATTTTTTATGAAAATCTAAAGGACAGAAATTTAAAAAATAAAACAACAAAAAAATAAACTTGAAATAGGGATGATCCTGGGAAGAGAAGAAAATACACAACATCAACCAACTAACCAATCAACTACCACCACAACCACCATCACCACCAAAAAATAGAAATAAGAAACAAAGCTGCCCAATGAATATCCTCAGAAATGAAAAGGAGAATAATGAAGTAGCTATAAACAAGGTGAAACATATCTAGAAGAAGAATTAAAGATAAAATCATGAAATATCTTCAAGGTAGGATAAAAAGATCAAGAATGGGAAAATAAGAAAAAAATATATAAAGGATCAATCTAAAAGAAGAAGATGGTAGAGAAAGCAGAGCAGATTAATCAGGAAAAAGACAATTTCTCTGCCCTGAAGAACATGAGATTCAAGGCACTCAGCACAATGGATGGAAACAAAATCACCATATTGGGCAAAGCGATGGGAATGGCAGAGCTCCAGGGATGGAAAGACTTCAAATTCTTTGTATATTCACATAATTTTCAACCCAGAATTCTCTACCCAATCAAATCACCCATCAAGAGAATAACCAATCACTGTTGTTCCATTTCTAGTGCATCTCCTGTGTATCTTGTTAAAAAATTAATTAGTTAGTTAGTTTTAAGCAAACTACAAGAGGATATGCTTTGGCAGAACCAAGAAGTAATTGAAGAAAAAGGAGACATAGGGCTCAGGGACAAAAATGTACATTTAATGAGAATTGGGAAGGGAAATCCCAGGATGCTGTCTGTGTCATAGACCTAAAGAGCAATCAGACTCAGAATGAAGAAAAAAAACTAAAGGTTGTAGGAAGAAAATTCCCAGAAAAAATGGTGGGGCAGGGTGAAAAGGGATGCTAGAGTTTGAGCATTTAAAAAAATATATAACTAGTTACAAATGTATGGTGGTTTCAAAGGAGTAGCGGAAATTTTTTTTAATCCATTTATTTCTAAAAATCTATTTAGGTAAAAGACAAAGGCAAAAATAAATTCCAGAAAGGGACAATTGTATAAGAAAGGAAATGTAATCATAATAATTATTTCACTCTGCAGTATGTAGTAATGTGAACACTGATTTTTGGTTTAACTATTTTTTGTTTTAATTTTATCAAAAAGGGAAGAAGTGGTAGGTATCAGAAAGTCAAAAGTGATAGACAAAGACATATCACCTTAGCAAATTATTTATAAATATAGATGTGGGGCTTCCCTGGTGGTGCAGTGGTTAAGAATCCATCTGCCAATGCAGGGGACACAGGTTCAAGCCGTGGTCTGGGAAGATCCCATGTGCCGTGGAGCAACTAAGCCCATGCACCACAACTACTGAGCCTGTGCTCTAGAGTCCGCGAGCCACAACTACTGAGCTCGCGTGCCACAACTACTGAAGCCCGCGCGCCTAGAGCCCATGCTCCGCAACAAGAGAAGCCACCGCAATGAGAAGCCTGCGCACCGCACCAAAGAGTGGCCCCCGTTGGCTGCAACTAGAGAAAGCCCGCATGCAGCAATGAAGACCCAACGCAGCCAAAACCAACCAAACAAACAAAAAATATATATAGATGTGAATGCCAAGAACAGCAGGTAAAAGATAGAATGACTGTTTTTAAGGAGAACTGGGGAGAGGTAGGGCAAGTTTCTGCTGGTTTTTATTAAAACTCATTTAGTATTATTATTGGATTAAAATATATAACAATATTAATAGATTTGTTTGGACACTGAAAAAATAAAAGCTCATAAAAGTCTAAAAAAGATCATGAAGAAAATTTTAACTTGCAAAGCTGTATAGAATTAAGGTAAAAAAAAAATCCAAAAAACTGATTAGACAGATTTTGTCTCAAGCTGATCATTCCTTTTAATATGGTACATGGTGAACCGTCTTATTACCCTAACTGCACTTAACAGACTTGGGCCACATGAGAGACAGAGAAAAAAGATCTATATTAACTAAAGCATGACCACAGTGAAATGCTTTTTCCCAAGCCCTACCTCTATGGAGTATTTTAAAGCCAAGGTCATCTCAAATGCTTTCAAGTGCTTCCCTGCATCTCTCCCCAATAGGTTCCTGTTACCTCAAGACCCTCACATTCAACTACAATCCCTCTCCCTTGCTTATTCTGCTCCACTGACCTCTGTAGCTTCTTGAAAAGGCCGGCATGATGTTGCCTCAGGGTCTTTGCATCTGTGGCTTCCTTCTGCGGGGAACACTCTTTCCTTGGATATCCATGGGGCTTGCCACCTGACCTCATCTAAGTGCCATTTTTTGTGACCATCCTATTTAAAATCACAAGTCCCCCTCTCAGAGGCATTCCCATCCTCATTTCTTGCTTTATTTTCTTTATAACATTTACTACTTATTTTACTAGTTGTTTTTGGTTAATTGTCCATCTCCTTCAACTAAAATGTATGCTCCATACGGACAGGTGTTTTTATCTGTTTCATTTAGTGTTATATCCCTAGAACAGTGCCTGTCACATAATAGGCACTCTGTACAGATTTGTTAAATGAATGATGGTGAATTTTCCCTTTTCTTATCAAAGAAGAGGCAGCAAAGCTACCACCGGAAGTTTCTGTTTGGTATCTATTCAATTTACTATGAAGAGATTTGTGTTTGATTGTCTGAAGAAATTGAAGGGAAAGATATATAATGTTGCATGAATCTGTCCTTATAAAAGCTACCACAAAATGGCTTCAGTTAAAAATAAAATTGACAAATGATTAGTCTACATTATACTTTTTTAGTTTACATCAATTTTTTTTCAGTTTTGAGAAAGACATTATGAAATTGGTTAAGACACTTCAGATTTGGCCAGTGCATCTAACAGTAGTCATACATATGTTATTCTTTTCTACCCCTCTTCTTAAGATATAATGCTGGCAATTTTTGATCCATTCTTTCACGTAAGCCAATTTTATAGTTTAAGATACACGCAAAATACTGAATCTGACTATAACGTTAGTCTAATTAAAAATGTCGGGCTTCCCTGGTGGCGCAGTGGTTGAGAGTCCTCCTGCCGATGCAGGGGACACGGGTTCGTGCCCCGGTCCGGGAAGATCCCACATACTGCGGAGCGGCTGGGCCCGTGAGCCATGGCCGCTGAGCCTGCGCGTCCGGAGCCTGTGCTCCACAACGGGAGAGGCCACAACAGTGAGAGCCCCAATTAGCTAAAAAAAAAAAAAAAAAAAAAAGTCCCCATTGACATTTTTTAACGTTTGATTTTTTTCTTGTTATGGTTAAAATCTCTGATGTGCAACTTCTTTTTACCACTTAATATATCATGATGGTTTAAATAAGTACTAGACCAAAATAGTGACAATACTTTATGGGGAATTTAACAAATATTAAACTAAAAATGTTAATGTGGCTTTTTTAGTACTCAATGGGCTATACAACTTCAAATATAATAGTTCAATAACACAACATAACAAAAAAAATCATAGAGAGACAATAAGGACACATTATATCCTATACCTGGAGGTCCAGAGATTGGGAGGAACCCTGAGGGTTGGGGCAGAGATGTCCGTAGAACCTAGATTCCTTCCATCTTTCTGCTCTAGCATTCTCAGCATAAAGTGCTTTTCTCGTTAAGATAACAGATTCAAACCTAGCCCAATTATACTAAACACCACCTCCCTTCAACCTCTGTAAGAAAGTTCCATCTCATGTAGCTTCCTCCTGATTAGAGTTGTACCTGGATAGGCAGCCCTTCCAAGTACTGTTAGGTGAGCATCCCTAGATCAGAATTCCCAAAGAGGCAGTTTACAGAGAGGTGGGGAACATGTGTGGTAGATTTAGTCTGCCAGAGTTCAAATATTGGACCTACTGCTCATTTACCTTGTTATCTTGAGAAATTAACTTCTCTGTGTCTTAGGCTCCTTATTTGTAAAGGAAGATAAGAGAACCTTGCTCAAATACATTTTTTTTTTTTTTTTTTTTTTTTGTGGTACGCGGGCCTCTCACTGTTGTGGCCTCTCCCGTTGCAGAGCACAGGCTCCGGAAGCACAGGCTCAGCAGCCATGGCTCACGGGCCCAGCCGCTCCGCGGCATGTGGGATCTTCCCGGACCGGGGCACGAACCTGTGTCCCCTGCATCGGTAGGCGGACTCTCAACCACTACGCCACCAGGGAAGCCCTCAAATACATTTTAAGTGTTTAAAACTATGCCTGGCCAATGATAAGTGCTCAATAAATGTGAGCTCTCATTATTTGCCAGTTATGATAGATTTCCCAAGTTCAATATCAAATTGAGATTTGGTCATTTTCTGGACAATACAGGCCATAGTTCAGGCCCAAATCATTACTTCCTCAATTATCTGGAGCTTTTAGGAATCAGGCATTTCATTTGTTTAATTATTCAAGGTAATACAATATACCTTGTCATTGAGTTAGTGATGAGGTTAAAGCTATGGTATAAAGATTTATAGATACCTGGTAGACAAATTGATTGAGGCTATACCTAGAAGAGATACCTAATGAAACCATCAGGCAGTCACACACTGTTCAACCCTACTACAAAGTTATGATACTTGTAGGTCCCATGGACAGATTGACTTTGGAGGAAGTTTTATATTGTTTGGTATTTCAGGCAATACCTGATTAAATTTCTCGCATGTACGCATATCTGAATATGTGTCTTTGAATATTCACGTACAAGTAGAAAAAGGAGTGAGAGAGAAAGTAACAGACTGTAAGACAAAGATTATTGTTATTACAGACTTTATCAGTTAAAGATCTGGAGAGAACTACAACAGGCTAAAATATTTATACAAAACCTCTGGAGCAATGGATTTTTTAGAGGCAATCCTGATCAAAGCAGCTTTGTCTTTTTAATTTATTTTTTCTTTTTAAAGTCCTCCACTTGCTGTTCTTGTTCCTTGGATACAGAAGTGGAGCTGATTTTACAAATGAGGATTGTTCCTATGTTTTTTAAAAGCTACTGGAAAATAAGTCAGATTCTCTGCAGTTGACACTAGAGCTTTCTTGAAAACAAACCCACCTGTCTGTCCCTGATGAAGTAACTTTTCAAGCACTTTCTCTTCATCATAAAAGTGAAAGATGATGTTATTATTACATTTAATTATCAGGCTATCTGCTCCCTGTTTCTATAAGAACAGAGAACAGGGTATTCATCTTGAGAGTACCATTTTGTTTTTAATAAAAAGAAAAGTTTCTTTTTAAACGTTTTGGTAGATCCTTATATATACAGCCTTAAAACCATTCACTTGCTGCTGCTGCTCTGGGAAATCCCCCGAAACCTAAGGCAGTGTGAAAATGGGAAGAAGCTTGTATTTTTTTAAAGCAGGTGGGTGATTGTTTTGGTCACCTTTATTCTGTGATCATGGAGAGAGAATATCGCTTCCCTCCACCCTATCTCCCCAAAAGATTCTAAGAAAACAGTTTGGGGTCACTTCTCACGGGACAGCAGCTACCCAAGCCCTCTTCATTCTTACAAGATGGATATTAGCAACCTAGAAGGTTGTGAAAGTGTGTTTACTTTCAGTCTGGGGCAAAAAGGAGGGACAGCCATACACGATCTGTATATGTGTGTGTGCATGTACATGGATGGATTCAGATGACCTCTGTGTGTGTATGTGTGTGTGTGTGTGTAGAGATCAGATACAGAATTTGCCATGGCCTTTGTTAATCAGCAAATAAGCTGTGCCCATTTCGACATTCTATCAGAATTCTGAATTTCTGGTTAAATATCCCTCTGCCTGAACATGTCTGTCGGAAATCACTGCCTTTGCTAATGCCAGGGGTCATTAAGTGTACAGGGAAGGAGGCCAGGCAGAGATGCTCTTCCTTTTCTTAAATGAGCAAGGGTTAGTGCAGAATACTGTGGGATGAGCAAGTTGTATACAATCCCAGCAACTCCGGTGCCCCTCCTGGGGACTGCGAAATTCTCTGCCACTGTGAAGTGGCTTAGAAATGAGCCAACAAAGAAGTCCATTGACTTTAACATGAGTATGCTTGAATCACACAGAAGACAAGAATAAATCACCTTACCAATGTGTCTGGTGTAATTTTCTCATCTCCTTCCAGTTCCCCCACCCCCTCCCCTTTTGTTCTTTGTGGCTGTTTTTGTTATCAGCAGCATCTTTGCAAAGTCGCCTTTCCCGGATTTTTCTAAGGGTGACTAGGGTGGGAGCTAAGTGCTGCGGCCATCTGAATCTTTTAAAAGCCGCCTAAGAAATATTTAAGAACCTGCTCTAGGAGGAACAGCTCTCCCAGGCATAATTTTTGGTGCTGGTTGCAGCAGGGAGCGTATGCTGGGAGGAAAGTATTATTTTTCTAAATAGAAGGTGTCAGATGGTCACGCAATGTGACTGCATGTTCGAGATCACCGCCTCCCATCTGCAATTTGTGACGTGTGAAAGATTCTGCCCAAATGTGCTCACCAACTGGAAATCCTCGACACTTTTTTTCCTTATCAGGAGAGACCAAGATAACCAATGGTTTACAGATCAGGGATCCTATCAAATTAATATCACTGTAGGATAAAATCTGTTTTAAATACAACTCCTAAACTCCAGCAAAGTTAACTAGTACAAATAAGTTCATTCATCTGATTAAGAATGGATGCTCAGAAAACAACAATAAAATGAAATCTGCTTATCACTGTACCTCACTTCAAAAATAGGCTGGTTATGAAAGGGGACCTATTTTTCCTTACTAATTAATACTGACCATCCCCAGGACGGAAGGAAAGCATTTTTGAACCAGGGTCGGCTTTTCCTGGCCTTATACGCCTCTGAGTCACTTTCCAATTAACCACAGCAAAACTCAGAAAGGATGGACTATTTAGCCTTTGCCTAAATAGGGGTTCCATGTTTGGAACTGAACTTGAATCTTTGAGATTTGTTTATTCTTGGCTAGGCATAATTCCCAGCTTCTCAGATAAAAGGGTCATAAAAAGGCTCATAAGGTGCTTCGGACATCAAACAGCTCATACAAAACAATATCTTGATGAGTTAAGTGCAAGTGAATCAGAAACATAATGGGCTAAAATTCCCTTGCTGTGCACAGGAGTTCATGGCTCGAGGAGAAAAGTGCTTGGCTTTGCAAAGCACACCTTGGCTTTCATTTCCACCAAACAGTTGGGTGGGGAGTTTCTATGTTTGGCCTCAGAGATGGATTTCCTTTGCTTTGCCGAATTCTCACCTTATGGACTACAGAAAGGGAAGGTCTTCCTGGGGTTTTGTTTCTCATCTGTGTCAATGGCAGAAGGAGAAAGAGCTAGAAGGACAGAAACCCTCAGGTGAGCGCGAAAGCCCTATTCATCCCCACATCATTTTATATTGTATATTTTGCATCACAAAGCTCTTCACAATCAGTGACAGAATATAGAGGGATTACAAATTCAAGAAGTGTATCACTATCACCTTTTTCTGAAGATGCTGCTGCAGCAGAGCTGGCATAGGCAGTCGTGAAGGTCTGAAATCCTTTGTGCTCAGCCTCCAGTCGGAGCTCCAGAGGCATTTGGTGTGACACTTTCTCCCAGGAGAAGAGCTCTAAACCCCACTTCTGCATCAGAGAGCAACGTGGGCTGATCCCTCCTCACTCAGACCATCCTGCTGGGCTTTTTACAGGGTGACCCCCGTAGACCACGTACAAACAAAAACAACAACAAGGGCTTCCCTGGTGGCGCAGTGGTTGAGAGTCCACCTGCCGATGCAGGGGACACGGGTTCATGCCCTGGTCCGGGAAGATCCCACATGCCACAGAGTGGCTGGGCCTGTGAGCCATGGCCACTGAGCCTTCGCATCTGGAGACTGTGCTCCGCAACGAGAGAGGCCACAACAGTGAGAGGCCCACGTACCGCAAAAAAAAAAAAAAAAAAAGAAAAAAGAAAACAACAACAACAAAACAAAAAGGCAGTGATATGAAAAAGAATATGGCAAAACATATCTGATTTCATTGAAGGGAGAGAGCATATGCCTAACAGGAAGCTGTCCCCAAGTGACACATCAGTAAAGGAATAATGAACAGACAACATCAAGCCTTAACTCAAGGATGGCCCTTTGTATTGATTCTCGGGATTCTTTTATCAGTAGAACCCTTCCCTGTGCTCTCTGATCACAGAGAGATCCTCCTCTGAACTCATTCACCAAGTATTGTGTCTGCAGACGGTTTGGCAATTAACCATCTTCTGGTGCTGGCTTGAATGGGTAGTCAATAATTTTTCAGTGGGCTGGACCATTTCATACATTTTGACTTAATTTTCTATTTCAGTTGGAGGTTTCTTGAGGCAAGGGCTTGGCCTTATTTATCTTTTATTTCCTTATTGGAGTAGGGGAAGGATGCCAACTTTGTGCCAGGCACTAACTACTTCACTGCATATACCTGTAGGTAGAGGCCAGGCAATCGATTCTGAGATGCTGTCTCATGTCCACGCCACAGGGTAAGTGGTAGAGCCACAATTCGAATCCTGACTGTTGACAAAGCCCTTCCTTAGATGATAAACATGGCAGATAGGAACTAAGCAATTGATTTCTTTTTTGTTTGTTTGTTTTGCGGTACATGGGCCTCTCACTGTTGTGACCTCTCCCGTTGTGGAGCACAGGCTCCGGATGCGCAGGCTCAGCGGCCATGGCTCACGGGCCCAGCCGCTCTGTGTCATGTGGGATCTTCCCGGACCCGGGGCACGAACCCGTGTCCCCTGCATCGGCAGGTGGACTCTCAACCACTGCGCCACCAGGGAAGCCCAGCAATTGACTTCTGATTTAACCACACACACACAAAACACAGTGAGAATTCTCATGACTGTGTTCATTCTTTTGTTTCAGAGTGAGAATTCCTTTAACATCTCTGTGCCCCAGAAGCCCTGTCTTTGCTTCCTCCCCCAGGGAAGAGATGGCACATGTAGTAGCTACCCACGTTCTGACAGAAGTTGACGGCTGTGGAGTCTGGCATTTGCCATCGGATGAGGGATGTGGTGTCCAGCACTTCCTGTTGCTGAACTTCCCTCATCAGCAGTTGCACCACAAAGGATTTATTCTTGAGGTTACAGGTACTTCTCCACCCTGGCTGCAGTACCCTGCCCAGCAATCTGTCTTGATCCTGGTCAGAGCGCATCTTCAGAGTAAGAGCTTGGGTGTTTGTTTCTTCTTTCATGCTGTGATGCTTTGGTGGGGAGGGGACTGCTGGTGATGGACATGAGATTTTAGGTGGGCATGTGATAAAGACAGCGGAGCAGCACGTTAGATATGAGTCCAAGCCCTGGCCTGAATCCAAGTTCAGAGTTTTCAGGGTCCACTGAAACAATGGGAGCTGTTGTTTACATCTTCCCGCCTACTGTTTCAGAGACACTGTGTCTCCTGAGCCCCAAGATACTCCAACCGACCTTGCCAAACTCTCAGAAACTCAACACAGAGGATGATGAGCTGATGTTTCAGACATACAGAAGCCACCTCTATAAGCTTAATGCCCTCTTGCCTATGGAAGTCTTGTCTATGCCTGATCCGTGATAGGCCTTCGTGATAAAGAGGAAGGCCCACCATGGCTCCCAGAGGGGCTCACCTCCCTGCTAATGGGGACTGCCAGAACTTTTTACTTGACCCCCTCCTCTCCTTTTGATAGTTTTTGATGGTTGCGACAGGGGAGAAGGCAGGAAGAGGAACAGTTTCTCAACCACAGAGTCCGCATTCACCCCATCAACTGTTGCACGTAATTCTTCTGGACATTTATTTTTTTGCTCCCTTCTTTCTATCTCCTTGGAGATTCTGGTTACTCTTTCAACAGGAGTGCTGGTGGTGGCATTTATTGGGGGTCATATAGAATCAGTGCTTCTTTAAAGAAAGAGGCTGAGTAGTTACTAAGTCCAAACCACGGGGCAGAGACAAGGGACGGAAACAGGAGAGAAAGAACGGGCGCTACTGGAAGAAAATAGGTTTCCCCCATTTCCTCTGTCTCTTTAGAATCTTCAGAACTTTGCCAGAACTTAAAATATTGGTATTCCTTTGTCGCTAGGCCTTATCTCTTTTCATTTTACATACCCTTCCTGACAGATTTCATTGCTTCAATTATCTTGTTTTTTCCCTCCTGATTTCCAAATATATACCTTTTAGTTCACACTTCCTTCCTTGAGCTGCACCTGGCAGTTGACAGCCTCACTTGGATTTCTCAGAGGCATCTCAAAATCACTATGTCAAAAACTGACCTCATTATCCACCCCCCCCCCCGCAAACCTGCTTCCCTACGTATCCTGTCTTAGAAAATGGAAGGAGTTGGAAAGCTGATAGCGTTAAAAAGCATGAGGTTTTGTGGTTAGACTTCCCTCTCTATTTCCCCATCCCCACAACCAGCCAATCACCAAATCCTAATTCCACTCCTTAAATATCTCTCAAATCCACCTACTTCTCCCAAGTCTCTTTTGGATGGATATTTTAAAGGGCTGAATAACTCCTACTCACAAAGATGTCCACATCTTAATCCTCAGAACCTATGAGCGTGTCACTTTACATGGCCAAAGGGACTTTGCAGATGTGATTAAAAATTCTGAGACAGATTATCCTGAAGTATCTGGGTAGGCCCAATATATTCACAAGTCTTTATAAGAAGGAGGCAGGAGGGCCAGAGAGAGGAAGAGATGTGATGACAAAAGCAGAGATGAGAGTGAGGTGAGGTCACGAGTCAAGGAACACAGGAAGCTTCTAGAAGCTGGAAAAAGCAAGGAAATGGGTTCTCTCTCTAGAACCTCCAGAAGGCATGCAGCACTGCTTACCCATTTTAGATTTCTGAACTTCAGAACTGTGTGAGAAGAAATTCATGTGGTTTTCAGCCTCTAAGTTTGTATTCATTTGTTACAGCAGCAACAGAAAACTAATACAGGCCTCAATGGTTTTCCCTCTCTCCAGTTATGCCCCCTTCTAACCTATTTCCCACAAGGTAGCCAGAGGAAGTGTTCCAAGACACAAATCTGATCATAGCCGTTCCAAGCACAGGAATGCCGTGTGCTAGAATACATCTCTTTTTCTTATTTTTAGCTCCTTCTCATCCACATTCCGGGGCATGCCACAATCCTAAATGCAGCAGCATGGGGTGTTTTCCCTTGACCATAAACATCTTTGGAAGGCATGAGATGTCCACTCCGTTTTAGGACTAAACCTACACTGATCACAAAATGGTGCCTGTGCTAAAGCATCTGTAAGCAGAGAAAAGGAACAGAGAAACTCATAGCATGATCATGCTCAGGGTGATTCTGTGACAGTCTTTGGGGTTTCTACCTTGTTTGGGGCCAGACCTTTGAGGATTGCTTTCTTTTCCGCTCCTCTTTCATCCATGAAGTGGAAGGAGGGGGTGAAGGAATCTAAGAGCCCCAGGAAACCTGAGATTTGGTGTCCACATAGGAGTAGGCCAGGAGATAAGTAACTGGGAGGATAGTCCCTGTACAGTTGAGAAGATGGTGGGGAAGATAAACAGATGTCAGAAGCTAAGGTGGGTTCTGTATAGATTGCTTGGAATATTAGAGCCTAAAATGAATTCATTTCCTGAACATTTCTCTGATACCCTGCATGCAGTTGATAAGAGTAAGACATTGTGGTGATGGATGGTTTGGGTCCATACCTCTCCCTTTAATGATAAGAGAGGATTAAGGAGAATCTTGCCTTATAGTCCACCCCCCCTCCAATTTTTTTTCCAACCTTGTAAGATCAGCTCACAAGATCTTTTTTGTCTGATTTCTGCTTATTATTCTCAAGTATTCTCTCGCCACTCTTCCATTTTCCCCATCCTCAAAAATCGATCAAATGTGCAATTCTCTCTACTCCACAGTTTCAGATTGGACATCATGTCTTCTAATGCCAAGTTTGGCTTGTATATTATTTAGCAGTATATGCCCACCCCTACGGAGGGAGTTGTTATACTGTATTTGAATCATGTTTTCCTTTTCTGTCATTCTCACTAGACTTTATTTATTTATTTTTAGGCCCATTGGCATGGCATGTGGGATCTTAGTTCCCCGACCAGGGATTGAACCCATGCCCCCTGCATTGGAAGCACAGAGTCTTAACCACTGGACTGCCAGGGAAGTCCCCTCACTAGACTTTAAACACCTCCAAGGGTAGGGACTGTGGCTTTCTCATTGACATATCAAGCCCTATTACCTGGGGAATGTTCACTAAATATCTGCAGAATAAATAAATGCATTAATGCATGGAAGTAGGCCAGGCTATGGGAGACAGGGTGGTATGACAGCAGGCTGGGGACAGGGCTCTAATATGCTAAATAGAGTGAGTGGAAAGGAAGCCTGAGTAACCAAGTTCCTAGAGTTAGACCCTCTATATTTTGCACAAAGGTTGAGCTCTTGCCTTCCAAGGTTATGTATTTTGTTACTCTTCATTGAAATAATTTGACCCTCACTTGCATGCCCTTGATTCACGTGTGTCCTGTTTCTCCTTTTAGTTAATAAATGACTCAAGGACAGGAATTTATGCTTTATGCTGTCTTTGAAAGTCTATTCCAGTATTGTTGTGATTTGCTCACTGGATATATACAATGATGGTTCATGATGAATGTGTTCAAGGCCCAGTAGAAACCCTTAAACCAACTCCTGTGCTTTGGAAGATCATCCATTGCTAATCTTGATGCTTGATCCCTTGTTAATCTTGATGCTTCTTTGAGACTGTCACATGTGGACCTTCTCTGTACCTTGGAGTCTTCTGGCAGGTCATATACCTTATGGTTTACATTTACAGAATTCCTGTAGTTCTTTCCTCATTGTTAGATACAGCAACAAAACATTTGTAGTCTTTCTGATTGCTCTTGCTTTTGAAATGAAATGGTCTTTATATATTTTTTTCTGGTGCCCTAAACATTGAGATTTTCAATATGTATTATTAATGCCAGTGCTATAATGTTTGTGACTGTAGTGCTTCACACTGCTGAGGGCCTAAATACACTAAATATTCCTGCTTCCTGGGTATTGCTTCCAAGAGAAATTAGAGAGGATAAAGGATTTGGATTTTATTCCTTATTAGATGCAATATTGTCAAGAGTGAAAGAATATCACAGCTAGAAGAACTCTGCCCTAGAAGCACTGAGTTCTAGGACAGTTTCTATCACCATTCAGCTATGCAACGTTGGGATAACTGTCACTCCACTTCTCTTGGATTCTGTTTCCTCACTAAAAAATTAAAGTACTAGCCCCTTTCCAGTTCTAACAGTTTATGATGAAGATAATTATAATGCAATATACGTAATACTTGTCCTGTATTAGATAGGGGTAGAAAACTGCATTAGATTGCTATGCCCAATGATGCCTTCTGAAAAGATGATCCTACATAGTAAAATATAGGAGCCCTAATGCAATACTGGGGCTATAATACTCTTATGATAAAAATTGAAGCTATAATCCAAATAAGTTCCTGTAAATAGGAAAGAGGCATCTACTCAGAGAACAAAAGAAAGCCAATTTCTCAGAACTATTTCCTGTAAGATTAGAACACTCTGAACTCAATTTACTATTGAGAACAGACTTTTAAATCAAAAAAATGCATACCCATGTGAATTAATGCACCTCTTCTGACCCAATGTGAACACTGCAAAAGCCACAATATGCTGGTTTCTCCCTAAGGCCCTGACTCTCTTAAATATTATTTAGTAGATGCAACTTGGTAAGCTTATCACAATCTTGAACCTAAGTCTGCAGTGATTCTCTTGTTCTTAATCTTTGGGCATTTGGCATTGTCGTTGATCCCAAAAGAAGACATTGTTACATCTATAAGTCAAGGTAGAGATTGAAGGAGGCTTCCAATACACAGGGCAGATGGTGAGATGTCATGGTGAAGTCGATTCAACATCCACATGGATTAGGTCTGATGCCACTGAAGCCCTGTAAGAGCTTTCAGGAAGGTAAGGGTGCTTGAAAACTGCTCAGTGAGAGAGAAAATGTCAACACACATTGAAAAGACCATTTCAAGGTCTTTGGTGGAAATTATTTGATCAGTGGGAGTGTTTTCAACTCCATCCCACAACTCCCAATCAGTGGCAATCTCAAAATCCTTCCAACTCTTTATGAGGTGAGGAAAGCCATCAAGCAGATGAAAACCAACAAGGCATCTGGAGCTGATGGAATCCCTGCTGAAATCTTCACATCGGCTGAGGAAAATGCACACTATGGCTCCATGCTCTCATCTTGAAGCTTGAGAATGATGAAGAAATTCCAGATGACATCACTGATGCTGCAGTTGTGACCATTTTGAGGCAATGGCACAAAGATAATTGGAAAAAGAACACCCTCACTCCTCTCTCTCAGGAAAGTTCTTGCTGAAAGTGTCCATGCCACTTTTGGAAAGGCAATCGATAACTGAAAAATGTTTATTATTTTACTTCAGTTGTTTGGTACGGAATTTTCTTTTCTTTTCTTTTTTTGTTTCTTTTTTTAAAAATTGTTTTAAATTGCACTGGTATGAAACAATGCAAGCCATTTCAGATACCCATTGCATCTTCATATGATGACTATTTTTTGAGTCTGATGACCCTTAGACATCTTTTTTTTTTTTTTTTTGCGGTACACGGGCCTCTCACTGTTGTGGCCTCTCCCGTTGCGGAGCACAGGCTCCGGATGCGCAGGCTCAGCGACCATGGCTCACGGGCCTAGCTGCTCTGCGGCATGGGGGATCTTCCCGGACTGGGGCACGAACCCGTGTCCCCTGCATCGGCAGGCAGACTCTCAACCACCGCGCCACCAGGGAAGCCCCCCTAGACATCTTTTAAGGCAATGATTGCCTTATCCATCTTTCTGTCTCTGTAGAACCTGCATATAGTGGGTGCTTGATAGATGTTAAATAATGAATGAATTACTTGGAGGTAACTAAGAGTAAGATTAGTTGCATACACATTATATTTGACCAACGAATGAAGACAGTGTTGTCAAACTTCCTCAGGCTCCTCTGGCCACCATGTCATAGCAGCCACACAGAAGATGAAGACAGATTGCACACGGGCATTCATGGCCACTTTCCTTGATTATCTCCATGAACGAGGGCAGGTGGCAGAAAAGCCTGGAAAGACTGGAGAGCTTGAGATTTGTAAAGGATGGGAAAAGCTTGAATGTCAACCTTTGCTTTGGCTGCTGCTGCCCGAGTTTCCAATCAGAATGGAGCAGTGAGCTTCCTCAGGACCATAATGAGCAGTCCTAACATTCCCATCCTGCCGATGAGTGACTGAAGTCTCAGGATAGCTGACTGGTCATTTCCAAATTAGGAGCCAAGCTCCCATTTGGCTATAAAGTTTGCATCTCTGTGCCCTACACCGAGGCTAGAGGCCAAACCAAACTGTCCCATGGAAGCTATGCGGGGACTGGGGTGGGGACAACGTGGGTCCTCGCTCTTCTCTACAGACACAGAGATAATGTAGTGCACTGTGTTAATTAACACTTAAAGCTGATACAGACGAAAATAAACAAATGCACACCCATTCTGGTTCCACTTCTAAGACCTCATCCCGAGACCGTAACACAGTTTGTTTTACGGCTTCCCCAGTCACGTGAGAGCCAGCATAATGAAACCTCTCTAATCTCTATTTTTCTAAAGTCTGTGTAGATACAGATGGCTCTGCTTTGGTCTTTGGGTTTTATTCTTATTTTGCCACAATTTTAACCTTTTATGTATCTCTTTCTGTGAGATATTCTCACTGTTTCCTCACTGCCTAGAGGCTCTGTGAGGCCTTTCATTTTCATTTTCCAACGGTTGCATCATATCGTCCTTCAGGATGTTTCGGATTTTTTTAAACAACAGAAGATGTGCTGCCATTGTTACTGGAGGATTCTGAGCCATAGGGAGGCCATTCTCGGATTCATGGGAACGTTTCTATCAGCTCCACTTTTTAACAGGAGAGGTTGAAGAGTAGATGTTTAATTTTCAAAGTATCCATAATCAGTGGTGCCTGGAAGCCTGCCAATAGCAGATGAAGGACACGGGAGGGTATCACCTCCAGTACGTTTGTGGGAAGAAAGAGACTATGAAGGAAGGAAGAGAGCCATAAAGCGGAGAGCTGGATCTGACACAGGTACTGAAAGAGAAAAAAAAAATCAGGACTATCGAGCTTCACATGCAGAGTCAAATTCCGAAAAAAAAAAAAAAAATGGTGACATATAAACAGCCTGCAAAGCACAATACTCAGCCCCATCAATTCGGCATATTCTGAGTCCCAGCTTCCAGCTGCAGTAAGAGAATAGACACAGAAAAATGACCAAAGCATCCCCGACATGTTTGCCTAAGTGAGGTAAGCAGCTCAGAGTAGGGATTTAAAAGAGGACTCTGCATTGTTCTTGGAGTCCACTCAAGCATAGTCAGGGTGGAATTCCATCTGTTCAGTTCAGTTTGGTTCAGTGAACTGGGCCACCTTTAATGGTTCACTAAATTCTGACTATCTAAAAATTACAGTTAATGTGTTTTAAAAATCTTGAGCTGCATGACGAGAACACCTTATTACTTGTTCTTCCTTGCCCTTGGGTGGATCACCTCTGAGAATGGGTAAACTGGAGCGCCTTTCCCGAGATGGGGGAATTAGGTCACTGAATCCCATGTTGGGTCCCACAAATGGCTCTCCATTAAAAACAAGAAACAAAACCCATTTTACATCCCTTACTGGACCTTCTCTCTGACTGGAGTTTGGAAGCTGGGGTGACTATTTCTCACTGACGTGAGATCAGTCTGGGAACATCCTCTCTGAGGTAGAGAAAGGAGGCAAGCAGAGAACTAGAAAAGCAGAACAACTATTATAGAAAAATAATTACATGAGGGAAAAATAATAATTCATGTTTCAGGGGTAAGTTTGAAAATCTCAAAGCATGGGTTGCTCTCAGGATGTATTCCTGGCTTGTGGATTTTCAAGGAGGTGGTTTGTATCCAATTTCATAGGATGTGAAGTTTCCCAGGCTTCTAAGGAGCTGTGCTGCTTCTGCGGGTAAACCTAAGAAAATAAGAGAATTGTGTCCCCTGGAATTGTGATGAGTGTGTTGGTTTTTCTCTGCATAACAAAACAAGCCTCCTATCATGAAACCAAGATACTTTTTATCATGGGCATTATCAGGGGGAGGGGGACTGAGCTCTGAAAGAAATACTTTAAAGAAAGGATGAAAATGTCAGGAATTAGAATGAGAAAAGGGGAGTAGGTTTTTTTCTACCATTGGATTTGGGTAGCCTTGTTTTATTCTCCATGTCATTTTTGCCTATTAAAAATGTATCTTTTGGGCCTCCCTGGTGGCGCAGTGGTTGAGAGTCCGCCTGCCGATGCAGGGGATACGGGTTCGTGCCCCGGTCTGGGAGGATCCCATATGCCGCGGAGCGGCTGGGCCCGTGAGCCATGGCCGCTGAGCCTGCGCATCCGGAGCCTGTGCTCCGCAACGGGAGAGGCCACAACAGTGAGAGGCCCGCGTACCGCAAAAAAAAAAAAAAAAAAAAAAAAAAAAAAAAAAAAATGTATCTTTCCCCTCCTGGTTACTGGTCTCTGTGGCCTCTAGTTGCCAGGTCCTGCTTGATATGCCAGTATGACAAATCATCAGGACAAGAACAGCAAGTATCGAAAGCCACACCTGAAGTTTTCAAATAGGAAATGACACAAAACCAGACCAGGACAGCTGCAAGTCTAAAAGCAACACTTTGTCCAAATACATTTTTTTTAAAATAAAAAGTACATACATTGAAACTGGGACCAAGGCTACCAAATAATGAGGAAGATGAACAATTACATCTTTAATGCTGATGGTATGTTTACTTTCTTACTCAAACATAACCAGCTTAGAATTATTTGTTCACAATTAGATTCAATTTTTGGAGGGCTAGAAACACGTGGGATTAGAGGAAGCGATTCTCATTTTGTCTCAATGGCACAGGTGTCTTTCTGAGGCATGACAAGTGGTATTCTTTTCTCATCCAAAAAGTGCCAAAGCACAGAGAGAGCCTTGTGTAGATGAGGGCACTTCTTCTTCAGGCTTGTATCTGCATAGGGTGGAGGCACACAATGATATGAGGATGTAGGCTCAGTTTTTCGGGGAAGGGACTGTCCCCGCCTCGTGCTTTCCTTTGCAGGTTTCATTCACACCTGCCAGCTTGAGAGGGCAGGCCCACAGGCCCCTAATATGACCCGTTGACCTCTGAGCAAAGGCTGTGCATGGCTGTGGTCCCTTCTCCAGCCTATTTCCTTCCATAACCCTCACTGGGGCTATTAGGAGTAGAGAACATGGCTAAAGGGCCTCTCTCCTGTGACCTAATAACTTCTTAACTACTCTCCCCGGCTCTGTCCCTGACTGATCTTACAGATTCCCTGCAGTTTCTTCAAGGCTATCTTTCTCAAACATTAATGTGATGGAACCTCTCCTCTGCATACAAGTCTCTGTAGCTCCCCATTGCCCATAGGATAAAGGGTAATTTCCTTAGCAGACAGGCATCTCTTCATAATAATATTATTCCAAGTTTCTTTCCAGACACATTACCATTTGTTAAGTTTTTGCTTATCTTTTAAGGCCCAGCTTCAAAGTCTCCTCTTTTGAAGATTTCTCTGATTACTCAGCCCTTCCAACCGTTTCCATACCATGGATACCTCCATTGGAGGAGCTATCTCAGGCTATTGCAATGATGTGACCATCTGTCTTCCTTTTTCTCCATCTAGACTGTGTCACAATCAAAACCAAGAATGTACCCGTGCCTAGCACAGTGTTGAATGCCTACTAAAAAAAAAATTAATTGAATGAGAATTTCTGATTTTTTTAATGTGATTTTTCTCTGTTTTCTATTCCAGCTATCCAATTTAATATTGTCCCAAGGTATTATTCCCACTTCTGTTATTCCCTTTTCTGTTACCTTCTTTCATAATATTCATGAATATAAGTTTATTTGAACATGTACTTGTGTATTGATTTTCTCTATCAGTAGAATATGAAATCCATGAAGCCCAGAATGTCATCTTTTTTGGGTATACTATATCTCCCACTCCTGACTCTATGCCTACTTAGTAAATATTTATTGAATAAAACAATAAATGAATTAATGAATTCTCCAGCAAAGGATATTGCAGTTACAAATACCTACTTCCAATTTTTTTTACATAATGACCAAACATTGCTTTTCCCCTTATTCACTTTCTTCTTGATTTTGATGATTCTTTTCTACAGTTTTCCCCATTTAGAACTAAAAAATCTTGAGACAAGGGTAGAAAAAAATGAGTGGGAAATTCACAAAGAAGCCCTTTTACATGTTGACTACAGAATCCTTTTGTGAAAGGCTGAGTTCCCTCAATTCATGCACCACTGGTTCCCCCTTCACCTTCCTCTCGCTTCTTCTTTCTCCTACTCACAGGTCTGCCCAAAGCTGCTGGCTAAGCCGCCTCAAACACAAAGGGGAATTAATACTGTAGGACATTTAGAATTCAGTGCCCACTTCACTGTGAGGTCTTAGAAAATCAAGGCAGCGTTTTAACCCTGGTTGCAAGTGGAAATCTTAATGTATTTGGACTTAAACTCATCATAGTCAGAGCCTATTTTATGAATTATTATCTAAAACTGCTGTGAAAAGTGAAACTTGAGCGAATAGGAGACCTGAATTTTTGCTTTCCACTTTAGCTGTCCATCGATACAAGGTTTAAGTCTAGAGAAAGTTAGGGTACAACACTGAGGGGTGTGTGTGTGTGTGTGTGTGTGTGTGACTGCCTGCATGTCCAGGGATGCCCCTCAGGCAGGCGAGTGGCTTAATGCATCTCACAGACACTTAATTGTATGAGTTAAGGGGTTGCTGTGAGTGAGCAAGTCACCAGGAGGAAAAGCACTGCTGTCACTGCTGTCCCCAGTAATTCTGTCCCCTCTAGTTTCACCAGTCCTCTCATGGTGCTCCAGACACTGGGGTCTGCCACCAACACACTGTCCATCTCAACCCAGAAGCTAAAACAACTTAAAACCAGAGACTATATAAGGGCATAGATATATCTCACTTACTGTTGGTACAAATTATTTAATCTTTATGAGCTTAAAGTTTCCTCACTGAAGGTAACTTAGAGTGACGGCCGCATGGGCTGTTGAGAGGATTAAGTAATGTATAAAGTGTTTAACACCAGTAATCGGCACATTACAAGTAAGGGTAGTGGCCGTTGTCACTGCTACCATTAGTCCCGTGGGTAGAATAAACCAGGGGCATCGTTTTCTCTTCTTCATATGTGATCTCACTGAAAATAAACAAACATCAGACTCCAGAATCCGAAGCCACTCTCTAGTGGCTAAGAGCCCAGATTCCAGAACCAGGTTCCTTCACTTACTGGGTAGGTAACTTGAGGGAAATTGTTTAGCCTCTTTGTGATTCAGTCTCCTCATTTGCAAAATGAAGTAAAGACTGCACCTATTTCCTTGGTGTGTGTTAGGATTAACTTATTTACGAGCTTGGACTAGTGTACGTGGCAAGCATGTAATACCTGGAAGATGCAATTAATATTATTTTTGTTAACACTGAAGTCTCCTGGAGGGGGTGGTGGTAAAGAGGGGATATTGCATTGTGTAAAAATACTACGTAACTTCTTAGGAAAGCTCCCAGACTGTACAGCACAAGAAGGCCAGTTGTCCTCTTGCTCTCTTCTGGATTTCCAGAAGACTCTTCTCCTCACTCCCAGGCTGCAGCTTCCTCCCATTTAACCATTCTTTTTTCAGGCCACACACTCGTGAGTGTGTAAACTAGCCTACTCTTCACTGCCTTCTCCTTCCTAACAAGGAGCAAAACAGCTCAATCAATCAAGCAAATAATAAAGAAAGAAAGAATTCCTTCCAAGTAAGGGCCACAGCTGTAAATCCTTCACACCTTCTCTCCAGATCACGTGATTACATTTAATGACTTATCCAAATGCACGTCACCAAGGCTGAAGAGTGGCTCTTCTCCTATCTCCTGGGCACAAAACCTTTAATTCCTTTGGTTCAGTCACATCTGACATGGATCCACACTGCTCACCTCTAGTCCTAGTATTTACGGAACTTGATCTTTACAGAATTTATTTCCAAGTTTGTTCCCTGCCTGTGGACCCTAAGGTCAGCCCTTCTGGCTCTGGAATTTATTTCAGTTCTGCAGTTGGAGTTGTGTTCTTGTTCCTTCTCCTTCAAGAAAGAAAGCTACCTCTCTCTCTGCACTCAGAGGACCCTCTTTTGTGCTTTATGCTATCAACACTGAGGGAAACAGAAGGAGCTAAAATGTTTTGAAAACTCAGTGTCCAAGATACTTGATATGTGTCTGAATTTCAGTAACCACGAATATACTTTATCAGATGTGGAAACCAGCTCTCAGAAAGGTTGAGTGACTTGCCCAAAGTCACACAGTGGTAGAGATAGTATTTAAACTTGAGTCTGTTTAACTTTCAAAAACTGTGCTTGTTTCTTCCATTATATCATACAGCTTCATTATTTTTAAATAATGATGTTATTATTTAAAAGTTTTAATTTTTCAGGACTTCCCTGGTGGTCCAGTGGTAAAGAATCCACCTTCCAATGCAGGGGACGCGGGTTCAATCCCTGGTCGGGGAACTAAGATCCCACATGCCATGGGGCAACTAAGCCCATGCACCACAATTACTGAGCCTGTGTGCCTCAGCTAGAGACCCCACGTGCCACGAATTACAGAGCCCATGCGCCCTGGAGCCTGTGAACCACAGCTAGAGAGAGAAAAATCTGCACTCCACAACTAGAAAGAAGCCCACACACTGCAACGAAAGATCCCCCGTGCTGCAACTAAGACCTGATGCAGCCAAAAAAAATTTTTTTTTAATTTTTAAAATTTTAATGGATGATTCTATTTTAATTCTACATGGCTTATATATATTATTCTCCTGACGTAAAATGATAAGTGGGATGGAAAGGAGTAATACTACTGTGCATTGAGTATTTTCTCTCTTACTTTTCCCTATTTATATAACATCTATCTATTGGCATATGTTCACACAATATGTATGTGTGTGTATTTACTAGATACCATCTGATATTTATTGAGAATGTTTGTGAAACTGATGAAAACATCTCATCTTTTTCATCATTACAAAATTTAGAAGCTCTGTTCTTGCCTTGGTATAGTCAATGACCAGCACTGAGCTGGGCCAGCATTTGGCAAAGTCTCATTTCCACACTTGCTTTCCTGGCTAGAACTAGCCTCGCCTGGCCCTGAAGTTGGGCATTGTCTCCATGAGAGCTCTCCTACCACAGCCTGTGTTCCTGCAAGGCCTAGGTGGAGGACATCACCTCTGTGCTCAGCAACACAAGCTTCCAAGTGGGATTCTCACTGAATTCCCTTTTTAGACTTGAGAGATGATTCTAATCTCAACTATTTGTAGAACTTGAGATGAACTGATGAATACTAAAACCCTTCTTCCCTGATGTTAGTTATTTCTGCCAAATTTCCCATTGGTTAGATGAATTGGAGAGATGCCTATTCAAGGATCCATCTATCCAGCGATCTCCGTCATATGTCTGCTGTGGCACCTTCCCTCTATTGGAGTCACTTAGTTGCTTAAGGTGGTATCTTATCTTTTAAATATAGCTGAAAATTATAAAAATTTTACATGAAAACTATGTTAATATGTTTTTTGGGAGGTGTGTACGTGAATGTGAAATATCAGGGCACAGGATAAAAACCCAGGAATCACTTTGGGTCTGTTATGTTGACTTGGAGGCCTGATTAAGGAAGGTCAAGTCTGATGTTTGGAAATAGGCAATTAATTGGAGAATCACTATTATCACTGCATCTTCTTTCAGACTGTAAATTTTCAAAAGTACTTCAACAAACACATGACTACCATGAAATGGGTCTTAGAATAGTGAACAAAAATATGTGTGTGAGTGTGCGTGTACATGTATATACGAAGATGATTTCTAAAGTGGAATGTCTGTGATTGGTTGCAGTAGCCTTGAGTGAGTAGACCAGCTCCCCAGCCCCTACACACACTTTTTCAAAAAGTCATTAAAATAGGAAAAGCCACTGAGAAGAGTATCACAATATAACCAGCAGTAAAGACAAGCAGGACCTCTGCAGTATTTAGCTCTTTTATGAATATCCCCTTGTTCTGTCCCTCTCACTCAGGGACTGTCTATCCAGATGAGAAAAATGAAGAGGGAGAGGAGAAGAGATCAGTGAAGAAAAAGGTTGAGTGGCAGACAAATGGTGGTGGAGGGAATGGTGGCTGGCGAGCAAGGGTGAGATGCTCAAGGCAGATAAAAGGAGGAGCCCATATTGAAATCAGATTAGTCTAATCGTATTTAGTAAAAGTGAAGGTGCTGAGAGCAAACCCACATCTCAAGGACTTATAAAACAAAAAACAGAAATGTTTTATACAATTGGAAGTGGGGAAGGAAGATAATTAGAGCAAGTATCTGGCCAGGGAAATGGGAGGAGGGGGAAGGGAGAGATGTGTCCAACATGGAAGTTTCATCTGTTAGTTTAAGGTCAACTTTGTGTGTGCATCTTGTTGCATCATTTCAAAAGGAAAATGTAAATTAGATTTACCTAATTTATTGTTGGGTATTAGCTTTGGGATCAAATATCTGTTGTTATTGTTACTGTCAAAAGCCCTAGGAAGTCCTTAACTGAGTCAGAATCTTCTTTGTTTCTATGAGTGTTATTTGTTAACAATAACATACACCTCACGGAATACCCTGGGTGGAGGTGGGCAGTTTGACCCTTCAGTGACAGATATCCACACCTATGTGCCAAGAACTATGCTACTTGTCCAAAGTCATGCAAGGAGGAAGATTGTAAATGGTGGGGGTGTCATATCCTAGAAGAAGAGGCAAGCTAATTTCCCTATCAGTGTATTTGAATATCTTGGAAGTGAAACATGATAAGGTTTGTCTATGTTTCTGTTTATTAGTTTTTCATAGATTTCACTCTCTGCCCTTAACAAAGAGAAGGAAGCTGTAGGCTTATCCTTCTCTCTACAGCTGCAAGTGTGACCTCCTAGGAAAAGCCAAAATGACAATTCTTTTATCATTAGGAAGTAGGAAGTTTGACAGCTTCTGAAAATAAATGCCTGTATTCCATTTTCTAGCAGGCTGTTGTGGTTCATCTTTTGTCTGGGAATTGGGTAAAAACGTCAGTGGATATTCCAAAGGTCAGAATTTCAGAACTGCTGCCACAACTGTATTGTCACCAAGTATTAATGACTCTCTCACTCGTTTTCTTTTTTTAAGAGGCCTGGTCATGTCCAGGGGAATGCCAGGTACATTTTTCTTAATGTATGAGCACAAGTTACATATAACAACCTAACAACACAATACTGCCTCTTTAATGCTAATCTATTCCTTGCAATCTACTAGATACATGTAGAGTCATTGGTGTGTATCAAGAGAGCAAAATCAGATTCTGAAAATATCTGAAAGGATGCACTAGAGTGTACATAATAATGTATTTTAATCTGCCAGGCCTTAAAATTAATCATGAATTCCCACAGAGATTTTAATAATTTTGAGATGATTTTTTTTTATAGAGTAATATTCTTGGACAGAGTTTCCTAAACACTGCATGGGGAAAAACGTAGGTGGGGGAGGGGGAAAGGAGGTGTTTTCTCACTTGCCACCATATAGGAGATAAAAACATTAGGGGAATAGGCTTTCTTTTGCTCCTAACTAAAAAGCAAGGTAAGTGTTTCAAAGAAAGCCTTTATCACTCCATAAAAGCTGGCAAATTGCAGGAAGTTTATTAGGGGTAATAATGTGCATTTGTTAAGCAGAGGGAATAGTCCTGAAGGGAAGAGGTCCACCCTGGCGAGGGGGTGGATGTCTCCGAAACATTAGGAAACTTGGCCATCAGCAGTTTTGAGAGTTTTACGGGAGAAAAACCTTGGGAATCAAACTGCCCTAGACTCTGGAAAGGGTGATCATATATTTATTGTCCAAACAGGGACTTTTGAGAGGAAAAATAAAGGTCAATCATCACACTGGAACATATGTTTAAATACTTGAGTTCGAGGACACGTAGCAGTGGTATAGAGTTTTCTGATTTAGCATCATCCTTGCCTTTCAACAAGGGGTGATCTTGTGTGCTTCTGTCACCTTGCCAAATGCTGTAACTGTAAACCATTTGGGCTCTTCCAGCTTTATCCAACAAAAATACGATGTGAACTTATAAATATAGAGGGTTTTTTTTTTTCCTCTGAAACTGAACAACTAAAAATATTATGTTCTAGACTGATGATTCTTCCAGGATTTTCAGGGTAGTAGAAAGAAATAAGGTCTTAGAGGATATGCTGGGCTTTCTATATATATATATATATATTTTGGCTGCATCATGTCTTAGTTGCAGCACATGAAATCTTTGTTGAGACAAGAGGGATCTTTTTGGTACAGCATTCGGTCTACTTGGGTTTCTCTCTAGTTGCGGTGCACGGGCTTCTCTCTAGTTGTGGCATGCGGGTTTTCTCTTCTCTAGTTGTGGTGCATGGGCTCTGTAGTTTGCAGGAACATGGGCTCTCTTGTTGAGGTGCATGAGCTCAGTAGTTGTGGTGTGTGGGCTTAGTTGCCCTGCGGCATGTGGGATCTTAGTTCCCTCACCAGCGATCGAACCCGTGTCCCCTGCACTGGAAGGTGAATTCGTTACCACTGGACCACCAGGGAAGTCCCTCTATATCTTTTTAACTCTCCATGAAATACCCAATTTCATCGTCCGGGTATAGAGAGAATGAATTGCTCTTGGTGCTGACCAAGTACAGGGTAACTCTCCCTGAAATGTGGTTGTCAAAATGGAACAGGGAAGGACAAAATCTGACTCCATGTTGGATCTGTTTCTTTTACTTTGACCTTTGCTTTCCATTGCTGGTGATCTCTCTATAGCTATAGGCATACATAATGGCCTGCCTCAGGGAACCCTGCCCCTCTGCCTGAACGTTAAATTAAAGTGCCTTTGTTCAGCCCACAGGGAAACACCCTCACCCTGCCCACCTGTGAATGGCTGCAGAAAAGAAGAAATGAACACATCCTTTCCCAGAGGATGGCTAAAACCAGGAGATATTTTGCAAGACTTATGGCCTTTTTACTTTACTTCCTCACCTCCTCTCCCTCTCTGTTCTATAAAAGAAACTAGCATCCAGACCCTGATAAGATGGTACTCTAGGACGCTGGTCCACCATCTTCTTGGACCCCCAGCTTTCCAAATAAAGTCGTTATTCCTTGCCTCAACACCTCGTTTCCAATTTATTGGCCTGTTGTGCAGTGAGCAGAGTGAGCTTGGACTCGGTAACAAGAACATGTCTTAGTTTTTTTTTGTCCCATCCACTAAAACTTCCCCCATCCCCCCCACATGGTTTGTCAGAAGTTGAAATGCTGGGATTGACCTCATTGTTTTGGGAGGACCTACTCATTTTTCATGGTCAGTGTATGCTTAGAAACTTTAAGTAATGGAAATTATACAAAAGGAAAGGAGGAAGAAATAGGAGGAGTTCTAGGGAACAGATGCGTAATTATAAAGACAGGAAGTAAGATTTTAACTGCACTACATTACCTTCAAATAATTTGCAGGCAGGTCAGATCAGAAATCTCACTAGTGTGTGCTTCACCCTCTTTGGGTGGGTGGTGAAATAAAATTTGGAGATACTGTATTAGCTCCGATTTAGCCTCCACTTCCCTTCCAAATTTCCCACCTTTCTCTGTCCCATTGAATCAGTGACATTCATTGTCTCAAGGGGTGCGTACTGAATGGAATGCAATAGTAGAATAGGATACAAAAGAACAGTATGTAAACAAGTGAAAGCCTGATTATTCACATCCTTTAAGGGTAGTGAAAATACTTTTCAGTTTGGGAAGAGTTGCTTGTGAGAGCTTAGCTTGTCCCAGAAGAATGTTTAGATCTGTTCCAAGAGAGGGCCCTTTGGTTGCTGCAGGCAGGGAGCCTGAGGATGGGGATGAGCAGAGAAGGGATGGACAGGAGAGCAACACGGGCAGAGCCCCTCCGGGAAGTCCTCCATGGCCCCAGGCAAGAGTAGCGGAAAGAAACAAACAAAAATTGGCTGCCAGGATCTCTACAGACCTCCTGAACTGACATTTCTCCTCCTTCCTAGAGTCACCCAGAGAGGTGTAGGAGAACGTCACAGCTTCTGTGCTTTCTGAGAGGGGTGTGGAATACCACCAAGTGGGCTGGTGGAAGGCCCAGGAGCCCTGGGGTTGAGATGTGGGGACACAGAGTGACTACCAGGGCCTGAGAAGCAGTGGCCATCTGGGGACCTGAAATATCTCCCTGCAGCAAAATTAGAGGCAGACCAAAGACGAGATAGAAGAGGGACTCCTCACTGAGAACTTGTAGGGAATGGAGGATGCCTGAAATTCTCAGAAGGTCTCTGGGAATTTTAATGCCACTCTAGGGAGAAAGGGAGTGAGACAACCCTGAGCTGACCTGCAGCAAATGTCCTTAATTAAATGAAATGTGGTTTTAAAATTGGGATTTTAATGGACACATAGAAAAAAGTGGAAAAGTTCCACATTTCCCACACCTGAGTATTTGCTTGTGACGTATCCAACCTCCACACCAGAATTCTCATCACTCAGCATTTTGCTCACTGTTTAACAGGCACCATGTAAACATCTTTTCATTGCATAAATGGAATGAAAACATCCCTGTCTCTCAAAAATAAACCAACAAAACACGACAAAACAAAGGAAATCCTCAGTAACAAGTACATGAATGTCAAGTTGAATACTTGTCTTAAAGATTTAGAGAGCTCTTCTAGGAGAGGGTTTATTAACCCACTGATGCCAACCCTCATTGGCAACAGGAAAAAAAATAAAGGAGCTTGAAGCCTGGCACAAACCGAGCTCATCCTAAAGCTGTAGGTGCTTTTGTGGTATGCTAGTGGAAGGAGAACAAGAGTGGAATTTCTGGAGATCTTTCAAAATGGGATAGACTAGAAGCTATCTGAAAATCACTTATGTAGCCCTGCTTAGGAATAGGGGAATGATGATTTCTTGATTTCTTTTTCTCAAGAAATACAGCTTCAGTTCTAGGATAAGATTTTAAATCTAATCAGAGGTCAATTTATATTTCAGAACAAGAACTACAGTTTCCCCTGAACATAGTATATTAATTTTTGATCAGTATTGTGTGTTTGCTAACAGATTGGGTATATAAAGCTAAAAATGCCACATGCCCTATAGGGAGCTCTTTATTTCTAGTGACATATATTGGAGTTATTCTTCTTTGTTCATATGATTTACCTTCAAAAATCTATTGAATGTGGCCCCCAGGGAAGTGCAGATAGCTGTTTTAATAATCCTATTGGTATTCGGGTGGAATGGAGTGGGATAGAACTGAAAGAACTTGCAGGGAATATTGTTCCTGGGATCTCTGGTTTCACCAGACTGCGTATAATATTTAAAGTGCAGTAGTACAGCTAGAGTTTGCACAATAAAGTTAGCAATTCCATTCTTGTAAACATTGATCTTTTATCCTCCTTCTGAGCTTTGAGAGCCCTTAGATCATATGAGAAGCAGCACGATATGCTGCTAGGTCAACAGATGGCAGGGTTACACTATCTCTGTCTCTCTCCCACCAAGGACAGCAGGAATTTACCTGGACCATTTGACTGTCTGGTGTCCAGCACTGGCTTTAGTAGAGCTGGTATTGAGGTCTTCAAATTCTGCTTCTGACTCCAGGGATTCTATGCCATCAGAACATGCTGGTGGACTCAGACAGTCCTTTGGCTTGACCCTTAAGGGCAACATACCTACCATCGTAAGACTATGGAAGCAATGGCAGATTAGATCCTTTAAGTATAGCATAATAAATAAAGTGATAGAGTAACAGCCTATTTTATTATCTTTTGCTTATGATATCCTTCTTGGGATATCCATATCATCTACGACAATATGGATCTTATATTGCACCTTCAGGAGTTATATACTTTCATTGAATTTTTAACACAGTAACACAGTACAGATATTACGCCCCTTGCACAGATGAGAAAAGTGAGATCTAGAACAGATCTGGATAGTAAAGAGCAGGGCAGAGATTTTAAATCAGGTGTGTCCATCCCAAAAACCTATGCATTGCTTCTAGGCATAAAGTTTTCCCAGTGTAGGAGCTACTTATAGTTGCTAACTCGTAAAAGGTGGCAGTGTTTAGTTGTGGCCTGATTAATGTGACAACTAACTTCTGGGTGTAGCATTTGCAGTCTTGCCCAGTTTACTTTTATTGAGATCTTCCAGTTCCTGTGAGCAATAGTGAGACTTGCTCTATCAAGACGCAGGACATCTCAGGAAGACTGGGGCAGAGTTAGAAAAGGAATCCTGGCCCCAGAGTCTCCTGTTTACTGCATCCTCTTTGGTTTATATGATCTGAAAGGCAGTTCCTTTAAATTCACCTCTGTTAACCTAGGTTGTTGTGTGGGAACAATGAATTTTCTCAGGTACATCTTAGCATTTTCCAGCCACTTTCAGAAACTAACCTTGCAATATTTTAGTTGAACCATATCACTTGTGTTTCTAACGTTGATCTGGATTTTACACAACTGTTTACATTAATATGTGCTAAAATGCCTAATTACTGCTACAATCACAGCCAGGCTCAATAGACTTGCCAGCTCTTAAATATATAGTCATGTCTTCATCAGACACAAAGGTCAGTGAGCATCCTAAGCTCCTTCAATTTGTAAACTGGATTAAGGGCAATAGATGCAACCCTTCAAACAAGAATATAGAATTTTGCATATATGATGGTAATATGCTCATCTGCTTGTTTTGTTGTTGTTTCCCAGGTTTTCAGAAATGGTTGTTGATAAAAAGAGGTCAGAATGTGAGATGAAGTGGGTGTTTACAGTGGGATTGAGGGAAAGGCTTGAGGACATCTGTAAAAGACTGTATTATGCCTATTATAGCATTTTTATGTGTGACTTAATAGTAAATTTTTGGCTGGCAATTCTTTAGCCAATTGAGCAAACCTGTTATTACTTATTTTTTATCAGGAGCTGGTGACTGCAGTATAATGCCCATAGAGTTAGAGTTCCATGTGTGTCAGTTTCTCTGGGAATGTAGAGGGGGCAGCGGTTTGCATTGAGAGTTCAGGGAAGACTTCATAAATATGTTTGCATTGGAGAAATGGAGGATTTTCTAAGAGGGCAAGGAAGGGAAAGATAGACAGGAAATAGAAAAAAGCAGTTATAGTCACCAGTCAAGTGGAAGAGAGCATGGCAAATTCTGGAAACTACAGTAGCTCAGTAGGCTGAGGAAGAGAGTGCTGTTGGTGGAAACCTAGGAGATGCAACATTAGGGACATGTTGCAACTCCTGTAGATGATGGCATATCTCATAATAGTAAGAGGATACAATACACCAAGGAAAGAGAGTTAATTGGAGAGCTGCCATTTGACCTCTGGGAGTTTTGTCAGTGGTCACACAACCCATCTCCAAAGATATATGTGCCCCCAATGTCTAACCAGCTTGTACTACAGAAGCCTATGGCAGTCTATTGACATTAGCAGGGAATCATTAGTTTTATCTCTTTTCTCATTGGCTGATTTATTGATTGAGTCATGTACTCATTCCTGCATTGATTCAATAAATGTCTACTTAGCCCCTACTATATTTCAGTATTTGTGCTAGTCACTGAGGAAATGACAGGGATGCTCTCTTCTGTCTGAGAATAAGAGATGATGGGAAAAAAGCATTAGGAGATTTGGCGAAGAATGAGAATGATTATATCACCCTCACTGATTTCATCAATAGAAACATGCCACTTTCGGGACTTTATAGATTCTCTAATTTCACCTTCTACTCACTTCATTTAAGAGAATATTTATTTTTTACATTGAACTCCCATGTATTTAGAAGGTAAATACATGTAAGACTAAAATAACTGGAATTTTCAAAAGGGTTTCATTGTTGTATGGGGGGAAATTGTAAGGATTTGGGGATTTAATCAGAATTGAAACTGAAAATGAAAAGACATCCTGAAATTACTCTATATTCAATTCATTTCTTATATCTTCCTCATCTAAATACTGCACAATAAAAATATGCTTAGAATGGAGACAACTAACACACATCAAGTGTATTTTGAAATCAACAAAGGCTGAATTATGCACAATATAACCTTTGGACACACACACACACACCTGTAACCTCTATTAAGGACAAAGATTATGTTTATCTTGTTCACAGCTGAATCCCTAGTGTCTGGCATGTCATGTACTCGGTAAATAAGTTATTAAATGCATGATTGTTCATGGTAATTACCAATTGTAGTAGATTATCTTATTGTTCTCAACCCTCCTCCTCTCCCTCTATCCACACCCTTTGCCATGTGCCCTTGTAACCCCTCCCACCCCAGTGATGTTGGTCTTGGTCATGTGATTTCCTTTGGCTGATGGAAAGTGGTTGGGAGGGGCAGTGAGGCGATGTTGAGCTGCACCCTTGGGGTCATCACTGCTTCCACTGGGCTTCATGCACTTCTGTCCTGGATGTGAGGTGTCTCTCTGCCAGTCCTTAATTGACAACTTAAATTCTTCAGCAGATGGAGGATGGGCTACCTTTTACTTTTTAACTACAAATGTAAGCGGTACATGTCATGATTCTTGGGGCTTCTATTCTAGTAGTGAAGACTAAATGAGATGCCTTAGTGAAGTTACCCTGGAGTTGATCCTGAGTCAAGGATTTGGATGCAGGTAGTTTATTGGGAGATGATCCCTGGAAGCAGTCTTGACAGAGCAGGAAGGAGACAGGAAAAATAATACACATGCACTATGGACTGGTTCTTGTTGTGGGCATCTAGGTATTAATCCCACTGGGGACCCTCTAAAGAAATGTAGAGAGGGTGCACCTCAAAATGATCTATCTAAAACACGGGATGCTGGGGCATTCATCCACTGATGCTTCTTTCTTTTTAGTTAAAGGTTCCATCCTGCCCCAGGAATATTATTCCCCCAACCCACGCCCACACTTCCTGGCTGTGACTGGGTTGTGTGGATTTAGAGAAAGTCCACAGGCAGAAAAGGGGAGAAAAGTTGCTGCTTGGGCTTGAGAAAGGAGGGTGGCAGAATCAGTGCGTGGAAGTACTTAGTGCAGCTACTTTGAATTCAGAGGTGGGCCAGAAAAATGTAATGTGGGCCACAAAAAGTGTCTGCTTTGAGATAATGTTTATACAATGTGCTGTGTGGACCATCAAGTTCTAAACAACTGTTATTGGTTATTAATAATGAAAAACTTGAAATATTCTTGTTTATAATAAAAATTTATCAAATAATATGACTCATCCTAATTAATAGTATCTATGATACTATTGTGCAGAGTTATACCAGTCATTTGTTTCCAGAAGACCAGAGATTGGGTGGATATTCATATACCCCTTCTACTTCCCTGCCCTATTTTTCTTCTCTCCCAGATACCACAGCAGTTAACATACACACACACACACACACACACACACACACCAGTAATCTATGTACCCTCTTATTGCTCCCAGATATCTTTATTCCAATGAGCATGTGAAAACCCCAGATGGGAGTAGAGAAAGAGAATGGAGAGTATTCAGTTCTTCTTTCTACCCTTCCTGTGGGTTGGGATTGAGAGGTGAAGCGAACACACTCTTTGTAGAACTGCTCTCTCAAAAGAAGGTCCAGGAATCCCACACACTTGCTACGACTCTTGCTACCAACCCACGGACACATCCAGGCTGTACTTAAGCTGCATTACCATAGTCCAGAGTCTAGGCCTCTCATACTCTAATATGTGATTATATAATCATCAAGGTATATTCAGTAATTGCTCAAAGAGTTCTGTGGTTCTCTCATTCCAAAGAAAGTAGAATTCTAAGAAGACTCCATGTGGCAAGGTCCATAATAGAGGGTGATGCTTATGGAATGAAGCCAACATGCACACCTCTCTGGAGAAAGACATCACTCAGTGTAAAGATCGCCGTGACCCCTGCTTTACGTTCCATCAAAAAACTGTTAAGTCCATCAGCTTAGTTACTCTTTAGCCTTGTGTGGACATTAACGCAGAGCTACTGAAAGATCAGTGTGGCTGTAAAATGTTTAGCTCCCGACTGCCATTTCCTTAAAAAAAAAATAAATCCTGAAACTCATTGACGAAAAGGAAGAAAATTCTCCACTGCTACAAGTGTTGTTGGATGCAGTCTGCTGTTCTAATAAATGACTCTCCAATATAAATGGCTTGATGTAATGAAATAATATTTCTTACCCACATCTGTGCATTGGATTTGGGAGTTGGTGGGTTGCTCATTTATGCAGTCATCCAAGGAGCCAGCCTTTTCTCATCGTGAGATTCACTCTCCTTCGCCTCCTCTGACTATTCTCTATTCTCTCACTTAAGCTAAAGGGCAAGGAAAAGACACGAGGTTATCAGGTGGGCCTGGAAGTAACTCATGGCACTTCCACTCATATCCCTTCGGTGAGAACTTAGTCATACGGCCACACCTTGCTGGAGAAGAGGCTGGAAATTATAGTGTAACTGAATACCCAGCAAGTAGGATTCAGATATGGGTGAGATCTTGCAGCCTCTGCTAAATAAAGCATAGTAGAAATGTGGGGCTTAATTGAACAAAGAAACAATATTAGGAGGCTTCATTTTCTTTGTGGGCCAGTAATACATTTAGTATTCTTGTCTCCAAAGACAGGTGAGGCTGCAAGTTTCACCTATTATGTTAGATGGTCTACTCTGGGCATGTGGACAATTTATTCTTGTGTGAAGACAGCTCTCATCTCTGGTTTTGTCCTGTTGCCTCTGGTCCTGCTTTGGTATTGTGGATGAAATAGAAGATGAAGATAACATTCTATTTTCACACAGTGAAGGCTCATGGTTGGCTTCCTGATAATCAGACCACTGCTGGCACAATCACCACCGAGGCGGTTAGATGTTTCTAAGTATCCAGCAGTTTGGTGATGAATGTCTGAGCCAGAGTCTGGGAGGGTGAAAGAGGAAGGGTGCTCATGTTTAGAATCATTTAGGAGCATGTTCAATATATTCATGCTGGTCTCAGGGTGAATCAGCATCAGATGTACATTTCTGAGAGAAGGGAAGTAAGAAGTAGGCTTTGCAGAAGCTTCCCTCACTCTGCTGAAAATCACTACTTGTGATATTGAGTTGCTCTCTTAGAGTGGTTGCCCCTCTTTTTCCTCATAGTGTATTCATTCTACCTCATCTTTCATGGAGAGCAATTTTCATACTGGGTAATCACTGAAATTTAGTGTATAAGTCTGCCAGTGCTGCCATAACAGAATACCATAGACTGGGCGGCTTAAACCACAGGACTTTTAATTCTCACAGTTGTGGAGGCTAGAAGTCCAAGATCAGGTGTTGGCAGGTTTGCTTTCTTTGGGGGCTTCTCTCCTTGGCTTGCAGATGGCCGTCTTCTTCTGGTATCATCACAAGACCTTTTCTCTGTGCATGTGCATCCCTGGTGTCTCTTCATCTTCTCATAAGGACACCAGTCATATTGGATTAGGGCCCCACCTTCATGACCTCATTTAACATTAATTACCTTAATTATATATTCTTCTCCAGATTCTTTTCCATTAAAGTTTATTACAAGATACTGAATTTAGTTCCCTGTGCTATACAGTAGGACCTGATTGTTTATCTACTTTATATATAGTAGTGTGTATCTGCTAATCCCAAACTCCTATTTATTCCTCCCCCTCTTTTCCCCTTTGATAACCATAAGTTTCTTTTCTATGTCTGTGAGTCTATTTCTGTTTCATAAATAAGTTCATGTATCATTTTTTAAAGATTCCACATATAATTGATATCATATGCTTGTCTTTCTCTCTCTGACTTACTTCACTTAGTATGATAATCTCTTAGGTCCATCCATGTTGTTGCAAAAGGCATTATTTCATTATTTTTATGGCTAGGGCCCCTCATATTTTCATGAATGAGGTGTCTTCTGACAACTCAGAGCCTTTATCCAAGGTGGTGGCCACTTTACTGGTAGGAACTCCATTGTTCATGAGCCTTGCAGTACCTGAGGTCAATGAGTGAAGGCCCCCAGTGTATATATACTCTCTGGTCAGCCCTGCTCTCTGAGGGTAGGAAATCAGTCTTGCATTTTCCCTCCAAAGAGCTGATCCATGCAGCTATGTTCTTAGGAATAGACCATCCATTTCAAATGAGTATATTTCATTATGATCTACAGGGCATGGTTTTTTGGGTTTTCACAAATGAATGCATTAAAAAAATCTCCAGGGCTTCCCTGGTGGCACAGTAGTTGAGAGTCCGCCTGCCGATGCAGGGGACATGGGTTCGTGCCCTGGTCCGGGAAGATCCCACATGCCTCGGAGCGGCTGGGCCCGTGAGCCATGGCCACTGAGCCTGCGCGTCCAGAGCCTGTGCTCTGCAACGGGAGAGGTCGTGGCAGTGAGAGGCCCATGTACCGCAAAAAAAAAAAAAAAAAAAAAAAAAAAAAATCTCCAAGTTCCCACTTCTCTTAACTCTTTCATAATCTACCCATAAATTACAGGATCTGAGAGAGTGGGAAATGTGCCTTGTTTACCTTTATATCTTTAATGCCTAATATAGTATGAATATAGTTAGTGCTTGGTAAATATTTGGTGACTACATTTATACTCTAGTGCAATTTTGGGGGGTATTTGCAAATACTACCTTCATTACCACAGTTTTTAAAATGTGGCACCCAAAGAGAGAAGAGAAAGATTCAGATTTTGGAAGCAGATTTGAATTATATGTGTTAATTCGAGTGCCATATCTTTTCCCAACTCCAGTGTCTAAACCATTATGGATAAACTCATGCTATTTGCGTCAGCATTCATTCCCTTTGAATGGCATTATTACTACTGTTTATTATTGCCTCAGCTTTTACAATATGCTTGGTGCTGCCCAAGACATTAAAAAGATAGTTCTTGCCTTGGGGCTTACACTCAGATAGGCAAACAAACAAAATGTATTTAAGAAGAGGTAGATTGATTGCAGAGATGCAATTTCTCAGGTGTCTGTTTGTCCTTTGGGTTCGTTTGTCTTTTTTTTTCTAACATCTTTATGGGAGTAAAATTGCTTTACAGTGGTGTGTTAGTTTCTGCTTTATAACAAAGTGAATCAGCTATACATATACATATATCCCCATATCCCCTCTCTCTTGTGTCTCCCTTCCACCCTCCCTATCCCAACCCTCTGGGTGTTCACAAAGCACTGAGCTGATCTCCCTGTTCTATGCAGTTGCTTCCCACTAGCTATCTATTTTACATTTGGGACTGTATATATGTCCATGCCACTCTCTCACTTCATCCCAAGTTACCCTGCCCCCTCCACATGTCCTCAAGTCCATTCTCTATGTTTGCGTCTTTATTCCTGTCCTGCCCCTAGGTTCTTCAGAACCTTTTTTTTTTTTTAAGATTCCATATATATGTGTTAGCATACAGTATTTGTTTTTCTCTTTCTGACATACTTCACTCTGTATGACAGTCTCTAGGTCCATCCACCTCACTACAAATAACTCAATTTGGTTTCTTTTAATGGCTGAATAATATTCCACTGTATACATGTGCCACATCTTCTTTATCCATTCATCTGTCGATGGACACTTAGGTTGCTTCCATGTCCTGCCATGGTAAACAGAGTTGCAATGAACATTGTGATACATGACTCTTTTTGAATTATGGTTTTCTCAGGGTATATGCCCAGCAGTGGGATTGCTGGGTCATACTATAGTTCTATTTTTAGTTTTTTAAGGAACCTCCATCCTGTTCTCCATAGTGGCTGTATCAATTTACATTCCTACCAACAGTGCAAGAGGGTTCCCTTTTCTCCACACCTTCTCCAGCATTTATTGTTTCTAGATTTTTTGATGATGGCCATTCTGACTGGTGTGAGGTGATACCGCATTGTAGTTTTTATTTGCATTTCTCTAATGATTAGTAATGTTGAGCATCCTTTCATGTATTTGTTGGCAATCTGTAGATCTTCTTTGGAGAAATGTCTATTTAGGTCTTCTGCCCATTTGTGGATTGGGTTGTTTGCTTTTTTGATATTGAGCTGCATGAGCTGCTTGTAAAGTTTGGAGATTAATCCTTTGTCAGTTGCTTCATTTGCAGATATTTTCTCCCATTCTGAGGGTTGTCTTTTCGTCTTGTTTATGGTTTCCTTTGCTGTGCAAAAGATTTTAAGTTTCATTAGGTCCCATTTGTTTATTTTTCTTTTTATTTCCGTTTCTCTAGGAGGTGGGTCAAAAAGGACCTTGCTGAGATTTATGTCATAGAGTGTTCTGCCTATGTTTTCCTCTAAGAGTTTTATAGTGTCTGGCCTTACATTTAGGTCTTTAATCCATTTTGAGCTTATTTTTGTGTATGGTGTTAGGGAGTGGTCTCATTTCATTCTTTAACATGTAGCTATTCTGTTTTCCCAGTACCACTTACTGAAGAGGCTGTCTTTTCTCCATTGTATATTCTTGCCTCCTTTATCCAAAATAAGGTACCCATAGGTGCATGGGTTTATCTCTGGGCTTTCTATCCTGTTCCACTGATCTATATTTCTGTTTTTGTGCCAGTAGCATACTGTCTTGATTACTGTAGCTTTGTAGTATAGTCTGAAGTCTGGAAGTCTGATTCCTCCAGCTCCGTTTTTCTTTCCCAAGACTGCTTATTCAGGGTCTTTTGTGTATCCATACAAATTGTGAAATTTTTTGTTCTAAGTTCTGTGAAAAATGCCATGGGTGGTTTGATAGGGATTGCATTGAATCTGTAGATTGCTTTGGGTAGTATAGTCGTTTTCACAATGTTGATTCTTCCAATCCAAGAGCATGGTATATCGCTCCATCAGTTTCTATTATCTTTAACTTCTTTCATCAGTGTCTTCTAGTTTTCTGCATACACGTCTTTTGTCTCCTTAGGAGGGTTTATTCATAGGTATTTTATTCTCTTTGTTGCAATGGGAGTGTTTCCTTAACTTCTCTTTCAGATTTTTCATCATTAGTGTATAGGAATGCAAGAGATTTCTGTGCATTAATTTGGTATCCTGCTACTTTGCCAAATTCATTGATTAGCTCTAGTACTTTACTGGTATCATCTTTAGGATTCTCTATGTATAATATCATGTCATCTGCAAACAGTGACAGCTTTACTTCTTCTTTTCTGATTTGGATTCCTTTTATGTCTTTTTCTTCTCTGATTGCTGTTGCTAAAACTTCCAAAACTATGCTGAATAATAGCGGTGGGAGTGGACAACCTTGTTTTTTTCCTGATCTTGGGGGAAATGGTTTCAGCTTTTCACCATAGAGAATGATGTTGGCTGTGGATTTGTCATATATGGCATTCATTATGTTGATGTAAGTTCCCTCTATGCCTACTTTCTGGAGGCTTTTTATCATAAGTGGTTGTCGAATTTTGTCGAAAGCTTTTTGTGCATCTATTGAGATGATCATATGGTTTTTCTCCTTCAATTTGTTAATATGGTGTATCACATTGATTGATTTGCATATATTGAAGAATCCTTGCACTCTTGGGATAAACTCCACTTGATCATGGTGTATGATCCTTTTAATGTGCTCTTGGATTCTGTTTGCTAGTATTTTGTGGAAGATTTTTGCATGTATGTTCATCAATGATATTGGTCTGTAGTTTTCTTTCTCTGTGACATCTTTGTCTGGTTTTGGTATCAGGGTGATGGTGGCCTCGTAGAATGAGTTTGAGAGTGTTCTTCCCTCTGCTATATATTGAAAGAGTTTGAGAAGGATAGGTGTTATCCCTTCTCTAAATGTTTGATAGAATTCACCTGTGAAGCCATCTGGTCCTGGCCTTTTGTTTGTTGGAAGATTTTTAATCATAGTCTCAAATTCAGTGCTTGTGATTGGTCTGTTCATATTTTCTATTTCTTCCTGGTTCAGTCTCAGAAGGTTGTGCTTTTCTAAGAATTTGTCCATTTCTTCCAGGTTGTCCATTTTATTGGTATATAGTTGCTTGTAGTAATCTCTCATGATCCTTTGTATTTCTGCAGTGTCAGTTGTTATTTCTCCTTTTTCATTTCTAATTCTATTGATATGGGTCTTTTCCCCTTTTTTCTTGATGAGTCTGGCCAATGGTTTATCAATTTTGTATATCTTCTCAAAGAACCAGCTTTTAGTTTTATTGATCTTTGCTCTTGTTTCCTGCATTTCTTTTTCATTTATTTCTGATTTGATCTTTATGATTTCTTTCCTTCTGCTATCTTGGTGGTTTTTCTGTTCTTCTTTCTCTAATTGCTTTAGGTTAGGTTGTTTATTTGTGATGTTTCTTGTTTCTTGAGGTAGGACTGTATTGCTATAAACTTCCCTCTTAGAACTGCTTTTGCTGCGTCCCATAGGATTTGGGTTGCCGTGTTTCATTGTCATTTGTTTTTTGGTATTTTTGATTTCCTCTTTGATTTCTTCAGTGATCTCTTGGTTATTTAGTAGTGTATTGTTTAGCATCCATGTGTTTGTATTTTTTACACATTTTTTCCTGTAATTGATATCTAGCCTCACAGCGTGGTAGTCTGAAAAGATACTTGATATGATATCACTTTTCTTAAATTAACCAAGGCTTGATTTGTGACCCAAGATATGATCTATCCTGGAGAATGTTCCATGAGCACTTGAGAATAAAGTGTATTCTGTTGTTTTTGGATGAAATTTCCTGTAAATATCAATTAAGTCCATCTTGTTTAATGTATCATTTAAAGCTTTTTTTCCTTATTTATTTTCATTTTGGATGATCTGTTCATTGGTGAAAGTGGGGTGTTAATGTCCCCCACTATGAATGTGTTACTGTTGATTTCCCCTTTTATGGCTGTTAGCTTTTGCCTTATGTATTGAGGTGCTCCTATCTTGGGTGCATAAAGATTTACAATTGTTATATCTTCTTCTTGCATTGATCCGTTGATCAATATGTAGTGTCCTCCTTTGTCTCTTGTAATAATTTTTATTTTAAAGTCTATTTTGTCTATATGAGAATTGCTACTTCAGCTTTCTTTTGATTTCCACTTGCATGGAATATCTTTCTCCATTCCCTCACTTTCAGTCTGTATGTGTCCCTAGGTCTGAAGTGGGTCTCTTGGAGACAGCATATATACGGGTCTTGTTTTTTATCCATTCAGCCAGTCTATGTCTTTGGTTGGAGCATTTAATCCATTTACATTTAAGGTAATTACCAATATGTATTTTCCTATTACCATTTTCTTCATCGTTTTGGGTTTGTTATTGTAGGTCTTTTCCTTCTCTTGTGTTTACTGCCTAGAGAAGTTCCTTTAACATTTGTTGTAAAGCTGGTTTGGTGGTGCTGAATTCTCTTAGTTTTTGCTTGTCTGTAAAGATTTTAATTTGTCTGTTGAATCTGATTGAGATCCTTGCTGAGTAGAGTACTCTTGGTTGTAGTTTTTTCCCTTGCATCACTTTAACTATGTCCTGCCACTCCCTTCTGGCTTGCAGAGTTTCTGCTGAAAGATCAACTTTTAACCTTATGGGGATTCCCTTGTATGTTATTTGTTTTTCACTTGCTGCTTTTAATATTTTTCTTTGTATTTAATTGCAGATAGTTTTTTAAAATATGTGTCTTGGCATGTTTCTCCTTGGATTTATCCTGTGTGGGAGTCTCTGAGCTTCCTGGACTTAATTGACTATTTCCTTTCCCATATTAGGGAAGTTTTCAAATATAATCTCTTCAAATATTTTCTCAGTCCCTTTCTTTTTCTCTTCTTCTTCTGGGACCCATATACTTTGAATGTTGGTGCATTTAATGTTGTCCCAGAGGTCTCTGAGCCTATCCTCAATTCTTTTCATTCTTTTTTCTTTATTCTATTCTATGGTAGTTATTTCCACTATTTTATCTTCCAGGTTACTTATCCATTCTCCTGCCTCAGTTATTCTGCTATTTATTCCTTCTAGAGAATTTTTAATTTCATTTATTGTGTTGTTCGTCATTGTTTGTTTGTTCTTTAGTTCTTCTAGGTCCTTGTTAAACATTTCTTGTATTTTCTCCCTTCTATTTACAAGATTTTGGATCATCTTTACTGTCATTACCCTGAATTCTTTTTCAGGTAGACTGCCTATTTCCTCCTCATTTGTTTGATCTGGTAGGTTTTTACCTTGCTCCTTCATCTGCTCTGTGTTTCTCTGTCTTCTCATTTTCCTTAACTTACTGTGGTTGGGGTGTCCTTTTCACAGGCTGCAGGTTTGTAGTTCCTGTTGTTTCTGATGTCTTCCTCCAGTGGCTAAGGTTGGTTCAGTGGGTTGTGTAGGCTTTCTGGTGGAGGGGACTTGTGCCTGTGTTCTGGTGGATGATGCTGGATCTTGTCTTTCTGGTGGGCAGGACCACGTCTGGTGGTGTGTTTTTGGTGTGTCTGTGACCTTATTATGATTTTAGGCAGCCTTTCTGCTAATCAGTGTGGTTGTGTTCCTGTCTTGCTAGTTGTTTGGCATGTGGTGTCCAGCACTGTAGCTCTCTGGTAGTTGAGTGGAGCTGGGTCTTAGCATTGAGATGGAGTTCTCTGGGAGAGCTTTTGCCATATGATATTATGTGGAGCCAGGAGGTCTCTGGTGGACAAATGTCCTCAACTCAGCTCTCCCACCTCAGGGGCACAGGTCTGACACCCAGCTGGAGCACCAAGACCCTGTCAGCCACACAGCTCAGAAGAAAAGAGAGAGAAAAATAAATAAATAAAATAAAATAAAATAAAGTAAAATAAAAGTTATTAAAATAAAAATATTATTAAAAAATTAAAAAGTAATAAAAAAAACAAAAAAAAAGAAGAAAGAAAGAAGAGCGCAACCAAACCTAAAAACAAATCCACCTAATGATAACAAGTGCTACAAACTATACTAAAAAAAAAAAAAGGGACAGACAGAACCCTAGGACAAATGGTAAAAGCAAAGCTATACAGAAAAAATCACACAAAGAAGTATGCACATACACACTCCCTAAAAGCGAAAAAGGAAAAAAAAAAAATCTATATATATATATAAATAGGAAGAGAGCAACCAAATCAATAAACAAATCTACCAATGATAAAAAACTCTAAATACTAAACTAAGATAAACATAAAAACAGAAACAAATTAGATGCAGAAAGCAAACCTCAAGTCTAACTTCCAAAGTGCACCACCTCAATTTTGAGATGATTAGTTCTCTATTCAGGTATTCCACAGATGCAGGGTATATCAAGTTGATTGTGGAGATTTAATCTGCTGCTCCTGAGGTTGTTGGGAGAGATTTCCCTTTCTCTTCTTTGTTCGCACATCTCCCGGGGTTCAGCTTTGGATTTGGCCCTGCCTCTGCATGTAGGTCGTCTGAGGGCGTCTGATCTTCGCTCAGACAGGACAGGGTTAAAGGAGCAGCTGATTCGGGGGCTCTGGCTCACTCAGGCCAGGGGGAGGGAGGGGTATGGAATGCAGGGTGAGCCTGTGGCGGCAGAGGCCAGTGTGATGTTGCAACAGCCTGAGGTGCACCATGTGTTCTCCCGGGGAAGTTGTCCCTGGATCACGGGACCCTGGCAGTCGTGGGCTGCACAGGCTCCTGGGAGTGGAAGCGTGGATAGTGACCTGTTCTTGCACACAGGCTTCTTGGTGGCTGCAATAGCAGCCTTAGTGTTTCATGCCCGTCTCTGGGGTCTGCGCTAATAGCCACGCCTCGTGCCCAACTCTGGAGCTCATTTAGGTGGTGCTCTGAATCCCCTCTCCTTGCGCACCCTGAAACAATGGTCTCTTGCCTCTTCAGCAATTCCAGAGTTTTCCCGGACTCCCTCCCGGCTAGCTGTGGCACACTAGCCCCCTTCAGGCTGTGTTCACGCAGCCAACCCCAGTCTTCTCCCTGGGGTCTGACCCTGGAACCCGAACCTCAGCTCCCAGCTCCTACCCGCCCTGGTAGACGAGCCTCTCAGGCTGGTGACTGCTGGTTGGCACCGATCCTCTGTGCAGGAATCTCTCCCCTTTGCCTTCTGCACCCCTGTTGCTGCACTCTCCTCCGTGGCTCTGAAGCTTCCCCCCTGCCCACCTGCTGTCTCTGCCAGTGAAGGGGCTTCCTAGTGTGTTGGAACATTTCCTCCTTCACAGCTCCCTCCCAGAGGTGCAGTTCCGTCCCTATCCTTTTGTCTCTGTTTATTCTTTTTTCTTTTGCCCTACCCAGGGATATGGGGAGTTTCTTGCCTTTTGGGAAGTCTGAGGTCTTCTGCCAGCATTCAGTGGGTGTTCTGTAGGAGTTGTTCCACGTGTAGATGTATTTCTGATGTATTTGTGGGAAGGAAGGTGATCTCCACATCTTACTCCTCTGCCATCTTGAAGGTCTTGGTTCGTTTGTCTTTTAACCAGCTGTGGGCTAAAGAAATCTCTAAACTTTCTTTCAGAACAGGACATAAACTACAAGAACTTAGAAGAAAAGATGTGTCTTGAAGTGCAGAACTCAGGGCTGAGCGTGCAAACACCCTAATTTGGGGGAATCTCTGTGCTCTTGAATTGCTCTCTCCCCTTCTGTCTCTCTCCACAATTCATGCTGCTGTGGCTTCCTCATTGGAAACCAAATCATTAATTAAAAAATTGATCATCAAATTTTATGGCCCATTTTCAAGCATTAGACCAGTTCTTGGCTATCAAATAGTCTTTAAAAAATGGATTCGTTCTCCTTACATTGTGAGACATTTATTTGCACAAAATTTAGGAAACTTTCATGCCTCAATATGAGATATCACCCTCAAGTTTAATTTCTGAAATCCAACTTAGAAGCTGAAATGAATTAAGATGTAGATCATACCTTTTACTTGTTTTTGGTGGTGAACATTTAAAAAATTCTCTCACGTGGTGATAGACCAGAAATAAACGTGTCTTTTTTGCATAGGATCTTTGGTGTTTGTGGAAAATATTTGTGTGTGTGTGTGTGTGTGTGTGCATGTAGAAAGCATCTTCAGCTTAGAAATCGAAATATTATGTATGTTTGCTATCACATGAGGTCAAATACTTGCTTCTGGAAGTAAACCAGGGTCAAACGTTAGGTTTCACATATAAAGTACGTGAGAAAGACAACCTGCATGATTAGTAAAGCTGTAGAGATGTCCAGATTGCAGATTGCCAATTGCACAGGGGGTGGCTGTGCAGGGGAGAGTTGGGTTCTATTTCATTTGGTCACTGTGCTCTCTAAGTACAGGGATGGTCTTCTCACCAGGGTCTTGATCAGTGAAAAAGATGTAAGCACCCAGAGCCATGCATATTTAGAGCTTGGTTTCCAAAGTTTCTGTTTAATTCCACTTTCTTATCACACACAGGGGTGTGGTATGCCCTTCCAGATGGCCCATGCAAATGCTTTGTCGTACTCCACTCACTCTTTGCATGTCAAGCATCTCTGGGACTACATACATCACCAATTAGCATCTTATATTCATTTGAAAGGAATGGTTCTGCCACACTTTATACAGTTTTCTTTGATAAAATTTGCGTGTTGCAATGTTCTTCCGTAAGAATCGAGGATGTGATTGTGGAATTTTCCTCCCATCACCTCCCTCCCTCCCTCCCAACATTTTGCTCTATGCAGCACCATTTGATCTGTGTTTTAGAAGAGATATCTTTGGTTGGACATTTCTGGAACCTGGTGAGACCATTTTGGTGTGTTGACCAAGGCATACTGTCAGCATTTACTATGTCACCTCTCTCCAGGTGGCTGTTTTCCTGTTGGTCCACTCTCATCTTTCAGATTCTAGATCATGAGACACCCCCCCCCACTTCATTGACTTATGGATTTGGCACTTCCATCCCTTCTGCCTTTTGCAAAAGTCTGCCAGCTAGGGCTTCCCTGGTGGCACAGTGGTTGAGAGTCTGCCTGACGACGCAGGGGACATGGGTTCGTGCCCCAGTCCAGGAGGATCCCACATGCCGCGGAGTGGCTGGGCCCATGAGCCATGGCTGCTGAGCCTGCGCATCTGGAGCCTGTGCTCCACAACGGGAGAGGCCACAACAGTGAGAGGCCCGCGTACTGCAAAAAAAAAAAAAAAAAAAAGTCTGCCAGCTAGACATTCCTTATTTGAGCTCTGTGATGAACATTTATTACAGTGGACTTTGTGTTTTGGCCCTGATAGTGAGGAACAATCCTGACGTGTCAAAGGCACATTGAGCCAATACACCAAAGAGATGCTATTCACCAAACGGATCAAACTGTCACCTAGAAAGTGGTGGCAGTTACTTTTAAGTTTTCCAAAGTAAGCCATATTGACACAGTGGTGACCAGGTAATTGGGACACACCGACCCTGTGGGGTAGTACCTCCTTGACATTTCCACTTGGATGTCTCCCAGGCATTTTGCACTTTAGACACTTACTTTCAGTCCCTGAAACCTGTCCCTCCCAAGTTTCCCTCACCTTAATAAACAACATGTCATCTACCTGGTTACCGAGTCCAGAAACCTGGAGTCATCCGGAATCTCTTCATTTCTTTTATCCTCCCCATTCCTTTCACCCCTTCCCCCAAATCTGTCATTAAGTTCTTTTGGTTCCACCACCATATATCCTAAACCAACTCAATCTTTGCCAACTCCGCTGCCACCTCCTGTCCTGCCCCTATTTCATAGCCTAGTCTCTGGAAATCTTCTATAACTTCCACACTGATCACTGTGCAGTAAGTCTGATTTTTCTACATCCCCCTTTCCACTCAAATTTTAGAGTTCTTCACAGAATAAATCGGAGCAAGTAGCTCTGCTGTTTAATATCCTGCGTTATTTTTCTGTTGTGCTTAGAACACAACCAATCCTTCTCCATCCACTGCCCACCCCTACCCCATGTCTGCAAGACCCTGAATGTTCTGGCTTTTGACTACCTCTTTCCAACATGTATGGCCTCACTAGACTCTAGCTAATGCACTGATTTTTTTTTTTTGCGGGGGGAGGATGTTTCTTGAAACTTTTCTGGTTCTTTCCCATACTCGAGAATTATGTACTTGTTGTGCCTCCAGCCTGAAAAGTTTTTCCCTCTGGTTCCTCATTTGCTTGGCTTCTCCTCATTCTTTGGATCTTTATCTGAATGTCTGTTCTTCAGCGAGACCTTCTGTGTCCATGACATGGGAGTAAATTCCCCTCTTCTTCATTTCCTTCAAAGCACTAATCACAGTCTAAAAATATTTTAGTTATTTACTTTTTTGTCTTCTATTTATCCTCTATTGTCTAGGATAAACACAGTGTTCTCAAGGCCCAGTTCTTTCTTGCTTACTTTGTATTTCTGGTGCTATTCACAGTGCCTGGCACGTAAAGGCACTCAAATAATATTTTTGTTGAAGGAATGTCTCTAAAGAGTTTTGATGAGGAGAGCTGAGTAGTGTGGTGTGTGTGTGTGTGTGTGTGTGTGTGTGTGTGTGTGTTTAGTTAAAGGAAGTGCTATTGACTGAATGTGTCTCCCTGAATTTCTTATGTTGAACCTGGATGCCCACTATGATGGCGTTAGGAGGTGTGGGCTTTTGGAGGTGATTAGGACATGAGGGTGGAGCCCTCATGAATGGGATTAGTGCCCTTATAAAAGAGGCTCCAGAGAGCTCCCTCCCCAATTCTGCCATGTGAGGACACAGTAAAAAGACTGCCAAGCCCTCAGGAGGCTCTGAATCTGCTGGTGCCTTGATCATGGATTCCAGCCTCCAGACCTATGAGAAATAAATGTTATTTATAAGCCACCCTGACTATGGAATTTTGTTATAGCAGCCTGCATAGACTAAGATCCAAAAGAAGCACTTTATAAGTGGGACGAGGAGAAGAGAGAGGAAGGCTTGGCATCCACACTGCAGGAAGTCAGATCAGCTGAGGGGGTCCCAGCACAGGATATGGGTCATTGCAGAGCCTAGGTCAATGCAGAGACCAGAGGCCTCGGCTCAGAATCCTGGCAGTTTGCCAGAGACCAGTCAACTGTGTACTGACTGACACCTAAGAAAACAGCACAATGTACTCTTCACATAAAAAAAAATATGAGAACCACAGCTCCAGGGTAAAGCAGAGCACAGATCATCAAAGCTGTCACGGGACACAGCGGAGGCCACATCACATTCAATAAATGGAATGAACTTCCATTTCTACATGTAAACAGACATGTGAATGCTTTTGATCAAATCCACTATCCTCATGATATGCAATTAAATTTTATAGACAGAGAGAGAGCAAAATGGGCCAAAGGAACATTTATCAGATCAGGAGAGATGGGGGATGAAGCCATATGGGCGAGAACTTTACAGGAGCACTTGGACCACATTCTACTCCAATCAGGGGAAAGAAGCACGTATTTCAGTGAGAAGAAATTCACTGCCCTTGTCAACACCCAACTCTTGGAGGCACACAGGTCAAGTGCGTAATCACTTGGGCTCTATGAACAGTAATAATCGTACAGCCACGTAGCATATGCTGAACACTTGCTTTGTGCCAGGTGCTGTATTCAGCTCCTTGCATGCAGTGTCTCACCTAGAACAATAAACCTATGAGGCAGGTGTGAATATCACACCATTTTCACAGAAGGCAAACATAAAGTTAAGAGAAGTTACTGATTTTGCTTTACTCAGCAAGGATGGGAGGTGGGATTTACACCTTTAACTGTTTACATTTAGAACTTGAATTCCATTATCCTCTATTGATTTGCAAAGAAACCTGATCACTGGGTCAAAAGACTGCTTCTGCTGAAGTGTAAAAGTGCATGATGACGTTCTAGATCTTACTGATTTTCAGGAAAAATACACCCTCTGATTATATATCATAGAGCACTTAATATATTGTGCTGTAATTTTTTTTTCACTTGCCCATTAGATCACAACCAACTTTAGGGCCTCACGTTGGTCTCCTCACCTCTAGGACTCAGCTCAGTTTCTGTAACTCAGGGGAAGGCAGATGTCTGGAGTGTTGCCTGAAACCCTGATCCCTGGAAGTTGTCTTTATTTGACTGTTTCAGTCTTCCATTTACATGAGCTAGTTTAACAAAATAAGTTATAGCAATTGAAGAGTAAACATTTTTAAGAAGAACTTACATTGTGGTTCCTAAATATTAACCATAAATAAACCTGATGGGGCATGTCACTAGTAAAGAATAGCTAAAAAAAAAAAAAAAAAAGAATCTGAAGGAAACACTTAAAAGTCCAAAGAGAATAATGTTAATTTTAAACATTATTCAATTTTAAAGTGTGGCCAACAAAACAAAGATATCCGCAGAAACTGAGATAAAAGAAAATAAGAGAGAGAAATTGATTCTATTTTGGAACTGTCGCATGGAGGGAGTTTCAAAACAGAATATGAGGTTCTTACAAAATTCATCCTTCTTATTATCCCCATATTCAGGTAAAAAGCAAACTAGATGTAAGCAGTTTTTAAAACACCATATTATGTGTCTCATAGGCCAGAACTATTGAAGCAAATCAGATCTCTCATTTTAATATGCATTTGCACATTTAAAAGTTTATATTATTGACTATGTTGAATGCCGTGACTACTGGAGAACCATTAAGGCTCACAGAATAGCTTTTTATTTGGCATTGTATCAATTTGAAGCCCAGAATGGCATGATGTTAATGAAGATAGCAGATATGCACAAGTAAAGTGGTATGAAGAGAAAGGTAAGGTGCACATGCAATAGGCAATTTTCAAATGTCATTCCTTTCCGCCCTAAAAAAAGAGAGGAGTGTACACATTGGAGGGAACGTTTTGCTCCCTGATCTCTGCCAGGCACTTCCTTCACATGCCAAGCATCTCCCTTCCGAGTTGCCACAATGCAGCACGTGGAAGACCATTTGCCCCTTAAATATCACACGTAGCTAATTTGCATTATAGACTATGGGCCCAAGAGGGAAAAACGCTTAATTTTATTAATAAATGGATTTTAAATCTCTCTATAGGAGGCCACAGAACACCCCAAAGGGCTAACCTATGTTATGGAGAGATGGCAAATCAGAAAAGCCCCAGTGCGTTTTTTCCCCCCTTAGAATTTGTTCCTGTTGAAAGCTACCTACCACTAGGCCAACTGGCTTTGAGTATCTTCTGGTTGAACACTGGAATTGTTCTACACCTGATGTACAAATACCTAAGCCCTTGAGACTTACAATAGGGATGCTAATGCCTGGCATAAGCCCCATTGAAACAAACAGAGCTGGGATAATAATTTTGTAACCTCATGTTGACATAACCCACCAGCTTGCTGAAGAGTCCCTTCATGTAGAGGAAACAGAGAAACTATAATGATTTTCAGATACAGTTGACAAGAGACCATTTAGTAAACTTTTTTTTTTTTTAACTAACAGTATGCAGGGATGTTGTATTCTAGGCTGCTACTAATAATCTCATCAGAATGCAAAAGCAGTGACTGTGTTATAAAACCAATGATCTGTTATATTCTGCAAGAATTTACAAAAGCCTAATGTCATTTACTACACCATGAGAACCATACTTGGATAAAAAAAATAAAACACAACAGAATTCAAAAACTGATTACAGCTGATGAAAAAAACCCAAACAAACGGTTTGCCAGTGCAATACTTTAAAGGTAAAACATACAACAGTGAGAGACATGGAGTCCAGTGATGACTTCAGAAGGGGGGAAGTGGGTGTATGGGAATGCATAGATGCCGTACGTCATTCAGGGCCATGTTGAATCAGGGGATCCATTCAAGCCCAGGATTCTATGGTCCATGGTTACTGCTGAGTGTGTTTTGCCAGCTCAGGCTGCAGAGAACTTGCAGTCTCGAAAGAGTTTGCTTTATTTTTTTTTTTTCCTTTCTCAGCAGGATTTTGGACAAAAGCATATCTCTAGCAGTCTTAAATACAGAATTTAGATGATTTAACAAGGGAAGACCTTTTATTCAGAGACCTTTGGAATAAAGTCAACTGAAAAGGTAGAGATAAGGATCTGTCAGGACTCCATGTAGCTGGGACGCAGGGTAGCCTCTCCTCCCTCTCAGCTTTTACCCTAGGATGGGCGGGAGAAGTGTTGACTTAGGAGCCTGTAAGACATCTGGTAATAATGAAGATGGAGCTTTTAATACTTTGGAATTTTACAAATGAGTTATAATACAGTCACTGGTGAATCATTAAAGTGTATCTTTACAGGAGGAAGTTGTCCATATTTTTTGACTGCTGGGAAGTTGCATATATTGATCGTTGTCCAGAAAGAAAATGAGACCTGTTATTAAATCTGAATTCCCTTGAGATCAACTATTTTGAGGACCCACCAAAGTGATGTTATATTTCAGGAGAGTCTTGCTCACCACAGGTATGTAGAGGTGTTTCTTTTTTTCCCCCTCTGTCATACTTTATTTTATAATTACTTTTTCTTTTCAAAAAATTCTTATTTTATACTGGAGTATAATTGATTGACAATGTTGTGTTAGTTTCAGGTGTACAGCAAAGTGATTCAGTTATATATATACATATATTTATTCTTTTTCAAATTATTTTCCCACTTAGGTTATTACAGAATATTGAGCAGAGTTCCCTGTGCTATACAGTAGGTCTTTGTTGGTTATCTGTTTTAAATATATCAGTGTGTACATGTCAAGCCCAAACTCCCAATCTATCCCTCCACCCCACCCTTTCTCCCTGGTAACCGTAAGTTTGTTCTCTAAGTCTGTGAGTCTGTTCCTATTTTGTAAATAAGTTCATTTATATCATTTCTTTTTAGATGCCACATATAAGCAATAGTCATATGATATTTGTCTTTCTCTGTCTGACTTACTTCACTTAGTATGATAATCTCCAGGTCCTTCCATGTTGCTGCAAATGGCATTATTTCATTCTTTTTTATGGCTGAGTTATATTCCATTGTGTGTGTGTGTGTGTGTGTGTGTGTGTGTGTGTGTGTGTGTGTGTGTGTACTACATCTTCTTTATCCATTCCTCTGTTAATGGACATTTAGGTTGCTTCCATGTCTTGGCTAATGTGAACAGTGCTGCTATGAACATTGGGGTGCATGTATCCTTTCAAACCATGTTTTTCTCCAGATAAGAGGCAGGTCTGTTTATTAATGAGTCAATTACACAGGACGGTAGTTAAATGTGTGTCTGCTTGCCTTTACTCTTGTTCTTTTCCTTCCTCCTTAACGACTGGAGGAGACCACTGTCTGCCTGGTCACCTTCTAGTCACCCTGAAGAGCAGCCCCAATGCTTCCCCTTCTCTGTGACACTCCCTCATCTTCACAGCTACAGTTAATTAATTCTCTGTTATATGTCCACAGCACTATATACATAGTTATGTTATATCTCTTATTAACTGTCTTAGAAGTGTGTGTATAAATGTATTTACTTATTGGCTTCTCTAAATAGAGTATAATGTCCTCAATAAGTATTGTTTTCCATTCACAGAACATAGCTGAGGTCCTGGCATAGGATAGGTATCTAATAAGTGTCCAGTAAATGAATAATTATGAAAGGATTTCAGTAAAATCAAACTTCCAGGAAAAACTTAGAAAATAATATCTATAATTTAATAAGTATATACTGTTGATCACTTAAGAAGTAGATTTAGAGGATTCCTAAACAATTAGGAATGTTTTAATTTAAAAACAAATTTAAAAATGAGCATCTTTTTCTTCGTTCTAAAATCGTATGGGATTAGATCTGAGGGTCAGGTCCCTTTCTCAGTCTAATAGTCAATCAACAAACTAGATATTGGAAGGAAGAGGTCTCATTTGCTCTCTTTAAGAGAATATCCACATACAATTAAAATTACTGGTTCTTTTTGAGAACTGAGAGGCAGTTTGAAAAGAGTGACTGAAATAGAATTAGTAAGTTCTTTACTCAACAAATTTGTCTAGGCCCCCAGTATGTGCCCAGCTCTGTGTTAGGTACTGAAGGTTCAGGAATGAACCAAACCAACCTCGTTCCTACCCTCTTGGGCACAGACAATAGTGAATAAGGTGGACTTCAAACAAAAGACTTCCTAAAGGTCATGTTACTACAACTGTGATAATTACTCTAACTGACAAATTCAGATACTTTGATGGCATTCAAGAGGAGAATCTGACCTAGAGAAGAGACATCTTCACTGCAGAAGTGACCATTAAGCAGAAACTAGAAAGATGGTGAAGTCGGGAGTACAGGGGGCTTTAGGGGGAATGTGATTAAAAGGTGATAGTGGCAGATGGAGAAAACAGCGAATGTGCATATGAACCTGGTATATTTGAAGAAGGCAATGAGGTTCCAATAGAGTGAGTGAGGGAAGCGAGATAGGGGCTGAGTTAGAAAGTTGGGCTGGATCAATGTTTTCAAGAGCAGGCCACGTTAGGAATGTGACCATGGATGAGGCTGGGACAACATGCATCCCATGCAAATGTAGCTCCAAGAGATGTCCCCTAATTACCAACTTCCTGCCAGAGCCCCCCCAACTCTCTCCTTTGTATATAAAAAATCCAGAGGCGCTACTAATTTGATGATTTATCCTAAAAGAAATTGGAATTCATGGGAGATATTTGAGAAGAGAAATGACTTTCAGATTTGAGTTTATGAAACGTTGCTCCAGCAGTCTCTCTGAGAAGAGTTTGGAGGAGGGCAAGTGTCAGTGTGGAAAGTGAAGAGGCAAAGCATGGTTCACACTGGGGCTGTTGGTGGTGGAAATAAGTACAGGGAAATGGATGAATTAGAGGTAGAATTTAAAAGAATAATCAACAAATACGGGTGTGAGCGAGAGGGAGATGTCAAGGATTATTGTGAGGTTTCTGTCCTGAGCATGCGAGTAGACATTTGTCCAATTATTGAGGTAAAAACACTTCAGGAGGAAGAGTTTGGGAAGGAAACATGGGAAGTTCAATTTCTGGAACTGTGGTGTTCAAGGTGCCTGTGAAACATCCAAGTATCAAAAGGAGCCAGACATAAAGTTGTAAGAATCCAAATAGAAATCAGTGTGGAAACAAAAATTTAGGAATCACAGAAGAAACATGTGGACTATCGATAAAAATTAGAGTAATTCAGAGCTTCCCTTCTGGATTGTAATATAGGTCATGGGGGAGAAAAGAGTAACATGAGATGTTCTCTAAGAAGATAGAAGAAGTTTTCTTTTCTTTTATACATTGCCCTAAATATACTGTTGAATTTCTGTAGTGACTGTTTTTGGCTAATTACTATCTCTTGTTGGCTACATTTTAATTTTTAAAATTTAAAAAAGTTTTAAGTTTTTGTCATATTGTGCATCATGCGGGATCTTAGTTCCCTGACCTGGGATTGAACCCATGCCCCCTGCATTGGGATTGTGTAGTCTAAACCACTGGACCACCAGGGAAGTCCGTGTTGGCTACATTTTAATGATATTTACTATCTGTTTTGCATTGTACTAGTAATAGCATGTATGAAAATTTCCCCTATATTCTGGATATCATACAATACAGAAATTATTAGAAAATTTTCAAAGCTCAATTAAAAATCTTAAATTGTTTGCTGCAATCAGTGAAATAGCCATTTAGAAGAGTCAGGGAAGTGTCACATCTATCTATCTAGACGTGTACTTCTGTATTTGTGTATATACACACATACATGCGCACACATTCATATCACTAAAGTCATACGTTATCATTTTATAGATACTGATGAGGAAGTTAAGAGAGTTAAGTGATGTCACAGAGTTACCAAGGGACTGAAGGCAGATTTGAAATCTCCACACTCAGGGTTCTCCTCTACCACTCCTCAGAGTAATAACCAATATTAACAAACCCCTGTGCTCTTTACTAAGCACCTTCATCCTTTTTTTTTTTTAACATCTTTATTGGAGTATAATTGCTTTACAATGGTGTGTTAGTTTCTGCTGTATAACAAAGTGACTCAGCTATATGTATACATATATCCCCATATCTCCTCTCTCATGTGTCTCCCTCCCTATCTCACTCCTCTAGGTGGTCACAAAGCACTGAGCTGATCTCCCTGTGCTATGCGGCTGCTTCCCACTAGCTATCTATTTTACATTTGGTAGTGTATATATGTCCATGCCACTCTCTCACTTTGTCCCAGCTTACCCTTCCCCCTTCCCTTGTCCTCAAGTCCATTCTCTACATCTGCGTCTTTATTCCTGTCCTGCCCCTAGGTTCTTCAGAACCATTTTTTTTTTTTTAGATTCCATATATATGTGTTAGCATACTGTATCTGTTTTTCTCTTTCTGACTTACTTGACTCTGTATGACAGACACTAAGTCCATCCACCTCACTACAAATAACTCAGTTTGGTTTCTCCTAATGGCTGAGTAATATTCCATTGTATATATGTGCCACATCTTCTTTATCCATTCATCTGTTGATGGACACTTAGGTTGCTTCCATGTCCTGGCTATGGTAAATAGTGCTGCAGTGAACATTGTGGAACATGACTCTTTTTGAATTATGGTTTTCTCTGGGTATATGCCCAGTAGTGGGATTGCTGGGTCCTATGGTAGTTTTATTTCTAGTTTTTTAAGGAACCTCCATACTCTTCTCCATAGTGGCTGTATCAATATACATTCCCACCAACAGTAACTACTTATCCTTATCACAACTCCATGAGGTGAACAGATCCACCCTGCAGTGGCATTAGTACATAAAGTGAAGTCTTCTGACTCCTTGCTGTATTCCCATGAACCTGAGTTCATGCCGAGCTAGCCTTGGATTTGCACTAAAACCATGCATGATAAATGTGGGATTGATAAGTAAAGGAGTGCTATACATGAAGTGCATTGTGATGACAGTGCAAACAAAATCAGCAGGATCTGGACCAAAATAACTAGTATGGAATGTATCAGAACGAGAGCCACCTTCTAAGAGTCCAAAATTTGGATGTTATGTATGTAAGTGAAGCTTCCTTCTCCCCTGGGGTTGAGTTTTAAGAGCACAACAAATTTGGATGCTCATTAAGTGTATGGTTTAAGGTACCTATGGGAGTAGGAAGGGAGACCAGAGGAAAAGGAAACAAACATTCAAGTTTCAGGGACTTTGAAGGGTAAGAAGGTAGGGCGGGTGAGGGAATAATAATGATGATGTTGATGGTGATGATGATAGGAGAAACATTCACACATATGTTTCTGTTTTAAATCATCTGCTCATTTTCGAACTAGAATTTTCCTTCTAGTAGATATGATGCATTTAACATATTAGCCTTTGGTTTCTGCAAGGTACATGTCTGGCTGTGTGTGACTGTGGGTGTTTGAGTCACTAGGATGAGAACAGGGCCATGGTACTTCTCATGCTCTATTCCCCAAAGGAAAGTATTTGGCTGTCTTCCACCGGAAAACATATTCCTCACAGAATGCGTTCATTTTAGCTGTCAGCTACGGAGTATTGAAGAATCTGTACGCATGCAACATTGCCAGCAGGAGGCCCACCCACCTCCACTGGGGATAAGAATCCCCAATGGGGGGGAAAAGGCTGCTTCCAAGTGAGTGAAGCAGCTGTTGTTTTACATAGAAGTGTCAAAAGCACAAGCAAATTTCTCATCACCATTTGGCGGTGTCATGGTCAGTGAAATACTTTGTGGTTTTAATGTGGCTTGGGAAGAAGAAACTGGTTTTGGGAGGTTTAAGTTACAGAGGAAAACTTTATCTAGAAAGTAAGCCCTTGGTAAAGAATTCATTTTATTGTGAATGATAGAATTTGAATCTGTGATGTGAAACGTAGGATTAAATTAGCCACACATCTTTGAAATTTCAAACATTATTTTGTTATCTTTTGGTACACTTTCTTAGTAATAAATGATTATGACTACATTAAATAAATCTGAAGAAAAATGCTTCTAATTTTGTCATGATACAGTTCTATTCATAAAATATTATATAAAATATTGCCATTTCTCAAAATAGGACTCTTAAAAATTGAACACTGAAAAGTTTTCCAAATGCAGAGAAATAGAAACTATACACCATTGTGTTTATATTGACTTTTATATGTGTATTCCCTGACCCATCTGTAATCTATCCATCCATCTATGCATTCATCCATCATCTAATAGCTTCTATAGCTGATATACCATTTAGACAGTATAAGACACCTGAATTTGTCATAATTCCTATTCCTTGTTTTCTAGAAGCTTCAAATCAATTTGACTATTTATTAATGGCTTGAAGAAGGGTGAGACACCTTATCACCGCTGCAGTCATCTTTTAAAAATAAGGAAAATGAAACACACTCAGTCCCCCTCCCAACCCAATGAGATGCAGACACATAGTCTTACCATGGATGTGGGGCTAATCTTTAAATCCCTTTTTAAGAAAAGCCCTGTTTATGCACCTGGTAAATGATAATAAAATGCATATGAGCTTGAGAGTACATGAAGACTAAATTAGCTGTGATTTAGATTATGAGAAAAATAGATGGGAGTTCAATATAAAGCAATCAAATATAAGATAACACGTGAATCACACTGTAAATATCTCTAGCATTTGCCTGATCTGCCTGATTATGTGACATAAGTAACAAAGTGAGTCAGTAGTTGCCTTAGTCCATTTGGGAGGCTATAGCAAAAATTCCATAGACTGGGTGGCTTAAACAACAAATGCTTATTTAAGTTCAAGATCAAGGCTCCAACAAGGCTCTTGTTGTCTGCTGAGAGCCCCTTTCCTGGTTCATAGATGCCTATATTTTTGCATATGGCAGAATGAATGAGAGCGAGCTCTTTGGGACCTCTTTTTTTTTTTTTTTTTTGCGGTACGCAGGCCTCTCACGATTGTGGCCTCTCCCGTTGTGGAGCACAGGCTCCAGATGCGCAGGCTCAGCGACCATGGCTCACGGGCCCAGCCGCTCCGCGGCATGTGGGATCTTCCCGGACCTGGGCACGAACCCGTGTCCCCTGAATCAGCAGGCGGACTCTCAACCACTGCGCCACCAGGGAAGCCCTGGGACCGCTTTTATTTGGGCTCTAACCCCATTAATGAGGGCTTTGCCCTCGTGACCTAATCATCTTCCAAAGGCTCCAACTCTTAATCCCAACACATTGGGGGTTAGTTTTCAATTTCTGAATTTGGGAAAACACAAACATTCAGTCTATAGCAGTAGTGAACATGTGTCACTACAGTAAATTATTAAAAACTGTTCTTGAAATTGTACCTGGAGTTGGAATATTTTGAACTATAAGCTTGCTCCGTGATTGTCTACCTCAACACCCCACTTTGCAGGTAAGGAAACAGAGGCCAAATGCATCATAGAACAGGCTGAGCAAGGACCCCCTCCTCAGGTCTTCTATCTCCAGGTCAGAGCTCTTTCCACTCTGCTTCTCACAAAGCTTTTTTATGCAAGATGGTTTACTACCAACAGCCAATAATAGGACCAATTTTAGCCTAAGCTGAGGCATAAGAATCTTGTTTTAATAGTTATCCTTCTATATACTTTTCACAATCCTTTATCTACTCTTCTCATCCCCTATCCAGTTCCTTTTTGCTTCCTAACTCTTACTTCCCAAATGGGACATCTAATACCTTCATATCAACTTACATTTCAAAACTCCCCTATCCTCCATTTAACTATGGTTAAACATAGTTTTTTAGCCCAAAGTAATACTTCTGATAGGATTCACACATTCCCTTAGGATAAAGCAACTGCAAGGTTTGGCTAACAGGGATGGTGAATCTTGGGTTTGTCTTATTCTATTAATTATATGTGTGTATGGCTGTTTATTTTACTTAGTCTATAGCAGGCCCTTAACTTCGAGCATATGTGCCACAAAGATAGGTGGCACATCAGATTTGCCAGAATTCTGGGGAAAAGCTTTCACTCAGTTTCATACATTATCAAAGCATTGACCCTTTAGTCACAGAAACCCATGCCCTGGGCGCTGCACACACATAGACCTGGAAGCTTACACACTTCTCTCTCTTCCCTGACTTATGGATATTTCACCACCCTGCCACATTTCTGCTGCCCACAGGTGTGCATGTCCTGCTTTTCTGTTTACTCCACCTAAGGACCCCAATCAACAGGAAGATATTTTCCCAAATGAACATGCATAGTGATGCCACGAGCTCTTCCCACTATACAACTGCTGAGTGTTTCCCTTCCTTTAAAAAAAGAAAAAAGGCAGGGCTTTTAATAGCTCCTTTAAGTTTATTTTCCCTGTATTCTTAATTATATTAAAGACCCATACATTTCTTCCCTGAGTATTCATTTAGAAAGAAGGTTTGTAATAGTCACATTTAATTTATCAGGGTGCAATAATTTGTGTTTCCCAATCATCTTGCCGACTTTGGTTCATTATACTATTGTTTCACATGAGTAAGTTAGCAAAGTTTGGATTGATTGACTCTAATTAACTAAAACTGGTTCCAGGCTGTGCATCTATTGTCATGGTAGCTAGTCGCAAAGCCCTAAACTGAGCAGCAATGGTGATATACGGTAATATTGATTTGAAAACTGGAGAAAATATGTAACCTTGAGCTTATCGCTGTTTGGGAGACAAGCTAAAACAAAAAAGGTTAGGGGAAGGGAAGGGAGAGGTATTAGGACACACTTTCAGGATACTTGGGTACATAAATTGGAATTTTCGGTGGGTTCGCTTCTTTTTTTTTTTCATGTCCAGAGATAAACACAGATGTGTTGAATTACAAACTAATTCCAACTTCAGCAGCCAGAAGAGTAAAGATTTCATGGTTTTTGAAACTGTGAAGAAATGAAATATACTTGCTGACAAATAGTCTAAGATCCACCAAAAAATGATGGGGAGACCTCCATTTTGGTAGAGGAAACCTTTCTACCCATTACTCTTAGAAAAGTAGAATTGTTTGAAATTTAATCTCTTCTTTGTTGCTGATTTTTATAGTCAATAATGATCTTTGCCTGAGATTATATGGTTCTTTGACAGTATGGCCAACTGGAAAAAATGATCACATTTATAGCCCGTAAGTATGAACAAATACCACCATTGCTCTATAGTGCTGGACAGGAATCAAGTTAAAAAAATTGCAGAGCAGAATGCCATAGCAAGAGCCATCAGTGGATTTCCAGTGTTCCTGTGTGAGATGCTGAAGCTTCTGTTGCTTCTCTTAAAGTTCCAGTTAGGATGGAGCTCCTTCTATTTGATTGCTGTTGCCCACTTTTTCAGTCCTATAGTCTTCATTTCAGAGCTTCAGGGCCCTTGTCTTCCATGGCACCCTTATGAACTGAGTTCCCCAAGTTCAACAGAACAGCCTTTGTGTCCTGACAGACAGATGATGTGGAAGTTTAGCTCATGTACTACAGAGCCTTGTTTGAGAAGTCTTCTGTCAGGGTGGAGAAAACACCAGAAGTATTTCCAGTTTATCCAGATGCTTCCTTCCTTTGCACTGTGCTAAAGTCTCTTTGGAAACTGAAGATAGGCAACTTTTATGCCAGTCAGTGTCTTCTCCATGTGATTGTTTGAGCTTCTTTTGATGTTTTATGGCTACTATGGCCATGTGAGAAAGGACCAACTTCCAAATGTCACAGTGAAAGGAGCCTGTATTAGTTAAGATTTTCCAGAGAAACCAAACCAATGTGGTGCATACACGTATGGAGGGAGAGAGAGAGAGAGAGTGAGAGAGAGGTTTTAAGAAATTGGCTCAGGTGATTATGGAGGCTGGCAAGTTCAAAATCTACAAAGTGGGTCATCAGCTGGAAACCTGGGGAAGAGCTGATTTGCAGTTCAAGTCCACGGGCTGTCAGGCTGGAGAGCCAGGAAAAGTCAACGTAGTAGTTCAAGTCCAAAGGCCTTCTGCAGCACAGTTCTCTCTTGCTTGGGGGAGGTCAGTCTTTTGTTGTAATCAGTTCTTCAACTGATTGGACGAGGCCCACCATCACTATGGAAGGTAATCTGCTTTACTCAAAGTCCACCATGTTAAATGTAAATCTCATCCACAAACATTCTCACAGAAACATCCAGAATCATTCTTAACCAAATATCTGCACATGGTGGCCCAGCCAATTTGACACGGACCTACTGCAGAGCACACAAGCTCACATAAAGGCACAGGCTGAGGAGCCAGAGAAGACAAAGGTGTAGAAGGAGAGTGACATAATTTTGTTTTTGAAGAGAAAAAGGGAAGGGTGTGACTACTGATACCTCATAGATTTTGAAGTGTTTTAAAGTCAGCCACACAAACATGGTACACACAACACACACCTGTCTTTCTTCTTGAATAGCTTAGTAACAAGATGTCCTCACTCCCTCTTGTTCTTAAGTGCAGGCAGGGGTCATGGTAGTTCTGAAGCAGCAGACACCAACCCCAACCTGGTAAAATGATAGGCAGTAAAGGCCCTGCTCAGACTCCTTCCTCTGACTCCCTCTACTGCACACATCTACCCCAGAGAATTTCTGCCCAGCCCTTCTTTCTAGAATTCAAAACAACAGTCTGAAAAGTCTCTGCCATGTTTACAATTCCCACCTCCATAACACCAGTTACAACTGACTCACCTCTTACCAAATAGAAAGCAGGTGTCACATCTCTTGTTGGTAAAATATTTGTCTTAACATCTTCAAATCAAACAACAAGCATTCTTTAAGTCCCTACTAAGTGCCCAGTACAGAGGAAAATGCAAAGGAAGAATCAAACATAGTCCTTGCCTATGAGAGCTTATAATTTTGGGGGAAAGCAAGTATAATATGTAGCAAATAGACAGAATACATTAAGTTATTAGGGGGGTCTTCAGACAAGGAATTTTGTCAGAGTTCATCAATGGTGGCTGTAAATATAAAATGGAATGGCTTCCTTTCTATGTTGTTGTATTTGACTATATGTTGCAAAAACTGAGGGATATTGTTTATATCGATTGTGTCAAGAATTAGCTCATTTGTATTCAAATCATTCTAGTTTCTCTCAATGATTGTATGTTTTCCTAGTGTCTGTTTATCAGTTTATTCAATGTAGTAGTCAAGTTTATCAAAACCATAAGGAAACCACCTGAAGATGGATATTTGATAGAGGAGGTTATTTGGAGCTTTTGCCCATAAAATGGAATGCATCTTTGTACTTGTAAACTCTTAGGTTACCTTCCAAGGAAGCAACCCATTTTCCTCCAAAGACTGTAACTTTCATTATTAGTGAATCACTAATATGATTTTGTCAATATTCTCCTCTAACTCTTACTTACAGAAGAAAAATGTTTGAAAATTATATTGGATGAACTCTGCCCCTCTAATAATTTCTGGAAACCTGAAATGATTCTAGGTCACCTGAGGTGACAACCTGATCTCAGGAGCCTTGATTTGTTCACTCCCCTCTCAGCACTGGAAGAACCTGGTGGCAGAAACAGTTTCAGGGAGACTGATTATGAGCTGAAGTGCAAGAATGTTTACTGAGGAGCCTGGGTCCTCAGAGTGGGCGGCACTAATAGGGAAGATCTTTGCTGAAGTACCCCAAGGTTGAACCCGGAAAAAAGCACTAAATGTCAAATCTGAAGGGCAAACTAAACAAAATCAGTACTGGAGGATGAGTGTATAGGAAGGGCTGCAACAGGATGGGATTCGGTGTGAGGGAGTCAAGGAGAGTAGCTCAGAACCAAGATTTTGAACACGGATTGCATGTTAGTGTATTCTTTTGGCATGTTTTGCAGTTTATATTAGCAGGATGGGCAAAACAGCTTAATATACTTAATCTGGATACAGTAGCAAGGTAGGATGCAGAGCCAGCTCCATGAACTCACCTTTCTAGTGACGGATATCTGACAAGCCTACGTCTTCTAATTTTTTCTTTCTCTGAAATGCGAGACATTGAATCTGAGATAACACAAAATAGACCTGTTGATCCTCATCAACAGCAGAGAATGTTCAAGAGGCAGTGACCTAAATGCTTTGCTAATCACAGTGTGATCCAAGGACCAGAATCATCTGAATCACCGGGGAGCTTGTTGGAAAGGCAAACTCTCAGGCTCCCGCCCAGATCTACTGCATTAGAATCTGCAACTTTTTAAGATTCCCAGGTAATACATGTGCACTTTAAAATTAAGGAACACAGATGTTCTCCCTTCTATAATACCACTCACAGATAGTTACCTAGTGTCTGATTACAGACCCACTAGTGATACTGAGTTCACAATTTTGAAATCACAGTGTTTGCTAATAAATTCTCCTTTAACGTTTAGAACCTAGCACAATAACAGAAAAAGTATATTTGATCAGTAAATATTGAATGAATGAGTAATGAATGAATGTTTCACCTTGAATTGAAAATGTTTGCCCACAACTTATTTGGACTAGCTAGATAATAAATCAATGTTTTCCACAGTCAGCCCTAATGTTAAATAAAAAAAGACTTTTATGTCATATAGGCCTCTGTTTCCTAGGTTAAATGTGTCTGGTTCCTTTAACTACTTCTCATGTGTCAAGGTGTATAAGTTCCTCACCATCCTTGGTACCTTCTTCTGGTCACATGTTGGATTACAAGAAAACTTGTGATCCAGGAGTAAACTTGTCTCCAGATGTGCTGTAAGCACACAGTACAGGGAACATGAGCTGATGACATTTCTCTGCTTCTGCTCTGGGCTTTTCTAATTTAGTAAATTGGCTGTCACATCACTAAAAATAGGAAGTTTGAACTTGGGCTCCTTTTTTTTTTTGTCTGAGGTTATTTTGCTTACCACAAATGAAGGCCACAGAAGCTAAATATATGTCTACTTGAATGATGACTTTATAGCAATAAAATGAGCCCACAGGGGCTAATGACTCTATAATCAGCTTTTTCAACCACTTTTTATATTGGGCATAATTCTCTCTCTCTCTCTGAGAAATTCTGCATCATTTATCACTAGTCTAACGTGAGCAAAAGGGGAAAGGCTTGAGGTGAGAGATTGGAGGCCACCGCCTGTCTGCTATTAAATAATAACAGTAAATTTGCCTGGAGGAGACTATTTGATTTTGGATACTAGTACAGCAGACTCTCATGTTCTCTTATAGTTCAGAATTCTTATTTTGGCATTGGTTTAAGAAATTAGGTTTTAAGAAGAATTTATTTTGTTTTACGTTTAAAAGTGATCAACAGTATTCCAACGCAGAACTGTTTCTTTTTATAAATTTTTATTGGAGTACAGTTGATTTACAATGTTGAGTTAGTTTCAGGTGTACAGCAAAGTGAATCAGTTATACATGTACATATATCCACTCTTTTTTAGATTCTCGTCCCAAGTCGGCCATTATGAGTATTGAGTAGAGTTCCCTGTGCTATACAGTAGGTCCTTATTAGTTATATATTTTATATATAGTAGTGTGTATGTGTCAATACCAATCTTCTAATTTATCCCTCCCCCTCTTTACACCTTGGTAACCATAAGTTTATCTTCTACATCTGTAATTCTGTTTCTGTTTTGTAGATAAGTTCATTTGTACCTTTTTTTTTGATTCCACATATAAGTGATATCGTATGATATTTGTCTTTTTCTGACTTACTTCACTTATTTCACTGACCTAGAGTATGACAATCTCTAGGTCCATCCATGTTGCTGCAAATGACATTATTTTGTTCTTTTTTATGGCTGAGTAATATTCCATTGTATATGTATACCACATCTTCTTTATCCTCTGTTGATAGACATTTACATTGATTCCATGTCCTGGCTATTGTAAATAGTGCTGCAAGACTCAGGACCATTTCTAAAGTTCCTTTTCTTGTTCTCTACCACCTCCTGGTTGCCATCAAGGGAAGGGGATCACACCCCTCCTGTTGACCTGCTTGCAAATTGATGTTGGTAAATTTGAGGTCAGACACTCTTTCTGGGGGTGAGATTATTATTTACATGATGATGTACTTGTGTTCCAGATAATACTATTTGAGTACCACTTCCTTTCCTACTTATTAATATCATCTTATTTAGACTCTTCTTCCACAGCTTGGAGCTCCATTGGCAGCTGTTTCTTTCCTAGAGTTCACTGCTCTTGGGCCTGTTCATAGCCTGATTTTACAGAATATCCTCTGCTTATTTCTCCAGATCCAATGCCCACCCTCCTCCGCTATCTGCCTCAGGAGGCGGATCTGCACAGATTACATCAATGGGCCTCCATGTCCTCTCCCTCCCCTTACCCTTTCTGTCTAGATGTGGAAACAGCTCCACTTCTGTTAGCCCAGAATTTCTGCTCCATCCCTTATGGTTCCTCTACATTTTACTCATGTCTTTAGAATCAGTGCTTTGTATATAAACCCTCTTTGAATTATTCTAATTTGATGGTACCACCTGTTTCTTTGTCCCCTTACCCTGGATGATTACAACTTCTATTCATTCATTCTCTCGTGTTTTTATTTACTATTATTTTTTGTTATTTACTTAATTATTTATGTAGCAAGCAGTTATGCATTATCTACTATTTACCAGTCATTCCACTGAGTTTCTTTAGAGCTCATTCTCTACCAAATAGTCAATAAACTTTAGATAAAGCTAATTATGAGTTTCTTATCTTAGTTGTGCCATGTCCTATTGGGATAAAGGCCTGTAATTGGGAGACAGGTACTACCAGTCACCTCAAGATGTGTCTGTTACTCTTTTTTTTTTTTTTTTTTTTTTTTGCAGTACGTGGGCTTCTCACTGTTGTGGCCTCTCCCCTTGCGGAGCACAGGCTCCGGAAGCACAGGCTCAGCAGCCATGGCTCACGGGCCCAGCCACTCCGTGGCACGTGGGATCTTCCCAGACTGGGGCACGAACCTGTGTCCCCTGCATCGGCAGGCGGACTCTCAACCACTGCGCCAACAGGGGAGCCCCTGTCTGTTACTCTTGACACTGAATAAGAGCCTATTTTCATATCAAGCCAGTTTTTGTTTTGTTTTTTTTAGTTCACTTAGGCCAAAGTATAAGTAGCAAGTTTTATTGTTTTTAAATCAAAAGACTCATACAAACAGAAGATAAGACTTGTTCTGTTGGTGCCAATAACTGAGTTGTCCATTCACTCCTAGGCTCAATTTTTTTTCATTATTCCTAGACCTGGTCTTTGGCTGGTAACCCGGTTTTGATGGCTACATATAAAGGCAAACTTGAATCATCTCTCGACAAAAGACTTTCTTTATACTCATATGAGGAGTAGTTGCCAGCAAAAGGATAAGAGGTTTTCACTCCTTAGATCTTCCCTATGTCTGCGGTTTAATAAGGGGCATCCTTGTCTATTTGGGTAAAGGCAGAGTAAAATTTACTGTCAGGGGTGGAAGGACAGGATCCTTTCATTTGGGGCTCCTTCAGGCTTTGGTTGCGACATAATAACATGGCTTTTCGGCAGTGATGGTGGAGAAGTGTTTAGTTTGTATTAAAGCCATCTTTGGCTGCATTAAAAGTTAAGTGACACAACCAAGGAATGTGAAAGTCCTGCTGTTCAATAAAGTGACAAGAAAATATGACTAGGGTTGTGTTCTTCTCAGAGTCACATTTTAAGAAGGAAAGTATAAGATGGTCACTTTTCAAGATGAAAGTAAAGTCTGGGTTCTGGAGAGCATACCATATGAGAAATATGTGAAAGAAAAGGAGATCACAAAATAACTTTTTAAATATGGAGAAGTAAATTTATTTTTTACAGTTTCAAAAATGAGAAGACTGTGTGTGTATATTTTTTCCTCTGAAATAGAGAGATTACTTCCCAACTCATTTTATGAGGCCAGAATTAGCCTGATACTGCATCCTGTCAAATCCTTTGCGAGAAAATAAAACTGTAGACCCATATTCTTCATGAGCATAGATACAAAAATTCTAAATGACATTGTAACAAATCAAATCTAACTATATGTATAAAGGACCAAACAAGTTGATCCCAAGAACGCAAACTTATTTTAACATTTGAAAATCCAAAAAAGAAAATCCTTATGATCACCTTACTAGAGACATCCAGCAATCATTCCTCATTAAGGAAAAACAAAAAGCAAAACCAAAAAACCTCTTAGGAGACCAGGATTAGAAAGAAACTTAGTCTGATGAAAGCGTCTATGGAAAACCCATAGCTAACATCATACTTAATGATGAAAGACTGAATGCTTTCCTCCTAAAACTAGGAACAAGACAAGGATGCCCACTTTCACCACTTCTATTCAACATTGCACTAGGGATGCAAGTCAATGCAATAAAACAAGGAAAAGAAAGAAAAGACATCCAGATAAGAAGGGAAGAAGTAAGACTAGTATTTGCTTTCTTATGTGATTATTTATGTACAAAATCACACAGAATCTACAAGAAATGTAAATAATAAATGAATTTTTCAAGATTTCAGGATATAAGATTTTTGTGCAAATATATTTGTATATACTGATGATTGACTCTTGCAAATTAAAATTTAAAATATCTCATGTACAATAGTATAGCATGAAAAATATAAAGTACTTAGGAATAAAATCTGACAATATATGTGACAGACCTGTGCACTAAAAGCTATAAAGTTTTGCTGGGAGAAATTAAGGATGATATGCAGATGTACTGTTTTCATGGATTAAAAAACAATATTAGGGAGACGCAAGAGGGAGGAGATATGGGGATATATGTATATGTATAGCTGATTCACTTTGTTATACAGCAGAAACTAACACACCATTGTAAAGCAATTATACTCTAATAAAGATTTTTTTTTAAAAAGACAATATTATTTAGATATATTCGTCCTCCTAAAACTGATCTATAGATTCAATTCAATTCCAATCAAAATCTTAACAGGATTTTTTTTCTTCTTTTGGGGAGTAGAAATTGACAAGCTGATTTTAATACCTACATGAGAAAAAGAAAAACAAAGTTGGTGGGCTCACACTTTTTTAGACTCATAAACGTATAGCAATCAAGACAGTGTGGTATTTGCATCAAGATAGACAGTAGAACAATGAAACAGAGAGTCTATGGACAACCGATTTTTGACAAAGGTGTAAGGGCAATTCAGTGGAGAAAAGATGTTCTTGTAATAAGTGGTACTGGGAAAATTAGATATCCATATACAAAAAAATGAACTTCGACCGATGTCTCTCACCATATACAAAAAATAAGTCAAATGGATGATGAAACTGACTATAAAACCTAAAAGAGTAAAACTTCTGGAAGAAAAGAAAGGAGAAAATTTTTGTGACCTTGGTTTAGGTGAAGACTTCATAGACATGACCAAAAACAGGAGTATCCATAAAAGAACAAACTGATAATTTACACTTCATTAAAAATTTCTGCTCATCAAAAAACACTAAGTGAATGAAGTGACTAGTCACAGACTGGGAGAAAATATTTGCAAAGCTTCTGTTTGTTATAGAATTGTATTGGGTGGGCCAAAATGTTCGTTCGGTTTTTTCCATAAGATGGCTCTAGTAGCACTTAGTTGTCTTTAACTTCATTCAAAACAATTTTGTTAGATTGTATGTGATAGCTGTCATATCAGTGTGTATTTTAAAAAAGACATCAAAATTGGTGAATTTTTGTGTAGCCATTTTAATATTGAACATGGAAGGAAAAAAGCAACATTTTCGGCATATTATGCTTTATTATTTCAAGAAAGGTAAAAACGCTACTGAAACACAAAAAAAGATTTGTGCAGTGTATGGAGAAGGTGCTGTGACTGATCGAACATGTCAAAAGTGGTTTGCGAAGTTTCGTGCTGGAGATTTCTCGCAGTACGATGCTCCACAGTCGGGTACCAGATGAAGTTAACAGCGATCAAATCGAAACAATAATTGAGAACAATCAACGTTAGACCACGCGGGAGATAGCCGACATACTCAAAATATCCAAATCAAGTGCTGAAAATCATTTGCACCAGCTTGGTTATGTTCCTCACTTTGATGTTTGGGTTCCACATAAGTTAAGCAAAAAAAAACCTTCTTGACCTTATTTCCACATGCAATTCTCTACTGAAACGTAATGAAAACGTCCCGTTTTTAAAACGAATTGTGATGGGCAATGAAAAGTGGATACTGTACAATAATGTGGACCTGAAGAGATCGTGGGGCAAGTGAAATGAACCACCACCAACAACACCAAAGGCCGGTCTTCATCCAAAGAAGATGATATTGTGTATGTGGTGGAATTGGAAGGGAGTCCTCTATTATGACCTCCTTCTGGGAAACCAAACAATTAATCCCAAGTACTGCTCCCATTTAGACCAAATGCAAACGGCACTTGACAAAAAGCATCCAGAATTAGTTAACAGAAAATGCATAATGTTCCATCAGGATAACTCAAGACAGCATGTTTCTTTGATGACCAGGCAAAAACTGTCATAGGTTGGCTGGGAGGTTCTGATTCATCCGCCATATTCATCAGACATTCCACCTTCGGATTTCCATTTATTTAGGTCTTTACAAAATTCTCTTCATGGAAAAAATGTCAATTCCCTGGAAGACTGTAAAAGGCACCTGGAGCAGTTCTTTGCTCAAAACGATAAAAAGTTTTGGGAAGATGGAATTATGAAGTTGCCTGAAAAATGGCAGAAGGTAGTGGAACAAAAGGGTGAATACATTATTCAATAAAGTTCTTGGTGAGAATGAAAAATGTGTCTTTTATTTTTACTTAAAAAACCGAAGGCACCTTTTGGCCCACCCAATATCTAGGATAGAAAATGAACTCTAGAGTGCAATAATGAGAAAACAAACAGCCCAATTAAAAATGGGCAAAGATCTGAACAGTTGACCAAGGTATGTGGATGGCATATAAACATATGAAAAATGTTCAACAACATTAGACCTCAGGGAACTACAAGTTACAAGCACTGCAAGATGCCATTACATAACTATTAGAATGACCAAAAGTTCAAAGGCTGACCATACTTCATGTAGACAAGGATATAAAGGGATCTAGAACTTTCATGCACTGCTGGTGGGCACATAAAATGGTGCACCCACTTTGGACAACAGTTTGGATGGTTCCTTAAAAAGTTAAATGCATACCTATTATGCGATCCAGCCATTCCACTTTCAGATATTTATCCAAGAGAAATGAAAACATACCAAGACTTGTACATGAATATTCATTCATAGCAGTCTTATTTGTAATAGCCGAAACTGGAAATAAATGTTCATTAACAGATGAACACATTTTTATATATCCATACAACAGAATTCTGCAGCAAACAAAAATAATGAACTCTTAATATACACAAAAACCTGATGGATCTCAAAATATACACCTTGACTGAAAAGCTAGACAAAAAAAAAAAAGAGTAAATGATGTTTGATCTCATTTATATAAAATTCTAGGCAATGCAAACTAATTTATGGTGACAGAAAACAGGTGAGTGAGCTCTTGGGGACAGAGTAGGGGTAGGGGAGTTACCAAGCAGCTGAGGAAATGCTGGGGTGATGGGTATGTTCATTGGGTTGATTGTGATGATGGTTTCATGGGTGTATACATATGTCAAAAAATCCAACTGTACACTTTAAATATGTGCTTTTCATGTTGATTATATGTCATTAAAGGGAGAGGAGGGGGATTGAGACAGAGAAAGCAAGGCTATGCCCCAGGTAAGTTATATGCTTTAGTAAGAGGATGATGGTAGTTTTGAGACTGAAACACAATTTCTCTGCATCCTTACAAAATAGCCCTGGGCTGTAAGCAGCTTCCATACTCGTGTCATCTCCCCCTCCTCCATTCTTTCCCTTCTTTCTTCTCTCCTTCCTTTCTCACTCCTTTCTTTCCTTCCTTCCACTGTGAGATTAAAACTTATGTTATCTTAAGAGTTAGCAAAGACTTTAATTTCTGAAAATGATTCTCTAAATTCCTTAGGATTGCAGGGGATACATTAGCACCTGGAATAGCAGGAGGAAAGGAAACAAAAGAAATACTTCAATTGCTCTGCATTAGACATGAACACTTAGGAGTGGAGCAAACAGAGAAGAGAGAACTGATAAGAGAAACATGGCAACATCACAGAAGCACTTTTCAGCCCTGGGGATGTCTAATAGTCCATTTTAATTGTGTTGGTGTTGCTGTGATAGAAAATCTCTCTGTGGAAAGGCTCTGTAGAAAGATACGGCTTTGTCCTCTCACAGCTCTCAGGTATGTTAAATTAAAAAAAAATCACAATATGATATGATGAGTACCATGACAGTGGTGACACTTGAGGTTGGTGGGTGTCCTTGCTCCAGAATTTGCACATGGGGTGACCTTGTGACAGCCATGTGGCTGCAATGGTTGTGACCTTGAAGCAAGCTCTCACCCCTTCTCTCTCTCTAGCACTTTACATAAGAGCTATATAAAATCATAATAAAAATAATAACATTAAAAATAATGAAACAGGGCTTCCCTGGTGGCGCAGTGGTTGAGAATCCGCCTGCCAAGGCAGGGGATACAGGTTTGTGCCCCAGTCTGGGAAGATCCCACATGCCGCGGAGCGGCTAGGCCGGTGAGCCATGGCCGCTGAGCCTGCGTGTCCGGAACCTGTGCTCCGCAATGGGAGAGGCCACAACAGTGAGAGGCCTGCATACCGCAAAAAAAAAAGAAAGAAACAAAATGTCCATTATCGGCACCAAATACTGGCAGACAGTGAGATTTTTGAGGGTGCTGCAGCTCTGGCACTCCACACACGCCTTGGTACCTCTGTGCCTGACGTGGCACAGAGACACTCTCCAGGATGACTCCCTGCATGTCCCCTTCAGTAGGTGATGTTAGAGGACTTGTGGGAGCCCATGAGGCAGACATCGTGGGGTAGGGTCTTCTGTACAGAGTCCACAGCAAATGCAAGTGTGTCAGTGAGAGACTTCCTGTTGGCCAGTTTCTGCTTAGAAACTAGGATTCACAGACATCGTGACAAGAGCTAGGTGATTGGCTGTTGCTTCTCCCTGGCTGCTGTGGAGCAGGGGAAAGCACACAGACTTTGGATGATGATCCAGATTCCACTTCTGCCCCATCTCTATGGCCTTGGGCCTTACCTGAGTAATTCAATCAAAGTCTCAGTTTTTTCATCTCTAATATGAGAAAAATCACACTTTATTGGAAGAAACTGTAGGTGCAGAAACAATATATATTTAAAAATACATAGCACCTGGTACCTAGTACATATGTAATCATTTTAATTTAGTTTTATTGTTGTTATCTCCAGGGCTCAAATTATTACCTGAGATTAGATTGCAACACTTAGGGAAGAGCCATGGGAGTACCCAGATAGGGCTGCTATTCACATCAAAAAAAGAAGAAAAAATGGGTTTAATCCTTACTGAGTATGCAGCTCTATCCCAGACTTTTGGCAGATGTGCCAAAGATTTTAGCACTTCTAAGAAGTCCATGAGTTGGAAAAGACCAAACTGACACACTTGAAGCAACTAGACAATGGTATCATATAATCAGTTATCGCTATGTGCTGTATAGGCAAGAGATGTCACAGGACCCTGATGCTACTAGCATCCTGTTGTCTTTCTTAAGTCTCTGTACAGGATGATATAAGCAGTTCAATGCAATGTGCAAAGTACTAAGTGGTCCCCTAGTGGCCAGAAAGAGTTAATACTACATCTACCCTGAGTGGAACAAGTAAGAACATTGTTTACTCTCACTTTACTTCCCAAAGTATCTTCATCTGAACTGATATGAGTTTCTGATTCTAAATCAATTCATTGTTCAATTACAGGCAACTGAATTTATCTCCTCCAATATTATTAATCACACTGACCTTCCTGCTCTCCCAATGCACTCCTAAACGCACATTTCTCATAGCTTACGGATTTGTACAAATTGTGCCTTTGTCAGGCTTCCCATATTAAGGTATAAACCTTTTTGAAGGAAGTAACTGGGTTACTGCTATCTGGGGGTAACGTACATTCTGGTGTTCCCAGGACAGTCCTGGCTTATGCTTATTTGCCCAGTGTAATTGTTAGTATTACCTTCTTTTGTGATCATAATTGTTCCAGTCTTAGTAATAAATTATATGGTCCCCCTAGTGCCATCTCTTGCTCCTTCCTGCTCTTTCTTCCCCATTGAACATTCCAGAAACACCGATCTAACTCCTGACCAGACATGAGGTCAATCTGGATGTGATCTCTCACTCCAGCAATCACCAGAGTTTATCTGGCTGATCTGGCTGGTTAGGAAGCCATTCTCTTTTCTCTTAAACACTCCCCATGTGCTCTTTCATAAGTTGCGGTCTCAGTCAGAGAAGAGGACCACTGCTGATTGTTGGTGAAGTGTGTGCTACTAAGCTCCCTTGTTTGCCTTTCCTCACAGGCTCTCACAGGTTCTAAAAGTCACCTCTAAGCTTGTCTAATGCTATGACGTGTTGGTTGGGTATGATATGCAGAGCCTGGGTGAAATACACTATTGTGCAGGCTGTGATGGTAAAATGAATGTGTTAAAAGTGAAAGAAGATGGTCTAGACACCAACAGTGAACCAGAACAGGAGGAAATTGTGAACTTTTTCAAGATACAGCACAAGGCTTATCCACAATGGCCCAAATGTCACCTTTTATCATAGTCGGAACAATATGGACACTTGTAAAACTCATTCAAGAGAGACTTTCAAACTCAAATTTATGCTTGATGTGTTAGAACTAAATTGGTACATTTACAGACTACTTGTGTGAATGCAACATGATTGAATTGTTTTGGAATCCAGCAATGGACTTGTGAGTGCCTTGTTAAAACGAAGTACACTAGTCTTGCTCAGAACAGAGTTCTTAGGAAGCATTCCTACCTCCTTACATGATTTGTTTCAAATGATTTAATAAAGTCAGCAACTAAAATAACATCTTAATGGGTGATTCAATTCCAAATGCCAAAATAAAATTGTTACAAATAAAGAGGCATATACAACTATGTTCAGATTCAGAAACTGCTTTGTGATTTTGATGAAGACTCAGAAATAAAATATTACTCTAAATGGCTTACACAATACATTTCCTTTTTTATTTGTTCTCTTTTCCTCTCATTATCTCTGACCTGTTTCTCCCTCTTTCATGCTGCTACTCACATCTTAACCATATACATTTTACATGTGAATGAGATTATGAATCTATGACTCTAGGAGATAAATGTACATGCATATACTATAAACGGTATTGCACTGTTTTCTTTTCTTTTTTTTTTTTTTTTGTGGTACGCGGGCCTCTCACTGTTGTGGCCTCTCCCGTTGCGGAGCACAGGCTCCGGATGCGCAGGTTCAGCAGCCATGGCTCACGGGCCCAGCCGCTCCGCGGCATATGGGATCCTCCCAGACCGGGGCACGAACCCGCATCCCCTGCATCGGCAGGCGGACTCTCAACCACTGCGCCACCAGGGAGGCCCTGCACTGTTTTCTTTACACCTTGTTATCTTATACTTATGAAGAATAAACCTTAAAAATAAGGATCTGTCAGATAGGTATTGTAATAATAAAATGCATTAAAAGTTATCATTAGAATAATAAGATTTGGGGAATTTAAGTACCAAGCAGTTACTTATAAAATACCAATGGAATAATTCTGGATTCATTGCATAACACTGAGTACAAACAATGGTGTTTTGTAAACCAATAAAGATGGTGTGCAAAGGCCTGGATGGGAACCATTCTGAGTTGGTTATGATCACAGAGGTAAAAGTCAAAGATCTTCAGTGCGAGTGTGAGTAGTCGATTCTGCTAAAGGATTTCAAGGAGAAATTCAGAGGTTATTTTTTTATTACTGCCATTCAAACTTTGACCCAGGATGTGTATTCATTCTTTCATACAATGAATGTTTAAGCTCTTCCTCTTTTGCCACCAATAGTGTATGCCTAACACTGGGTATACAGAGTTGAACATGCAGTAATTATAGTTAAATGTTCAATGAAATAAAATGATGTACATTCCACTAAATAGTCATGTCCAGGATTGTGAACTTGGAATGATCAAGTTATTGCAATGGTTGATCCTTGTGTTGGCGGCTAGAAGGCTCAGAGCCTAATTTGCAAATATATAAGACTTCTGAATGTATTTTGTGCTGACTTCACTCTTTGGTTTATTTGATTTCTTGGGAAAGCTATATTTTCCTTATTCCTAATACTTAACCTATTTTATGTTTTTACTTGAGTGCATTAATCTTTGTAAGCCATGTGTAGAGACATAGTCATATCTAAGAATTCCCATATCTAAAGTCCTGTAAACGTTATCTCATAACACTTATCTTAGTCATCTCAAGTTTAATTCCTTCAGAGTGGACATGAAACATTAAGGACATGAAACATTATCTAATACTGTAACACAGAATCAATGATTTATAGAGAGTGGTTAATTATTTTCCCCCATTGTACAAGTTGTTGTCTTTCTGCCAAGATGCCAGAATGTTTTACATAATCCACACTATCACGGTAGTGCAAAGCAGAGCAAGAAGACAGACCCTTCTCCAAGGTTTTGTCTGACACTCATTTGTGCGGAAACAAATTAGTAGCCGATATCATTTCAGCTATGGAAATCCAGTTAAAGGCGAGCCTGATAATTGTAGGCAGACAGACAAGAGTCCTCAGCAATTAGTTAAGAAAACCAACACATTTAAAGAAGAATGCATTCTGGTTCTGTGGTGGATCAGTGCAGGATAACAATGGGATGCAGAAGACAATAAGTGAATTACTAAGAATGTGGGTACTCAAGAAGAAGAGGCTCCAGCCACAGCCAGGCAGAGACACTGGGGACCTCCTCTCTTGGCGTGGAAGAATCAGAGCTCAAAATCCACCCTCATCATCACTCGCTTGTTTCATGATGTCAGTCAGTCAGTCTTAACTAATCCTTTCTATTGCAATTATTATTAAATCATGATCCCCAGCAAACATTTGCTATCAAGACCCTCCAGTTCAGAGCAGGGGGGCAACTTCCTTGGAGAATGATGCTTTCTAGTAGCTACAGTTAAAGTTTGCTTTTCAGCTTCCTCCATAATTTTATTTGGAAAGCTCTGAGAATGAAAAATAATTCTGCTCTGGTGCATCCTGCACGAGCTTTTTTCTTCTTTTCTTTCTCCTTGCCTTTCTCTTATCTCCAGCTCTTCTACTGGGGTGATCCTGATTGGCACCTCACGAGTTTCCTCGTTACAGTCAGAAGTTTGTGCTGTGGCTGAGCCCTGAGGTCAGGTACGGGTGCAGTTAGAAAGCCAGCGTCTGTGGTTGAGGTTTTTGTTCTGTGGTGTGTGATGCGTGGAGCGGAACAAACTGTTACATACACACCTCCACAGATAGGACAGAGAATCTTCTCGTATGTCTCCATTGGAGAAGCAGAATCAGAAAGACTACTACTAGGGCTTCCCTGGTGGGGCAGTGGTTGAGAGTCCGCCTGCTGATGCAGGGGACGCGGGTTCGTGCCCCGGTTCGGGAGGATCCCACATGCCGCGGAGAGGCTGGGCCCGTGAGCCGTGGCCGCTGAGCCTGCGCGTCTGGAGCCTGTGCTCCGCAATGGGAGAGGCCACAACAGTGAGAGGCCTGCGTGTACGCAAAAAAAAAAAAAAAAAAAAAAAAAGACTACTAATCTCAATTCCTATAGGAATCAGGAGGCTGGGTGAAGGCCAGAATTGCCTTGAATTTTAATCTTATCGCATATCGAAGAACACGTTTATTAAATATTATAGGGAAAAATGCTTCAGTTCCACTTCTTAAATTTAATCCTTAATTCCTAGGAAATACTCTCCATCTGATATGTTCTGAGAACACAACCCACATGGTTTCAATGTGATCCACCCATGTTTCCCAGCTTAAGAAAACGCCAGGTCGGAAAATCAGCTG